>NC_092044.1:59442146-60042146 GCF_003086295.3 Arachis hypogaea | reverse complement strand
GTAAACATAGGAGAAGAAGGTGATTGGGAGCAAGCCAACTATGCTGGAAAATCACCTAGACAAGTCCATGATCCATACTCCAAAACTTACAACTCTGGATGGAGAAATCACCCCAACTTTGGATGGGGAAACCAACAAGACCAAGGGCAAGATCAAAGACGCCACAACCTCAACTCCAACAACAATGCCACTCATCAAAACACCTCACAGAGATATTACCAACATCCATCTAACCAATCTTCTCAACCACCTAATCTCAATCCACCATCATCAACAGATGATAGGCTCTCAAAGATTGAAGCTCTACTTGAAAACTAATGCAGAGAAGTCCAAGACAACAAAGTGTTTAAGGAAGAAGTGCGAGCCAATATCAAGAGACACGGAGAAAACATCAAGAGATTAGAGTCCCAAGTAGGGTATTTATCCCAACAGATTCCCAAACCCACTGATGGATTCCCCAGTGATACAGAGAAGAATCCAAAAGGAGAAACAAAGAATGTGAGATGGGAATAATGCAAGATGATAACCACAAGTAATGAGGGGAGTATGAATGGAGTAGAACACCCCCAAAATAACCAAAAGGAAAGCCAGGAAGAAGGAAGCGATACAACTCAACTTACAACCAAGGGAGAGCTAAAGAAGAAGGAGGTGTTGAACCCATATGCACCTTTTCCCCATAGGCTTAAAGGTGGTATAGCAGGGAGAATGTACTCAAGGTTCCTTGATATGTTTACATCTCTTGATGTAAATATACCATTCATCAAAGCCCTCCAGCAAATGCCTTTCTACATCAAGTATATAAAGAAGCTACTAGCCAGAAAAAGTCCATTGAAGGGTGGACAAACAATAAAAATGAACAGGGATTGCAGTGCTCTCATTCAACTAGGGCCACCTACAAAGAAGGAGGATCCAGGGAGTTTCCACATCTCTTGTGCCATAGTAGAAACAATGATTGACAAAGGGCTTTGTGACTTGGGAGCAAGCATCAACTTAATGCCTCTCTCCCTCATGAAGAAGCTCCAAATCAATGAACTAACTCCTACTGATGTAATTATCAGATTGGTTGACAAAACTCAAAAACAAGCAATATGAGTGGTTGAAAATGTGCTGGTGAAGGTTCGGAGCTACTATCTTCCCACAGATTTTGTTGTTCTGGAAATAGATGAAAATCCTATTTATCCCATCATTCTAGGAAGACCATTCCTAGCAACAGCCAGAGCACTCATAAATGTAGAGCGAGGAGAGCTAGTGCTGAGAATACATGATGCGTAGCTCACTTTCAATGTTTTCAACCTCTCACAAGAATCAAGTCAAGAAAACAAAGAATTAAGAGAAGAGCACAATGAAGCACTGATGCAAGAAACAAACAAGGAAGCACAAATAACACAATTGGAAACCACATTGGATGGGAAGTCACATATCCAAGAAGAACCTCACTTAAAGGTAATCCAAAGGGAACCAGAACCACCAAATTCATGCAGAGGAAACAACAAGGATCCCTTAAGGAAAGGAGCTATAGAGAACAAGCAAGCATCAAGAGATACAAAGAAGAAAGTCCCAAAGAGATGGAGAAATAAAAAAATTCCTACAGAAAATTTTTCGCCAGGTGATGAAGTGATCTCTACATACTTTCCATCTATACCACCTCACCTCCCCACTATTCCATCTCAGCTGCCTCCTGTTTACACTATCAACAAAATCTTATCTTTGGAGCATATGGAGCATATAAACAAAGCCAATGGACATAGGTTCACTGCAAGAGGAGAGGATTTCAAGCACCACCAGCCACCCTAACAAGGGTAAACCGTCAAGCTAATGACGTTAAAGAAGCGCTTCATGGGAGGCAACCCATGTTCTATACTTCTTTTCTTAAATCTCTAATAATAGTAATAAGGCAAATTCCATGGAATTTCAAATCAATTTTGACAACTAATATAAAGCTCTTCTACATGCAACGTATAGTACATGATAAGTTTGGTGTTTAAAGCACTTAAAGTGAGGTTTGAACACACCCTATGAGGAAGATTTATTCCCCAAATTTATTGCACCATGTGATCACAAACAAGTTTGGTGTACCAACGTGCATGCATGGGAAGCTTAATAGTTGATTGATTTGCATTCATGGAAAGCATTTAGTCATGCAAAAACAAAAGAAAAATAAATATTTTGTTAGTTCACAAATTTTTTCCACCAAAAATTTCAAATAACCCGTTCTTTCCGTATATAGGGAATCAAAACGTACATTGATGGTACTTGATGGAGCAATTTAAGAAGGGAGATTCGGCCAAGAGAATTTCACACTTGTCTTCATGGGGAAAGTCCTTGGAAGTGTTGCCATGCAACATTGGGAATAGATCATTTCGAAGACCGAACCAAGACCCCATAAAGGAGGTAATCCTTGTGCTCATCTTACACCAAACACCAACCGTTCACTATCAAGGCTGTGCCATTGATCTACACCATTCAACCATCACCACCAGCCTATATAAAGAACCCTCACAAATCTAGTCCTTCTCAAATATTCATCCAACCCACTTCTCTTCCTTATCTCAAAACACATTTCTCCAGAACACATTCTTCTTCAACCCAACTGAACTCTATCTTCAAACCCCTAATCTTTCCTATCTTCGCAATTCATATCCCACTCATGGCATCATCAAGTTCCAAAAGGCGAAGAGGAAAGGAACCCATGGAGCAGCCTTCCTTCGACGCCAAAAGATTCAAAACAGCCTTCCATGAGCTCGAGTTCAAACGAATAAAGGACAAAAAGATACTACCCAAATCAACATTCTAGTTCAATGAAGATGAATGTCCACAAATTCGAGAGAAGATTGAGAAAAGGGGTTGGCAAAAGCTCACTAACCCGGAAGCAAGGGTAAACGCAACTCTCAGCAGGGAATTTTATGCAAATGCGGTTAGAGAAGACAAGACCACAACCCCCACCTTCAAAAGCTATATAAGAGGAACAGAGGTAGATTTCAGTCCGAATGCTATAATTAGAACTTTTCACCTGAAATCACCACAATTTGTTGAGCTCGGGTACCAAGAAAGAATGAACAATGGCCCCGACAATGATGAATTGAAAGAAGTTATAGGTGACATATGCATTGTGGGATCTGACTGGGAAAGATATTCGGATATGAGGCCCCGGTTCATCAAGAGAGGAGACCTCATCCCAGAAGCCAAGGGATGGTTTGAGCTTGTGAGATGATCTATCCTTCCATCCGCAAACAATTCTGAGGTCAACATTGCTCGAGCTACCATGGTACATTGTCTAATAAGGGGTGGAAGCATCAATGTGCATGAAATTATAGCTGAAGGAATTCAAGAATCAGCCGAGAAGAAAGACTCGGGTGCTAGACTTTGGTACCCCAGCACCATCCTTAGATTATGCATGAAAGCTAAGATTGTCTTTGAAGATAGCAATCCAACTTGGGTAGGTCTTGGGAGATCACATACACTCCAACGCATAACCCATGTGACTCCAGCTCAACAGCAGAAAAGACCCCATCTAAGGAAAAGGACAACAGAAGAAGCACAAGAGGAAGGACCTATCCAAGAAGAAACCCAACCAACATAACATCATCAAGAAGGGTATTATGACCCAACCAACATCAATTTGGGTCATATACGAGGAGCCATTGACAATTTATCAAGAATATACATGGAAGGACAAGAACAACAACTGCAATTTCAATCTCAGAGAATAGATCGTCAAGAGGAAATGCTAACAAATTGGATGAATCAACAAAGGGAATGGCAGAAACAGTTAATGGAGCAGCAACAAGAGCACTACTCCCAGTTCACTCAAGCCATCAGTCAAGTGTCTGAAAGGCAAGAAAGCCAAGATAAACACCTTCAGGAACTCAATCAACGCCAGATGAATCAGATGAAGGCATTCAACGAATTAAGTGTGCTCAATGAAGGAAGGCAACTGCATCGAGAAGAATTTAGCGTTAACACTCAGGCAAGGTTAAACTATATGACTGAGCATATGCATCACTTGCACCCCGACATCCCAAGCTATGAGGAAGTTCGCAAGAACTTAACAGAACAAGAAGAGGGGAAGGTGAAACAGCAAAAGGAAGCATTGAAGAAGAAGATGGAGGATGCCGGTTTCTGGAAAAAGCTGATGGGGAAGCGTAAAGGGAATGGAGACCCAAGTAATCAAGGAGAATCCCAAGGTAGCAGAAGAACATGAGCATACCAATAAGTGAAAGGCGGTGAAGTCCCTTCTTAGTTTATCTTTTTCAAAGCTTTAAATAAGGAAAATCATGTATGAAATAGAACATGCTTCCATGGTAGCTTAGGACTTTCAATTATGCATTTAAGTTTTATTGCTTAGGCTAAGTGTGATAGCCTAATGTCTAAGTGTTCACTTTCACCTTTCTTACTTGTATGCTTGTCTCTTTAAGTTAATCAAAAAGAAAATGTTATGAAAAGAACAAGAGTGGAGTTTTTTTTTTGTGAAGTGCATTCTGAATGTTTGTGGTATGTTGATTAGTAAGCTAAGTTGGTTCACCAAAGAAGGAAAGAAAGCAACTATCTATCCTGAGTCCTTTGTTTGAGATACACCCTTTGAGACTAGCTAAACAATAAGATTCCAATAAGAAAAGAGAAAGAGCAATAAAAGTCAAAAGGAAAGAACCACAATAAGAAACAATGTTAGGCATCAAGGGTTTCAAAACTGAGGCATATGTCTATGGTGTTTATGTACAAAGGATATACTTGGATGAATAAGCTCTTAGGGGTGCATTATTGATGACAGGTCATCTTAGCCCAGTTTCACTAGCCTCTTTCCTTTGTTTTCAATAGGTTCTATGCACTTTCTTGAGCCATAAGTAAGCCATTTGGGTAGAATTTCATGTTTTCCTTCGATTAAATCAACCACCCTTTAATTGACACAAAATCATGAGGTTTAAGCTAAAATTAATTGGTTTTTAAATGAATTTTAAGCTTTGTGAATTTTGTGATACTTTGATTGGTTGTTTTGATTACTTGTAGGTGAAGAAAAGAAAGAAACAAGGGAAGCGTGGCCTAAGGAAGGAAAAAGCGTGGCCCATGACCATTTGTTCCTTGGCATCATGAACTGACATGCATTAATGCTTATGCATGCATTCAAGCCAATGAATCATGGCATTACATGAATGAACGTTCAAGTTCATTAATTAGCATTGCTAATAAAAATTAATGCATGTATAAAGCATTTGATCATTAATGAATGAATGCTACGTTAATACATTGGCATTAATTAATAAAGCCAATAAAAGCATGCAATGTTAAAGCCAACTGGCTAAAGAACATATCAAGCCCTTTCAACGTTAATGCAATTGGCTTTATTAATTAATTAATGAATACATGCATGATTTTTAATTGCCAATGAATAAATGAATGAATATTAGCATTCATTGGCATAGCACATGCACCAGGGGAGGCCAACGTTTGCGACCAAGCTTGCCTCAAACGTGAGGTCAAACGTTGGCGCCATTTTAGCATGGAGAAGCACCCCTGATTGATGCCTTGGATGAGCAACGTTTGCGCCAACGTTTGCCTCAAACGTTGGGCCAAACGTTGGCTAAAAGAGAAGCATGGGAGCGCCACATTTGAGCTCACGTTTGACCTCAAACGTTGACTCAAACGTAAATCCCCAAGGCCCAAGTTGCAAACAGATTTCTTTCCAACACCAAGAGCAATCAACAGAGGCTTATGTCAACCCAATTCCATCAAGACCAAGGGCCCAATTCAAGGCTTGAAGATCATTAGAAGAGAGTGTATAAATAGATTAGAATTTGAGCTTTTCTTTGGAGAGCTTTCCTTTTAGAATTTTTAATACTTAGAGTAGAGAGCTCGTCTTTACATTTGAGTTGTTGCTTTTAGAATTTGAGAGTTCCTGGGAAGGAGAATTGAATTCTCTTCCTCTGGGTTATTTTTGCTTTCTTTTCTACATACTTTGTTTGAGTCTTGGGTGTTGAGAATTGGGGAAATTCTGTCTCAATCTCACCTTGAGATCTCTTGTTTACTTTTTCTGCACAATTGAATTTGAATTTCTCTTCACTGCTTCATCTTCTTTCTACTGCTTGATATTTACTTTTCTTGCAATTGAATTTTAAATTTGGATCTAGGAAGGCATCGAGATCTAGACTTGATTATCTAGTCTCTTGGGTCCTGAGATCTGGAGTTATCATTTTATTTTCTCTGTTGAATGCTTTTCAAGTTCATTTACATTTCCATTTTAGATCCAGTTCAATTCAAGTCATCTTCTACTCTTCTATGTGTTAAGATTTACTGTTCTTTTGTTTAATTTTTGCAATCCCACATCCCTGACCCATTTACAATTCAAGCCATTTACGTTTCTTGCACTCTAAGATTCTGCAATTTACATTTCTTGCGTTCTAAGTTTCTGCCATTTAATTTCTTGTTCTTTAAGATTCAACACTTTTATTTTCTGTTCTCTTTAATTTCCTGCAATTTACCCTTCCCCTTTTACATTCCTTGCAATTTAGTTACTGCCAATTACAAATCAATCAACCAATACTTGATTCGCTTGACTAAATCAACCACTAAACTAAAATTGCTCAATCCTTCAATCCCTGTGGGATCGACCTCACTCATGTGAGTTATTACTACTTGATGCGACCCGGTACACTTGCCGGTGAGTTTTGTGTTGGATCGTTTTCCACACATCAAGTATCACTTGGTAACTTGGATTAACTAATCCGGGATTATCAGCTGAAGGTCCACTATCAAGAGTAACCTTTGATACAAAACACTTAGTAACCCAAAGAGGTGCTAGACACCAAGGTCTCAAGAAAGGAAAAATAACAAACCATATGCCTGTGGTGTGTATGTATGAGGGAAAGAAACTTGAGGGAGTAAGTCCTTAGGGGTGTCTTAACACCTAGCACCTTAAAACCAACTGGTTTGGGAGTGTTGGCTGAAAGCTTATCATAAAGAGTCGCCCTCTTACAAAGCATTTAGCAAAAAGAAAATTAACTTCGAAAAAGAAGGAAGGATCAATAAGGCAAGTTTTAGGATAGTTTCATGCAGTTTCTTAGTGAATAAGGCAAGTTTTGGATGAAATTACACTTACACCTTGATTTAAGAAACTTTTGTGAAATTTGCATAATTTCATGAGTATTTTGCTAGAATTGTATGATAAATTAATGATGCATAATCTCATGACTTTTGCTAGAGCTTTGATGCACTTTAATTGCTTGTTTTCAGGCAAAGGAAGCAAGGAAGAACCACGTTAGTATTCACGTTAACCTAGTTAACGTGAACACTAACGTGGAATGGTAAAGCTTGCAACGTTAATGAGAAAAGTGATCACCAATAACGCCTGCGAAGCCACCCAAAGCTCACGTTACTTAGTTAACGTAGTAGTTAACGTAGAAGAAGAAGGAACTCCAACGTTAATGGTAAAAGTGAACACCATTAACATTGGAGAACTTAGCAATGATCCACGTTAAGAGTCACGTTAACTTAGTTAACGTGAACTCTAACATGGAAAAGGAAACACAAGCCAACGTTAGTGACACTCACTTTTGTCACTAACGTTGGACCATCTAGCATTGCCTACGTTAACTTTCACGTTAAGCTTATTAACGTGAAAGTTAACGTGGAGTTAAGATCAAGGAACCAACGTTATTGACACTCACTTTTGTCACTAACATTGGGAGATGGCTTCACTACTACGTTAAGAGCCACGTTCTAACGTAGAGAACATGGCATTTGGAGCGTTAGTGACAAAGGTGAGTGTCACTAACACTCTTGAAGGTGGATCACACCTACGTTAAGAGTCATGTTAGCTATGCTAACGTGGACTCTAACGTAGGAACATAAGGGCACTAAGCAACGTTAATGGGAAAAGTGATTCCTATTAACGTTTGCGAAGGGGTATAAGCCAACGTTATTGGGAAAAGTGAGTCCCAATAATGTTAGCCAGGTTTTGAGAAAGCAACGTTAGTGGTCACATTAAGACCACTAACGTTGGATTTAACGTGGATATATGAGGTTGGAACGTTAGTGG
This sequence comes from Arachis hypogaea, assembly GCF_003086295.3. Lineage (NCBI taxonomy): Eukaryota > Viridiplantae > Streptophyta > Magnoliopsida > Fabales > Fabaceae > Arachis > Arachis hypogaea. The sequence continues at coordinate 60,034,117 of NC_092044.1, read as the reverse complement.
AAAAAGTGAATGCCACTAACGTTCTCGAGCCCACAATGGAAATCAACGTTAAATCTCACTAATTACCCAAAGCCTAAATCATTTTTCTCTGCAAGTTGGGCCCACTAAAGATGAGAACTGCTTCAACTCAAGATCCAAAGCCCACATCCAAGACTTGAAGAACTCACTAGAAGATCAAGAGGAGTAGTATATATAAGAGTAGTTTTGAACTTTAGAGAGGCTTGGCACTTTTGGGAACTATTCTCAATACATTTACTTTTCTGCACTTTTAGCATGTATTCTTCCTTTCTGCCATTTTTCATTTCTAAATCTATGAACAACTAAACCCCTTTCATTGGGTTAGGGAGCTCTGTTGTAATTTGATGGATCAATTATTGTTTTCATTCTTCTTCTTCTTTCTTTTCTCTTGATCTTACTAGAAAGCTTTCGATCTTAATTCAATTGGTTAGTTGTCTTGGAAAAGAAACTCTCTATAATTGGATCTCCTTTGAGCCTTGGAAAAGGGATGAGGAGATCATGCTAGAAATACTTTCTCATGTTGGACCAAATTGGGGTTTGGGCGGATATAGTGACATGTAATCCTCCCAACACTTTGATTTGGAAATACATGTGGTATAATCAGTGACACACTTCATCTCTTTCCATGAGCAATTAAATCAAGGAATTGGGCAATTATTCAAGCTTAGAGAGATTGGATTACCAAGGAATTGGGATCCAATCACTTAAGATTGCCAAGGAGATCAATGAATGCATTGATTGAGGAAGAGATGAGAATGAACTTGATCCGAAGAATACAACATCTCATGAAACCAATGATTTCCCCAATTCTGATCTTACCCATTCTCTTTACTTTGTGCCATTTAATTTCATGCTCATTACCCCAAATCCCCATTTAAGATTCTGCACTTTAATTTCTGTTATTTACTTTCTAGTCATTTAAATTTCTGCATCTCAACCCAAATTCTGTTTAGCTCAACTAGCATATTCTTTTGACTAAAGTTGCTTGACCAATCAATCCTTGTGGTATTCGACCTCACTCTATTGTGAGTTTTACTTAATGACAATTCGGTATACTTGCCGAAGGGAAATTTGTTGAGAGACAAGTTTTCATTCATCAATTGTCTAAGATGTCATTGGACCATTCTGCAGAAGCTCAGGAACTCATTGACATGGTTGCAAATAACCAGTTCATGTACACTTCTGAAAGGAATCCTGTGAGTAATGGAACGCCTCAAAGGAAGGGAGTTCTTGAAATTGATGCTCTGAATGCCATACTGACTCAGAACAAAATATTAACCCAACAAGTCAATATGATATCTCATAGTCTGAATGGATTGCAAAATGCACCCAACAGTACTAAAGAAGCTTATGATCCTGAGAACCCTGCAATGGTAGAGGTATATTACATGGGTGAAGCCTTTGGCAACACCTATAACCCTTCATGGAGAAATCATCTGAATTTTTCATGGAATGATCCATAGGAGCAGGGCTTCAATAATAACAACGGTGGAAGAAACAGGTTTAGCAATAGCAAGCCTTTTCCATCATCTTCTCAGCAACAAACAGAGAATTCTGAGCAAAGCTCCTCTAGCTTATCAAACATAGTCTCTGATCTATCTAAGGCCACTCTAAGTTTCATGAATGAAGCAAGGTCCTCCATTAGAAATTTGGAGGCACAAGTAGGTCAGCTGAGTAAGAAAATCACTGAAACTCCTCCTAGTACTCTCCCAAGCAATACATAAGAGAATCCAAAAAGAGAGTGCAAGGCCATTGATATACTCATCATGGCTGAATCCAAAGAGGAAGGGGAGGACGTGAATCCCAATGAGGATGACCTCTTGGGACGTCTTCCAGACAGAAAGGAGTTCCCTATTGAGGATCTAAAGGAATTTGAGGCTCATATAGAGACCACTGAGATTCCATTAAACTTCCTTCTGCCATTCATGAGCTCTAAGAACTATTCTTCCTCTGAAGAGGATGAAGATGTAATTGAAGAGCAAGTTGCTCAATATCTAGGAGCCATCATGAAGCTGAATGCCAAGTTGTTTGGTAATGAGACTTGGGAAGATGAACCTCCCTTGCTCATTAGTAAACTAAATACATGGGTTCAGCAAACTTTACCTCAAAAGAAACAAGATCCTGGTAAATTCTTAATACCCTATACCATAGGTACCATGACCTTTGAGAGGGCTCTGTGTGACCTGAGATCAGGTATAAATCTTATGCCACTCTCTGTAGTTGATAAACTGGGGATCTTTGAGGTACAAACTGCAAGAGTCTTATTAGAGATGGCAGACAAGTCTATAAATAAGCTTATGGATTGGTAGAGGACGTGTTAGTGAAGGTTAAAGGCCTTTACATCCCTGCTGATTTCATAATCTTAGACACTGGGAAGGAGGAGGATGAATGCATCATCCTTGGAAAACCCTTCCTAGCAACAGCAAGAGCTGTAATTGATGTTGACAGAGGGGAGCTAGTCCTTCAATTAAATGGGGACTACCTTGTGTTTAAAGCTCAAGGTTATCCTTCTGTGAACATGGAAAAGAGGCACGATAAGCTTCTCTCAATACAGAGTCAAACAGAGCCCCTATAGTCAAACTCTAAGTTTGGTGTTGGGATGCCACAACCAAACTCTATGTTTGGTATTGAACCCCCACATTCAAACTCTAAGTTTGGTGTTGGGAGGTCCCAACAATGCTCTGAACATTTGTGAAGCTCCATGAGAGCTCACTATAAAGCTATTGACATTAAAGAAGCACTTATTGGGAGGCAACCCAATTTTTATTTATCCATATTTCTATTGTTCTTTTATCTTTTGTTAGGTTTATGATCATGTGGAGTCACAAAATAATTGCAAAAATTAAAAACAGAATCAAAAACTGCAGAAGAAAAAGCACACCGTGGAGGAAGAGCTTACAAGCATTTAAACGCCAGTAAGGAGCATCTGGCTGGCGTTTAACGCCAGAACAGAGCATGAATCTGGCGCTGAATGCCAGAAACAAGCAGCAGTCTGGCGTTTAAACGCCAGGATTGCACCCTGAGGAAAGCTTGCATTTAATGCCAGAAACAAGCATCAATCTGGCATTAAACACTAGGATTGCATATAGAGGGCATTTTACACGCCTAAAGGATGCAGGGATGAGAAATATCCTTGACACCTCAGGATCTGTGGACCCACAGGATCACCTTAGGATCTGTGGACCCCACAGGATCCCCACCTACCTTATCCCTCTCTCTCACACCTTTTCATAACACTCTTCCCCAAACATCATTCACCAATCACCTCAATCACTCTTCCCCATCACCTCTTCACCACTCACATCTATCCTCTCTTCCCCATAAACCCCACCTACCTTCAAATTCAAAATCTCTTTCCCACCTAAACCCACCCTAAATGATCGAACCTTAACCCTCTCTCTCTACTATATAAACCCCTTCACCCTCCTTCATTTTCACACAACACAACCCTCTCTTCTCCCCTTGGCCGAAAGCTACACTTCACTCCCTCTCTTCCATATCTTCTTCTTCTTCTCCTATTCTTTATTCTTTTGCTCGAGGACGAGCAAACCTTTTAAGTTTGGTGTGGTAAAAGCATAGCTTTTTTATTTTTCCATAACCATTTATGGCACCTAAGGCCGGAGAAACCTATAGAAAGAGGAAAGGGAAGACAAAAGCTTCCACCTCCGAGTCATGGGAGATGGAGAGATTCATCTCAAAGGTCCATCAAGACCACTTCTATGAAGTTGTGGCCAAGAAGAAGGTGATTCCTGAGGTTCCTTTCATGCTTAAGAAAAATGAGTATCCAGAGATCCGACATGAGATCCAAAGAAGAGGCTGGGAAGTTCTTACCAACCCCATTCAATAAGTCAGAATCTTAATGGTTCAAGATTTCTATGCCAATGCATGGATCACTAGGAACCATGATCAAAGCATGAACCCAAATCCAAAGAATTATCTTACAATGGTTCGGGGGAAATGCTTAGATTTCAGTCCGGAGAATGTAAGGTTGGCATTCAACTTGCCTATAATGCAAGAAAATGCACGCCCCTATACTAGAAGGGTCAACTTTGATCAAAGGTTGGACCAAGTCCTCATGGACATATGTGCGGAAGAAGCTCAATGGAAAAGAGACTCAAAAGGCAAGTCGGTTCAATTGAGAAGGCTGGACCTTATGTCTGTGGCTAGAGGATGGTTGGAGTTCATCCAACGCTCCATCATCCCCACTAGCAATCGATCCAAAGTAACTGTGGATCGGGCCATCATGATCCATAGCATCATGATTGGAGAGGAAGTAGAAGTTCATGAAGTCATCTCTCTAGAACTCTACAAAGTAGCCGAAAAGCCCTCCACCTTGGCAAGGCTAGCTTTTCCTCATCTCATTTTCCATCTATGCTACTTAGCTAGAGTTGTCATAGAAGAAGATATCCTCATTGAAGAGGACAATCCCATCACTAAGAAAAGAATGGAGCAAACAAGATAGCCCATTCATGGACCTCAACAAGAGCATGAGGAATTTCCTCATCAAAAAATCCCTGAGATGCCTCAAAGGATACATTTTCCTCCACACAACTATTAGGAGCAACTAAGGATAGGAGCACCAAAATCACTAGGGATCAAGCAACAGAAGCAAGGAAGAGACATAAAAGAGCTCAAAGAGCACCATTGGTTCTTCAAGAGGAAGACACCACCCTCACTAAGGTGGACTCATTCCTTAATCTCCTTGCTCTTATTTTTTCTATTTTTCAATTTTTATGCTTCATGTTTGTCTATGTTTGTGTCTTTATTACATGATCATTAGTGTCTAGTCACTATGTCTTAAGGCTATGAATAATTCTATGAATCCTTCACCTTTCTTAAATGAAAAATGTTTTTAAAACAAAAGAACAAGAAGTACATGAGTTTCGAATTCATCCTTGAAATTAGTTTAATTATATTGATATGGTGACAATACTTTTTGTTTTCTGAGTGAATGCTTGAACAGTGCATATTTTTGATCTTGTTGTTTATCAATGTTAAAATTGTTGGCTCTTGAAAGAATGATGAAAATAGAAATGTTATTGATGATCTGAAAAATCATAAAATTGATTCTTGAAGCAAGAAAAAGCAGTGAATAAAAGGTTGCGGAAAAAAAAAAGCGAAAAAAATATAATAAAAGAAAAAGAAAAAGCAAGCAGAAAAAGCCAATAGCCCTTAAAACCAAAAGGCAAGGGTTAAAAGGATCTAAGGCTTTGAGCATCAATGGATGAGATGGCCCAAGGAAATAAAATCCAGGCCTAAGCGGCTTAATCAAGCTGTCCCTAACCATGTGCTTGTGTCATGAAGGTCCAAGTGAAAATCTTGAGACTGAGTGGTTAAAGTCATGATCCAAAGCAAAAAGAGTGTGCTTAAGAGCTCCGGACACCTCTAACTGGAGACTTTAGCAAAGCTGAGTCACAATCTAAAAAGGTTCATCCAGCCATGTGTCTGTGGCATTTATGTATCCGGTGGTAATACTGGAAAATAAAGTGCTTAGGGCCACGGCCAAGACTCATAAAAGTAGCTGTGTTCAAGAATCAACATACTTAACTAGGAGAATCAATAACACTATCTGAACTCTGAGTTCCTATAGATGCCAATCATTCTAAACTTCAAAGGATAAAGTGAGATGCCAAAACTGTTCAGAAGCAAAAAGCTACTAGTCCCGCTCATCTAATTAGAACTAAGCTTCATTGATGTTTTGGGATTTATAGTATATTCTCTTCTTTTTATCCTATTTGATTTTTAGTTGCTTGGGGACAAGCAACAATTTAAGTTTGGTGTTGTGATGAGCGGATAATCTATACGCTTTTTGGCATTATTTTTAGGTAGTTTTTAGTTGGATCTAGCTACTTTTAGGGATGTTTTTATTAGTTTTTATGCAAAATTCACATTTCTAGACTTTACAATGAGTTTGTGTGTTTTTCTGTGATTTCAGGTATTTTCTAGCTGAAATTGAGGGACCTGAGCAAAAATCTGATAGGAGGCTGACAAAGGACTGCTGATGCTATTGGATTCTGACCTCCCTAAACTAGAAATGGATTTTCTGGAGCTATAGAAATCCAAATAGTGCACTCTCAATTGCATCGGAAAGTAGACATCTAGGGCTTTCCAGAAATATATAATAGTTCATACTTCATTCAAGTTACATGATGCAAAGTGGCGTTCAACGCTAGCTCCATGCTGCATTCTAGAGTAAAATGCCAGAAACACATCACAAACCAGAGTTAAACGCCAAAAATACGTTACAACTTGGCATTTATCTCCAAGTGAAGCCTCTGAACGTGTAAAGCTCAAGCTCAGTCCAAGCACACATCAAAGTGGGCCCCAGAAGTAGATTTCTGCACTTAGACTTATTTCTGTAAACCCTAGTAACTAGTTTAGTATAAATAGAACTTTTTACTATTGTATTAGACGTCTTTGACCATATCTTTGATCAGTTTATGCGATCTTAGACACTGGGGGCTGGCCTCTCGGCCATGCTTGGACCTTCATCACTTATGTATTTTCAACGGTGGAGTTTCTACACACCAAAGATTAAGGTGTGGAGCTCTGCTGTACCTCGAGAATTAAAGCAAAGTACTACTATTTTTCTATTCAACTCTCATTTATTTCTATTCTAAGATATCCATTCGCGCCCAAGAACTTGATGAATGTGATGATTATGTGACGCTCATCATCATTCTCACCTATGAACGCGTGCCTGACAACCACTTCCGTTCTATAAGCAAATAAGCTAGAATGAGTATCTCTTGGGTTCCTTAACCAGAATCTTTGTGGTATAAGCTAGAATCCGTTGGCGGTCATTCTTGAGAATCCAGAAAGTCTAAACCTTGTCTGTGGTATTCCGAGTAGGATTCAAGGATTGAATGACTGTGACGAGCTTCAAACTCGCGAGTGTTGGGCGTAGTGACAGACACAAAAGGATCAATGGATCCTATTCCAGCATGATCGAGAACTGATAGATGATTAGCCGTGCTGTGACAGAGAACCTGGACCATTTTCACTGAGAGGACGGATGGTAGCCATTGACAATGGTGATCCCCCAACATACAGCTTGCCATGGAAAGGAATATGCACGATTGGATGGAGACAGCCGGAAAGCAGATGTTCAAAGAGCCATACAGCACCTTCATACGCTTATCTGAAATTCCCACCAATGAATTACATAAGTACCTTTATTTTTATTTTATGCTTAATTTATCTTTATATTCGAAAACCATTATAACCATTAGAATCTGCCTGACTGAGATTTACAAGGTGACTATAGCCTGCTTCATACCAACAATCTCCGTGGGATCGACCCTTACTCACGTAAGGTTTATTACTTGGACGACCCAGTGCACTTGCTGGTTAGTGATGTGAAGTTGTGAAGAAAGTGCTGAGATTATAAACGCGCATACCAAGTTGAGCACCATTGTTAGAGATCACAATTTCGTGCACCAGCTACTTTATGAGTCTTGGCCGTGGCCCTAAGCATCTTGTTTTCCAGTATTACCACCAGATACATAAATGCCACAGACACATAACTGGGTGAACCTTTTCAGATTGTGACTTAGCTTTGCTAAAGTCCCCAATTAGAGGTGTCTAGAGTTCTTAAGCACACTCATTCTACTTTGGATCACGACTTTAGCGACTCAGTCTCAAGCTTTTCACTTGCACCTTCATGACACAAGCACATGGTTAGGGACAGCTTGATTTTGCCGCTTAGGCCAGGATTTTATTCCTTTGGGCCCTCCTATCCATTAATTCTCAAAGCCTTAGATCCTCTTTACCCTTGCCTTTTGGTTTAAAGGACTATTGGCTTTTTCTTCTTGCTTTTTCTTTTTTTCTTTTTTTTGCCACTTTTTTTTTTGCAAGCTTTGCTTCTTTTTCACTACTTTTTCTTGATTCAAGAATCAATTACATGATTTTTCAGATCATCAATAATATTTTTCCTTTTTCATTATTCTTGCAGGAGCCAACAATTTTAACATTCATAAACAACAAGATAAAAAATATGCACTGTTCAATCATTCATTCAGAAAACAAAAATTATTGTCACCACATCAATATAATTAAACTAATTTCGAGGATGAATTCGAAATTCATGTACTTCTTATTCTTTTGTTTTTAGAACATTTTTAATTTAAGAGAAGTGAAGGATTCATGGAGTTATTCATAGCTTTAAGACATAGATACTAGACACTAATGATCATGTAGTGAAGACACAAACATAGATAGCTCATAAAGCATAAAATAAAAAAACAGAAAAATAAGAACAAGGAAATTAAAGAACGGGTCCACCTTAGTGATGGCGGCTAGTTCTTCCTCTTGAAGATCTAATGGAACGCCTAAGCTCATCTATGTCTCTTCCTTGCCTTTGTTGCTCATCCCTCAGAGCTCTTTGATCTTCTCTAATCTCATGGAGAATGATGGAGTGCTCTTGGTGCTCCACCCTTAGTTGATCCATGTTGTAACTCAAGCCTTCCAAAAAGGTGTTGAGTTGCTCCCAATAGTTGTGTGGAGGAAATTGCATCCCTTGAGGCAACTCAGGGATTTCATGAGGAATTTCCTCATGCTCTTATTGAGGTCCATGAGTGGGCTCTCTTGTTTGCTCCATCCTTTTCTTAGTGATGGGCTTGTCCTCTTTAATGAGGATGTCTCCTTCTATGTCAATTGCATAGGTGACAAATGAGATGAGGAAAGGCTAACCTTGCCAAGGTGGATGACTTGTCAGCCACCTTGTAGAGTTCTAGAGGTATGATCTCATGAACTTCCACTTCCTCCCCAATCCACAGTCACTTTAGATCGCTTGCTAGTAGGAATGATGGAGCGTTGGATGAACTCCAACCATCCTCTAGCCACAGGCTTAAGGTCTGGGTCTCAATTGAACCGGCTTGCCTCGTGAGTCTCTTTTCCATTGAGCTCCTTCCACACATATGTCCATGAGGACTTTGTCCAACCTTTGATCAAAGTTGACCATTCTAGTGTAGGGGCATGCGTTTTCTTGCATCATTGGCAAGTGGAATGCCAACCTTACATTTTCCAGACTGAAATCTAAGTATTTCCTCCAAACCATTGTAAGCCAATTCTTTGGATTCGGGTTCATACTTTGATCATGGTTCCTAGTGATCCATGCATTGGCATAAAACTCTTGAACCATTAAGATCCCGACTTGTTGAATGGGGTTGGTGAGAACTTCCCAACCTCTTCTTCGGATTTCATGTCGGATCTCCGGATACTCATTCTTCCTGAGCATGAAAAGGACCTCAGGGATCACTTTCTTCTTGGCCACAACTTCATAGAAGTGGTCTTGATGGACCTTTAAGATGAATCTCTCCATCTCCCATGACTCAGAGGTGGAAGCTTTTGCCTTTCCTTTCCTCTTTCTAAAGGTTTCTCCGGCCTTAGGTGCCATAAATGGTTATGGTAAAACAAAAAAAGCAATGCTTTTACCACACCAAACTTAAAATATTTGCTCGTCCTCGAGCAAAAGAAGAAAGAAAGAAGGGGAAGAAGAAGAAAATGGAGGAGAAGGGGGGTAGGTTCGTCCAAGGGGGTAAAAGAGGGTTTGTGATGTGTGAAAATGAAGGAGTTAAGAGGGGTATTTATAGGGAAAGAGAAGGAGAATGGCCGAATGGAATTGGGTGGGTTTGGGAGGGAAAAGAGTTTGAATTTGAAAGTGAGGTAGGTGGGGTAGCTGGGGAAGATGGATGGAGGTGATTGGTGAAGAGAATATAGGGAAAAGAATAGGATTTGATAGCTGAGTGGTGTTTTGGGTAGAGTGTTATAGAGATGTGTGAGGGGAGAGAGAGAGAGAGAGAGGTGGGGTAGGTAGGGATCTTGTGGGGTCCACATATCCTGAGGTGTCAAGGATTTCTTATCCCTGCTCTATTTAGGCGTGTAAACGCCCTTAGTGTGCAATCCCAGCGTTTAAGGCCAGACTGCTATTTGTTTCTGGCATTAAATGCCAGCTTTTATTCCTTTCCTAGTGTTAGATGCCAAGCTGCAACCTATTTTTGGCGTTTAAAGCCAGCTTGTTGCTTTTTTCTGGCATTGAACGCCAGTTTGGTGCTTTTTTCTGGCGTTTAACGCCCAGAATGGTGCCAGACTGGGCGTTAAACGCCCATTCTACTACCCTTACTAGCGTTTAAACGCCAATAAGTTTCTCCTCCAGGGTGTTTTTGATTTTTCTTTAATTTTTTGCAGTTGTTTTTATGACTCCACATGATCATCAACCTAAGAAAAAGAAAATAACATAGATAAATAAAATTGGTTTGCCTCCCAATAAGCGCTTCTTTAATGTCAATAGCTTGACAGTGAGCTCTCATGGAGCTTCACAGATGTTCAGAGCATTGTTGGGACCTCCCAACACCAAACTTAGAGTTTGAATGTGGGGGTTCAACACCAAACTTAGACTTTGGTTGTGGCTTCCCTACACAAAACTTAGAGTTTGACTGTGGGGGATTTGCTTGACTCTGCATTGAGAGAAGCCTTTCTTGCTTCCTCTCCATGGTTACAGAGGGAGATCCTTGAGTTTTAAACACAAGGTAGTCCTCATTCAATTGAAGGATCAACTCTCCTCTATCCACATCAATCACAGCTTTTGCTGTGGCTAGGAAGGGTCTTCCAAGGATGATGGATTCATCCTCATCCTTTCCATTGTCTAGGATTATGAAATCAGCAGGGATGCAAAGGCCTTAGACCTTTACTAGCATGTCCTCTACCTGTCCATAAGCCTTTTTCATGGATTTGTCTGCCATCTCTAATGAGAATTTGGCAGCCTGTACCTCAAAGATTCCCAGTTTCTCCATTACAGAGAGTGGCATTAAGTTTATGCCTGACCCCAGGTCACACAGAGCTTCCTCAAAGGTCATGGTGCCTATGGTACAGGAAATTAAGAATTTACCAGGATCCTATTTCTTTTGAGGTAATGTCTGCCTAACCAAGTCATTCAGTTCATTGGTGAGCAAGGGGGGTTCATTCTTCCAAGTCCCATTACCAAATAACTTGGCATTTAGTTTCATGATTGCTCCAAGGTACTTAGCAACTTGCTCTTCAGTAATATCTTCATCCTCTTCAAAGGAGGAATAGTCATCAGAGCTCACGAATGGCAGAAGTAGGTTCAATGGAATCTCTATGGTCTCTAGATGAGCCTCAGATTCCTTAGGTTCCTCAATTTGGAACTCCTTTTTGTCCAGAGGATGTCCCATGAGGTCTTCCACACTGGGATTCACGTCCTCCTCCTCCTCTCTAGATTTGGCCACACCAAATAAGGTTATGGCCTTGCACTCTCTTTTTGGATTCTTTTCTGTATTGCTTGGGAGAGTACTAGGAGGAGTTTCAGTGACTCTTTTACTCAGCTGGCCCACTTGTGCCTCCAAATTTCTAATGGAGGACCTTGTTTCATTCATGAAACTGAGAGTGGCCTTAGATAGATCAGAGACTATGTTTGCTAAGATAGATGGATTCTGCTCAGAATTCTCTGTCTGTTGCTGAGAGGATGATGGAAAAGGCTTGCTATTACTAAACATGTTTCTTCCACCATTATTAAAGCCTTTTTAAGGCTTTTGTTGATCCTTCCATGAGAAATTTGGATGATTGATGCGGCAAAAATTGGTGAATTAAAAATTATTAAAATATATATATTGCAAGTATAGTTCTTAACTCACCAGAATTCCACTTATCAATTTAGAAAGGTGTCACAAAAATTTAAATTTTAAATACTGGGAGTATGAATCCCAGGTTGTCTCCCAACGAATTGTACAAAAGTGTGCTATTTTATTAATCAGATGCTTTCAAAAAGGTTTGAGTTGAGTAAACAGGAAATAAAATCGGAGAATTTAAATAATGTAAATAAAAGCCTTGATTGGGAGTTGATTAGTTGGAAGTCCCGCTATTGTTGGATTACTCTCTAGATTAATTGATAATTAAAGGTTATCCTGTTTAGTTATCTCTTACTAGGTAAGGAAAAGTTAAACAAGTTGGGATGCTATGCCCATTCACAAGTTGCAACCCACTTAATTAAAAGGGATTGGTGTTAGTGACTAGAGGGCAAGCCAACAATAACCCAATTACAATCTTTCTTTCAAGCCTTCCAACTCAATTGGTTCCTTTCAATCAACTCCCCATCAAGTTAGGGAACTACTCGCTCATTGTGAATATAAAATTCATAACATATGAAACGGAATTAAAGAAAGACATTGTAAATAAAATCAAAGTAATCAAATAAAAATAAAAAGTAATCCTTGTATTAAATAAATCCTAATAATATTCCAATGGTAAAATTAACAAAGCAAAGGACATAGAGGAGTAAAGCCAAGTAAAGAAAACGAACTAAAATGACAAAGTCTTGATGAGGTAATAACTCTTCTCAATATCCCAATGCAAAAAGTGATAGAAAAATAAAATCCTAAAAAGTATCAATGTGTAGAGAGAAAAACCTAGAGGAGGAGTAAAAACTAGATCTAAAACTAAAACTGTGTAGAATGAATGTTGTCTCCAGTCTCTGCATGTTCTCTGGTTCTAGTCTACTGTTCTGGGCCGAGAACTGGGTCAAAATAGGGCCCAAAATCTCCCCCAGCGGAATCTGCAGATTATGCAGATCGCGCACGTCACGCGATCGCGTCGTCGATGAGAACGCGTCATTCGCATTTTTCCTTGCCACGCGTTCGCGTCGTCCACGCCTCCACGTCACTTGTGCTTTTCCATTCCGCGCGATCGCGTGAACCATGCGGCCGCGTCACTGCGATTTCTCCTCTTTCGCGCGAACGCGTGAGCCATGCGGCCGCGTCACTTCTCGCTGGTTATCTCCTCAATTTCTTGTGTTCCTTCCATTTTTGCTAGCTTCCTTTCCAATCTCCAACTCATCCATGCCCTATAAAGCCTGAAACACATAACACACAGATCACGGCATCGAATGGGATAAAGGAGAACTAAAATGCATAATTAAAAAGTCTCTAGGAAGCAGTTTTCAACCATGTAATAATTTCAGGTAGGAAATATAAATGCATGCTAAATTAATGAATAAGTGGGTAAGGATCATGATAAAACCACACAATCAAACATAATATAAACTATAAATTAGTGGTTTATCAACCTCCCCACACTTAAACATTAGCATGTCCTCATGCTTAATTGAAGGAGATAAGGTAAATAAGTATGAACACGTAGAAACTCATGCAATGCAATGCAACCTATATCGATGAATGCAACTATATGATTTTTGCCCACTTGATCAAAAGTAAATAAGCTCTTCAAAAAATTACAAATCAAATTCCACTAATTCTATCATTATACAGTAAGACAGATAAAAGTGCAAGAAGATAGCTCATGAAAGCAGGGAACATGGAAATTCAAGCATTGAACCCTCACTAATGATGTATGTACGCTCTAATCTCTCTAGAGTATAGGGTAATCACTCTATCCTTCTCTAATCATGCTTTCTAACTTTTGTTTTTCTCCTAACCAATCAACAACAATTAATATACCAATGCAAACATCATGAGGTCTTTTCAAGGTTTAATGGGGCTAAGGTAAGGGTAGAGATACATATATGGTTAAGTGAGCTTATAAATTGAATCTTTAATTAACCCAAGCTTTAACCCAACCTATATATTTTATATAACTTTAGAATTCATACCTAGCTACCCAGAATTCCCTTTTACATTTCATACTCATGTATCAATTTTATCATATGTGCATTGATCTTTGAAAATTTTTAATTTAACATTGGGGTAATTTTGCCCCCTTATTTATTTATTGATGAAAAAAAAAAATTTTTGTATGCAGATGCAGATGCATGAAAGTACTGAGAAAGAGAAGAGTTATTAGATGGAAAAACTAAGAAGAAAAGAACGATCATACCATGGTGGGTTGTCTCCCACCTAGCACTTTGCTTTAACGTCCGTAAGTTGGATGCTCCACTAGCTCAATCTTCTGGCATGTGGGGGTCTTCCAAGAGGAAGATCTCAAGTTCCTTATTTTTCTGTATCTTCTTGCCATGGTACAGCTTCAGATGTTGTCCATTAACTTTGATAAGTTCAGAGCTTGAAGGGTGGCTGAGGTGATAAACTCCATATGGTTCGGCCTTCTCTACTCTGTATGGACCTTCCCATCTTGATCTCAACTTGCCTAGCATAAGCCTCAGTCGAGATTTGTAAAGGAGGACTAAATTCCCAGGTTGGAACTCCTTTTTCTTGATGTGCTAATCATGTACATCCTTCATCTTCTCCTTGTATATTCTTGAGTTCTCATAAGCTTCTAGGCGAAGGCTCTCCAGTTCTTGCAGTTGCAACTTCCTTTCAACTCCAGCTTGCTCAATTCCCATGTTGCACTCCTTGACTGCCCAAAAGGCTTTGTGCTCTACTTCAATTGGGAGATGAAAAGCTTTGCCATAAACTAAGCGGAAAGGACTCATCCCAATGGGAGTTTTATATGTTGTTCTGTATGCCCATAGTGCATCTTGTAGCCTGGTGCTCCAGTCTTTTCTATGAGGTTTGACTATCTTCTGCAAGATACACTTTATCTATCTGTTTGACACCTCGGCTTGCCCATTGGTCTGAGGATGGTATGTTGTTGCAACCTTATGAATTATCCCATGCTTTTTCATTAATCCTGTTAGTCTCCTGTTACAGAAATGGGTGCCTTGATCGCTCACGATTGCTCGTGGTGATCCAAAGCGGCAAATAATATGGTTTCTCACAAAGGAAACAACAGTGTTAGCATCATCAGTGCGGGTATGAATTGCTTCAACCCATTTGGAAACGTAATCCACAGCTAACAATATATAAAAATGACCATTAGAATTTGGAAACGGACCCATGAAGTCAATGCCCCAAACATAAAAAATTTCACAGAAAAGCATGATTTGTTGAGGCATCTCATCCCTCCTGGATATGTTACCAAATTTTTGGCATGGAAGACAAGATTTACAAAACTCAGCAGCGTCTCTAAAAAGTGTAGGCCACCAGAATCCACAGTCTAAGATCTTTCTAGCTATTCTTTGAGGGCCAAAATGTCCTCCACTCTCAGATGAGTGACAGACCTTTAAAATGGACTGGAATTCTAATTGAGGCACAGATCGTCTAATTACCTGATCAGCGCCATATATCCACAAATATGGGTCATCCCATATATAATATTTAGACTTGCTTTTCAGCTTGTCTCTTTGATGCTTAGAAAAGTGTGGAGGAAATGTGCGGCTAACTAGATAATTAGCTACAGGTGCGTACCAAGGTGATACCTCAGATACTGCTTGCAGGTTATCAAATGGAAAATTATCATCTATAGGAGTAGAATCATCTTTAATGTGCTCAAGATGACTCAAGTGGTCTGCCACTAGATTCTAGTTACCGCTCCTATCCTTTATTTCTAAATCAAATTCTTGTAATAGCAGTATCCAACGTATGAGCCTTGGTTTGGACTCTGTTTTAGCTAACAGATACTTTAAAGCTGCATGGTCCGACTACATTACTACTCTAGTACCAAGTAAATAAGCTCGGAATTTATCTAGAGCAAAAACAATAGCAAGAAACTCTTTCTCAGTAGTAGTGTAATTGGACTGGGCAGCGTCTAAAGTATTAGACGCATAAGCAATAACAAAAGGATCCTTACCTTCACGCTGAGCCAGCGCTGCTCCCACTGCATGGTTGGAAGCATCGCACATGATTTCAAAAGGCTGGCTCCAGTCCGGTCCTCGCAAAATTGGAGCTTGAGTCAGGTTGGTCTTCAGCTTATCAAACGCTTGTTTGCAATCCTCACTGAACTCGAATTCAATATCCTTCTGCAATAATCTGGATAAGGGAAGTGCTACCTTACTAAAGTTCTTAATGAATCTCCTGTAAAAACCTGCATGGCCAAGGAACGAACGGACTTCCCTCACAGAGGAGGGGTAAGGTAAACTAGAAATAACATTCACCTTTGCTGGGTCTACAGAAATGCTAGTATTAGATAGAACATGTCCTAGTACAATCCCTTGTTTAACCATAAAATGACATTTTTCAAAATTTAAGACAAGGTTTGTATTGACACATCTATCTAATACTCTAGATAATCCATCTAAGCAAAGGCTAAAAGAATCACCATAAACGCTAAAATCATCCATAAAAACCTCATACAGTCCTCAATAAGATCAGAGAAAAGACTCATCATGCACCTCTGGAAAGTAGCTGGTGCATTGCACAAGCCAAAGGGCATTCTGTTGTAAGCATAAGTCCCAAAAGGACATGTAAAAGTAGTCTTTTCCTGATCCTCAGGAGCTATATGAATCTGGAAATAACCTGTGTAACCATCTAAAAGCAATAATGTGATTTACCTGACAGGCGATCCAGCATTTGATCAATGAATGGAAGTGGGTAGTGATCCTTGCGAGTAGCTTGGCTGAGACGCCTGTAATCAATGCAGACTCTCCAAACGTTCTGTACTCTGGTTGGTATGAGCTCTCCATGCTCATTCTTCACTATAGTGACTCCAGACTTCTTGGGCACCACTTGGACTGGGCTAACCCATTCACTGTCTAAAATGGGATAGATGATACCTGCTTCCAATAGTCTGGTCACTTCCTTTTTGACAACTTCCAAAATAGTGGGATTTAGTCTTCTTTAGGGTTGGCGGACAGGTCTTGCTCCTTCCTCTAAGAATATTCTGTGCTCACATACTTGAGGGTTGATGCCTACTATGTCTGCCAAACTCCACCCAATTGCTTTCTTATGCTTCCTCAGCACACTAAGTAACTACTCTTCCTGTTCAGGGGTGAGGTCCTGTGCAATAATAATTGGAAACTTCTGCCCATCTTCAAGATAAGCATATTTGAGAAGTGGAGGGAGAGGTTTCAACTCTATCTTCTGGTCATGGGCAAGCTCTGGATTGTTTGGAGCTTGCAAAAATGCCGAAGTATTCTTATTGTCAGTTAATAGAGTCCCCACACTTGGACTTTGTTCTGTGTACTTTTCTTCCAGCTCTTCCTGGTGAATTTCAGCTACAGTTTCATCTATGATATCACACTGTAAGATAGAATGATCTTCTGGAGGTTTGTTTGTGACTCCATTCAAATTGAAGATTACTATTCGACCATCTATTTCAAAAGAATATGTTCTTGAAAAAGCATCTAATTTGAATCTTGATGTCTTCAGGAATGGTCTGGCAAGTAGGATTGATGATGGCTTATCTGAGTCATTATTGGGCATCTCCAAGATATAGAAATCAGTGGGAAATGTGAGCCCTTTAATGTTCACCAAAACATCTTCAGCAACTCCAGCTACTATAATAATGCTTTTATCTGCCAACACAAAACGAGCTGCCGACCTTTTTAAGGGAGGGAGCCTTAAAACATCATATACAGATAAAGGCATTATACTAACACATGCTCCCAAATCACACATGCAATCATAAATTACTACACCTCCAATAGTACAACTAACTATACAAGGACCTGGGTCACTACATTTTTCAGGTAAATTCCCCATTAAAGCAGATATAGAGCTTCCTAAAGGAATGGTTTCTAATTCATTAATTTTGTCTTTATGTATACATAAATCTTTTAGAAACTTTGCATATTTAGGTACCTGTTGAATGACATCAAAAAGGGGAACAGTTACCTCAACCTTTTCGAAGATTTCTACTATTTTGGGGTCAGGTTCCAACTGCTTCCTGGGCTTCCTTGCAAGTTGTGGAAATGGAATGGAAGTGGTGTTTTCTGCAGTGTCTGTGCCTTTTGGTGCTTCCTCCTGTGGTTGAGCTTTTTCTTTCTCAACTATGTCCTGTATGTCCTCTTCCTCTTCAACATCTTCTATTTCTACTACCTCTTCAGCTGAGGCGTGTTTTGGTGGGCTTGGCTCCTCCTGATTTCTCTCCTGCAGTGTGGTTCCAGACCTTAGGGTGATGGCATTAATACCACCCTTTGGGTTGAGTAATGGTTGAGAGGGGAGTCCGCCAGAGCTTGAGGACTGGTTGTTGGAGTTGTTCATTGATCCAATCTATGAGACAAGAGTTTGTAAAGTAGAAGTCAAAACATTTATATTATTCTCCATAGCCTGTTGTCTCCGATCCATGGCTTGTAGTAGTTCATCATTAGGAGATGAAGAGGGGCAAGTGGTCTGAGAAGTCTGCTGAGAGGCTTGTGGTTGTCTTAAATGAGGTGCTCTGTAGGACTGAGTCTGATTCTGCTGCCTGAAATTGTTATTGTTATTCTACCTCTGATTTCCATTGTTATCTCTGCCTCCTCTGTTAGAATTGTCCCTCCAACCCTGGTTAGAATTGTCTCTCTAGCCTTGGTTAGAGTTATCCTGCCATCCTTGGTTATAGTTGCCACCTTGATTGTACCCTTGATTGGGGCGGTCATGAAAGTTGTAAGTGGCTGCTATAGTGTTGTCTTCTGGTTGGAGCTGCGGATACTCATCGGTATAGTGACTGTAATCTGCACAGATTCCGCACACTCTTTGTGGAACTAACAGCTGGCTGTGCTGTGGTGGAGAAGGCTGAACTTCCTAAAGTTGTTGTTGATTCAGTTGCATCTGCTTCAGCAAGTTAGTCAATTCATATAGTCTCTGGGCTATAGCAGTAGTCTCTGTATTAGTGGATACCTCCGCAACAACTCTTGACCGACTTTGTCTCTGCCTATGATTCCTAGTAGAGTCAGCTAAATCTCTGATTAATTGCCATGCTTTGTCCATAGTCTTGTACTTTTTCGTAGAACCATTGCAAGCACCTTCCAGTGCGGTCCTATCTTGAGATCTCAAACTCTGTGTAAAGTAACCGAGCAAAACTATCTTATCAATCATATGATAGGGACATGCGTCTCGAAGAGTATTGAAGCGTACCATAGAGGGTCTCAGATTCATCCTGAACGATCATAGACATGTCCTTCCTCAGCTTATCGGCAACTTCAGCTGGAAAGAATTTATCCAGAAATTCTCTCCTAAGTGTATCCCAGTTGGAAAGAGTTTCTCTGGGTTGAGTATAGTACCACTCTCTTGCCTTTCCTTCTAGAGAAAACGGGAAGGCTTTCAATAGAATAGAGATTTCATCAGCGCCATCACGCTTAACAGTAGAACAAGCGGTTTGGAAATCCCTAAGATGCTTGATAGGCTCTTGAGCAGGTGATGAGCGGATAATTTATACGCTTTTTGGCATTGTTTTTAGTATGTTTTTAGTATATTTTAGTTAGTTTTTAGTATATTTTTATTAGTTTTTAGTTAAAATTCACTTTTCTGGACTTTACTATGAGTTTGTGTGTTTTTCTATGATTTCAAGTATTTTCTGGCTGAAATTGAGGGTCCTGAGCAAAAATCTGATTCAGAGACTGAAAAGGACTGCAGATGCTATTGGATTCTGACCTCCCTGCACTCGAAGTGGATTTGCTGGAGCTACAGAAGCCCAATTGGCGCGCTCTCAATGGCGTTGGAAAGTAGACATCCTGGGCATTCCAGCGATGTATAATAGTCCATACTTTGCCCGAGATTTGATGGCCCAAACCGGCGTGGCAAATCAGCCTCAGAATTTCCAGCGTTTAACGCTGGAACTGGCATAAAACTTGGAGTTAAACGCCCAAACTGGCATGAAAGCTGGCGTTTAACTCCAGAAAAAGTCTCTACAAATGAAAGCTTCAATGCTCAGCCCAAGCACACACTAAGTGGACCCAGAAGTGGATTTTTATGTCATTTACTCATTTCTGTATATCCTAGGTTACTAGTTCACTATTAATAGGATCTTTTGACATTGTATCTGTACCTCATGACACTTTACACGTTTCTTTGTGTACTTCCTATGGCATGAGTCTCTAAACCCCATGGTTGGGGGTGAGGAGCTCTGCTGTGTCTTGATGGATTAATGCAATTACTACTGTTTTTCATTCAATTATGCTTGCTTCAATTCTAAGATATTACTTGTTCTTAAACTGGATGAATTTGATGATTCGTGACACTCATCATCATTCTCAACTATGAACGTGTGCCTGACAACCACCTCCGTTCTACCTTAGATTAAGTAGATATCTCTTGGATTCTTTAATCAGAATCTTCGTGGTATAAGCTAGAACTGATGGCGGCATTCAAGAGAATCCGGAAGGTCTAAACCTTGTCTGTGGTATTCTGAGTAGGATTCAATGATTGAATGACTGTGACGAGCTTCAAACTCCTGAGGGTGGGGCGTTAGTGACAGACGCAAAAGAATCACTGGATTCTATTCCGGCCTGATTGAGAACCGACAGATGGATAGCCGTGCCGTGACAGGGTGCGTTGAACATTTCCACTGAGAGTATGGGAGGTAGCCACTGACAACGGTGAAACCCTTGCATACAGCTTGCCATGGAAGGAGCCTTGCGTGCTTGAAGAAGAAGACAGTAGGAAAGCAGAGATTCAGAAGATGGAGCATCTCCAAAACCTCAACATGTTCCCCATTACTGCAGAACAAGTACTTATTTTATGTTCTTTTACTTTTCACAATCAACCTTGATAATTATCGATATCCTGACTAAGATTTACAAGATAACCATAGTTTGCTTCAAGCCGACAATCTCCGTGGGATCGACCCTTACTCACGTAAGGTATTACTTGGACGACCCAGTGCACTTGCTGGTTAGTTGTGCGGGATTGCAAAGTGTGATTGCAATTTCGTGCACCAAGTTTTTGGCGCCGTTGCCGGGGATTGTTCGAGTTTGGACAACTGATGGCTTATCTTGTTGCTTAGATTAGGACTGTTTTGTTTTAGTCGGTTTAGAGTCTTTTAGTTGAGTCTAGTTTCATATTTTAAGTTTGGTGTCAATTGCATGCCTTTGTTTTTCTTCTAATTTTCGAATTTGCATGTCTTTAGTCCCTTTTTGATCCGTAAAAATTCTAAGTTTGGTGTCCTCTTTGTGTTTTTCCTTTAAAATTTTCGAAAATTTGTGTTTGATTTTCTAAAAATTTTAAGTTTGGTGTCATTTTGTTGTTTTTCTCTTTCCTCATTTCAAAAATCAAATCTTTTTCATAAAAATTTTTCAATCATATCTTTCTAATTGCTAATCTCAAAATCTTTTTAATTAACTAATTGATTCAGTTTTCAATTTGCTTTGATCTTATTTTCTTTTAATTTTCGGATTTTTATTTTATTTTCCTTTTGTTTTTATTTTATTTTTCGGTTAATTCAAAAAAAATATATATATTTTTATCTATTTGCAATCCATATCATTTCCCTTTATTCATTATGGACCTAAGTGGGATTGATCAGTCCAGAAGGACTCTGGGGTCATATGCTAACCCTATTACAGCTGCATATGGGAGTAGTATCTGTACACCTCCCATCAAAGCAAGCAGCTTTGAGCTAAACCCTCAACTCATTATCATAGTGCAGCAAAATTGCCAGTATTCCGGTCTTCCTCAGGAAGAGCCTACTGAGTTTCTGGCACAGTTCTTACAAATTGCTGACACAGTACGTGATAAAGAGGTGGATCAGGATGTCTACAGACTATTACTGTTTTCATTTGCTGTAAAAGATCAAGCTAAGAGGTGGTTGAATAACCAACCTACAGCAAGCATAAAGACATGGAAACAGTTATCAGACAAATTCCTGAATCACTTTTACCCTCCAAAGAGGATGACACAGTTAAGGCTGGACATCCAAGGCTTTAAACAAGAGGATAATGAATCCCTTTATAATGCCTGGGAGAGGTATAGAGGTATGCTAAGAAAATGCCCCTCTGAAATGTTTTCAGAGTGGGTACAGTTAGACATCTTCTACTATGGGCTTACAGAAAAAGCTCAGATGTCTTTAGACCATTCAGCTGGTGGATCTATACACATGAGGAAGACAATTGAGGAGGCTCAAGAGCTTATAGACACTGTTGCTAGAAATCAATATTTGTACTCTAAGAATGAGTTCTCCCCAAAAGAGGAAGTCATGGCAGTAGCCACTGATCCCAATCCTCAAGAACAGATGATTGAGCTTAATCAACAATTGCTCCTGATGACAGAACAGTTAGCAGAATTTAAAGAGATGCTCCACGAAACTAAAGTTGCTAACAAGAATATAGAACTGCAGTTGAATCAAGCAAAACAGCAAATATCTAAACAGATAACAGAAGAATGTCAAGCAGTTCAACTGAGGAGTGGGAAGACATTGAATAACACTGCTCAAAAGAGCAAAAAGCCAAATAAGGAACAATTGACAGAGGATAACCAAACCACTATTCAAAATCCCTCTGAGGACACTAAGAGCCCAGAGAGGAACACTTTTGGCGTTCAAACGCCAGAAAGGGGGGGAAAGCTGGCGTTAAACGCCCATTCCCTGCCCAGTTTTGGCGTTCAAACGCCAGAGAAGGGAGAGAAGTTGGCGTTAAACGCCCAATCTTCACCCAATTCTGGCGTTCAGACGCCAAGAGAGGATCAGACACCTGAGAGTGCTGACAGTAATCCCTCTAAAAAGGCTTCTTCAACCACTGCTGTAAGGAATAAACCTGCAGAATCTAAGGTTGAAGAATATAAAGCCAAGATGCCTTATCCTCAGAAACTCCGCCAAGCGGAACAGGATAAGCAATTTGCCCGCTTTGCAGACTATCTAAGGACTCTTGAAATAAAGATTCCGTTTGCAGAGGCACTTGAGCAAATACCTTCTTATGCTAAGTTCATGAAAGAAATCTTAAGTCATAAGAAGGATTGGAGAGAAACTGAAAAAGTATTTCTCACTGAAGAATGCAGTGCAGTCATCTTGAAAAGCTTACCAGAAAAGCTTCAAGATCCAGGGAGCTTTATGATACCATGCACATTAGAAGGCGCTTGCACTAAGACAGCCTTATGTGATCTTGGAGCAAGTATCAATCTAATACCTGCATCCACTATCAGAAAGCTTGGGTTGACTGAAGAAGTCAAACCAACCCGGATATGCCTCCAACTTGCTGATGGCTCCATTAAACATCCATCAGGCATAATAGAGGACATGATTGTCAAGGTTGGGCCATTTGCCTTTCCAACTGACTTTGTGGTGCTGGAAATGGAGGAGCACAAGAGTGCAACTCTCATTCTAGGAAGACCTTTCCTAGCAACTGGACGAACTCTTATTGATGTACAAAAAGGGGAAGTAACCCTGAGAGTCAATGAGGATGAGTTCATGTTGAATGCTGTAAAAGCTATGCAGCATCCAGACACACCAAATGACTGCATGGGCGCTGACATTATTGACTCTCTGGTAGAAGAGATCAATATGACTGAAAGCCTAGAATCAGAGCTTGAGGACATCTTCAAGGATGCTCAACCTGATCAAGAAGAACCAGAGGAAACAAAGGAATTTTTGAAAATTCCTCAGGGGGAGGATAAGCCTCCCAAACCTGAACTCAAACCACTACCACCATCCCTGAAGTATGCATTTCTGGGAGAGGGTGACACTTTTCCAGTGATTATAAGCTCTGCTTTAAATCCACAGGAAGAGGAAGCACTGATTCAAGTGCTAAGGACACACAAGACAGCTCTTGGGTGGTCCATAAGTGATCTTAAGGGCATTAGCCCAACTAGATGCATGCACAAGATCCTATTGGAGGATAATGCCAAACCAGTGGTCCAACCACAGAGGAGGCTAAATCCAGCCATGAAGGAGGTGGTGCAGAAAGAGGTCACTAAATTACTAGAGGCTGGGATTATTTATCCTATTTCTGATAGCCCCTGGGTGAGCCCTGTACAAGTTGTCCCCAAGAAGGGAGGCATGACAGTGGTTCATAATGAAAAAAATGAACTGGTTCCTACAAGAACAGTCACAGGGTGGCGTATGTGTATTGATTACAGAAGGCTCAATACAGCCACCAGAAAGGATCATTTTCCTTTACCATTCATAGACCAAATGCTAGAAAGACTAGCTGGTCATGATTATTACTGCTTTTTGGATGACTATTCAGGTTACAACCAAATTGCAGTAGACCCTCAGGACCAAGAGAAAACAGCATTTACTTGCCCTTCTGGCGTGTTTGCCTACAGGAGGATGCCTTTTGGTCTGTGTAATGCTCCTGCAACCTTTCAGAGATGCATGTTATCCATCTTCTCTGATATGGTGGAGAAATTCCTGGAAGTCTTCATGGATGACTTCTCAGTATATGGAGACTCATTCAGCTCCTGTCTTAACCACCTAGCACTTGTCCTGAAAAGGTGCCAAGAGACTAACCTGGTTTTAAACTGGGAGAAATGTCACTTTATGGTGACTGAAGGAATTGTCCTTGGACACAAAATTTCAAGCAGGGGAATAGAGGTGGATAAGGCAAAGGTAGAGGTAATTGAAAAATTACCACCACCTGCCAATGTTAAGGCAATCAGAAGCTTTCTGGGGCATGCAGGATTCTACAGAAGGTTTATAAAGGATTTTTCGAAAATTGCAAAACCTTTGAGTAACCTGCTAACTGCTGACACACCATTTGTGTTTGACACACAGTGTCTGCATGCATTTGAGACCTTGAAAGCTAAGCTGGTCACAGCACCAGTCATCTCTGCACCCGATTGGACATTGCCATTTGAACTAATGTGTGATGCCAGTGACCATGCCATTGGTGCAGTGTTGGGACAGAGGCATAACAAGCTTCTGCACGTCATTTATTATGCCAGCCGTGTTCTAAATGATGCACAGAAGAATTACACAACCACAGAAAAAGAGTTACTTGCAGTGGTCTATGCCATTGACAAGTTTAGATCCTATCTAGTGGGATCCAAAATGGTTGTGTACACTGACCATGCTGCTCTTAAATACTTACTCACAAAGCAGGATTCAAAACCCAGGCTAATAAGATTAGTGTTGCTTCTGCAAGAGTTTGATATAGAAATAAGAGACAGAAAAGGGACAGAGAACCAGGTAGCTGATCATCTGTCCCGAATAGAACCAGTAGCTGGGGCGTCCCTTCCTTCTACTGAGATTTCTGAGACTTTCCCAGATGAGCAACTCTTTGCCATTCAGGAAGCTCCATGGTTTGCAGATATTGCAAACTATAAAGCTGTGAGGTTCATACCCCAGGAGTACAGCAGAGTGCAAAGAAAGAAATTAATTTCAGATGCCAAGTACTACCTATGGGATGAGCCATATCTCTTTAAGAGATGTGCAGACGGAATGATCCACAGATGTGTACCCAGAGAAGAAGCACAGAGGATCTTATGGCACTGCCATGGATCACAGTATGGAGGACATTTTGGAAGTGAGCGAACAGCCACTAAAGTCCTCCAATGTGGCTTCTACTGGCCTACTCTCTATAAAGATTTCCGAGAGTTTGTGCGTAACTGTGACAGTTGCCAAAGAGCTGGTAACTTGCCTCACGGATATGCCATGCCTCAACAAGGGATATTAGAGATAGAATTGTTTGATGTATGGGGAATTAACTTCATGGGTCCATTCCCACCATCATACTCAAACACTTACATTCTGGTAGCAGTGGACTATGTATCTAAGTGGGTAGAAGCAATTGCTACACCCACTAATGATACCAAGACCGTGCTGAAATTTCTCCAGAAACACATCTTCAGCAGATTTGGTGTTCCCAGAGTACTAATCAGTGACGGGGGCACTCATTTCTGCAATAGATAGCTATACTCTGCTATGGTCAGATATGGAATTAGCCACAAAGTGGCAACTCCGTATCATCCATAGACAAATGGGCAAGCTGAAGTCTCTAACAGAGAGCTAAAAAGAATCCTAGAACGGACTGTGATAGCCCGAAGAAAGGATTGGGCAAAGAGTTTGGATGATGCTCTGTGGGCATACAAAACAGCATTCAAGACTCCAATAGGAACCTCTCCATACCAACTGGTGTATGGGAAGGCCTGTCATCTGCCCGTGGAACTGGAACATAAAGCCTACTGGGCAACCAGGTTCCTAAACATGGATGCTCAATTAGCTGGTGAAAAAAGATTGCTCCAGCTAAATGAGCTAGAGGAATTCAGACTCAATGCCTTTGAAAATGCAAAAATTTATAAGGAAAAGGCAAAGAAGTGGCATGACAAGAAGTTGTCTTCCAGAGTCTTTGAGCCAGGACAAAAAGTTCTGCTCTTCAACTCTAGGCTCAGATTGTTTCCAGGAAAACTTAAGTCCCGGTGGAGGGGTCTGTATGTGATTACAGGAGTGTCACCATATGGATATGTTGAGCTTCAGGATATTGATTCTGACAAAAAGTTCATTGTTAATGGACAGAGAATCAAGCATTATCTTGAAAGCAATATTGAGCAGGAATGCTCAAAACTGAGGCTGGAATGATCCTCAGTAAAGGTCCAGCTAAAGACAATAAAGAAGCACTTGCTGGGAGGCAACCCAGTCATTAGCAGGTTATATGTTTTGTTTCTACAGAGGCAAGTATCAAAAATGAAGGAAATTCACAGAGTTACAGAAAGATTTGGTGCAAAAAGTAGAGAAACATAGCTTACTGGCGAAAAAACGCCAGTAAGGGGCATTCTGGGTGTTTAACGCCAGTAAAGGTGCCATTTTGGGCGTTAAACGCTAGAATGGGCACCATTCTGGGCGTTTAACGCCAGGTGTGCAGCATCCTGGGCGTTCAGCAAAACGCCCAGTGATAAAGGGAATCCTGGCGTTTAACGCCAGCCAGGGCACCTGGCTGGGCGTTAAACGCCCACATTGGCTAACAAATGGGCGTTAAACGCCAGAATGGATACCATTCTGGGCGTTTAACGCTAGAAAGGTGGGGGACCAAGATTTTGCTTTCCAATCAAATTTTTTTCAAACTTCCCTTTTTTGACCCATACTTTTCTACATAAACACATTTCAACCTTTCATCATTCACCTTCAAATCTTCAAAAATCAAAATCATTCTTCAAATCTCTCAAATCAATCCCAAATCTTGTTCAAAAACTCACCAATCTCTCAAAATCTCTTCACATCTTCTCAAATCTCCTTCCAATTTTTCGAAATCTCTTCTTCCCCCCCTTATATATAGACGTTCGGCCTCACCATTCCCCCACACCATTCGAATTTGCTCTTCTCCTCTCTATCCTCCTTCCTTTCTTTTGCTTGAGGACAAGCAAACCTCTAAGTTTGGTGTGCTTTTCCGTGATCACTGAGCCAAGATTCATCAAGATCATGGCTCCTAAGGGAAAACAAACCAATTTAAGAGGAAAGAAAGAAAATAATCCAAAGAATCTTTGGAATCAAGAGAAGTTCTTAACCAAAGAACATGAAGACCATTATCACAAAATAATGGGTCTGAGGTCAGTGATCCCGGAAGTTAAATTTGATCTGAAAGAAGATGAATATCCGAGGATCCAAGAGCAAATTCAAAACAGAGGATGGGAAATTCTAACCAATCCTGAGATAAAGGTTCGAAGAAATATGGTTCAGGAATTCTACTCAAATCTGTGGCTAACAGATAAGCAGAGAATGACTGGAACTGCCTACCATACCTACAGAACCATGGTCAGAAAGAAAGTTATGTACTTCTATCTGGACAAAATAAGAGAAATCTTCAAATTGCCTCAACTGCAGGATGATCCTGATTCCTTTAATAGGAGAATGGTGAGAGCAGATAAAGGGTTGGATCAAGTTCTAGAGGACATATGCCTCCCTGGAACTAAGTGGATAACCAATTCAAAGGGTGTCCCAAACCAACTCAAGAGGGGAGACCTCAAACCAATTGCAAGAGGTTGGATAGACTTTATTGGGCGTTCCATACTGCCCACTAGCAACCGTTCTGAGGTCATTATCAAGAGAGCAGTGATGATTCATTGCATTATGCTTGGAAAAGAAGTGGAGGTTTATCATGTGATTGCTTGTGAGATCTACACAATTGCAAATAAGAATTCCACTGAAGCCAAATTGGCTTACCCAAGCTTGATCTCCTTGCTCTGTAAAGAGGCTGGGGTAAAGATGGGAGTAGATGAATTCATACCCATTGAACATCCAATCACCAAGAAGTCAATGGAAGGACAAGTGCAAGACAACTCTATCAAAAGGAGGGCGCAGGAGTTCCTCCCTGAATTTCCTGAAATTGGCTACTGGGCCAGCCTAGAAGCATCTATCACCAAGTTGCAAGAAACTATGGAGCAACTTAAGGAAGAACAGCAGAATCAGAACTGCATGCTCTGCAAATTGCTGAAGGAACAAGAGAAGCAGGGGCGTGAACTTCAAGAACTGAAACGCCAAAAATTCTCCCCTCAATTTGAGGGAGCATCCACTTCTCAAAATCAAGGTTGTTGAGTCCTAACTCTGTGAAAACCTCTATCATTAGGAGCCTATTTAATTTTTTTTTGTTTTTTGTTTTCTATTTTAGTATCATCTTATATCTATTTTTGAGTCTTGTTCTTAATTCATAATTAATAAAATTTAAAATTCATGTCTTAAAGCTATGAATATCCTATGAGTCCATCACCTCTCTTAAATGAAGAGTGCTTTAATCACAAAAGAACAAGAAGTACATGATTTCGAATTTATCTTAGAAACTAGTTGAATTAGTTTGATGTGGTGACAATACTCTTTGTTTTCCGAATGAATGATTGAACAGTGCATATGTCTTTTGAATTTGTTGTTTTGAGAATGTTAAAATTGTTGGCTCTTGAAAGAATGAGGGAAAAAGAGAACTGTTATTGAGGATCTGAAAAATCATCAAATTGATTCTTGAAGCAAGAAAAAGCAGTGATTCAAAAAAAATGAAAAAAAAAAGAAAGAAAAGAGAGAGAAAAAGAAGAAAAGAAAGAAATAAAGTTGTGATCCAAGGCAAAAAAAAAAGAGTGTGCTTAAGAACCCTGGACACCTCTAATTGGGGACTCTAGCAAAGCTGGGTCACAATCTGAAAAGGTTCACCCAAGTATGTGTCTGTGGCATGTATGTATCCGGTGGTAATACTGGAAGACAGAGTGCTTTGGGCCACAGCCAAGACTCATACACTAGCTATGTTCAAGAATCATTATACTTAACTAGGAGAATCAATAACACTATCTGAGTTCTGAGTTACTATAGATGCCAATCATTCTGAACTTCAAGGGATGAAGTGAGATGCCAAAACTGTTCGGAAGCAAAAAGCTACTAGTCCCGCTCATCTAATTGGAGGTAAGTTTCCTTGATATTTTGGAGTCTATAGTATATTCTCTTCTTTTTATCCTACTTCGATTTTCAGTTGCTTGGGGACAAGCAACAATTTAAGTTTGGTGTTGTGATGAGCGGATAATTTATACGCTTTTTGGCATTGTTTTTAGTATGTTTTTAGTATATTTTAGTTAGTTTTTAGTATATTTTTATTAGTTTTTAGTTAAAATTCACTTTTCTGGATTTTACTATGAGTTTGTGTGTTTTTCTATGATTTCAGGTATTTTCTGGCTGAAATTGAGGGTCCTGAGCAAAAATCTGATTCAGAGACTGAAAAGGACTGCAGATGCTGTTGGATTCTGACCTCCCTGCACTCGAAGTGGATTTTCTGGAGCTACAGAAGCCCAATTGGCGCGCTCTCAACGGCGTTGGAAAGTAGACATCCTGGGCTTTCCAGCAATGTATAATAGTCCATACTTTGCCTGAGATTTGATGGCCCAAACCGGCGTGGCAAATCAGC
The DNA here is from genome assembly GCF_003086295.3 of Arachis hypogaea. Taxonomy (NCBI): domain Eukaryota; kingdom Viridiplantae; phylum Streptophyta; class Magnoliopsida; order Fabales; family Fabaceae; genus Arachis; species Arachis hypogaea. The sequence continues at coordinate 60,004,638 of NC_092044.1, read as the reverse complement.
CTCAGAATTTCCAGCGTTTAACGCTGGAACTGGCATAAAACTTGGAGTTAAACGCCCAAACTGGCATGAAAGCTGGCGTTTAACTCCAGAAAAAGTCTCTACAAATGAAAGCTTCAATGCTCAGCCCAAGCACACACTAAGTGGACCCAGAAGTGGATTTTTATGTCATTTACTCATTTCTGTATACCCTAGGTTACTAGTTCACTATTAATAGGATCTTTTGACATTGTATCTGTACCTCATGACACTTTACACGTTTCTTTGTGTACTTCCTACGGCATGAGTCTCTAAACCCCATGGTTGGGGGTGAGGAGCTCTGCTGTGTCTTGATGGATTAATGCAATTACTACTGTTTTTCATTCAATTATGCTTGCTTCCATTCTAAGATATTACTTGTTCTTAAACTGGATGAATGTGATGATCCGTGATACTCATCATCATTCTCAACTATGAACATGTGCCTGACAACCACCTCCGTTCTACCTTAGATTAAGTAGATATCTCTTGGATTCTTTAATCAGAATCTTCGTGGTATAAGCTAGAACTGATGGCGGCATTCAAGAGAATCCGGAAGGTCTAAACCTTGTCTGTGGTATTCTGAGTAGGATTCAATGATTGAATGACTGTGACGAGCTTCAAACTTCTGAGGGCGGGGCGTTAGTGACAGACGCAAAAGAATCACTGGATTCTATTCCGGCCTGATTGAGAACCGACAGATGGATAGCCGTGCCGTGACAGGGTGCGTTGAACATTTCCACTGAGAGGATGGGAGGTAGCCACTGACAACGGTGAAACCCTTGCATACAGCTTGCCATGGAAGGAGCCTTGCGTGCTTGAAGAAGAAGACAGTAGGAAAGCAGAGATTCAGAAGATGGAGCATCTCCAAAACCTCAACCTGTTCCCCATTACTGCAGAACAAGTACTTATTTTATGTTCTTTTACTTTTCACAATCAACCTTGATAATTATCGATATCCTGACTAAGATTTACAAGATAACCATAGTTTGCTTCAAGCCGACAATCTCCGTGGGATCGACCCTTACTCACGTAAGGTATTACTTGGACGACCCAGTGCACTTGCTGGTTAGTTGTGCGGGATTGCAAAGTGTGATTGCAATTTCATGCACCAGCAGGTAAGCCATAAAATTTGGGCATCAAGTTGAGCAGTGAAGACTTTATTTCAAAATCTATAGCTACTGCTGGGTGGTGTGCCTGGAATGGTTGGAGCGTAAAATCAGGGGCTCCTTCCTCCTATATAATGACTCTTCTGGGCACTGCCATGTCACCTGCACGTAAATGAATTAGATCAGTAGGAAGGGGGTTTGTTACTTCCTTAGATGACGGTTCAAGTTTGTCTTTAAAGAGGAGTCGCCTACGCCAAGCTCGCCTTATATGTGAAAGAGTTCTTTCAATTTCAGGGTCAAATGCTGGCAAGCTTGGATCAGGAAGCGAACGCGTCATTTAACGAAAGAAACATACAATTCATAGTGATAGAATGAAAAGAAAAAAATTGCAATAAAAATAAATACCAATCAATAAATCAACACACTGTTGCAACTCCCCAGCAACGGCGCCAAAGATTGATACGGCGGAAATTGGTGAATTGAAAATTATTAAAAGTATAGTTCTTAACTCACCAGAATTCCACTTATCAATTTAGAAAGGTGTCACAGAAATTTAAATTTTAAATACTGGGAGTATGAATCCCAGGTCGTCTCCCAACGAGTTCGAGAAAAATGTGCTATTTTATTAATCAGATGTTCTCAAAAAGGTTTGAGTTGAGTAAACAGGAAATAAAATTGGAGAATTTGAATAATGTAAATAAAAGCCTTGATTGGGAGTTGATTAGTTGGAAGTCCCGCTATTATTAGATTACTCTCTAGATTAATTGATAATTAAAGGTTATCCTGTTTAGTTATCTCTTACTAGGTAAGGGAAAGTTAAACAAGTTGGGATGCTATGCCCATTCACAAGTTGCAACCCACTTAATTAAAAGGGATTGGTGTTAGTAACTAGAGGGAAAGCCAACAATAACCCAATTACAATCTTTCTTTCAAGCCTTCCAACTCAATTGGTTCCTTTCAATCAACTCCCCATCAAGTTAGGGAACTACTTGCTCATTGTGAATGTAAAATTCATAACATATGAAAAGGAATTAAAGAAAGACATTATAAATAAAATCAAAGTAATCAAATAAAAATAAAAGTAATTCTTGTATTAAATAAATCCTAATAATATACCAATGGTAAAATTAACAAAGCAAAGGACATGGAAGAGTAAAGCCTAGTAAAGAAAACAAACTAGAATGACGAAGTCTTGATGAGGTAATAACTCTTCTCAATATCCCAATGCAAAAAGTGATAGAAAAATAAAATCCTAAAAACTATCAATGTGTAGAGAGAAAAACCTAGAGGAGGAGTAAAAACTAGATCTAAAACTAAAACTGTGTAGAATGAATGTTGTCTTCGATTTCTGCATGTTCTCTGGTTCTAGTCTGCTGTTCTGGGCCGAGAACTGGGTCAAAATAGGCCCCAAAATCGCCTCCAGCGGAATCTGCAAATTATGCAGATCGTGCACGTCACGCGATCGCATCGTCCATGCGAACGCGTCATTCGCGTTTTTCCTTGCCATGCGTTCGCGTCGTCCACGCCTCCGCGTCACTTGTGCTTTTCCATTCTGCGCGGTCGCGTGAACCATGCGACCGCGTCACTGCGATTTCTCCTCTTTCGCGCGAACGCGTGAGCCATGCGGCCGCGTCACTTCTCGCTGGTTATCTCCTCAATTTCTTGTGTTTCTTCCATTTTTGCTAGCTTCCTTTCCAATCTCCAACTCATCCATGCCTTATAAAGCCTGAAACACTTAACACACAGATCACGGCATCGAATGAGATAAAGGAGAACTAAAATGCATAATTAAAAAGTCTATAGGAAGCAGTTTTCAACCATGTAATAATTTCAGGAAGGAAATATAAATGCATGTTAAATTAATGAATAAGTGAATAAGGATCATGATAAAACCACACAATTAAACATAATATAAACCATAAAATAGTGGTTTATCAATGATTTATCCATGAGAGATTATAGGTGATTCCATATGCTTTACCCATGTAATTCACTTCTGCCATTGCAGGGTTCTCAGGATCATAAGCTTCTTCTTCATTTTGTTGAGCCAATATGGCATTCAGAGCATTTGCAACGATTTTGTTCTGACTTTGAGAAATTATATTGACTTGTTGAGTCAACATTTTATTCTGAGCCAATATGGCATTCAAGGCATCAATTTCAAGAACTTCCTTCCTTTGAGGCGTCCCATTATTCACATTCGTCCTTTCATAGGTATACATGAACTGGTTATTTGCAACCATTTCAATGAGTTCCTGAGCTTCTGTAGGCATTTTCTTCAGGTGAATAGATCCACCTGCAGAATGGTCCAATGATATCTTAGATAATTCAGACAGACCATCATAGAATATATCCAGGATGGTCCATTCTGAAAGCATGTCAGAAGGACACTTTTTGGTCAGTTACTTATATCTTTCCCAACCTTCATAGAGGGATTCACCTTCTTTCTGCCTGAAGGTTTGAACATCCACTCTAAGCTTGCTCAGCTTTTGAGGAGGACAGAATTTGGCTAAGAAATCCGTGACCAGCTTATCCCAAGAGTTCAGGCTATCTCTAGGTTGAGAGTCCAACCATGTTCTAGCTCTGTCTCTTACAGCAAAAGGGAAAAGCATAAGCTTATAGACCTCGAGATCAACTCATTGGTCTTAACAATATCACAGATCTGTAAGAATTCGATTAAAAACTGAAAAAGATCTTCTGATAGAAGTCCATGAAACTTGCAATTCTGTTGCATCAGAGAAACTAATTGAGGCTTTAGCTCAAAATTGTTTGCTTCAATGGTAGGGATTGAGATGCTTCTTCCTTGAAAGTTGGAATTTGGTGCAGTGAAGTCACAAAGCATCTTCCTTGCATTGTTGTTGGGTTCGGCCATGTCTCCTTCTTTTTCGAGATTCTCTGTAAGGTTTTCTCTGGATTGTTGTGCTTTAGCTTCTCTTAGCTTCTTCTTCAGAGTCCTTTCAGGTTCAGGATCTACTTCAACAAGAATGTCCTTGTCCTTGCTCCTGCTCATATGAAAAAAAAAGAGAACAGAAAAGAAGAGGAATCCTCTATGTCACAGTATAGAGATTCTTTTGTGTGAGTAGAAGAGAAGAAGAATAGAAGAGGAAAAATTCGAACACAGAGAGAGAAGAGAAGAGGGTTCGAATTATGAGTAGAAGAGAAGTGTTAGTAGATAAATAAATAAATAGAAGGAGATGAGAGAGAGGAGTTTTCGAAAATAATTAAGAAGAAAAGGAAGATATTTTTGTTTTTATTTTAAAATATAGTTAGAATTCAAAAATTAGGAGAAGAAATGAAATTAAAATTAAAATTTAAAACAACTAGTAAATTAAAAGAATTTTGAAAAAGGGTGTGGAGTTTTCGAAAATTAGAGAGAAAATTAGTTAGGTAGTTTTGAAAAAGATAAGAATTTTAAAAATCAAACAAAGAATTAAGTGGTTAATTGAAAAAGATTTGAAAATCAATTTTGAAAAGATAAGAAGTTAGAAAAGATTTTGAAATTAAAGTTTGAAAAAAATATGATTTGAAAAAGATTTGATTAAAAAAATATGATTTGAAAAAAAGATATGTTTGAAAATATATGATTGAAAAGATATGATTGAAAAGATCAGAATTAATTACTTGACTCACAAGAAATCAAAAGATATGATTCTAAAATTTAAAGTTTGAATCTTCCTTAACAAGAAAGTAACAAACTTTAAATTTTTGTATCAAACCATTAATTGTTAGTGTTAATTTTGAAAATATGAAGTAAAAATAGGAAAAAGATTTTGAAAAGTTTTGAAAAAGATTTTTGAAAATTTTCGAAAAACAAGGAAAAATGAAAAAGATCTGATTTTGAAAAAGATTTTGAAAAGATAAATTTTTGAAATTGAAATCATGACATGACTAACAAGAAACAACTTATTTAAAAGATTTTTGACTAAGTCAACCCAAAGATTTCAAAATTTATGAGTGAAATAAGGAAAAGATATTTTTTATTTTTTAAATTTAATGAGGAAAGAGAAAAACTACAAAATGACTCAACACATAAAAATTTTGGATTAAAACAAATGATGCATGCAAAAACACTATGAATGTCAAGATGAACACCAAGAACACTTTGAAGATCATGATGAACATCAAGAACTTATTTTTGAAAAATTTTCAAGAAAGGAAAAACATGCAAGACACTAACTTTGAAATTTTTCATGTTTAGACACTATGAATTCAAAAAGATATATGAAAAACAACAAAAGACAAAACAAGAAAATATGAAGATCAAACAAGGAGACTCATTAAGAACAACTTGAAGATCATGAAGATTATAATGCATGAATTTTCGAAAAATGCGCAAATTTTAAAAACATGCAATTGACACCAAACTTAAAAACTGACACTAGACTCAAACAAGAAACACAAAAATATTTTTGATTTTATCATTTTATAATTTTTTTGGTTTTTTTCGAAAATTATTTTGGGAAGAACGAAAAAGAAGAACTTTTTTGAAAGATTTTTGAAAACTTTTTTTGAAAATAAAATAAAGGTTGAAACAAAAAGAAAATTACCTAATCTGAGCAACAAGATGAACCGTCAGTTGTCCAAACACGAACAATCCCCGGCAACGGCGCTAAAAACTTGGTGCACACAATTGTAATCTCAACTCTTTTTCACAATTTCGCACAACTAACCAACAAGTGCACTGGGTCGTCCAAGTAATAAACCTTATGTGAATAAGGGTCGATCCCACGGAGATTGTCGGCTTGAAGCAAGCTATGGTCATCTTGGAAATCTCAGTCAGGCGGATTCAAATGATTATGGAGTTTTGATAATTAAAAGATAAAGAAACATAAAATAAAGATAGAGATACTTCTGTAATTCATTGGTTGAATTTCAGATAAGCGTATGGAGATGCATTGTTCCTTCTGAATCTCTGCTTCCCTACTGTCTTCATCCAATCCTTCATACTCCTTTCTATGGCAAGCTGTATGTTGGGGATCACTATTGTCAATAGCTACCTCCCGTCCTCTCAGTGAAAATGGTCCTCTACGGTCTCTGTACGGCTAATCAACTGTCGAATTTCTCGTCTCGGATGAAAAATACCAGGCACAGCTACCGCATGGCTAATTAGCTGTTGGTTCTCGATCGTGTGAGAATAGGATCCAATGATCCTTTTGCGTCTGTCACTACGCCCCACAGTCGCGAGTTTGAAGCTCGTCACAGTCATCCCTTCCCAGATCCTACTCGAAATACCACAGACAAGGTTTAGACTTTCCGGATCTCAGGAATGCTGCCAATTGATTCTAGCCTATACCACGAAGGTTCTAATCTCATATTTAGATGGCCTATTTTCAGAGGGAAGTTAATGTGAATCGTTAATTAGAAAACCAAGAGATACACACTCTAGCTTTTTCAAGTAGAACGGAAGTGGTTGTCAGGCACGCATTCATAAATTGAGAATGGTGATGAGTGTCACGGATCATCACATTCATCATGTTGAAGTGCAAGTGAACATCTTAGAATAAGAATAAACTTGAATTGAATAGATGAACAATAATACTTTGCATTAATACTCGAGGAACAGCAGAGCTCCACACCTTAATCTATGGTGTGTAAAAACTCCACCGTTGAAAATACATAAGTGATGAAGGTCCAGGCATGGCCGAATGGCCAGCCTCCAAGTCTAAGGAAAAACGTCCAAAGATAGATACCAAGATGTTCCAAAGATAAAAATACAACAGTAAAAAGTCCTATTTATACTAGACTTGTTACTAGGGTTTACGGAAATAAGTAAATGATGCAGAAATCCACTTCCGGGGCCAACTTGGTGTGTGCTTGAGCTGAGTATTGAAGCTTCCACGTGTAGAGGCCTTCTTTGGAGTTTAACGCCAGAATAGGGCAGAAAGCTGGTGTTGAACTCCAATTTGCATCATCTAAACTCGGGCAAAGTATGAACTATTATACGTTGCTGGAAAGCCCTGGATGTCTACTTTTCAACGCAATTGAGAGCGCGCTATTTTGACTTCTGTAGCTCCAAAAAATTCATTTCAAGTGCAGGGAGGTCAGAATCCAACAGCATCTGCAGTCCTTTGTCAGCCTCTAAATCAGATTTTTGCTCAGGTCCCTCAATTTTTCAGCCAAAAAATATCTGAAATCACAAAAAAACACAGAAACTCATAGTAAAGTCCAGAAATGTGAATTTTGCTTAAAAACTAATAAAAATATACTAAAAACTAATCAAAATATACTAAAAACTAATCAAAATATACAAAAAAGTAAGTAAAAACAATGCGAAAAAGCATATAAATTATCTACTCATCAGTTACACTTGAAATTGATTGTTTATATGAGTGATTCTTGTTGAAATTTCGGTGAAAATTTGATGAATTTGATGATATTCAACTTTAAATTTGTGTTCTTAATGGCTACTGAAAAACAAAACCCTAGGCCTTAAATTGGGTTTCAATTTGTGTTAAAATCATGTGAAAAAGATGGGGTTTTAGTGGCTGGGAATTTATTATGAATTATCGTAAAAATCAGTTGCTGAAAAGACTAAAAAACGGGTAAAAATAGAGAAAGAATTTGAAGAATTTACGAAGAACACGAAGAGCACTTTAAGTGTGATGTAGAACAATGAAGAACAGGCTTTAGATCCTTAAAAGGGCAAGGATATAAAATTTTTGGTGTTTTGGGGGTGTTCTAACTAAAAGGCTATACTCTAATAAAGGCTGGATCACGGAATGTTATCAACTGCTTGAGATGTATTTATGTGTGGTTGTTTATAATCGTTTTATCTATTATTATTTGTGAATTGCTTATGAATGATTCTGTTTATTAATCCAAACATTTTAAAAAAAAAGTACCTCGCAAACTAATTACGCTTTTAACAACGAATCAGGCTCATATAATAAATAATAGATAATAATTAGGAAGACAAGTTGGTAGCGCTCAGTTTCTAGTATGATCATGACGTACCAGAAATTAGGTCGTTAGACAAAATTAATCTTGATTGATTGTGTTTGAGTTGTGTGATTATGATATGGTTTGGCTGTGCTTGAAATTGATTGTTTATATGAGTGATTCTTGATGAAATTTTGGTGAAATTTTGATAAAATTTGATGATATTCAAGCAATGAATGCATGTTCTTGTGGCTGCTGGAATTTTGAACCCTAACCTTTAAATTGGGGTTCAATTTGTGTTAAAATCATGTGGAAAAGATGGGGTTTTAGTGGCTGGGAATTTATTATGAATTATGGTAAAAATTGGCTGCTGAAAAGACTAAAAAATGGGTAAAAACAAAGAAAGAATCTGAAGAATTTACGAAGAACACGAAGAACACTTTGAGTGTGATGAAAAACATTGAAGAACACCTTTTAGATCTTAAAAAGGGCAAGGTTGTAATTATTTTGGTGTTTGAGGGGTTATTTAGTAATTTTTAAAAGTTAGGGTGGTTAAAGTAGAAATATTAAAAGTTATGGGTGGTGAAAAGTAAATTTTAAAGGTTAAAAGTTAAAGTAGGGTAATTTTCGAAAATTTAATGATAAAATAATAAATAATAATAAAATAATGCAGAAAAGGCAGTTTTCTGTAAAAGTTTTAGAAAGACAACTTTAAGCGCATAATCTCATAATTACCTTCATCAAACACTTAGGGAGTGGTAATAACATATTAGTGAGGCAAAGATAAAAGAAAGATAAAAAGTTAAAGTAAAGATAAAAACCAAAGAAAAGTCTGTAAAGTTTTAATGACAGAAAAATAGACAGAGATTAGTGAACGAACTAGGGCAACATAGTTAGTTCTTGAGTTCCGACTAGGGTTAGGTATAATATGAAAAGTTAAACTGTTTCAGTATAGACTTAATGAACCTATACTTGGAACAGACTAACTATTCATATCGAAATTTACATAAGCTTTAAATACATATGTTAAGCAGAGAAATCAGAGCAGAGTAAAGAAACACAGAGAATATAGTAACCAGAGAAGAATAAAGGGATACAGAGAAAAGAGTAATCAGATCCTTGTTATTCATGTAGGCCAAAGTTCACCTACAGTGAATTTTAATTGTGTATCTCAAGGTGTTGCTCTTGTAGGCCGAAGTTCACCTACAGAGAGTTGTGATACCTGTAAGCCGAAGTTCATTTACAGAGGTGCCATTTTTGTAAGCCAAAGTTCACTTACAGAGGTGCCATTTCTGTAGGCCGAAGTTCACCTACAAAAACTTGTTCTGTTGTGTTTAGACTATTCTTGTAAGCCAAAGTTCACTTATGGGAGTGCTATTTCTATAGGCCGAAGTTCATCTACAGAGATAAAGCCATATCTAGGACTAGTTCCTAGGTAATGTCGGGCTGTAGGGTGTAAATCGACACGTGAGCTCATGGCCTGCATAGGACAGACATGCATCATACTTGGTTGCGCATTTCCTCTTTTATGATTGTTGTTTGAATGTATGCTTTCTTTGTTTGTATTCTTTTCACTGTGTCTGTGTTTTATTTTCTTGTATTCTTTTGTTTGTGTTTTACTTTCTTTTTTCTCTATTTTCTCTATTTATCTGTTTCTTCTGTTTATTGTTTCTCAGTATTTTGCTATTTATCTACTAAACAACATAGAATTAATGAACTTAACTAATAACCCCGGCCCTACTAAGAACTCCCCAGTTCTTACCCCTTCTCTCTCCCTTCCCCCTTTAGATGGAAATAAGAGTACCCTTCCGTAGTTCGTTGATGATCATTCCGCAAAGAAGATTCTGCTCTAGGTAGTCTTCTGAGTCTAGGGTGAATCTCGTTATCTGTTAATATGTATATATTAGGAGACCAGCCAATGTCTGCACCCCGTTTGTACGTGAACTTTAACCTAAATCCTGAGTACGAGACTCCTGTTATGTGGCTACTTGATGAAGTACCAGAGGAACGTCATATGGAAATATCTGGTCGTGCAGAGGAGTAGTAGATGATGTTCCACCTTTTTATGACGTTCCACCTGACTTGAATTTTGAAGACTTAGAACGTACTTTTCCTCGCTTTAGTTGTTTAGAGGGACTAGGTGAGTATAGAGTCTAGGCTAGCCTGGGTGTCAGTTTAGGGACTTCTTGAACAGGTCAAAACCTGGGATATATATATATATATAAAGGCTGAATCACTTAATATTGTCAACTGCTTGTGATGTATTTATGTATGTCTGTTTATAACTGTTTTATCTGTTATCAGTTGTAAATTGATTACGAATTATTCTGTTTATTAATCCAAACGTTTTCCAAGAAAAAGTACCTCGTAAATAACTACGCTTTTAACAAAGAATCAGGCTCATATAATAAATAATAGATAATAATTAGGTAGATAAGTTGGTAGCGCTCAGTTTCTAGTATGATCATGACGTACCAAAAATTGGGTCGTTACATTAATTGCATTTCTGGACTCAAATCTAACCGCGTATTGTAAAAGCTCGACCAACCAAACAAGCATCCGTCCCGCCAGGTCTGGCTTCGATAGTACTTGTGTGACCATTTGGTTTATCTGGATTGCGATGGGATGGCTTTGGAAGTACTGTTGAAGTCGTCGAGACACCGTGATTAGCACGTAAGAGAGATTTTAAGTTTGGAGTAGCGTGTTTTCTTGTTTTCGAGAACCTTGCTTATGAAGTATACTGGACTTTGTGTTTTTTTCTCATCTTCCTGGATCAGCGCCGCCACTAGCGGTTCCTCCGATATGGACAAGTAGAGGTATAATATTTCTCCCGTTTTAGTATGGGAGGTTCTGCTAGCACCATTTTGAAGTGTTGGAATGCTTCTTCGCATTCAGGTTCCCACTTGAAACTATGCCCTTAGCTTCTTCATGAGTTTGAAGAAGGGGATAGCCTTCTGAGCCGAGGCACTGAAAAATCGTGACCCGACCTCTATAAAGGTGGTGTACCCGATATCAAAACCAGAGTCACATCATTGCTTGAGCCCGACCTTTCTAAAGAGCTCAAAACTCAAGCAGGGGCACTATTTACACCCTGGCCGAATAAGCAAAGCCAAGCCCAATAAACAAAAAGGCCAACCAAAAAAGGAGGCATCCACAAACGTACCCGACCTATTTAAAAAGGTCGGACACTGACAAAGGAGCCTAGCTCTACTTGTCCAAAGCAAGTAACTGCCTCCGCAAATCTCTCCAAGTATCTCTATCTCCTTTAAAAAGATAGAGCCCAATAACTCCCAAGATAAAGGGAATGGCCGTCCACCAACAAATGTGGAACTACTCCGACAAAAGTGGTTATTGATGAGCGGATAATTTATACGCTTTTTGGCGTTATTTTTAGGTAGTTTTTAGTAGGATCTAGCTACTTTTAGGGATGTTTTTATTAGTTTTTATGTAAAATTCACATTTCTGGACTTCACTATGAGTTTGTGTGTTTTTCTGTGATTTCAGGTATTTTCTGGCTGAAATTGAGGGACCTGAGCAAAAATCTGATAGGAGGCTGAAAAAGGACTACAGATGCTGTTGGATTCTGACCTCACTGCACTCGAACTGAATTTTCTGGAGCTACAGAACTCCAAATGGCATGCTCTCAATTGCGTTGGAAATTAGACATCCAGGGCTTTCCAACAATATATAATCGTCTATACTTTATTCGAGTTTAAATGACGCAAACTGGCATTCAACGCCAGCTCCATGCTGCATTCTGGAGTAAAACGCCAGAAACACGTTACAAACCAGAGTTAAACGCCAAAAACACATTACAACTTGGAGTTTAACCCCAAGAGAAGCCTCTGCACGTGTAAAGCTCAAGCTCAGCCCAATCACACACCAAAGTGGGCCCCTGAAGTGGGTTTCTGCATCATTTACTTATCTCTGTAACCCTAGTAACTAGTTTAGTATAGGTAGAACTTTTTATTATTGTATTAGACATCTTGGTTATCCTGGTTCCCTCTCTGGGGCCGGAACCAATGAACACCTTCATCACTTATGTATTTTCAACGGTGGAGTTTCTACACACCATAGATTTAGGTGTGGAGCTCTGCTGTACCTCGAGTATTAATGCAAGTACTATTGTTCTTCTATTCAATTCACGCTTATTCTTATTCTAAGATATCCATTCGCACCCAAGAACCTGATGAATGTTATGATTATGTGACGCTCATCACCATTCTCACTTATGAACGTGTGCCTGACAACCACTTTCGTTCTACATGCAAATATGCTTGAATGAATATCTCTTGGATTCCTTAATCAGAATCTTCGTGGTATAAGCTAGAATCCATTGGGAGCATTCTTGAGAATCCGGAAAGTCTAAACCTTGTCTGTGGTATTCTGAGTAGGATTTAGGGATTGAATGGCTGTGACGAGCTTCAAACTCGCGACTGTAGGGTGTGGTGACAGACGCAAAAGGATAGTAAATCCTATTCCTGCATGATCGAGAACTGACAGATGATTAGCCGTGCGGTGACAGCGCACCTGGACCATTTTCACTGAGAGGACGGACGGTAGCCATTGACAACGGTGATCCCCAACATACAGCTTGCCATGGAAAGGAGTAAGAATGATTGGATGAAAGCAGTAGGAAAGCAGAGATTCGGAAGGAACACAGTATCTTCATGCGCTTATCTGAAATTCCCACCAATGAATTACATAAGTATCCCTATCTTTATTTTATGCTTTATTTATCTTTATATTCGAAAACCATTATAACCATTTGAATCCGCCTGACTGAGATTTACAAGGTGACCATAGCTTGCTTCATACCAACAATCTCCGTGGGATTGACCCTTACTCACGTAAGGTTTATTACTTGGATGACCCAGTGCACTTGCTGGTTAGTTGTGCGAAGTTGTGAAGAATGTGTGTGAACCATGGTATTGTGCGCCATGTTTTTGGAGCCATTGCCAGGAATTGTTCGAGTTGTGAAAAGTATGAGTCACAATTTTGCCTATCAGTTATCAACTCTGCTATAAATACACTGGCACTCCTCAGGTATAATTCACGTTCTAATATACTAAAAACATGCCTAAATCCCTTGCTAAGTTAAGCATCGGAATCTCTTGGAGGTACCACCCTCCATCTCCTCACGAGAAACTTGGACAGGCGGCATCTCAGCATCAACAAGTTGGACGCTGCCATACAAAGGGATATGAGCCTCACGTTCAAACCCAAATCAACGTTTCAGGTAACCCTCGGAACACTACAATTTATATTTTTAAAATATTTTTTGCTTAAAAAAAGATATTTTTAACATAATAGGTAAAAATATTTTTATATTATTGTATTAATTATAATTGGTAGATAAAAAATATTTTTATATAAAATATTCAAACAAAATTATTTATATTTTTTAAATTTTTTTTAAAAATTATTTAAAAAATCTTTTCAGATAAGATGGAGAAATTTTCCAACACGTGACCAATTTCCCTGGTATTTTTTGGGTCGTTACTTATTATTCAAGAATCAAATGTAATTATGGCCATCCAATACAAACTTCTATGCCTCATAACATATATTTTAGCCCAGTAGTTGAAATGAAATTCATTAAGCATCATTAGCTCCAAATAAGGAACCAACTTTTAATACAAAAAAATTGACCCAACCTATAGATGGCCCAACGAATTCGATTCAACAGCCGATACTAGCAAGAACGTGATTGAATCCTTACCCAAAAAAAAAAAAATGAACGTGACTGATTAAAAAAAAAGAAACCCAACAATGAATTGTTTATAAGATGAGAATCCCAGACCCAAAAAAAAAAGAGATGAGAACAAAAGGAGAATAATTTGCTGCTGAAGTTTTTGTTGAAGTGACAGAGATCATGATGTCAGCTAATAATATGCCGCTGAAGTTTAGGCCGTTTAGCCAAGCCAGTGTAATGTGAGTTTAAGTGTATGTCTCTTAAAAAAACGGAGAATAATATTAGCTGTTGTAAATGTTATTTATTACATTATTGTGCCAAACTTGTTCTTTTCTACTAAAAGAGAATAATACTATTGCAGAACAGCGTGCCACTTGCGGACTGGGATGTATTTCATTCTTGGTGTCCCCTTATATGGTTATCAAAATCCTAAGATGCCTTGCCATTTGCAATATAAGTCACTTGACAAGGCATTAATATTATCCATATGCTCAATTTGCTTCTTTTTCTTTTCTAATCTCAATCATCATTCATGATAAACTAGTTCATGGAATGTAAGGGGGTTGAGGGGGGATGGGAAGGTGAGAATGATAAAGGATTTGAAGATAAAAAATAAATTGAATATGCTAGGACTGATAGAGACTAAAAGGCATGTTGTAACTAGATTTGATGTAGTCCGTCTCTGGGGGTGTGATAGTGTGTGCTGGGAATATGTTGCGTCTGAGGGTGCATCGGGTGGGCTGCTCTTAATGTGGGATGAATCTATGTTTAAAATGAATAACTGTTATAAAGGGGAGAGGTGGATGTGCATTGAAGGTGTGTTGTTGAAGAATAATTTTAATTGCGCGTTTTTCTTGGTTTATGGTGCTCATGCTAGAGACGAGAAAACGGTTGTATGGGAGGAGTTGAGTTACATTACTGGATTATGTCAGGTTCCCTGCTGCTTTATGGGGGACTTTAATGAGATTGTTCAGGTGGCGGAAAGAAAAGGGGCGGATAGATTAACAGGAGCTGCTGAAGAATTCAAGAACTGGATACAAGATATGCACTTAGTAGACTTGCCGCTCAATGATCGCAAGTATACCTGGTTTAGAGGGAGCTCATGTAGCCGGATTGATAGAGTAATGGTTAGCTTGGAATGGATTGAGGAGTTTCCAGAGACTCGACTAAAAGGAGGACCAAGGAGTTTGTCAGATCACTGCCCGATGATTGTGGAAGACACAAGGATGCAAGGCGGCCCAAGGCCGTTCAGAAGTCTTGACTCATGGTTTACCCATGAAGGTTTCCTAAGAATGGTCAAAGAGGAATGGAGAGATTTGGGAGAGGGAGACTTCACAGATAAATTGAAGGCCTTGACAATTCCTTTGAGAAGATGGCACAAGGACAACTTTGCTGACATGGATAACAAAATCTTGCAGTTTGAGAATGAGATAAAGAAGATAGATGACATGGTAAGCAGTGGGAGATATGATGGAACAGTGGAGGCAAGAAGGAAGGCATTGGTGACGTGTTGTGAGAGATGGTATGTTAGAAAAGAGCTACACTGGAAACAAATGTCACGATCGAAGCATGCCAAGGATATGGACAAGAACACCAGGTATTTCCACCAAATAGCTTCTTCAAGAAGGAGGAATAATAGAATTGATGCGTTGGTTATTAATGGAAGACTAATCAGAAACCCAGCTAGAATAAAGATTGCTATCCGAGAGTTTTATAGGCAATTGTATCATCAAGAGAAGTCTGTTAGAGTGGGATTCAGAGATGGGCTGGTGGCAAGGATATCTGAAGAGGATGCTATGGCGTTAGAGGTATTACCGTCAGCAGAGGAGATTAGAGAGGCTGTTTGGGATTGTGAATCGTCTAGAGCACCAGGCAATGATGGGTACAATATGAATTTTATAAAGAGGTGCTGGGAAGAAATTGGGACTGAGTTTACAGCTGCTGTGATTGCGTTCTTTCAGACAGCTAGGTTACCTAAAGACTCTAATATCACATGGGTTGCGTTGGCTCCTAAGTTCGGCGGGGCCAAAGAAATCAAAGACTTCCGCCCGATTAGTATGGTTGGTTGTGTTTATAAGGTGATTTCGAAGGTGCTAGTTAGGAGGATGAGAGCAGTGATGCCAGAGCTGGTTGGAGAGACTCAAAGTGCGTTTGTTAAGGGACGCAAAATACATGACGGGGCACTTATAGCGTGTGAAACTGTTCAGTGGCTTAAGTTAAGGAAAAAGGCAGCGGCGATTATCAAGCTAGATTTTCAGAAGGCTTATGATAGAGTAAAGTGGAGCTTTGTGGACATTGTGTTGCAGAAGATGGGATTTGGTCGAAGATGGAGGGAGTGGGTTATGGAGTGTGTCAGTACTTCTTCTATGTCTGTGTTGGTAAACGGTTCACCGACGAAGCCATTCATGATGGAAAGGGGTTTGAGGCAAGGCGATCCACTATCCCCCTTTTTATTTGTGCTTGTGGTGGATGTACTACATAGAATGGTCAGAGAGGCAGTTAATAATGGCCGTATATCTCCTCTGTTAGTTGGGAGAGACAATATAGAGTTGTCGCATCTTCAGTTCGCTGACGACACTATATTGTTTTGTCCGCCGGAGGAAGAGACTGTAAAGAACTATCAGAGACTACTACGCTGCTTTGAACTAATGTCGGGGTTAAGCATCAATTTCGACAAATCCAGTTTAATACCAATCAATTGTGACCAACTGTGGGTGAGACGTATGTGCAGATTATTAGAGTGTAAGGAAGCGGCTCTGCCAGTCAGGTACCTTGGAATCCCACTAGGAGCTAATCCAAGGTTAGTTAAGACTTGGAAGCCTATAATAGACAAGGTGGAAGAAAAACTAAGCTTATGGAAGTCAAGGGTGCTTAATAAAGCAGGAAAGTTGGTGCTCATCAAAGCTGTTTTAAATAGCTTGCCAATATATTACTTAAGCTTATACAGGATGCCGAAAGCTGTTGCTGAAAAGCTGATTTCCCTACAGAGAAAATTCTTGTGGAGTAGGGAGGATGGAAGGAATGGTTTGGCGTTGGTTAGATGGGAAGTGGTTCAAGCGCCAAAAAGGCTAGGTGGGCTAGGTGTTGGAGATGCCATGATACGTAACACAGCACTATTGTTTAAATGGTGGTGGAGGTTCTCAAAGGAGGATTGTCCGCTGTGGAAGAAGGTGGTGTGTTCGTGTAATAATCTCAATCCTAACATGATGCTATCCACTCAGACATTGCCCACTAAAGGAGGTCATTGGAAGGATATCTGTCAGCTACAGATTAAAGAACAACATGTTAGAGAGAAGATGATAAATGGGTTGTCCATGGAGGGTGGAGATGGGAGAAGAACGCGTTTCTGGGAGGATGTCTGGCTATACTGTGGTCCCCTAAAGGATAGGTTTCCAAGGCTCTTCTCGATTTCAATGCAAAAAGGATGTGTCATTGGGGTCTGCGGGTTCTGGGACGGGTTAGATTGGGTTTGGAACTTCCAATGGAGGCGTGAACCATTCCAGTGGGAATTGGAACTTTTGAATCAGTTACATGAAACTCTGAGAGTGGTTAACTTAGCGCCAAACAGGGAGGATAGGATTGTGTGGAAGTTTGATAAACAAGGTGTGTTTTCTACTAACTCATTTGTGCAGGTATTGCAGGAGGATACGCTACTGGAGGACATAACAAGTTATAGTTTTACCAGTTCTATTTGGAAAGGATTAGTTCCACCAAGAGTGGAGTTGTTTACATGGTTTGTCTTGATAGGCAGAGTAAATACAAAAGACAGATTGTGCCAGTTTGGGATAGTTGGTCATGACAACAACATGTGTATCCTATGTAGTAAGGAGGCTGAAAATGTGTATCATTTGTTTCTTGGGTGTGATTTTACTTGGCAGGTATGGTGCGCATGGCTGAATCACTTTGATAGGAAGTGGTCATTTCCTGGTACTGTAAAGGAACATTTTCACAGTTGGACAGGTGTAACGACGAGTAAGGAAGAGCGAAAGAAATGGCTAATTTGCTTCTTTGCCATTGTGTGGAACGTCTGGATGGAGAGGAACAGGAGGATTTTTCAGAATGCAGGAAAAAGTGTAGAAGACACCATCAATGCATCTTTTCAGAGTTTTCAGGAGTGGAGGCATCAGAATCTCTTATGTTGTTGATGGCAATGCCGAAGATGACAGGGGGATATGATTTTGTTTGCTACCTAGTTGTCTTTATTTTATATCTGTGTTCTTGTTGCGCTCCACTCTTGTGTTGAGCTCCTTTGTTTCAAAAAAAAAAGAAACAAGCGAAGACATATCATTTCAGAAATTAAAGAAATTACATGATGTTATAATGAGTTGATTTTTACTATTAATTAGGTCTTTTATTTTTTTTTTTGGTGTTTCATATTTGATATATTTTCTTTTTTACAAATAAATAAAATTAATACATGAGAAGATTTTGTAAAATCTATAGCATTATGTACGGGAGGCAACAGGTAAAGATTAAGTACGATTTTTATTCTTAAGGTATAGGTTGAAATTTTTTTTTGTCCTCAACATTTTCTTGTATATAAAATTGTTCTTAAAGTTTAACTTAGTTTTAAAATCGTCATTTTTACTTAAATTTTAAATTTTATTATCAAATTACCCTTAACAAAAAATATTACAAATTAAAAAACAAAGGAAAAAACGAAAAGAAATAGAACATATGAGGGAAAGAGGGGGAAAAGGGAATCACGCGAGGGGAGGGAAGAAGAAGAAGGAGGAAGGAAAGAGAAGAAGAGGAAAAGAAAGGAAGAAGGGGAAAGAGGGGACGGCGCCGGCGAGACTTGGAGCTGCCGTCGCTATCGGGAATTTTTAATTCATTGTAATTCATTGTTATTGTTTTTGCTTCTAATTCATTGTTGTTGTTGAGAATTTTTGTAAAGAAGGAAAATGTTATAATTGTCCGAATGACGATTTTAAAACCAACTCGAATCTTAGGGACGATTTTGTATGCAAAAAAAAGATTGAAAACAAAAAAAAAATTCGACCTATACAATAAAGACCAAAATCATACTTAACCTCTCCGCAGATAATTAACACTACTCCAATACGATCTGATATTCATTTAAGCGCTCGATTGCATGTTGCATTTCTATACAAAAGGTGAAGCTGAGCTAAAATGATGATATTTATGTTCCCATCATAGTAAGAATAGATTGGATCGTGTGATTAACAGTTGGCTCATTATTGTCACTTTCTTTGATTTTAATTGACGAAAAGTTTTTCATTAATAAATTATTGGTAACTATTCCTAGATTACATGATTAAGATAAATCTATATATCTAACTTTTTATTATCATTTTAACCTAAAAAAAGCTATACCTAATAAATAGAAAGCTTGATTATATTCCATGAAGTCAATGATAAATCCGTCGTCAAATAAAGATCGAAGGACGCTTTCAAGAAAAGGAATGATGAAAAATGAAATGCCTTTAAAGGGGAAAAGGTAGCGTGGAGCCCTCCAATTGCAATTCAGCGGATCCACCATATTAACTCCTCCCTACCTTATTCCAGAGGTGGTTTTTATTTCAATTGGGATTTCTCTTAGGGTGTGTGTGGTTCAAAGATTAAATTTTATTCTCAAGAATATTATTCCTAGGAATATAATGCCTAGGAATAAAATTACTTGGAATATAAGATTCCCATGTTTGTTTATAAAACTTGATGCATTAGAATATTATATAATAATTCTAGGAATGACTAAATTTTTGTTTGGTTGAGTTTAAATTTCTTAGTCATATTATGTAATATGTCAAAATTACCCTTACTCATTCAAATTAAAATATTAATGACTAAAATTAAATATAAAGCTAATTAAATATTATTATTTTTACATTATTTTTTTAATTTAAAATATATCTCTAATAATAAATTTACTAAAATATCCCTAATAATAAATATGTTTAGATAAAATTATTATTGATTCTAATTTTTTTGAAATTTACTAAAATACCCCTAATATCAAATATCTTTAGTTAAATTGTTTATTGGTTCTAATTTTTTTAAATTTACTAAAATACCCTTAATATCAAATATGTTCAAATAAAATTATTATTGATTCTATTTTTTTAAAAATTTACTTAAATACCCCCAATATCAAATATGTTTAACTAAAATTATTATTGATTCTAAATTTTTTAAAATTTACTTAAATACCCCAATATCAAATATGTTTAACTAAAATTATTATTGATTCAATTTTTTTTTAAATTTACTAAAATATTCTATTATTAATTTTAATTTTTTTAAATTTACTAAAATACCCCCAATATCAAATATCTTTAGTTAAATTATTATTGATTCTAAATTTCACTTAATAACAATATGTTTAATTAAAATTATTACTTTTTTTACATTTTGAATTTACAAAAATACTTCTAATAAAAAATTTACTAAAATACCCTTAATAAAAATATATTTAATTAAAATTATTATCGATTCTAATCTTTTCAAATTTACTAAAATACCCCTAATAACAAATATATTTAATTAAAATTAACATTATCACAATTAAATTCACTAAAAAAACATTACTATTATCCAAATGAAAGTTACAAAGAAGTCTCAAAAGTAAAAAATTACTTGCACTAATAAGCATACATGTACAACTCTTATATAAGAACACAAACACATAAACAAAATGAAATCAATGTTACCACAAACAACCTCACACAGAGAAAAATTATTATAATTATCGAGCGTGATGTCTTCTCCTCCATTGGTTCCACATTTCTTGTGCAAGTTGATCTCTCCATCTACCCCAAGCATCACTCGTTTCAATATGGTGGATCGTCTCACCATCTACTCCAAGTATATTTTGATCTTCTATCTCATCAATAGGATCCACAACCATCACTCTTCTAATATGATTATGCAAAAGGCAACAAGCAGTTATAATTCTTCCTTGAGTCTTAATAGGATAAAATGATCTTCCCCTCAAAATTCCCCATCTTGCTTTCAATACTCCAAATGCCCTTTCAATGACATTCCTAGCTTGTGAGTGTTTCATATTAAAAAACTCTTGAGCTGTACTAGGTTGATTATGTGGATTAAACTCACTCAAATGATATTTTTGTCCTCTATAAGGTGCCAAAAATCCTTCATAATTCATATATCCAGCATCACATAAGTAATAATGACCTAGTGTGACATACACAATTGAACAAAATTAATGAAAGATCAAATGGTTACTTTGATAACATATTAAAGTCTCAATAAAATACCTTGGGGAACACTAAACCCATTGCGAAATAGTGCATCTCGCAATACCCTAGAATCCGCAGATGAACCCTCCCAACCCGCCAGTACGTAGATAAATTGCATATCGGGAGCAACCACTCCAAGCACATTGGTTGTTATGTCACCTTTTCTGTTTCGATATCTAGGCTTGTCAGCCTCAAGGACATTGACTTTGATATGAGTACCATCTAAGGCTCCTAGGCAATCCTAAAATCCAAAACAAAGATCAATTAACTCAATCCTAAAGAACACCAACCATATGAGATTTAATAACATTAGCAAAATAAATTACCTTAAACCATTTCCATCGTTCATCCATTCTATCCTGGCTAAATGGTTGAGGTTTCTTCAATAAGAGATTATGACATCTCAAAATAGCAAGCAATACATCATTAAACCTCCTACTAATTGTTTCTTCAGATCTCACAAATTGTCTCTTTATTACTCTAATTTTGACGTCATGTGCTATAATATGTAAAAACATGGCAACCATTTCTTCCACACCCATATTCCTACTTGGTTCTAACCTTCCAACCCTTTTAAGCATGTTACACAATGCATGAAAAGCACATCTATCCATTCTTGTGTTTTCTATACATGCTAGATCACTAAAATAAATAATTCTATCAACACTAACATCTCTTATTACTTGCCTACTATAACTATCATTCCATTTTCTTTTCTTTTTGTTCAATTGCAATATAATCAAAATATAGCAAATCATCAACAACTTAACTATAAGGTCATTCATTAATTCGAAATGTAAAATCAAGCAGGCAATAACTTTCATCTTCTGTTTGGGATCCATTCTGCAAAATAAAATAAAATAAAATAAAATATTTAGCTAGAAGACTTAACTATTTATTTATTCTATGTAAACACTATGATCCTGCGGAAAGAGGGAGGAGAGGAAGTCTATGAAAACACTTGATTATAGACTAGCTTTACCAATGTAAACAATATAATACATGAGCATTGATCGGCAAAACTCACTCAGAAATCTCATGTCATTCTAACATAAATTGGTGCTGATAACAAAATGAATAACCTGGGAAATACTGTTAATTTATTTAATTCTTACCCCAAAGATAAGAACATATGAAAAAGACATTTCCGTGTTGCTCCAAATATAAGTAAAGTCCCAACAATAGACAAGTTACAACTTGACAAAACAGAATCATAAAACATGGAATGTATGAAAAAGAAGTTTTTATGTTGCTGCAAATGTAAGCTTCAACATAAAACAAATCACATTTTGACAAATCAAATCATGAAATATGGAGCATGGACAGAACATCATGTACATGAACAGAGAACATCTGTTCAAGTAGAAAACTGGAAAAAAATATTTGTTGGAATAATGAACAGAAGAAAAACAAAATTGGTGATCGAGCATTAAATTATCCCAGCACCTACATTTGTGATGTTTTATATACATTTTTTAATAAGGGTCTGTCTGTAGTATCATAAAAAATTAAGGTATTTATATGAATAAGGAGCCTGATATTCAATTCCCTTACTTAGAATCATGAATACATGTAAGAATGTGGCCATCACATTGGTAAAATATTTAAACTCCTCAAAGTACAACCTCAGAAATATTTCGCATGTTAAATAATCCAAATCTTAAAATATTAAAATATTTAGTTAGAAGACTTTACTATTTATTTATTCTATATAATGATTACTATAGTAGGCTAAAATGTGAAAAGAATAAAGGTAAGAATTACCACTTTATATTTTCCAAAATCTAAATACAATGCAGAGAATAAAAGTTGGCAAGTTCAAGAACTCTTGTCTTATTGTCAAAATTGGACCACCAAATTTTTCCATTCTCAGAACTTAAATCCAAAAGCACTGTTAAGTCACTAAAGTATTCAGCAGTTTGACGAATCTGAAATGTGATGACTGATAAGCATGCAATGAAGAAGAACAAAAATAATAATAATAATAATAATAAATAGTAAAAAGAAGTTAGCAACCTGCCTTGAAGATTAGAGAGGTTGGCAATCTGACGAGGGATATCACCAGAGAGAGAATTGACATTGAGATACAAGTCAGTGAGGTGAGTCAAGGAGGAAATCTCCTTGGGTAAAATTCCACTGAGAGAGTTGAAGTGAAGATAGAGACCAGTCAAGCTCTTAAGACTAGAAATGGCAGCAGGTATGCTTCCAGAGAGACCCTTTCCTTGCAGTGAGATATTCACTACAAGACCTTCTTGGTTGCAAGCCACGCCCTCAAAATGGGAGAAATATCTAAACCTCAAAAATGATTATCTCAGCGTATGCAGGACAAAGTTAACTTGGCTATAGAAATGCATTTGAGAAATTTTACAAAGTGCAGCATACATGAATCATCTTCAGAATACGTCCTCTCAGTTGAATCATATTCTACAATTGGAAGCTGAAAAGGAAGTAGAACATATCAAAATAAAGTGTGTACTTACTACAATATACAAACTGGTTCAGATCAAGAGTAATTCTTCCTTGTTTTGTAGTATCAAATGAATTAAACAGATTCCTGAAAGACATAATAAAAGATCCTTATCAGTGAAATGAAAGTTCAACACTAGGTCAAATAAAAATTGCGTGAAAAATATTGCTTTCTGGCTTTTCTCTAAATATATATATACCTTGCTGATTGTAAGAATATACAAAGTGATATGAAGACATCCGGTCTAAACTTCCCACTTTTACTTTGATCAAAGCTCTGAGAATAATCAAAGAGAAACATTTGAGCATGGCCTTCTAAATGACAATCTTGCATAGATGAGAGGCCTACTATGCAGTTGAAAGAAATCAAACAAGGACTAAATAAATTTCTTTCTCCATTGCATTATTTCTTTCTCCATCTGACTAATAAAGCATTTTCAACTTATTATCCCAAGAAAGGAGCATACAGAAATTAAGGCATGGATAATAGTAGTGTAAACAAACATTGAGAATTGAGATAGTTTTGGCTTAACCACTAGTAGTCAATGTGATGTGCAACTTCTCCAGGATGATTTACTACAAATTAAACTATGAAGATGTCTTTCCGCACAGGCAAAGTAAAATGCAGGAAAATCCAGCGTGAAGCCAATCTTTACCAATGCCTGGAAACAAATTCGGCAAAGTTATTTAGAGTTGCATCCACAATCATATATAAGGTTGAGAAAACCTAGAACAAACTTAGAACAATTGTTTAGACGAATTGAAATAGATCTAGAAAATTGTTTCAATTCCAATTTCATTGAAACAATAAAACACATTCCAATTCCAATTCCAATATTTCAAACCTAGAACAAACCTGTACTTGAAAAAGATCAACAGGAACAGGAAGATGTGAGGAGGGAGAGGGGCGAGGGAGACGACACGAATAGGAAGCACAACTCGAGCAGAGACGGAGGCGAGAGATGCGCGAGCAACCGAGCTCAGAGGAAGGAGAGAGGCCAGACGCGAGCGCGAGCACGAACACGAACGCGAACACGAACAGAGGTGAGATGTGATGATGAACACGAACGCGAACAGTTGGTAGTGAATCTTCCTTCTAGAATAAGGAGCGGTGGTCGTGCGAATCTAGATCAGCGGCGAGGGGGCGCCGACGTCGGTGGAGCCTCCATGAATTTGGGGGAAAATTTGGCTAGGGTTTCATTTTCATGGAGGAGTTGCTCTGCTAGGGTTTAGTTTTTTTTGTGAAATGAGTGAAAAATCTGAAAGAAAGAGGGTTAGAGTTGAAGGGCATTTTAGTCTTTTTGCATTGTGATATACATTCCATTCCCATTGGAATTAAAGATAATCATGGGGAGGATGGGAATTAAATTGGTGGTAATTGAATTCCTTGGAATAAAACATACCCAGGAATAATTTTTTAAACCTTGAACCAAATATGGGAATAAAATATTCCCATCTCAAAATTTCTGGGAATACATTTGTATTCCCTCCAACCACACACACCCTTAGTATCATCTTCCTTTTCTTCATGGATAAATTATGTTGACTTTTTTGGAAGTTTAGACAAATAATGGGTAGGTAGTATTACCTCAATCTTAATATGGACTTAAAAAAATGATACAGACCAAAACTTATTTAAACAAATCTAAAATTACATAACAATAATTAGAATGTTTTAGATTTCGTAATTTTAAAGGCAATGTATTTTATGGGGACTTTATATTAGTTGATTTGATGTAAACTTCTTTGTTTAAGTATTGACTTGAAGAAATTTAAAAACTCTTTTGTCTAATCTAATCTTGTATCCATACATTACCAGAAAATTTATGACTATCGAAGATTACAACATCGGTAATATATATACTTCATCAACAGTCAGAACCTTGGTAAATATTCGTTGGTCATATCTCCGTTTATGTTTTTGATCTATTTTACTGACATTCTGTAAGTGACCATCAATAAAAGTTATTATTAATTTTTTATTTTTTTTCTTTTATGACCCATTTAGAAAAAAAAAATTAGGAGAACTAATTAACTATCTGTAACGAAAATCAAGATTGGATATGTGATGATCATGTAAAATTAGTCTCGCGCACTCCGTCACTAAATGAAGAGCACTACAAGAAAACTATTTATTATAGATAGATATTTCTGACAGAATTTATTCTACAGAAATAAAGATAAATTTTGTGAGAGATTTTTTGTCGAAAATAAAAGAAAATAAATAAACATAAATTACAGACGTAAAAAAGAATTTGTCGATAATTCTATTGAAAAAATTAGTTTTTTTGTTGATAATAGTTATCGATAGAAAATTTGTCTATATTTAAATGAACAAAAAATGCTGCATTTTATTAAATTATTACAAACAGAAAATTTTTCTGTAATTTAAAATATTCTGTCGATAATATTAAAATAAGAGTTTGGTTCCTGTTCTTCTCTTCATTTCACAAAACACCCCCATCCTTCATCGGCGGCGCTCCTCACCCATCCATTACAAGAAAAACACCCATTCAGATACACTTAAAAAGTGTAGTCAAAAATGAAAAAAAATGATGCCTTAGGCAACAGCTAAGCTTTTTAGGCTTTGGAGACGCTTTGTGGGGGATGCCTATACCAGTGTTGCCTATTCTCAAAGGTTACACTTTTCTGTATCAAAGGCTATGCTTCTGGCTTTTGAGAATAGGGTGCGCCTTTTAAGTGATGCTGTTCAGGACCAAAGGCTACGCTTTTCAACACTAATAGTTATCAGAATTCAAAAGAATAGACTACACTTTTCAAGGCTATTGCATCACTTTATAAACGTAGCAAATAGTATATCTATAGCTACTCTATATAAGTGTGGCCTTTTCTCCCTCATTTTTTTTAAATTTCTGTTTATATATATATATATATATATATATATAATTATATATAATCTTGTATTTTTAATTAAATTAGTTAATTATTATAAAATAAAAATAAATACATAATAATACAATACAATAATCTTTAAATAATAAAAATTATCCTTAAACAAAATATACTTATATAATGAACCAAAAATATTGGAACGATCATAATTTAAGTATTCATACATTTCACACGAAAATAAGTATACTTGTATCAAAATATGCATAAGACCACTTAGAGTTTACTACTAAAAAACTAGAAAAACCAAAATATTATATCATACAAAATTCATTTTTCACCCCTCTTTGGTTGCACCTCCAAAGAGTTTTAGAGTCTTGAGATATGTGGTTTTGAAGATGCTGTTCCAGAATTCGATAACCTTAATATTCTCTTCCTCAACTTGCTTCATAAGATCCTCTAGACTCAGTTGTCGATTTAAAGCATATGAGATGGCACTTTTCACAACACCTTCAAGTTCAATTCTGCACTTTTCCAAATCCTTCATCGGTAGCGCCATTCAGCCTTGCACTGCCATTGTTCGAAGCTCCATCACACCCATTCTCTAATCTCTCCATCACACCCGTTCCCCAGTCTCTCTCTTACAGTTTTCACGCCGATGAATTTCGCTACCCTCTCAACGCCGTTTTCTGTCGCAGCTCGTTGAAGCTTGTCAGCGTCGTTGCCGCTTCTACCTCTTCTTCTCATCACCGTTGGTTCAGGTAGGCTCCGTCATCCTTTCCGATTACATTGATTCTCTTGCAATTATATCTATTCTATTCTCAAAATAATTTAGGGTTTTATTACAGAGACAGAGAGGCAAGCTTTATATGAAGGAACTCTAACCCGCTGATTCTAATAAAATCTATTCTCAAGTACCTCCTTTTATTCTTCTCTTCCTTGTTTTTTCACTATAAATTTGCAAAAGGAGAGGATATTAACTCTTTTGTCATCAAGGATAAGAAATCTAGGTTCCATCTTAATACGATTGCTGAACTTCTCAAGTGTCTGCTAGCATAACTCATATGTTTATCTCGTACGCTTTACTATGTTTTATTATGATTTTGTCAACGTTCAGTTCATTTTATGTAATTCTATTGCAGGTGTGATTCTAAGAGCTTAGAAGATGCACTGATCAAGCGTGTGATGGTAACAACTGAGGAGGTCATTACAAGAACCCTTGATCATGTTGCATCTGTTGGTAGCAGAGATGCATTAGCCAAATTCTAAGTCTATCAATGGAGTTCTTGATATCTATGGATTTGAAAGTTTTAAATTCAATAGGTAAGCTAGTTCTTTCATTTGGCATTTTCAGTGCAGTATTTAGCCATGTATCTAATAAATAGCTTTTCTTAGTTTTGAGTAGTTCTGTATTAATTTTACGAATGAGAAGTTGCAACAACACTTTAATTAGGTTAGGTGATTTTTGGCATAATTTATGAACCAAATCCAGAATTTTTGTATTACTCTACAACTGAGGCATTTTTTAACTTAATGGTTGCAGCATGTATTTAAAATGGAGCAAGAAGAATACATTAAGGAAGAGATTTATTGGAGTTACATAGAATTTGTTAACAACTGATGAGCGGATATTTTATACGCCTTTTGGCATCATTTTCATATAGTTTTTAGCATGTTTTGGTTAAGTTTTATAAAGTTTTAATAGGTTTTAGTGTAAAATTCACATTTTTGGATTCTACTTTGAGTTTGTGTGTTTTTATGCAATTTCAGGTATTTTCTGGCTGAAATTGCGGAGCTGGAGCTTTGTCTGATTCAAAGACGGAGAAAGCACTGCAGATGCTGTCAGGATCTGACCTCTATAAACTCAAAGGAGCGTTTTTGGATCTACAAATATCCAAATGGAGCGTTCTCAACGGATATGGAAAGCTAACATTCAGGGATTTTCAAAAATATATAATAGTCCATACTTTGCTTCGGAATTGAAGGCCCAAAACAGGCGTTCAACGGAAGGCATCTACCCCAATCCTAGTGTCCAATGCCCACAAGGACGTGACCAACGTCCAACGCCCAAAAGGGGGCCCCTAGCCAGCGTTCAACGCCCCTAGGAAGTCCTAGCACGTGGGAGACACTTAGACACTTGCCCACTTTTACGTTTCATTTTGTATTTCTTCTATGAGCATGTGTCACTAAACCTCCTAGGTTAAGGTAAGGAGCTCTGCTAAGTTTTATGGATTAATAAAAGTACTGTTGTTCTATTTTCAATCTGTATTTGATTCTATTCTAAGATGTACCTTCGTTCTTCAACCTTATGAATGAGTTGAACCAACAAAAGTTATCTCTATTCTACATGGGTTCAGGAGTGTCTTTCATCAGATATCAATGAACCACTAGCTTGAGGATACGTCTCTTAGACGGCTAATCCACGACTTCGTTGGAGACTTCTCGATACATCAGTTCAGTCGAGGTTTGGGAGATTAGGGTCTTTGTGGTAAAGGCTAGAATCAAGGTGCAACATTCTCTAATCCGGAAGATTCGACTTTGTCTGTGGCGTTTTGAGTAAGATCACCAAGGGGATGAACTGCAGGAGCTTCACCCTCATTCAGACTGGATACGCACTAAACCAGGTGTTCAGCCTAGAGGAAAATCGGTGGCCACTCAAACCAGCGTTGATCACATACAACCTGCTATAAAAGAAATTATTCACAGTTGAAGTAGACAGTAAGAAAGTATTGATCTAGAAGAACAAAGCATCTTTGAAGCCTTAACCATCTTCTTATCATTGAATTCACAATTACTGAGTAACGTTATCTTTATTTTACTTTTATGCGTCTAAATAATTAAACAACTTTTCTATATGCCTAACTAAGATTTACAAGATAACCACTGTTTGATCCAAGTCAACAATCCTCGTGCGATCGACCTTGGCTCACCTCAGGTATTACTTGGACGACCCAGTACACTTGTTGGTTCAGTTGTATGGAGTGTGGGAATTCGTGCACCAAGTTTTTGGCGCCGTTGTCGGGAATTGTTCGGGTTTGAACAAACTAACGGATTATTTTGTTGATTAGATAAGGTATTGTTTGTAATTTTGTTTTAGTCTTTTATTTCTCTTTTTTGAAAAAATAAAAAAATGAATTTTTTTTCAAAAATATTTGTTTTCTTATTAATCTTTATCTTTTGTTTGAGTATTGTGTTCTTGTTCTGTGTGTTCTTTAATTGCTTTGAATTTTTTTGAGTTTGTTCTTGGTGTTCTTCTTGATCTTCAAATTGTTCTTGTTTTTCATTTTGTTTTGATCTTTAAAATTTTTAAGTTTGGTGTCTTTAGGTCTTTTTCTCTTAAATTTTTTAAAACTTATTATTTTAGATCTAAAAATTTTAAGTTTTGTGTCTTTTGTTTGTTTTTCTCTTTCTTCATTAATTCAAAAAATAAAAAATGAAAAATATCTTTTCTATCTTTTTTTTTAATTTTCAAAAATATCAAAAAGATTTAAAATTTTAATTTCAAAATCATTATCTTATCTTATCTTTTAAATTTCAAATTCAAATTTTTTCAAAATAAATTCTTTTAAAAAATCATATCTTTTTCAAATTACTATCTTATCTTTTTATCTTTCTTTAAAATTCAAAAATCTTATCTTATCTTATTTGAAATTCAAATGTTAAAATTCATTAAAATTTAAAATTTAAAATTTAAAATTTCAAAAACAAATCTTTTTCAAAAATCAAATTTCAAAATCTTATCTTTTTCAAATCTTTTCTTATCTTTCGTAATTTCAATTTTTAAAATCAAATCTTTTTCAAATCTTTTCAATTTCTATCTTATCTTTTTCAATTTTAAATTTTAAATTCAAATCTTTTCAAATGTTCTATCTTATCTTGTTTTCAAATCTTTCTTAATTAGTTACTTGTTTTCTCTTTCTTCTTTTTTAAAATTTCCTAACTAATTCTTCTCTCTTCTAATTTTTGAAAATATATTCTCTATCTATCTCTCTTCTTTTTCGAATTTCATTATTTAATTTTCAAATTTTTTTATTTAATTAGTTTTTATTTTCGAATTTCTATCTCTTTCTTTTCGAATTCTTTTTCTCTCTTCTTTTATTTTCATTCTTCTTTTCTTTCTTCTTCACATCTCACAAGGAGTCCTCTGTTCTTGAACATAGAGCTCCCATTTTTATTCTTTCTTGTTTTCTTTTTCTTGTTTATGAGCAGGAACAGAGATAAAGAACCTCTCGTTAATCTTGATCCTTAACCTGAGAGGACCTTAAAGAGGCGTCTACAACAAGCTAAAGCACAACACTTCGAAGGAAACCTCACAAGGATTTTCGAACAAGAAGCTGAAAAGCATGGCAGCCGAGCCTAATAATGAAGGAGATGCAAGAAAGGTTCTTGGTGACTACACCATACTAACCTTTGATTTCTATGGAAGAAGTATCTCCATACCTGCCATTAGAGCAAACAACTTTGAGCTTAAGCCTCAGTTAGTTTCTCTAATGCAACAGAATCGCAAAATCTATGGACTTCTACTGGAAGATCCACATCAGTTTCTATCTGAGTTCTTGCAAATCAGTGACACTGTTAAGACCAATGGAGTGGATCCTAAGGTCTACAGACTTATGCTCTTTACCTTTGCGATCAGACACAAAGATAAGATATGGTTAGACTCTCAACTTAAAAAAATCCTAGACTCTTGGAAAAAATTGGTCAATGCTTTCTTGGCCAAGTTCTTCCCACTTCAGAAGACGAGCAAAATCAGAATAGAATTTCAAACCTTCAGACAAAAAGAGGGTGAATTCCTCTATGAAGCTTGGGAAAGATACAAACAACTCATTAGTAGATGTCCTTTTGACATGCTCTCAGAATGGTCTATCCTAGGCATCTTCTATGATGGTTGTTTGAGATGTCTAAAATATCATTGAACAGCTCTGCAGGTGGATCACTCCATTTCAAGAAAATGCCTGCCGAAGCTAGAGAACTCATTGAGATGGTTGCAAATAACAAATTCAAGTACACTTCTAAGAGAAACCCTGTGAATAATGGGGTAGCTCAGAAGAAAAGAGTTCTTGAAGTAGACACTTTGAATGCCATATTGGCTCAGAACAAGATCTTGACCCAGCAGGTCAATATGATCTGTCAGCATTTGACTGGAATGCAAGCTGCAACTGGCAGTACTCAAGAAGCTTCCTCTGAAGGAGAAGGTTATGGTCCTGAACAACCATGATAGAGGAGGTGAATTACATGGGAAAACCCTATGAAACCACCTACAACCCCTCATTGAGGAATCATCCTAACCTTTCATAGAAGGATCAACAGAAGCCTCAGCAAGGCTTCAATAATAATCAAGGTGGAAGAACCCAGAATAGGTTCAACAACAAGCCACCATTTCCATCTTCTCAGGATCATAATGAGACTTCTAACCAGAGCCTTTCTGACTTAGTTACTATAGTCTCCAACCTCTCTAAGACCACTCATAGTTTCATAACCGAAACAAGGTCCTCCACAAGAAATTTAGAGGTACAAGTTGGTCAGCTGAGCAAAAAAATCCCTGAGACTCCTCCTAACACTCTTCCTAGTAATACTGAAGTAAACCCAAGAGAAGAGTGCAAGGCCATCACCACAGAGGTTGAGGCCGAATCTGAGGTGGACAAGCTGGCATTGAACGCTATTAAGGAAGACCTTACTGGGCATTCAACGCTATAACTGGCACAAAAGCTGGAGTTGAACGCTAGTAAGGAGGACTTTACTGGCGTTCAACGCCCAAACTGGTAGAAAAGCTGGCGTTGAATGCTAGTGAAGATGTCCTCACTGGGTGTTCAACGCCCAAAAAGCTACAAGAGGTGGAGTTGAACACCAGTAAGGGTATCCCTACTGAGCATTCTACACCCACTAATGAAGTTCCTATCCAAGAATTAAAGGATGCCAAGGCTCATGTAGAGACCATAGAGGTCCTCTTGTAGGCACTCTTGCAATTCATGAGCTCCGATGAACACTCATCCTCTTATGAGGATGAAGAAACTAGGAAAGAGCAAGTTGCTCGGTACCTAGGAGCTCTCATGAATCTAAATGCCAAGTTATTTTGAGTAAAGACATTGGAGGAAGAAGCTCCATTGCTTACCTCTACCTTAGCTTGATCCACCTCTATTCCCTTGTTCAAAAATTTCCAATTACCTCTACCTTAGCTTGATCTACCTCTATTCCCTTGTTCAAAATTTTGTGCCCAAGGACAATTCCTTCAGTCACCATAAAGTGAAATTTCTCCCAGTTTAGAACTAGGTTAGTCTCTTGGCACCTCTTTAGAACAAGTGCTAGATGGTCAAGACAGGAGCTGAATGAGTCTCCAAATACTGAAAAGTCATCCATGAAGACTTCCATAAATTTTTCCACCATATTAGAGAAAATTGAGAGCATGCACCTTTGAAAGGTTGCAGGTGCATTGCACAGGCCAAATGGCATCCTTCTGTATGCAAATACTCCAGATGGACATGTGAATGCTGTTTTCTCTTGATCCTAGGGATCTACTGCAATTTGATTATAACCTGAATATCCATCTAGGAAGTAGTAGTATTCATGACCTGCTAGTCTTTCTAGCATCTAGTCTATGAATGGTAAAGGAATATGATCTTTTCTGGTAGCTGTATTGAGCCTTCTATAATCAATACACATACGCCACCCTGTAACTGTTCTTGTAGGAACCAGTTCATTTTTTTCATTATGAACCACTGTCATGCCACCCTTCTTAGGAACGACTTGGATAGGGCTTACCCAGGGGCTCTCAAAAATAGGATAAACAATCCCAGCCTCTAGTAATTAAGTGACCTCCTTCTGCACCACCTCCTTCATGGCTAGATTCAGCCACCTTTGTGGTTGAACCACTGGCTTAGCGTCACCCTCTAATAAGATCTTGTGCATGCATCTGGCTGGGCTAATGCCCTTAAGATCATTGATGGACCACCCAAGAGCTGTCTTGTGTGTCTTTAGCACTTGAATTAGTGCTTCCTCTTCCTATGGCTCTAAGGTAGAGCTTATGATTACAGGAAAGGTATCACCTTCTCACAGAAATACATATTTCAGGGATGGTGGTAATGGTTTGAGCTCAGGTTTAGGAGGTTTCTCCTCTTCCTGAGGGATTTTCAGAGGTTCTATTATTCTCTCTGATTCCTCCAGATCAGGCTGAAGATCTTTAAAGATATCCTCCAGCTCTGATTCGAGACTCTCAGTCATATTGATCTCTTTTACCAGAGAGTCAATAATATCAATGCTCATGCAGTCATTTGGGGTGTGTGGATGCTGCGTAGCTTTGACAACATTCAACTTGAACTCATCTTCATTGACTCTCAAGGTTACTTCCCCTTTTTGGACGTCAATGAGGGTTTGGCCAGTTGCTAGAAAAGGTCTTCCTAGAATGAGAGTTGCACTCTTGTTCTCCTCCATTTCCAGCACCACAAAGTCAGTAGGAAAGGAAAATGGCCCAACCTTGACAATCATATCTTCAATCACGCCTGATGGGTATTTAATGGAGCCATCAGCAAGTTGGAGACATATCCGGGTTGGTTTGACCCCTTCAGTCAAACCAAGCTTTTTGATAGTAGATGCAGGTATCAGATTGATACTTGTCCCAAGATCACATAGAGCTTGCTTGGTACAAGTACCCTCTAATGTGCATGGTATCATAAAGCTTCTGGGATCTTTAAGCTTCTCAGGTAAGCTTTTCAGAATGACTGCACTGCATTCTTCAGTGAGGTAGACTTTTTCAGTTTCCCTCCAATCCTTCTTATGACCTAAGATCTCTTTCATGAATTTAGCATAAGAGGGTAATTACTTAAGTGCCTCTGCAAACGGAATCTTTATTTCAAGAGTCCTGAGATAGTCTGCAAAGCGGGCAAATTGCTTATCCTGTTCTGCTTGGCGAAGTTTCTGAGGATAAGCCATTTTAGCTTTGTATTCCTCAACCTTAGTTGCTGCAGGTTTATTGCCTACAGATGTGGGTTGAGAAACCTTTTTAGAAGGGTTGTTATCAGCACTTGTATGTGTCTAATCTCCCATTGGCATTTGAATGCCAGGAGTGGAAGTTGGAGTGGCGTTAGACACCAACTCCTTATCTGTTTCTGGCATCTGAGCACCAGAACTGTGCTTCCTTTGGGCGTTTAATGCCAATTCCTTGCTTGTTTCTGGCGTTGAACGCCAGGAGTGAGCATGGTTTGGGCGTTAAACGCCAGCTTTCCACCCATTCTCTGGCGTTTGAGCGCCAGAATTATTCCTCTCTAGGCTCTTACTGTCCTCAGAGGGGTTTTGGTTAGTTTGCTCATTTCTTAGCTTCCTGCTATCTTGAAGTAAGGTATTTAATATTTTCCCACTTCTTAATTGAATTGCTTGGCACTCTTCTGTTATTTGTTTTGATAATTGTTGTTCTGTTTGCTTCAACTATACTTCCATATTCATATTATCCATTCTTGTTTCTTGTAGTATCTCCTTGAATTCGGCTAGCTGTTTTGTTAGAAAATCCAGTTGCTGATTGAATAGAGTAACTTGTTCTGTAGGACTGAGTTCAGCAGTTACTATTTTAGCCTCTTCGTTGATGGAAGGTTCACTGCTTAGGTACAAATGCTGATTTCTGGCAACTGTATCAATGAGCTCTTGAGCTTCTTCAATTGTCTTTCTCATGTGTATAGATCCACAAGCTGAGTGGTCTAGAAAAATTTGAGCTTTCTCTGTAAGCCCATAATAAAAGATGTCTAACTGCACCCACTCTGAGAACATTTCAGAGGGGCATTTTCTTAGCATCTCTCTGTATCTCTCCCAGGCATCATAAAGGGATTCATTATCTCCTTGTCGGAAGCCTTGGATGCTCAGCCTTAGCTGTGTCATCCGTTTTGGAGGAAAATAGTGATTCAGGAATTTTTCTGATAGCTGTTTCCATGTCTTTATGCTGTCGTTAGGTTGGTTATTTAACCACCTCTTAGCTTGGTCTTTTACAGCAAATGGAAATAGTAACAATCTGTATACATCCTGATCTACTTCCTTATCATGTACTGTGTCAGCAATTTGTAAAAACTGTGCCAGAAACTCTGCAGATTCTTCCTGTGAAAGACCAAAATACTGGCAACTTTACTGCACCATGATAATGAGCTGAGGGTTCAACTCAAAACTACTAACTCCAATGGAGGGTATACGGATACTACTCCCATATGAAGCAGTAGTGGGGTTAGCATATGACCCCAGAGTCCTTCTGGACTGTTCATTTCCACTTAAGTCCATAATGGAGAAAGGGAGATGATGTGAATTTATTTTATTATAAAAAATTTCGAAATAATAAAATAAAATAAAATAAAATAAAGACGACAATAAAATTAAAAATAAAATAAAAAA
This sequence comes from Arachis hypogaea, assembly GCF_003086295.3. Taxonomy (NCBI): domain Eukaryota; kingdom Viridiplantae; phylum Streptophyta; class Magnoliopsida; order Fabales; family Fabaceae; genus Arachis; species Arachis hypogaea. The sequence continues at coordinate 59,969,041 of NC_092044.1, read as the reverse complement.
GAATTTAAAAATATTTTATGAAGATTTTCGAAAAAGTGAGGAGAGAGAAATTGGTTAGGATATTTTTGAAAAAGATATAATTAAAAATATTTTTTTATCTTAAAAGGATAAGATTTGAAAAATTTTGAAATTGAAATCTGAAAAAAATTTGAAAATATGGCTTAAAATTAGTTAGAAAAGATATTTTTTTGAATTTTGAATTTTATGATGAAAGAGAAAAACACACAAAAGACACAAGACTTAAAATTTTTTTAGATCTAATGCTCCTTGTTTTTGAAAATTTTGGAGGGAAAACACCAAGGAACACCAAACTTAAAAATTTTAAGATCAAAACACAAGAAAAACTCAAGAACACCTTGAAGACTCACAAGAACACTAAGAACAAAAGAAAGAGCACCAAACTTAAAATTTTTAGAAAACCAATTAAAATTCTCGAAAACTTAAAGAAAAATTAACAAGAAAACAACAAACTTAAAGTTTGGCACAAGATTCAATCAAAGAAAAATTATTTTTGAAAAATATTTTAAAAAGAAGATACCTAATTACCAAGAACATAGACCAACGCTCTAGCCAATTGAGCTATAAATGTAACGTTTTTTAAAGAGGTATATTTTTTTTGAAAACTAATATTTTGAAATTGCACAAGGAAAACACGAAAAATACACAAAATAGGAAAAACCAAAGATCAAACAAGAAAAATTGACAAGAACAATTTGAAGATCAAGAAAAAATAAAGAACATGCAATTCAAAAATTGAGAGACAAAGAAAAGCATGCAATTGACACCAAACTTAGAACATGACACTAAACTCATAAAAAAAACGAAAATTCAATTAAAGAAAAATAATGTTTTTGAAAATATTTTTTTTAAAGGGAATAATAGAAGATGCAATCCTAGTGACTCTAAACTAAAAATACAAATTTTTCCTAATCTAAGTAACAAGAATCACCGTCAGTTGTTCAAACTCAAACAATCCCCGGCAACGGTGCCAAAAACTTGGTGCACGAAAATTACTTCACACTATGTAATTCCGCACAACTAACCAGCAAGTGCACTGGGTCGTCCAAGTAATACCTTACGTGAGTAAGGGTCGAATCCCACGGAGATTGTTGGCTTGAAGCAAGCTATGGTTATCTTGTAACTCTTAGTCAGGATATAATATCAATAATAATTTTTAGTTTTAATTGTAAAAAGTCAAAGGGCATAAAATAGATAATTATTACTCAATAATGGAGAATATGTTGGAGTTTTGGAGATGCTTTGTCTTCTTAATTCTTGTAACATAATGCTTCCTCACTTTCAAAAGTGCAAAGTTCCTTCCATGGCAAGCCGTATGTAGGGCGTTACCGTTGTCAATGGCTACGTCCCATCCTCTCAGTGAAAATGGTCCAAATGCTCTGTCACAGCACGGCTAATCATCTGTTGGTTCTCGATCATGTCGGAATAAGATCCATTGATCCTTTTGCGTCTGTCACTACGCCCAACAATCGCAAGTTTGAAGCTCGTCACAGCCATTCAATCCTTGAAGCCTACTCAGAATACCACAGACAAGGTTTAGACTTTCCGGATTCTCATGAATGCTGCCATCAATCCTAGTTTATACCACGAAGATTTTGATTAAGGAATCTAAGAGATACTCATTCAATCTGATGTAGAACGGAGGTGGTTGCCAAGCACACGTTCATGGGTTGAGGAAGGTGATGAGTGTCATGGATCATCACCTTCTTCATAGTGAAGCGTGAATGAACATCTTAGATAGGAACAAGCATGTTTGAATGGAAAACAGAAATAATTGTATTAATTCATCGAGACGCTGCAGAGCTCCTCACCCCCAACAATGGAGTTTAGAGACTCATGCCGTCAAAGAGTATAAAATTCAGATCTAAAAAATGTCATGAGATACAAAATAAATCTCTAAAAGTTGTTTAAATACTAAACTAGTAACCTAGGTTTACAGAAAATGAGTAAACTAAGATGGATAGTACAGAAATCTACTTCTGGGGCCCACTTGGTGTGTGCTGGGGCTGAGACTTAAGCTTCTCACGTGCCTGGGCTATTTCTGAAGTTGAATGCCAGGTTGTAACCTGTTTCTGGCGTTGAACTCCAACTTGCAACCTGTTTCTGGCGCTGAACGCCAGACTGCAACATGGAATTGGCGTTGAATGCGAGTTTACGTCGTCTATCTTCCTGAAAAGTATGGACTATTAAATATTTCTGGAAAGCCCTAGATGTCTACTTTCCAACCCAATTGAGAGCGCGCCAATTGGACTTTTGTAGCTCCAAAAAAATCAATTCCGAGTGCAGGGAGGTCAGAATCCAACAGCATCAGCAGTCCTTTTTCAGCCTAAATAAGATTTTTGCTCAGCTCCCTCAATTTCAGCCAGAAAATATCTGAAATTACAGAAAACATACAAACTCATAGTAAAGTCCAGAAATATGAATTTTGCCTAAAAACTAATAAAATTATACTAAAAACTAACTAAAACAAACTAAAATTTACATGAAATTACCCCCAAAAAGCGTATAAAATATCAATGAATTACTAGCTTGAGGATACGTCTTAGGCGGATAATCCACGACCTCATTGGGGACTTCTCGAGACATTAGTTCAGCTGAGGTATGGAGAGATTAGGGTCTTTATGGTAAAGGCTAGAATCATGGCACAACATTCTCTGATCAGGAAGATTCAACCTTACCTGTGGTGTTTTGAGTAGGATCACCAAGGGGATGAACTGCAGGAGCTTCACCCTCATTTAGACTGGATGCGTACTAAATCTGGTGCTCGGCCTAGAGGAAGATTGGCGGCCGCTCAAACCGGCATTGATCACATACAACCTACTATAGAAGAAATCATTCATAGTTGGAATAGACAGTAAGAAAGTATTAATCCAGAAGAACAAAGCATCTCTGAAGCCTTAACCATCTTCTTATGATTGAATTCACAATTATTGAGTAACGTTATCTTTATTTTACTTTTATACGTCTAAACAATTAAATAACTTTTCTATCTGCCTAACTAAGATTTACAAGATAACCACTATTTGATCCAAGCTGACAATCCTCATGGGATCCACCCTAACTCACCTTAAGTATTACTTGGACGACCCAGTGCACTTGCTAGTTCAGTTGTACGGAGTGTGGGAATCCATGCACCCAACAAACATGATGTTCTGGATTTGATTGAAAAGGTATTTATCTGTTGCTTGTTACATTTCATGATTTTGTCTTTGTTGCTTTCAGGGTGTTCTTGAAAAGGTATTTATCAGTTGTGCTGGATGTCCTACAAGACGGACTTTTTACTATATATATATATATATATATATATATATATATATGGAAGTGCAAGAATGCCATTTCTGTGTTGTATTCCTATGATGTCTGGAAAGTTACTCTACTGTGTCATCTATGATTTTAACTCTTGTCTCTTTCTTTGTTAAATTTTTTTCTCATTATTTTTTGTATTGTTCTACTTTTTTTTCTTATCATCTATGATGACAAAGTTTCTTGCCAAATGATACTGGATAAAAAGGGTATGAAAGGCTATCAGGTGATTCAAAATTTCCTATAACTTAATTTGCTGATGAGGATACATTGGGGAGAGTTAATTTGAGAAACTAGGATTTTAGAGCCAAGCCTGATTTTGTTTTATTTAGTGGAATTAAATCCCCAAATCACATGGTACTCTTCATACATATATTGACTCATAATTATTTCTGATGCACAAATGGTGGTCAGTTCACCACCAAGCACATGCAACAACAATGATTTATCTGATTTAAAGAGAAAATAGCTATGATGTTAATGGGTTCAGACTTAAGAGTATCCAAATTTCTTAAAAAGGCTTATAGTTTTTTTGAGACAAGCTTATCATATTTAATGTAGACTACCCTAGGCGCATCACTTTCATAATAATATGTAGAAGTAGCAACCTAGTGGCACAAACACAATTTTTTACCTATTTTGCACACCTAAATGACAGTATTGGTTGTGTTACTTGTTTGTATTTTCCTAAACTTCAAATGATTATTGAACTTTTGAAAAGTGGCTATAATTTTTATGCCACATGTAATACCTATTGTATCTAGGGAATCTATCCATATCAATGGATCTTATAAACTATAAAGTCATACAACTTTTTTGATGGTTTACCAGATAGGAAAGACAAAAGTTTTCCTAAGAGCTGGTCAAATGGTTGAGTTGGATGCAAGAAGAGCAGAGGTTCTTGGAAAAGCAGCTAGAGTCCTTCAGAGGCAAATACGTAGACATATTGCATGCAAGAAATTCAAAGAGTTCCATCAAGCCGCAGTCTATTTGCAATCTAATTTGTGAGGTACCCTGTATTCTCTCTTAATATACTTGTTTAGTAGTTCATAACCTTAATCAATCCCTTGTAAGTACAAGCTTTTTTCCTTAGTGGATATTATATGGACACATCGCTTGTAAGGTTAATTTATCTTTCAGTACTAATACTAGATTGGAAAACTTTAAGATATCTCCTTTATGCTTTGATGAGCGGATAATTTATACGCTTTTTGGCATTGTTTTTAGGTAGTTTTTAGTAAATTCAAGCTACTTTTAGGGATATTTTCATTAGTTTTTATGTTAAATTCACATTTCTGGACTTTACCATGAGTTTGTGTGTTTTTCTGTGATTTCAGGTAATTTCTGGCTGAAATTGAGGGACCTGAGCAAAACTCTGAGAAGGAGGCTAACAAAGGACTGCTGATGCTGTTGGAATCTGACCTCCCTGCACTTCAAATAGATTTTCTGGAGCTACAGAACTCCAAATGGCGCGCTCTCAACGTCGTTGGAAAGTAGACATCTAGAGCTTTCCAGCAATATATAATAGTCCATACTTTATTCGGAAATTGATGATGTAAACTGGTGCTCAACGCCAGTTCCATGTTGCTGTCTGGAGTAAAACGCCAGAAACACGTCACGACCCAGAGTTGAACGCCCAAAACACGTTACAACTCGGCGTTCAACTCCAATAAAAGCCTCAGCTCGTGGATAGACCAAGCTAAGCCCAAACATACACCAAGTGGGCTCCGGAAGTGGATTTATGCATCAATTACTTACTCATGTAAACCCTAGTAGCTAGTTTATTATAAATAGGACTTTTTACTAGTGTATTAGAGATCTCTGGACGCCTAGTCCTTAGACCATGGGGGCTGGCCATTCGGCCATGCCTGAACCTTTTACTTATGTATTTTCAACGGTGGAGTTTCTACACACCATAGATTAAGGGTGTGGAGCTCTGCTGTACCTCAAGTTTCAATACAATTACTATTATTTTCTATTCAATTCTCTTTTATTCTTATTCCAAGATATACGTTGCACTTCAAATTGATGAATGTGATGATCCGTGACACTCATCATCATTCTCACCTATGAACGCACGTGACTGACAACCACTTCCGTTCTACTTTAGGCCGGGCGCATATCTCTTAGATTCCCCAACAGAATCTTCGTGGTATAAGCTAGATAGATGGCGGCATTCATGGGAATCCGAAAAGTCTAACCTTGTCTGTGGTATTCCGAGTAGGATTCTAGGAATCTGGAAAGTCTAACCTTGTCTGTGGTATTCTGAGTAAGATTCCAGTATTGAATGACTGTGATGAGATTCAAACTCCTGAAGGCTGGGCGTTAGTGACAAACGCAAAAGAATCAATGGATTCCATTCCAACCTGATTGAGAACCGACAGATGATTAGCCGTGCTGTGACAGAGCATTTGGACCATTTTCACTGAGAGGATGGGATGTAGCCATTGTCAAGGGTGATGCCTCCAGACGATTAGCCATGCAGTGACAGCGCATATGACCATTTTCCCGAGAGGATGAAAAGTAGCCATTGACGATGGTGATGCCCTACATACAGCTTGCCATGGAAAGGAGTAAAAAGAAATTGGATGAATGTAATAAGAAAGTAGAGATTCAAGGGGAGCACAGCATCTCCATACGCCTATCTGAAATTCCCGCTATTGATTTACATAAGTATTTCTATCCATTTTTATTTTATTTATTTTTATTTATCCAATCTAATCACATTTGACTTTATGAGTCCACTTAACTGAGATTTACAAGATGACCATAGCTTGCTTCATACCAACAATATCCGTGGGATCGACCTTTACTCACGTAAGGTATTACTTGGACGACCCAGTGCACTTGCTGGTTAGTTGAACGGAGTTGTGACTTCAAATAGAGCCAATTGTTAAATTTCATACAAGTACAAGAAGTATGGATCACAATTTCGTCCACCAAGTTTTTGGCGCCGTTGCCGGGGATTGTTCGAGTATGGACAACTGACGGTTCATCTTGTTGCTCAGATTAGGTAATTTTCTTTTTATTTTCTTTTCAAAAAGTTTTCAAAATTTTTCTTTTATTTTCGTTTTTCTAAAAGAATATTTTCGAAAAAATAAAATAAAAATACAAAAAGATTAGAAAATCATAAAAATCAAAAATATTTTGTGTTTCTTGTTTGAGTCTTGAGTTAAATTTTAAGTTTGGTGTCAATTGCATGCCTTAAAAATTTTTCTTGCATTTTTTGAAAAAATTCATGCATTCATGGTGTTCTTCATGATCTTCAAGTTGTTCTTGACAAGTCTTCTTGTTTGATCTTGATGATTTCTTGTTTTGTGTTGTTTGTTGTTTTTCATATGCATTTTTCGTTTGTAAGAGTCCATGCATTAAAGATTTCTAAGTTTGGTGTCTTGCATGTTTTCTTTGCATCAAAAATTTTTCAAAAATATGTTCTTGATGTTCATCATGATCTTCAAAGTGTTCTTGGTGTTCATCTTGACTTTCATAGTGTTCTTGCATGCATCATTGGTTTTGATCCAAAATTTTTATGTTTTGGGTCATTTTTGTGTTTTTCTCTCTCATCATTAAAAATTCAAAAAAAATATCTTTTCCTTATTTTTCTCCAAATTTTCGAAAATTTGAGTTGACTTAGTCAAAAATTTTTAAAATTAGTTGTTTCTTACAAGTCAAGTCAAATTTTCAATTTTAAAAATCTTATCTTTTCACAATCTTTTTCAAAAAGCATATCTTTTCAATTTTATCTTTGTTTTTTGAAAATTTTCAAAAATCTTTTTCAAATTATTTTCAAAATCTTTTTCTTATCTTTATATCAAATTTTTGAAATTACACTAACAATTAATGTGATTGATTCAAAAAATTTGAAGTTTGTTACTTTCTTGTTAAGAAAGGTTCAATCTTTAAAATTCTAGAATCTTATCTTTTAGTTTCTTGTTAGTTAAGTAATTAATTTTAATTTTAAAAATTAAATCTTTTTCAAAATATCCTTTTCTTAAAAATCTTATCTTTTTATCTTATCTAGTTATCTTATCTTTTTATCTTACCTTTTTCAAAATTTTATCTTTTTCAAAATTTGATTTCAAATATCTTATCTAACTTATCTTCTTATCTTTTTCAAATTTGACTTTAATATTTTTTTCAACTAACTATTTGACTTTTTGTTTGCTTCTTATCTTTTTCAAAACCAACTAACTACCTATCCCTCTCTAATTTTCGAAAATATCTCATCTCTTTTTCAAAAATTCTTTCTAATTGTTTTAAATTTTAATTTTAATTATATATTATCTTTAATTTTCAAAAATCACTAACCACTTTTTCAAAATTATTTTCGAAAATTTTCTATCTCTCCACTTCTTCTATTTATTTATTTATTTACTAACACTTCTCTTCACTTCTCTTCATCTCAAATCACCACCTCTATCCTTACCCATTCTTCTTCACTCTTCTTCCCTTTCTTCTTCTACTAATAATAAGGATCCTCTTTACTGTGACATAGAGGATTCCTCTTCCTTTTCTTTTCCTCTTCTCTTTCATATGAGCAGGAAGAAGAAAAAAGACATTCTTGTTGATGTTGATCCAGAACCTGAAAGGACTCTGAAGAGGGAACTAAGAGAAACTGAATTACACAATTCAGAGACATAGAAGAGCTCAAAGACATTAATGGTCCTTCAAGAAGGCGCCACCCTCACTAAGGTGGACTCATTCCTTGTTCTTAAATTTTTCTTCTGCTTTTCATTTTTTTATATTATATGTTTATCTATGTTTTGTGTCTCTACTTCATGATCATTAGTGTTTAACTATGTCTTAAAGTTATGAATAATTCCATTAATCCTTCACCTTTCTTAAATGAAAAATGTTTTTAATTCAAAAGAACAAGAAGTACATGAATTTTGAATTTATCCTTGAATTTAGTTTAATTATATTGATGTGGTGACAATACTTTTTGTTTTCTGAATGAATGCTTAAACAGTGCATATTTTTGATCTTGTTGTTTATGAATGTTAAAACTATTGGCTCTTGAAAGAATGATGAACAAAGAAAAATGTTATTGATGATCTGAAAAATCATAAAATTGATTCTTGAAGCAAGAAAAAGCAGTGAAAAAGAAAAAGCTTGCGAAAAAAAAGTGGCGAAAGAAAAAAAAAGGGTTGCGAAAAAAATAGAAAGAAAAAGAAAAAGCAAGCAGAAAAAGCCAATAGCCCTTAAAACCAAAAGGCAAGGGTAAAAAGGATCCAAGGCTTTGAGCATCAATGGATAGGAGGGCCCAAGGAAATAAAATCCAGGCCTAAGCGGCTAAACCAAGCTGTCCCTAACCATGTGCTTGTGTCATGCAAGTCCAAGTGAAAAGCTTGAGACTGAGTGGTTAAAGTCGTGATCCAAAGCAAAAAGAGTGTGCTTAAGAGCTCTAGACACCTCTAACTGGGGACTCTAGCAAAGCTGAGTCACAATCTAAAAAGGTTCACCCAGTCATGTGTCAGTGGCATTTATGTATCCGGTGGTAATACTGGAAAACAAAGTGCTTAAGGCCACGGCCAAGACTCATAAGTAGCTGTGTTCAAGAACCAACATACTTAACTAGGAAAGTCAATAACACTATCCGAAATTCTAAGTTCCTAGAGAAGCCAATCATTTTGAACTTTAAAGGAAAAAGTGAGATGCCAAAACTGTTCAGAAGCAAAAAGCTACAAGTCCCGCTCATCTAATTAGAATTAATATTCATTGATATTTTGGAGTTTCTAGTATATTCTCTTCTTTTTATCCTATTTGATTTTCAGTTTCTTGGGGACAAGCAACAATTTAAGTTTGGTGTTGTGATGAGCGGATAATTTATACGCTTTTTGGCATTGTTTTTAGGTAGTTTTTAGTAAATTCAAGCTACTTTTAGGGATATTTTCATTAGTTTTTATGTTAAATTCATATTTCTGGACTTTACTATGAGTTTGTGTGTTTTTTTGTGATTTCAGGTAATTTTTGGCTGAAATTGAGGGACCTGAGCAAAACTCTGAGAAGGAGGCTAACAAAGGACTGCTGATGCTGTTGGAATCTGACCTCCCTGCACTTCAAATAGATTTTCTGGAGCTACAGAACTCCAAATGGCGCGCTCTCAACATCGTTGGAAAGTAGACATCCAGAGCTTTCCAGCAATATATAATAGTCCATACTTTATTCGGGAATTGACGACGTAACCTGGTGCTCAACGCCAGTTCCATGTTGCTGTCTGGAGTAAAACGCCAGAAACACGTCACGACCTGGAGTTGAACGCCCAAAACACGTTACAACTCGGCGTTCAACTCCAATAAAAGCCTCAGCTCGTGGATAGACCAAGCTCAGCCCAAACATACACCAAGTGGGCTCCGGAAGTGGATTTATGCATCAATTACTTACTCATGTAAACCCTAGTAGCTAGTTTATTATAAATAGGACTTTTTACTAGTGTATTAGAGATCTCTGGACGCCTAGTCCTTAGACCATGGGGGCTGGCCATTCGGCCATGCCTGAACCTTTTACTTATGTATTTTCAATGGTGGAGTTTCTACACACCATAGATTAAGGGTGTGGAGCTCTGCTGTACCTCAAGTTTCAATACAATTACTATTATTTTCTATTCAATTCTCTTTTATTCTTATTCCAAGATATACGTTGCACTTCAAATTGATGAATGTGATGATCCATGACACTCATCATCATTCTCACCTATGAACGCGCGTGGCTGACAACCACTTCCGTTCTACTTTAGGCCGGGCGCATATCTCTTAGATTCCCCAACAGAATCTTCGTGGTATAAGCTAGATAGATGGCGGCATTCATGGGAATCCGGAAAGTCTAACCTTGTCTGTGGTATTCCGAGTAGGATTCCGGGAATCTGGAAAGTCTAACCTTGTCTGTGGTATTCCGAGTAAGATTCCGGTATTGAATGACTGTGATGAGTTTCAAACTCCTGAAGGCTGGGCGTTAGTGACAAACGCAAAAGAATCAATGGATTCCATTCCAACCTGATTGAGAACCGACAGATGATTAGCCGTGCTGTGACAGAGTATTTGGACCATTTTCACTGAGAGGATGGGATGTAGCCATTGTCAAGGGTGATGCCTCCAGACGATTAGCCATGCAGTGACAGCGCATAGGACCATTTTCCCGAGAGGATGAAAAGTAGCCATTGACGATGGTGATGCCCTACGTGCAGCTTGCCATGGAAAGGAGTAAAAAGAAATTGGATGAATGTAATAAGAAAGTAGAGATTCAAGGGGAGCACAGCATCTCCATACGCCTATCTGAAATTCCCGCTATTGATTTACATAAGTATTTCTATCCCTTTTTATTTTATTTATTTTTATTTATCCAATCTAATCACATTTGACTTTATGAGTCCACTTAATTGAGATTTACAAGATGACCATAGCTTGCTTCATACCAACAATCTCTGTGGGATTGACCTTTACTCACGTAAGGTATTACTTGGACGATCCAGTGCACTTGCTGGTTAGTTGAACGGAGTTGTGACTTCAAATAGAGCCAGTTATTAAATTTCATACAAGTACAAGAAGTATGGATCACAATTTCGTCCACCATGCTTATATTCATAATAATTAGAATGTTAATGGTAGAAAACAATCATATGTCTAGCTTGCATCTCCAACACCTCTGTTTGGCCTATCTGGATAGTGGATACTATAATTAGAATTTGTGACGCATTAGAGCTTTCTGAAAGTAGATACCTTTTTCATTTTGGGTTGGCTATGTTAAGTTTCAGTTCTTGAATTTATAGATTCATCTGATTCTTTTCAATGATAAATAGGAATATTGGCCTGAAAGCTCTATGAGCAGTTGCATCGTGAAGCAGTAGCTTTGAAAATTGAAAAGAACTTCAAAGGACACATTGCTAGGAAATCTTTCTTAAGTGTACGATCGTCTGCAATAATAATACAAACAGGTTTAAGGGCTATGAATTTTCGTGATGAATTTAGATTTAGAAAGCAAACAAAGGCTGTAATTCATACCCAAGTTCTATTTTTTATATTCATACTTCATAGGTTATAGACTTTCAGTTGAGAAAATGGGAAAATGCACTTCCTACTTTCTTATTTTCTCTGCTATAGTGATCCTTTTTGTCAATATCTTTAGGCTAATTTGCACTATCAAATTGCATTTTCATATAATAAAAAGTTATAAAAGGCTACGATTGTTACTCAGTGTGGCTAGAGGAGAAGGGTTGCTAGGAAGGAACTTAGAATGCTCAAAATGGTTTGAACTATTCTATCTCATTTGTAATTTTATATAATTCGACCTTATCTCGAGATTAATAATTTGTGTAATTGCATTCAGGTTGCAAGAGAAATAGGGCCCTTAAGGAAGTAAATGATAAACTAGAGAAGCGTGTAGAAGAAATTACATGGCGTTTGCAAATTAAGAAGCGTTTGAGGGTAACATAATCATGATAAATTTTTACATATCAATTTTTAAGTATCTGATATGAATTGGGAAAAGTGGAAAAAAATGCCGACACATGGGGTTGCTAAACAAATGTTTAAACACTTACTAGTTCCCCTTATTTGAACCAAACCTTTGAGCACTAACTAGTTCCTTGTTTAATATCCCGTTTAATCATAAAGGAATCACTATTACTGGAAATAGGAACTAAGGAAGAAACCAGGAAAGCTCAGGCTGTGGCTGAAGCTAGAAATAAGGAACTAATTAAAAAGGTTGAAGATTCTGGCTATAAAGTGGAACAACTTCAAGAATTAATTCAGAGGTTAGTAGAGACCCTAACTAGATAAGGGAAAATAATGATCTATAGGGTTTAGCGGATGTAAGGTCCATAGTGTTATATACAATTTACACTATTATTTGTTATATAAGAATGAATAAAGCATCTTTAGATTAGATTATCATGACATGCAAACATGTTGAGTTTCATAGTTAGCAATGTGATTTTCTTGTGTCCCAACTGATGAGCGGATAATTTTACGCTTTTTGGCATTGTTTTTAGGTAGTTTTTAGCATGATCTAGTTACTTTTAGAGATGTTTTCATTAGTTTTATGCTAAATTCACATTTCTAGACTTTACTATGAGTTTATGTGTTTTTCTGTGATTTCAGGTATTTTCTGGCTGAAATTGAGGGACCTGAGCAAAACTCTGATAGGAGGCTGACAAAGGACTGCTGATGCTGTTGGAATCTGACCTCCCTGCACTCGAAATGGATTTTCTAGAGCTACAGAACTCCAAATGGCGCGCTCTCAATGGAGTTGGAAAGTAGACATTCAGAGCTTTCCAGCAATATGTAATAGTCCATATTTTATTCGTGATTAGATGACGTAAATTGGCGCTCAACGCCAGTTCCATGCTGCATTCTGGAGTCAAACGCCAGAAACACGTCACAAACCAGAGTTGAATGCCCAAAACATGTTACAACCTGGCGTTCAACTCCAAGAGAAGCCTCAACTCGTGGATAGATCAAGCTCAGCCTAAGCACACACCAAGTGGGCCCCGGAAGTGGATTTATGCATCAATTACTTACCTCTGTAAACCCTAGTAGCTAGTTTAAGTATAAATAGAACTTTTTGCCTTTGTATTATTGATCCTGGATCCTGAATTGTATTTTTTGATCCTGTGATCACGTTTGGGGGCTGGTCATTCGGCCATGCCTGAACCTTCATTACTTATGTATTTTCAACGGTGGAGTTTCTACACACCATAGATTAAGGGTGTGGAGCTCTGCTGTATCTCGAGTTTTAATGCAAGTACTTCTGTTTTTTTATTCAATTCGACTTATTCTGGTTCTAAGATATTCGTTGCACTTCAACTTGATGAATGTGATGATCCGTGACACTCAGCATCATTCTCACCTATGAACGCGCGTGATTGACAACCACTTCCGTTCTATCTTAGACCGGGCGCATATCTCTTGGATTCCTTAATCAGAATCTTCGTGGTATAAGCTAGAATTGATGGCGGCATTCATGGGAATCCGGAATGGAGAAACTGGGGATCATTGAGGTACAGCCTGTCTTATTCTCATTACAATTGGCAGACAAGTCAGTAAGACAAGCTTATGGATTAGTAGAGGATGTGTTGGTAAAGGTTAAAGGCCTTTACATTCCTACTGATTTCATAATCTTAGACACTAGGAAGGAGGAGGATGAATGCATCATCCTTGGAAGACCTTTCCTAGCAACAGTAGAAGCTGTGATAGATGTTAACAGAGGAGAATTAGTCCTTCAATTGAATGGGGACTACCTTGTGTTTAAAGCACACGGCTATCCTTCTGTAACAAGGGAGAGTATGCATGTAGAGCTTCTCTCAATACAGAGTCAAACAGAGGCCCCACAATCAAGCTCTAAGTTTGGTGTTGGGAGGCCACAACCAAACTCTAAGTTTGGTGTTAGGACTATACAACATTGACCTGATCACCTGTGAGGCTCCATGAGAGTCCACTGTCAAGCTATTGACATTAAAGAAGCGCTTGTTGGGAGGCAACCCAATTTTTATTTATCTAATTTTATTTTTATTTATTTGTTATTTTGTGTTTTAGTAGGTTCATGATCATGTGGAGTCACGAAAAAAATATTAAAATTAAAAACAGAATCAAAAACAGCAGAAGAAAAATCACACCTTGGAGGAAGGACTTACTGGCGTTTAAACGCCAGTAAGGAGCATCTGGCTGGCGTTCAACGCCAGAACAGAGCATGGACTTGGCGCTGAACGCCAGAAACAAGCAACATCCTGGCGTTTGAACGCCAGGAATATGCCTTGAGGAAAGCTAGCGCTGAACGCCAGTAACAAACATGGAACTGGTGTTCAACGCCAGAAATATGCTACACATGGGCGTTGAACGCCCATAACGTGCACCACTTCGGCGTTTAAACGCTAGAATGGTATGCTAAGGCATTTTACATGCCTAATTGGTGCAGGGATGTAAATCCTTGACACCTCAGGATCTGTGGACCCCACAGGATCATCTCAGGATCTGTGGACCCCACAGGATCCCCACCTAACATATTCCCACCTTACCTCCTAATTAATCCTATAACACACTTTCCCAAAAACCCTTCACCAATCACCTCAATCTCTCTTCCCAATTACCCCCTTCACCACTCACATCCATCCACTCTTCCCCAAAAACCCCACCTACCTTCAAAATTCAAAAATCTTTCCCACCCAAACCCACCCTAAAATGGCCGAACCTACCCTCTCTCACTTCCCTATATAAACCCCTCCATTCTCCTTAATTTTCACACAACACACACCTCTCTTCTCCTTCTTGGCCGAATACACCTCGCCCCCTCTCCTCCATAATTTCTTCTTCTTCTTCTTCTTTTCTTTCTTCTCTTGCTCGAGGGCGAGCAATATTTTAAGTTTGGTGTGGTAAAAGCATAAGCTTTTTTGTTTTTCCATTACCATTGATGGCACCTAAGGCCGGAGAATCCTCTAGAAAAGGGAAAGGGAAGACAAAAGCTTCCACCTCCGAGTCATGGGAGATGGAAAGATTCATCTCCAAAGCCCATCAAAACCACTTCCATGATGTTGTGGCCAAGAAGAAGGTGATCCCTGAGGTCCCTTTCAAGCTAAAAAAATGAGTATCCGGAGATCCGACATGAGATCCAAAGAAGAGGTTGGGAAGTTCTAACCAACCCCATTCAACAAGTCAGAATCTTAATGGTTCAAGAGTTCTATGCCAATGCATGGATCACTAGGAACCATGATCAAAGTGTGAACTCGAGTCCAAAGAATTATCTTACAATGATTCGTGGGAAATACTTAGATTTTAGTCCGGAAAATATGAGGTTGGCGTTCAACTTACCCATGATGCAAGGAGATGCACGCCCCTACACTAGAAGGGTCAACTTTAATCAAAGGTTGGACCAAGTCCTTATAGACATATGTGTGGAAGGAGCTCAATGGAAAATAGACTCCAAAGGCAAACCGGTTCAACTAAGAAGACTGGACCTCAAGCCTGTGGCTAGAGGATGGTTGGAGTTCATTCAACGCTCCATCATCCCCACTAGCAACCGATCTGAAGTTACTGTGGATCGGGCCATCATGATTCATAGCATCATGATTGGAGAGGAAGTAGAAGTTCATGAAGTCATCTCCCATGAATTCTACAAAATAGCCAATAAGTCCTCTACTTTGGCAAGGCTAGCTTTTCCTCATCTTATTTGCTATCTATGTTACTCAGCTGGAGTTATCATAGAAGGAGACATCCTCATTGAGGAGGACAAGCCCATCACTAAGAAAAGGATGGAGCAAACAAGAGAGCCCACTCATGGAACCCAAGAGACGCATGAGGAAGCTCATCACCAAAAAATCCTGGAGATGCCTCAAGGGATGCACTTTCCTCCCAACAACTATTGGGAACAACTCAACACTTCCTTAGAATATTTGAGTTACAATGTGGATCAATTAAGGGTGAAACATCAAGAGCACTCCATCATTCTCCATGAAATTAGAGAAGATCAAAGGGCAATGATGGAGGAGCAACAAAGGCAAGGAAGGGACATAGAAGAGCTTAAGGATATCATTGGTCCTTCAAGAAGAAGACGCCACTAAGGTGGATTCATTCCTTGTTCTTAATTTTTTTTCTGTTTTTCGGTTTTTATGTTATATGTTTATCTATGTTTTGTGTCTCTACTTCATGATCATTAGTAGTTGGTAACTATGTCTTAAAGTTATAAATAAATTCCATGAATCCTTCACCTCTCTTAAAAGAAAAATGTTTCTAATTCAAAAGAACAAGAAGTACATAATTTTCGAATTTATCCTTGAATTTAGTTTAATTATATTGATGTGGTGACAATACTTTTTGTTTTTTGAATGAATGATTGAACAGTGCATATTTTTGATCTTGTTGTTTATGAATGTTAAAATTGTTGGCTCTTGAAAGAATGATGAACAAAGAAAAATGTTACTGACAATCTGAAAAATCATGAAATTGATTCTTGAAGCAAGAAAAAGCAGTGAAAAAGCAAAAGCTTGCGAAAAAAATGGCGAAAAAAAATTTTGAAAGAAAAAGAAAAAGCAAGCAGAAAAAGTCAATAGCCCTTAAAACCAAAAGGCAAGGGTAAAAAGGATCCAAGGCTTTGAGCATCAATGGATAGGAGGGCCCAAGGAAATAAAATCCATGCCTAAGCGGCTAAATCAAGCTGTCCCTAACCATGTGCTTGTGTCATGAAGGTCCAAGTGAAAAGCTTGAGACTAAGTGGTTAAAATCATGATCTAACGCAAAAAAGAGTGTGCTTAAGAGCTCTGGACACCTCTAACTGGGGACTCTAGCAAAGCTGAGTCACAATCTGAAAAGGTTCACCCAATTATGTGTATGTGGCATTTATGTATCCGGTGGTAATACTGGAAAACAAAGTGCTTAGGGCCATGGCCAAGACTCATAAAAGTAGCTGTGTTCAAGAATCAACATACTTAACTAGGAGAATCAATAACACTATCCGAAATTCTAAATTCCTAGAGAAGCCAATCATTCTAAACTTCAAAGGAAAAAGTGAGATGCCAAAACTGTTCAGAAGCAAAAAGCTACAAGTCCCGCTCATCTAATTAGAATTAATATTCATTGATATTTTGGGATTTATAGTATATTTTCTTCTTTTTATCCTATTTTATTTTTAGTTGATTGGGGACAAGCAACAATTTAAGTTTGGTGTTGTGATGAGCGGATAATTTATACGCTTTTTGGCAATGTTTTTAGGTAGTTTTTAGCATGATCTAGTTACTTTTAGGGAAGTTTTCATTAGTTTTTATGCTAAATTCACATTTCTGGACTTTACTATGAGTTTGTGTGTTTTTCTGTGATTTCAGGTATTTTCTGGCTGAAATTGAGGGACCTGAGCAAAACTCTGATAAGAGGCTGACAAAGGACTGCTGATGCTGTTGGAATCTGACCTCCCTGCACTCGAAATGGATTTTCTGGAGATACAGAACTCCAAATGGCGCGCTCGCAATGGCTTTGGAAAGTAGACATCTAGAGCTTTCCAGCAATATATAATAGTTCATACTTTATTCGTGATTAGATGACGTAAATTGGCGCTCAACGCCAGTTCTGTGCTGCATTCAGGAGTCAAACGCCAGAAACACGTCACGAACCAGAGTTAACGCCCAAAACATGTTACAACTTGGCGTTCAACTCCAAGAGAAGCCTTAGCTCGTGGATAGATCAAGCTCAGCCCAAGCACACACCAAGTGGGCCCGGAAGTGGATTTATGCATCAATTATTTACCTCTGTAAACCCTAGTAGCTAGTTTAAGTATAAATATAACTTTTTACCTTTGTATTATTGATCCTGGATCCTGAATTGTATTTTTTGATCCTGTGATCACATTTGGGGGCTGGCCATTCGGCCATGCCTGAACCCTCATTATTTATGTATTTTCAACGGCGGAGTTTCTACACACCATAGATTAAGGGTGTGGAGCTCTGCTGTAACTCGAGTTTTAATGTAAGTACTTCTGTTTTTTTTATTCAATTCAACTTATTGCTGTTATAAGATATTCGTTGCACTTCAACTTGATGAATGTGATGATCCGTGACACTCATCATCATTCTCACCTATGAACGCGCGTGATTGACAACCACTTCCGTTCTACCTTAGACCGGGCGCATATCTCTTGGATTCCTTAATCAGAATCTTCGTGGTATAAGCTAGAATTGATGGTGGCAATCATGGGAATCCGGAAAGTCTAACCTTATCTGTGGTATTCCGAGTAGGATTCTGGGATTGAATGATTTTGACGAGCTTCAAACTCCTGAAGGCTGGGCGTTAGTGACAGACGCAAAAGAATCACGGGATTCTATTCCAACCTGATTGAGAACCGACAGATGATTAGTCGTGCTGTGACAGAGCATTTGGACCATTTTCACTGAGAGGATGGGATGTAGCCATTGACAACGGTGATGCCCTACATACAGCTTGCCATGGAAAGGAGTAAGAAGGATTGGATGAAAGCAGTAGGAAAATAGAGATTCAACAGGGACAAGCATCTCCATACGCTTATCTGAAATTCCCACCATTAATTTACATAAGTATTTCTATTCTATTTTATTTATCTTTTAATTATCTAATCCAATCACATTTGAATCAGCCTGACTGAGATCTACAAGATGACCATAGATTGCTTCATACCAACAATCTCCGTGGGATCGACCCTTACTCACGTAAGGTATTACTTGGACGACCCAGTGCACTTGCTGGTTAGTTGTGCAGAGTTGTGACTAAGTGTAATTCACGTGTGAGAGCTACCAAATTATTGGAGCCATTGTTAATGATCACAATTTTGTCCACCACCAACCCTCAAATGCAACTAAGTAATGGTTCTTAAGATTCGTTCTGGTGTCGTAACCTATCCTGACCTAAAGCTTATATTAGGCCACGTTCATGATCTAAATATTAGAACTCTCATGTCAGGTTTGCGACACAGTTTGGCTTAAATTATGGTTACATGATTCTTTCAAATTTTCCCTAGTATGATTATTGGTTAGGTGGGTTATAACCCATAATTGATTTAACTATGCCTTTAAAGGAAAACCATGTCAAGAATTTGGTGGCTGGGTTGAGATCCAGCAACCCTATTGATCAACTTTTATGATCCACTTTCATTTATGTTATTCATTTGTGCACCTTTTATGCCTTTGGATGTATAACACACCTCCTTTCCCATATTCTCCATTATTATTATCATCGTTATCTATACTTGTCTTAACGTAAATCTAATTAACTTCTTAAAACAATTTTCTTTATATAGATCGGAGGAAAAAATTTCCAATTCAGAGTAAAAAAACCAAGTTCTTCGCCAGTAAGCATTGGCTGTATCACCGATTGGAAAAGCTTTGACTACAAGATTAATATAACCACCATCATAAATTTTTAAGGAGTAACAATACCTGAGGCATTACTTCTGCTTCAACAACCGACACATAATTTGATAATACTTTTAACTCTATTGTTCCAGTTCTTGTGAGTAAGTTTTATAAAGTAATTAGATTAATTTGATGAATGTTGTGTGGGAGAATCGAATGATGTAAATGATATTCATTACTTATGCTTCAACCTTTTCAATCATATGATGTAGATGAATTATATTGACTTGCTTGTTTATAGTACTTTTCTTTTAGTTTGATAATACGATGAACTTGTTTAAATTTATATTTATTTTGTATGAAATCAGGTTTATTTTGCAATGAAAAAATATAAAAAAATATTGTTTACCTTACTGAAGGATTTACAGATGGATTTTTCGTCTGTATTCAAAGTTGGAAATGCTATCCCAAGCTCAAATTACCGACGAAAAATCTGTCAAAAAATCTGACGCTAGTTTTCGATGGAAAATCTGTTAGAAAATCAAACGCTTTAAGCGAAATTGAAGTGATCATTACTGAGGAAAAATCTGTCGGTAATGGGAAAAATCTGACAATTTTTTGGCTAAAGGGGGACCACTACCGAGGGAAAATTCTGTCGGTAACGGAAAAAAATCAGTTGGTAAATTACCGACGGAAAAAAATCTGTCGGTAAGTAATTTCTGACGAGGCTTTACAGAGGAACGAAATTCATCGGTAACTAAAAATTTGTCACTAAAAGAAACCAAATTTGTTTGTAAATCTTTCTGTAATAAGCAATTTTTTGTTGTGGAGTTAGTTATGAGCGAGAAAAGGTGGGACGCAATCCACACATTCAGGGGCCTAAAGTAAGTACATGGGAGAGAACTATTAGTAGGAGGCTAGATGACTTTGTATGGTAGCAATCCGTGGTATAATCTCTCTCTCTCTATCTCTCTCTCTCTCTCTCTCTCTCTCTCTCTCTCTCTCTCTTTCTCTCCCTCACACGCACACACACATTCATTCGTCATATCTCTGATTCCCTTCTCTTGAATTCAGGTATCCTCATGTTTGTTGTTGAGTCCTAGATTTACTCTACAATCTACGCTTTCCTTTTATTAATTTTATCTTATTTTAATAGTTGCTTATATTGTGTTATTTCCATCATTGTTTACTATTTCAGTGTTGGAATTTATATGTAGCTAGTGCTCTGTTAACTCTCATTACTTAAATAAAGCTACTCACATACTTTCACCCATTCATTTCATGATTTCAATGACTACGACAGTCGTGGATAACACACAGATGAAGGAAATGGAGGTAGACGATATCAAGAGGCTTTACCAAATGTTAGAAACCATGGCAGAAGAGACCAGAGTTGATCAAGTTAGAGTGATAGAGGCGATGGAGATAAACCACTATTTTATAGTATATGTTGGATTGAATTGAGTGGGTTTTATCAACTATTCTTATACTTATTCATGTAAATTGCATGTTTTTAAGTTTCCTTCCTAATTCTGTACTATGATTGAAAACATGCCTCCTAGGCCTTTAAATCACTAATTTTTAATCTTCTGTTATTATCATTCGATGTCGTGATATGTTCGTTAAGTGATTACATGATTTATAGAGCAGGAATGGCAAAGAGGATGAAGAGAAAGCATGCTAAAGTGGAAGGAAGCAAGAATTTGAAGATTTGAGAAGCTGGAGGTGACGCGCGTGCATGACTAATGCATATGAGTGATCAAGCCATTTTCTAAGTGATGCGTACGCGTGATTGATACGTACGCGTGACCAAGAGCGTCGACAACTGATGCGTACGCGTGACTGATGCATATGCATGACCTTGTGCAGAGCCCACTAACGCGTACATGCCACGAGCGTCACGTGCTGTAATTAACAGAACTTGTTAGGGGCAATTTCTGGGTTAATTTGGACCCAGTTTCAAGCCCAAAAATGCAGAGTAGAGGCTGGGATTGAGCTAAGACTAAACACACTTTTCACTTTAGCTTAGTTTTTGAGTTTTGAATTCTAGTGAGAGAAACTCCTACTTCTCTATAGGGTTTTTGGTACTCTGAGTTTTACTTTCACTTGGATCCTGAGAGAAGCTGTGGTTACCTTCATTTGGAGTCATTTTTCTTATAGTTTTCTTCTCTGATTCATTTATTACTCTTTTCCATTTGATTATTTTGAGTTCATGTTTGGATCTTGTTACCTTTGGATTTTGTTAATGCATTGAGAATTTTCATATTCGTTGTTATTACCTATTTTGCTCTTGTTGATTATTCTGTGTGGTAATTTGAATTAAGTTATTTTATCACTAATTTATCATGTCTTTTATCAGCACCCACCAAGTGTTTCAGGAAATGTCACCCATGATCATGGAGTAGATTTCCTTTCTTGGTTGGGGTTGAGTGATTAGAGCCACTAGAATTGTTATATTCAAGTGTTGATTGGTAAATGAATGTTGCTAATTAGCTTGAAACTCACCAACTCTAGTTCTTCTCTACGAAGTGACTAGGACTTGAGAGCTAAAGTTAATTGTTTCACTTGACTTTCCTTCAATCATTAGAAGATAACTAAGTGAGAGCAATGAGCTTTTACCGTCACACTTGGGAAAGACAATAAGGATAGAATTTTCAATTCTCACCCCTAACCAAGGCTTTTTACATTGATTATTTTACAACTCTTGCTCGTTCTCTATTGCTATAATTTCTAGTTATTTCTCTTGTTCTCAACTTCAAAAATCTCCAGGAAAATCTCAACCAATAATCTGCATTTTGTGTCAACTCTTGGGGAAACGACTTGAGATTCTACTCCCGGTTATTGAATTTAAATTGTGACACACCTTTTAACTATGATTTGTGGAAAATCTCGTTGGTTAAGACTATACTTGCTACTTTGATTTGAAAAAATATTTTTGGTAATCTTGACCAACATTTATCCGCACGTCATGTTTTGGCACCGTTGTCGGGGAATTGCATATGTGTGCTTTATTATTGGTGGGTGTAAATATTTTCACATTTGCATAATTACGTCTTTTATTTGTGTGCTTTATGGTTATTAGTAGTATTTAATAGTATTTTTCTTAGTATATTTTGTTGCCGTAATCTCTATGTTTCTTTTATTAACCATTTCACATATTAGGCGAGTTCGGCGTCGGCTAGCTTCCGAAGGTAGTGAAGGGGCTTCTCCCAATTCACCAATCTTACCCGAGGTTGAATCTGAAGCGTCATTTGAGGAAGAAACTAACTCCTCTCCTACTAAATCTATTGACGTCTCTTATATTGATTTAGGTACTGATACTATGGCAGCTCTTAGAAGAATTACTCTCAAGGAGGCGGGAGCTCCGGATTTTACTCTTCAACCATTTCAAGTGCGTCATCCGAACTTGAATGCAGATTTTGAGCTAAAGACCTCATTGATTAATCGACTTCCTAAGTTCTATGGTGTAGCCGCTCAAGATCCCATCAAGCACCTAAGAGACTTTTAAACAGCTTGTTCAACTGCTAGG
The DNA here is from genome assembly GCF_003086295.3 of Arachis hypogaea. Lineage (NCBI taxonomy): Eukaryota > Viridiplantae > Streptophyta > Magnoliopsida > Fabales > Fabaceae > Arachis > Arachis hypogaea. The sequence goes on along the minus strand of NC_092044.1, from coordinate 59,946,392 downwards.
CGGTATGATGCGGATGAGGTTGCTATTTGGTTATATGCCTTCCCATTTTCTCTTGAAGGAAGGGCAAATGAGTGGTTCTACACTCAACTCGAGAATGTTGTCACTAATTCAGAATTGCTTAGAAGGGAATTTTCGGACAAGTTCTTTCCACTGGAGGTCACTGATAAATTGAGAAAAGAAATTTCTTGCGTTATTCAGGGTGATTCAGAGACTCTCTATGACTATTGAGAACGATTTAGGAAGCTCCTTGATTTGTGTCCCCATCACATGATTGACGAGTTGGTGCTTATTAGTTACTTTTTCCAAGGCATGAAGCCTCAAGATAAGATCCTTTTGGATGCTTCAAGTAATAGTTCTTTGACAAAGTACAAGACGGCGGCGGAAGCGTGGCAACTTATCACCGATTTAGCTAAGTCTACTCAACATGCGTGGCACAGGAATAATCATCCCAAGGCTATTGCAGAAGTCTCCTCTAGTACTGAGTCCGCTCTCACCAAGACTTTGGGAGAGATGACCAATATCCTCAAGCAACTCCAACTCAATCAACAACAACCTCCACCTCCTCCACAACAACAATGTCAACAGTTAGTTCCTCTGAGAGTGTGTGGGATTTGTGCTTACTATTCTCACTATACTGATGAATGTCCACAACTCCAAGAGGACAGCACCTTGGTAGCTACCAATGCTTATTACAACCATCTGAATCAAGGGTACTATCAAAAAGGGGATAACTATAATCAAGGTGGTAACTACAATCAAGGTTGGCAAGACAATTCCAACTAAGGATGGAGAGACAACTACAACCAAGGAGGAAGAGACAATGGTGGTGGAATAATAATTACCAACAAAACTGGTACCAACAAAATCCTTCTTACCAACAACAAAACCAAGGCCAAAGATACCAACCACCTCACCAAAGGCAAGCTCAAATACCTCAACTCACCCAACCACAAGCCCCCCAAATTACCTAACCTCCTTCTTCCTCCAACCAAGATGAAACACTTTGTCTTCGTTCTATTCTTCAAGGACAAAAAGAGCTTCAAGCTACAGTTGCCTCTAGCATCACTGGTCGCACCTCCACTCTCCAAGCTCTTATATCCCGTATGGAACCACCCTCTACCTCCAATACTCAACCCTCAAGCTCTAGTGCACTTCCCTCTCAACCCTAACCTAACCCCAAGGGTGTAATCAATGCCATCACTTTGAGGTCCGGCACTACATTGCAAGAGAGGAGTCCCGAGGAGCCAAGCTCAAGAAAAGCCCCTCAAGATGAAGATGTTGTTGAGGTAGAAGATGTTGAAGACGAGGATGAGGTACAAGAGGCAGTTGATGAAGAACTTTCTCAACCACGAGATGGAGTATCTAAGGAAGAAAATGTTGTGAAAGAGGCTATTCCAATCCATTTTCCACACCTAGCTAGGAGGACTAAAAAGCAAGTGGAGCTAGATTCCAAGATGGTGGATATCCTCAAAAAGGTTGAGGTAACTATTTCTAAAGGATTTGTGCACGAATAAGGAGAAAATTCATGATTTAGAAACTATTCCTTTAGGTAGCTCGATTTCTGCTTTGATGGGTGCTATACCGGAAAAATGTGGTGATCCCGGTCGTTGTATGGTTACTTGCACTATAGGTGGTGTACAATTTTTTTATTACATGTGTGACCTAGGTGCTTGTGTCAGCATTATGCCGTTATCTGTGTATGATGCATTGAAACTTTTGCCATTGAAAAGATCAGCAGCCCATTTTATTTTGGCAGATAAAAGCATAATTTTTGTGGTTGGCATTGCGGAAGACGTCTTGGTGAGCATTAAGGGGTTGATTTTCCCTATTGATTTCTACATTCTTGAGATGCCCCCTAATGACTCAGGAAGACCATCGTATATCTTGCTTAGGAGGCCGTTCTTGAAGACCTCTTGGTTTAAATTGGATGCCTTCTCGGGTACCTATTCCTTTGAAATAGATGGAAGAGCAGTGAGTTTCAACTTTGATGATGCTATGAAGCATCCACCGGAAGACCATTCTATCTTCCAGTGTGATATTATTGATGAAATTATGGCCGAAGTCCACCATGGTATAGTTGATGAGAAGAACATAGTTCAAGGTGCAAGTGTGGGGAAACCCCCTGAATATGATAAAGACACCTTGCTACCTCTGGTGCTACCGGATAATCAAGTGCCAAGCCATGAGCTAAACATGGAATTAAAGCCCCTTTCACCTCATCTCAAGTATCCTTATCTTGAAGATGATCAAAAGCTCCTGGTGTTCATTGCAAAAGAGCTTACATCCCAATAAGAGGAGCGATTACTTAATATACTGAAAAGAAACATGAAAGATCTTGGGTGGAGTTTGGCAGACATAGTAGATATAAGCCCTCAAGTTTGTGAGCATCACATTTTCCTAGGTGAAAGCCAAGCCTATCCGTCAGCCTCAAAGGTGGTAGAACCCCACAATTCTAGAAGTTGTGAAGAAAGAAGTGACCCGACTGCTTGAGGCTGACATTATCTATCCAATCTCGGATAGTGAATGGGTTAACCTAGTACAAGTGGTTTCGAAGAAGTTTGACGTCACCATAGTCAAGTATGAGAATGGGGAGCTCATGGCCATAAGGGTGCAGAATTCATAGAGAGTTTGCATCGACTACAGGCACTTGAACTTGGCCAATCATAAGGATCACTATCCACTACCTTTCATCGATCAAATGCTTGATAGCCTGTTAGTTAAATCACATTATTGCTTTTTAGATGGCTATACTGGTTATTTTTAGATCAAAATCGCTCCAAAAAACTAAGAGAAAACTACTTTCACATGCCCCTTTGGAACATATGCATACACAAGAATGCCTTTTGGTTTATGTAATACACCGGCTATGTTCCAAAGGTGCATGATGAGCATCTTTTCGGATCTTATTGAGAACTTTATCGAAGTATTTATGGATGATTTTAGTGTTTATGGTGATTCCTTTGACCTTTGCTTGGATAATCATGCTAGAGTATTAGAGAGATTTGCTAGTTCAAACCTTATGCTTAATTTTGAAAAATGTCAATTTATGGTAAAGCAAGGTATTGTTCTAGGTCATGTTGTCTCTAATACTGGTATATCTGTTGATCCTGCAAAGGTTGATGTTATTTCTGGTTTACCTTACCCCTCCTCTGTGAGGGAAGTTCGTTCTTTTCTTGGTCATGCAGGTTTCTACCGGCATTTCATCAAGGATTTTAGTAAGGTTGCACTACCTCTTTCCCGTTTGCTGCAGAAAGACGTAGAGTTTAACTTGAATGAAGAGTGCATGGAAGCATTTGACAAGCTGAAGATCGCCTTAACCTAAGTTCCTATTGTTATAGGGCCTGACTAGAGTCGGCCGTTCGAGATAATGTGCGACACATCTAACTATGCGGTAGGAGCGGCACTGGCTCAGCGCGAAGGTAAGGATCCCTATATCATAGCTTATGCTTCTAAGAGTTTAGATGGTGCCCATTCTAACTGTACTACCATTGAAAAGGAACTCTTAGCTATTGTTTTTACCTTGGATAAATTTCGGGCCTATATACTTGGAACCAAAGTGGTAGTATATTCAGACCATGCGGCTTTAAAATACTTGCTAGCTAAGAAAGAGTCAAAACCAAGTTTAATATTATTTGCCACTTTGGATCACCATGAGCAGTCATGAGTGATCAAGGCTCTCATTTTTGTAACAAAAGAATGACAGGTTTGATGAAGAAACATGGCATCATTCACAAGGTGGCGACAGCTTACCATCCCCAAACAAATGGCCAGGCTGAGGTGTTTAATAGAGAGATCAAGCGCGTAGTCGAGAAGATTGTTAAAACTCATAGAAGGGATTGGAGCTCTAGGCTTGGAGATGCGCTTTGGGCTTATCGGACAGCTTACAAGACACAGATTGGCATGAGCCCGTTCCGCCTAGTCTACAGAAATGCTTGTCAAATTCCGGTAGAGGTGGAACTCAAGGCTTATTGGACTGTGAAGGAATGTAACTCAGGATTGGGAGGAGCTAGAGTCGAAAGGAAACTGCAACTAGAAGAATTGTAGTGCATTCGGCCAGAAGCTTATGAAAACTCAAGGCTCTACAAAGAAAAGGTGAAGGTGGTACAAGATCAGAACATCAAGAGCAGAGAGTGTAGAGCTGGGGATCAAGTCCTTCTCTATAACTTAAGGTTGAGATTAATGGTAGGAAAACTGAGGTCAAGATGGGATAGACCTTACGTGGTGGAGAAGGTTGAACTGTATGGAGTTGTCCACTTAAGTCACCCCTCAAGCCCTACCTTCTTCAAGGTCAATGGCAACAGTTTAAAGCTTTATCATGGTGCAAAAGTGAAGAACAACAAGGAGCTCGAGATCTTCTTTGTTCAAGATCATAACAAGGCTTATAGACCATCCAACTTAAGGACGTTAAAAAAAGTGCTAGGTAGGAGGCAACCCACCATGGTATGATCTTCTTTTTTTTATAGTTCTATTTTATTTATTTACTTATCTTTGATTCATTGGGTGTTTGTGCCAACTTTCAAATATGCATGTTTACCTTTGTTCTGATATTTCCAAAAAAAAAGGGATCATGCGTAAGCATCCCCGACGCGCATGCATCATAGTTGATGCTGTCTCTCTCTGGTACAAAAACCAGAGAGTTACCCTGAAACTGTCCAGGTGGCCTGGGCACACAAACCACCCTACGCGTACGCCTCGCTGATGTGTATGCGTCACTAGCAATTTTACCTTTCCAAGCGTGTGCATGAGCGACGCGCACGCGTCACATGCCACTAATGCAAACTCTGTTACAAAAACCAGAGAGTTGCACTGGAACTGTGCAGGTGGGGTGCTAGGAGCACAACCCAACCCACGCGTGGGGCTCGTTAATGCGTACACGTCACTGTGTTTTCAGGCTTCCCTTGCGTGAGTGTGGCTGACGCGCACACGTTGTAACACCCTACCTCATAGAGTCTTATGCCTAAGTCATAAAGCTGAGGTGGCAAGGTATTACGACCTCAAAAAGTAAAATATATATAATAATAATAATGAAAAAGAGATAATATACTAGGAGCCTTGAAAGATAGGTAAAGCAAAATCGCAAAATCAAAAAGCGCAACCTTCAAAAAACGTAGTTACTTGCGTGAGAAGAAAACTAAAGTTCAATAACATATATATATACATATGACACGAGTAGAGGTCTAACAATACAAAATAACATGCTCCTAACTCAGCCTGGGAAGCCAAGGTTGGCCGGAGAACATATATGTACATATATATACATAATAATAACCGAAAAGAATATGTTCAAAACCCTAGTTCTCCATAAAACCTCTAAGAGGTACTAAAAAAAGTATTCTTATATCCAAGAGGAGAAACTATATATATATATATATATATATATATATATATATATATATATATCGAATTCAATAGTCCTCGGTCTTAATCACTTGGTCTAAGCTGCTTACCACTTCTAATCTTGTCGAGATAATTTCTAAGAGAGTGCAACTTCCTTTTTCTAACTTTCTAGGTCTTCACTTCCAATTAAATCATTTGGTTGAGATCATGTAGTTAGAATCTTAGTTTGAATTTCACTAACCCTTTTTCTATTGTTTCAGTTTTCAACTTAGAACCTAGGTTGTCAAATCTTTCGGGGTTGGGTTGATACTGGAGTGACTAACGTACTGCGCCACCTTAATGTATAGCCTGGTCATTTTTCCTCCAGTAGTTGAAAGGTGGATGGCTTGTCGTTATTCAATTAATAATTACCTAATGGTATTAAATCCTTTGATTACTGCTAAAAATTTTTCTACTGGGGCTTCGTCATGACACCATAAGGTTGCATCCCACCACATCCTATGTCCTTGGTTAGTGTATCATTAGGTTCAGATGTGATAAATCTCGACACAAAGGTTGCTTTCTCCTCTCAAAGTTCAAAAGCTTGTTATATTGGGGAATCTAATTAATCAGTGCGTCTTAACGTGTCGATTGAACCACAGACAATACGGTAGACAAAAATTAAAGTTCCAGATCTCTTCTTGTTGTGGTATACTACACATTCCATCTTCCTTATTTTAAAAGTTTTGCTCTTAATGAGGCATTGCCTTGATGGCTATATTTAGAAACAATACTAGATGTTTACCAAGCTCGAGAAAATTTTCAAAAAGACATCAAACTAAAAGATGTTCACGCAGTCTAAACACCGTTTACAAGGGATGAAAAAGGACATCTGGTGTAATATGATTAAATTTTTGCAGGTTACTTATATTTGTTTTGTATGTTTAAATGACGAGAGCTGATAAGGATCAGAATTGGCGAATAGGCTCGGGATAAGATCGGTTCTGGTTTGTTTGATAGCATTATAAGAGTTGAATTTCGAGAGCAAGCACACAGTTGTATTTAAGTTAAAATTTGTAGTAAATCATAGAGGGCTTGAGTAATTTAAAAGAATCATCAACTCCAATTGTTAAAAGGGCTTCCAAATTTAAACAAAACTATGAACTAAGAAGTAGAATCGGGAGAGCTACCAAATAACCAACTATAGTATTGCAATAAGCTTGAGTAATAATCAGTATGGAAATGTTTGCGTTGCTGACTTGTGATGTAACCATGGTACACGGACGATTTGACAAAGGTGATATTGTAATTGGCTTTTAGTTTGGACTCTAGTAAGTTGATTATAGAAAATGTTTTTGTTGTTATCTTCCTCTTCCTTTGACATCACCAATATTTCATATGGGGAGCGCTTAATTGAACGGACTTTGTTTCTATCACCCATCTCATCTGACTCTCCAAGCTCTACCGATTTTAACGGTGTTATGGTACTCAAGGTAACCATGAATGATTTGGTCCTCGTCTCAAACTCTTATTGATACTTACTCTTTCTCGCCACCTGAGTAAATTTGTAGCTAAAAGCTAAATCCGTGTCATGCCTCTTGCTCACAGTTTTGGGTTATTAAGTTTGAGACCTACAATTCTAGTTTATTTTACGTATGGATAAGTGTGATATCTCACTTCCTATATTCAAATAAAATTTCAGGTATCAGTTTCAGTTTACTTCTTCCTTCTCGTGACCCACTATTACCTTGGGCTCTCGTACGTGGACAAACTATCGCCCTATGCCTCTGATTCTCTTATCACTAGAAGTATTGATCATTCGTCCAATGCTAACTAGAAACTTCACTAAACTCTACAAGCTTTAATGGCAATACCCTACTCAGAACAATTTAGTTTGGTTCAAGGTCCTATACTAGGTTTGACATTTCACTGCTAGGTCTTTCTTCCCTATCTTAGGCTATGAGTAATCATGGTATCCTAAAATGATACATTTCTCCTTAAATTCAATCATTGCAATTACCTTAACCTGGGGATTATGATCGGTCTACATCACGAGTTTCCACCATGTGGACTAGGACAGTCCTTAACTAGATGCTTGGGTGATTCGCACCGGTAACACAAACCTTGCCTATTTTTATGCTTCCTATTGGGTCGGTAGTTCTCAGTCCTCTTGAATTCTTGACTCCTTGGTGCCAAGTTTTGATGGTGATCTCTTCAGTGGGACTCCCGGTTATCATTTTTTACCACAGCTGCGTTCCTCACACATTCTTCAGCTATTTGGCTCTTGTTCACAAGCTTAAAAAATACCCTGATCTCCATAGGTACAACAAAGCTTAGAATATCACTCTAAAGGCCACCCTTATACTTAATGAATTTCCACTCAACAAAGTTTTCAGGTGCACCTTGATAGATTTGGGAAAAGTGACACAATTCTTTGAAAAGTTCCTTGGCATTCTTGACAGATGTTAGAAAATACTTTTTGTAGAAATCGGTTCGGAATACTTCCCAGGAAATCACAACACCATCTAGCTACAGGATTCGCCATGTTCCCTGCCACCAGTATTGAGCCTCGCCTTGCAGCTGATAAGTTCCAAATTCAACCCACTGCTCTTGGGAAATGTGCTGACCTTGCAGTGCCCGCTCCATAGCTTGAATCCAATTATCCACTTCAGTGGGGTTTGAAGTTCCTCTGAAGATCGGGGGGTGAACCTTCAGAAAAGAGGAAATCATCATAGAGCCCTTACCGTCGTTATTGCCATTATTCCCATTGGTCATTTGGATTCCCAGAGCTTCAGCTATCACCTGCATAGCCGCAGCAATGTTTCCTATGGCAGCTATAAACTCTACAGGGTTGGGATTATTCCCTGTCGCTTCAGGCATAGCATTTCCTATTCTGCCTCTACCTCGTCCACGACCGCGACCGTGAGTCAACATCTGGTCCCTATACACACCAAATAAGTGATATCAAGTTGAACAGCCTTAATATCGCAAGTCTAGTGCCTTAAGTCCCAAATGCATGCTCATGAACGTTTATGCCACATATATCAGTTAGATATCCTAATGGCACATAGACACATATATAGAGAACACACAGAAGCATAGTCAGTCTGTCCCTCAGGCTCTATAGGAACGAACTGCTCTGATACCATAATGTAACACCCTACCACATAGAGTCTTATGCTTAAGTCATAAACTTAGGTGGCAAGGTATTACGACCTCTAAAAGTATAATATATATAATAATAATAATAAAAAAGAGATAATATACTAGGAGCCTTGAAAAATAGGTAAAACAAAATCGCAAAATCAAAAATCCCAACCCTCAGAAAATGTGGTTACTTGTATGAGAAGAAACAAAGTTCAATAACATATATATACAGATGACACGAGTAGAGGGCCAATAGTACAAAATAACAAGCTCCTAACTCAGACTGCGAAGCCAAGGTTGGCCGGAGAACATATACGTACATATATATACATAATAATAACCCAAAAGAACATGTTCAAAACCCTAGTTCTCCATAAAACCTCTAAGAGGTACATAAAAAAAGTATTCTTGCGTCCAAGAGGAGAAACTATACATATATACATCAAAGTAACAAAAGGAGACCCCAAAGTGAACCACTTTGCCGCAAAAACTTCAGACACCTACCGAGGTGCCGCTCGACCTGCATCTAAAAACAACAACACAGTATGGGATGAGAACCGGCAGTTCTCAGCATGGTAAAGGTTCCACGCACATAATATATAAGGTTCTGGGAATGCCAGAGGCAATCCTAGAACGACGACACTCAGATTATAAAGCTTAAAATTACTAAACAGAAACCGTGAAAGGAATAGGTGTCTAGGGAAGTCTAGCCTCAACTTAAATTCTATCTTAACACTCAACTTGTCCACCTGTCCACCGTTCCTCCATCTCCAGTGAATTTACAAATACAAACAAACAGAAAACTGTAAGCACAGGTAGGAGACAAGTAGTGCAGGTAGCGATTATCACAATTATCATATTATATTCAGTTAGACAATCCCAGATTAAGCATAGCAAACAAACAAACAAAATGCATATGATGAATGTCTATCCTACTGGTCGTGAGCTCACGTATCGGTTACTTTGCCAGAACTCGACACATCTGGTAGCTAATCCAAACATCGGTCTCTAGGTTGCGCATCTCCTGGAGGATCATAAATGAAGGAGAGTGCCTTTCTACCTTTTCTTGGAGGTTTCACGAAGGAGAGTACCTTTCCACGTCGAAGGAGTGTACATTTCCACTTTGCAACCAGAGAAGAATGTGGGGAAAACAATACGAAGGAGAGTGCCTTTTCACCTTTCCCACATCCCCATCATGACAGGAGAGGGAACTCCCATCCTCAACTTGCCATCTCGACCATTCCGGCCACATACACGTCTCGGCTATTCCAGCCGCACATACTCGACCTTTCCGACCACATACACACCTCGACCATTCCAGCCACACACAGTCATCCCAAATCTCATCATTTATCATCATCATCTCCTTATATTCATTCTTTATAGCCATAGCAACATGTATTCATTTAGCACTTTTTTCATCCCCAAGTTACCTTGGTTTCCTAGCTTGGGCTAATTACGAAGCTTACTAGTAAGATCTAAGGTTAAAAGAATAATGATAGAGGTTTAGAGGTTCGAAACCATGTTTGAATCATAAAAATACAAGTGCTAGAAAAAACAGAGTGTGTGTGGACGCACATAGGTGTGCATACGCACAGTTCGTAAAAAGTAGAGCGTGTGCGTGCACACCAACCAGAAACTACTTGGTGTGCGTGCGCCTCACCTATGCGAGTTCCACCAGCAGAAAGCATATCCTGGTGCGTGCGTGCACACAGTGGCGAGCATGCACACACTTTCTGAAAAACACCAGGTGTGCGTGCGCACAAAGGCGTGCGTACGCATAAGTAAACTTTTGCTATTGCTAGGTGCGTGCGCACGTCAGTGTGTGTAGGCACACACCAGAAATTCTAATTCTGCTGCATTTTAAAAATTTCTAATTTTTTGTACCGAATTTTCGGCATCCATAACTTCCTCTACCGAATTCGATTTTCTGCAAAATTTATATCGTTCTCAAGTTTATAAAACCCTCTTCAATTTGAAACAAATCTCATTTTCATCTAAAATTTGAGAATCAAGTTATGGACTACCAAAGTTCATCAAAAATAAGTTTTTACCAGAATTTACCAAACCCCTATTTTTACCAAAACCTCATTCCATACCAAATATTTCACAACCAAGGCATACCAATACTCAACCCCACACCTTCCATATATTTTACAACACACCACACCTAACATTCTCAATCATTCAATAACTCCTTACATATTCACATACATCTTCACAATTCCAAATTCAAGACAATAACAATTATACTCATGTTTATACATAGCTCTCTTGTCACACATATCAACATGTACATTTTACCTTTTTATTCAACAATTATCCACCATAAGTGCTTCACACCACTCTCATGAATGGCTCAACTCTTACATCAAAAATTTGCTAATTAATATCAAATATGCTAAGTCAACCTCCATCAAACTCAATTAAATTCATCATCAAGCACCAACACCACAGTTGCAACATAACCAACAATCACCACTCATTTTCAATATCATTTAATAAATCCATCAAGGTTCCTAAACATCAACATACATGCATATTTCAACTTATCCTATAGTTCTCTAGCCTATGTTTTCACAAGGCATTACATATTAAATATGCGAAACCTAAACCATAACTTGGCCGATTTCTACATGTTGTCCAAGGTGAAACACCAACCAACACAGCCCCTCAAGCCCCTGAAAATCATCAAAGCTCAAGTACCCAACCTCCACAAAGTTCCAATACTCACAATTCAAGCTCCAATATATACACTTATAGACCTAATTTCACATATATCACCATACATACTCAAAATTCACAATTTAACATACTAGAACCGAAATTGGCTAGGGTTGATGAACTTTACCTTGTATGTGCCTCAATCAAACCAAAGCCCACTAATTTCTCAAGTCAATTTGATCCTATAACATCAATTTAACCAAAATCTTAACACACCAAAATTTTAACATTTTTGAATTGAAGAAGAGAGAATAGAAGCTGAGATTATGATTTCTTCACCTTGAAAGGTATCGAGCTTTGTAGAGCTCATCACTGCGGACGTATGACTGCAAACGGTGCGGCAATCGGAGCTCCGGATCAAAAGTTATATGGATTTAATCAAAGCCAAGGGTTTTTGGTGAAGCAAAGAGCTCTTCCCCCTTTTGCTGAAATGTTTCAACGTGAATGAAGTTGAAGGGAGAAGGGGGCTGTCTTCCTTTAAGGCTTAATGGGCAAAATTTGGCCTTGGGCCCATTTAGGCCCGGTTGAACCGGTTCGGCCTGTCCGGCCCAATCTTGGGCGAAATTCTTTGAAATTGGTGTCAAAATTCTCGTTTTGAAGAGTTCTATCCTCTTTTAATATTAGATTTAAATTTTCAATTTTTCTTATTGAAATTTAATTTATTGACTAATTATTCGCTAATTTTCTGGGGTTTACACGCGTCGTTGCTTAATGAGGTCTCTGGTATAAAAACCAGAGAGTTGTGATTGAACGGTGTTAGCTTTGTGTGTCTAGCATAAAAACTCATCACGCATACGTGTGACCAACGCTCACGTGTCACTTTCACTTCTGGGCCTCCCATGCGTACGCGTGGATGATGCGCACACGTCACATTGCGGATTGAATTTAACCCTCGCGGCACCCAGACCCCTTTCTTTTTCCCTCTTCCTCCAATCCTAATTCTTTCTTCTTTCTTTCTTCCTTCTTTCTTCTTTCTTCTTCCCTCCCCTCTCCACCACCACCGGTGGACCACCACTGGCGATTACCACCTCCGGCAGTCCAACCTTCTTTCTTCTTCTTTTTTCTCTTCGCACACCTCTTATCTTCTTCTTACTTACATTTAATCCCCTATTTTCCTCTTCTTTTCAAGGTTTCTTTTATTACATTCTCTACTCTTTAATTCTTCTTTTGCTCATTGCATTCCATTATTTTAAATGTTCTTAATTGCATATTAGTTTTGTTATTTGTAATTTCCTTTTAATTCTTTTCTCTCCTTGCGTTTTTATATTGGTGTTGGAATTTCAACTTGAATATTCTATGAATTGGTGGATTATTTTGCTATTTCATAGCTTGTTTGTATTATATGGTGTTGCTTTGACAATTGGCACTCTATTTTGGGTCTACTACATAATTGGATTGCTCAAGTTGCTTCTTTTTTATATATGCACAACATGTGTTTGTGAAAAAGCATCAATGATATCATGCTTTATACTTGCTACACATTAGTTTCCATTATAAAAATGCACATTAGTTTGTACTTGCTACACATGTGATTATCATGCTTTATACTTGCATGCTTCTATCCCTCTTGCATCTAGTGTTAGTGACATGCCTTAATGATTTTAATTGATATCTTACTTTCATGTTGTTGCTACCATGTGTTTAAGACAGGTTCCTTTTCTTTGGCATTCATTCTCACTTGCATTTTCATGATTCCGGTGTTTATTTCTCTGAGTTTACTATTCCTTCTTTTTTTTCCCTTTTTAGGATGGCCATCAAGAGAGGAAAAGAGAAGGCTTTTAACAAGACACCGGCGAAGAAGGCAACTAAAAAAGCACCAGCTAAGGCGCAAACCTCTTCAAAGGTTAAGCCACCTACTAAGTGGGTGAAGAGGACCATCCGAGTTGATGAAGTGGAGAAGGAATTTCCCACAACGGACTCCGCATGATTCACCAACCGCTATTGTGAGCGGATGTTCCCCGTCTTGGTAGAAAGAAACTATCACAATGAGAACCTCCTAATTCTTCCAAAACATTTCGTTCAATTTGTGGTGCCCCTCGTTGAGAGGCTGCAGTGGGGATTCTTAAATCGGAGGCTGCGGGAAGCTAATCTCTCTTGGGTAGTTGAATTCTAAGCCAACTAACATTTGCCTACCCTTCATTCAGTCTTTGTACGTCAAAAGAAAGTCCCCATCTTGGAAGATGCTATTCAGCGAGTACTTGATCTTTTATCAAGTCTGGATGGGATGGATGCCTACCAAGATGCACAACTTAAGCACAGTAGATTCGATATTGACTGGTATCCCATCCATAGGGTCATTGCACGACCCGAAAGCAAGTGGATCCTTGGAAGAGCCAAGGCTCAACCCAAGGGCATCTCAGCACAGGAGCTCACTATGGAGGCTCGAGTGTGGGCACAGATCATGTCCCACTATATCTTGCCGAGTACTCATGAGTTCACTATTAATACAGACTTGGCTATTCTTGTCTGGTGCATACTCACAGAGAAGCTTCTCAACTTTCCACAACTCATCAAACAAGCTATGGGCCGACTGTAAATAGTGGGCAACCTACCTTTTCCCGCACTGGTAACAGACTTGATGTCTGCGGCGGAAGTCTTCTAACAGACTAGGGAAGTGAAGACCATGATTCCTAGGGACGACGAATTTGTCCCAAATGAAAAATATATTAGGCCCCCAGCACCACCCGTGAGTCGGAATCAAGACCCATCTTTCGAAGCTCCTTCATTCTCCACTCCACCATCAATGACACCACATGCACCACCACCATCCACCCACTAGTTGCTACTAGAGCTCCTTGAGAAGGCAAACTAGCAAGGCCGGCGGATTGAGCGCCGCAACAAGCACCGCTACAAATACTTGAAGGAGCTCGTAGGGTGTATTAACCTACCTCCGAAAGAGCTCGACACTTTGGAATTGGTGGACGAAATTGTGATCCTCAAAGTTGGTCTCTTTGTACTTGTATGAAATTTATTTAATGGCTCTATCAAAAATACCCCAAAGAGATCATGGTGTGATGAATTGGGATCTTAATAATCCCTGGTGTGATCATAACTCCGTTCAACTTAACCAGCAAGTGTACTGGGTCATCCAAGTAATACCTTACATGAGTAAGGGTCGATCCTACAGAGATTGTTGGTATAAATCAAGCTATGGTCACCTTGTAAATCTCAGTTAGGCAGATTAAATGATTTTGGATTTCGAAAATTAATAATAAAAAGAAGATAAAATAGGATAGAAATAATTATGTAAATCAATAGTGGGAATTTCAGATAGGCGTTTGGAGGTGCTGTGCTCCTCTTGAATCTCTACTTTCTTACTACATTCATCCAATTTCTTCTTACTCCTTTCCATGGCAAGCTGTATGTAGGGCATCACCATCGTCAATGGCTACTTTTCATCCTCTCGGGAAAATGGTCCTATGCGCTGTCACTGCATGGCTAATCGTCTGGAGGCATCACCCTTGACAATGGCTACATCCCATCCTCTCAGTGAAAATGGTACAAATGCTCTGTCACAGCACGGCTACTCATCTGTCGGTTCTCAATCAGGTTGGAATAGAATCCATTGATTCTTTTGTGTCTGTCACTAATGCCCAGCCTTCAGGAGTTTGAAGCTCATCACAGTCATTCAATACCGGAATCTTACTCGGAATACCACAGACAAGGTTAGACTTTCCAGATCCCCGGAATCCTACTCGGAATACCACAGACAAGGTTAGACTTTCCGGATTCCCATGAATGCCGCCATCTATCTAGCTTATACCATGAAGATTCTGTTGGGGAATCTAAGAGATATGCGCTCGGCCTAAGGTAGAACGGAAGTGGTTGTCAATCACGCGCGTTCATAAGTGAGAATGATGATGACTGTCACGGATCATCACATTCATCAAGTTGATGTGCAACGTATATCTTGGAATAAGAATAAAAGAGAGTTGAGTAGAAAATAATAGTAATTGTCTTGGCCGTGGCCCTAAGCATTTTGTTTTCCAGTATTACCACCGGATACATAAATGCAACAGACACATGACTGGGTGAACCTTTTTAGATTGTGACTCAGCTTTGCTAGAGTCCCCAGTTAGAGGTGTCCAGAGCTCTTAAGCACACTCTTTTTGCTTTGGATCACGACTTTAACCACTCAGTCTCAAGCTTTTCACTTGGGCCTTCATGACACAAGCACATGGTTAGGGACAGCTTGATTTAACCGCTTAGGCCTGGATTTGATTTCCTTGGGCCCTCCTATCCATTGATGCTCAAAGCCTTGGATCCTTTTTACCCTTGCCTTTTGGTTTTAAGGGCTATTGGCTTTTTCTGCTTGCTTTTTCTTTTTCTTTCTATTTTTTTCGCCATTTTTTTGCAAGCTTTTCTTTTTTTTTTCACTGCTTTTTCTTGCTTCAAGAATCAACTTTATGATTTTTCAGATTATCAATAACATTTCTCTTTGTTGATCATTCTTTCAAGAGCCAACAATTTTAACATTCATAAACAACAAGATCAAAAATATGCACTGTTCAAGTATTCATTCAGAAAACAAAAAGTATTGTCACCACATCAATATAATTAAATTAAATTCAAGGATAAATTTGAAATTCATGTACTTCTTGTTCTTTTGAATTAAAACATTTTTCATTTAAGAAAGGTGAAGGATTAATGGAATTATTCATAACTTTAAGACATAGTTACTAAACACTAATGATCATGAAGTAGAGACACAAAACATAGATAAACATATAATATAGAAAAAATGAAAAGCAGAAAGAAATAAGAACAAGGAATGAGTCCACCTTAGTGGCATCTTCTTCTTGAAGGACCAACAATGTCCTTAAGCTCTTCTATGTCCCTTCCTTGCCTTTGTTGCTCCTCCCTCATTGTTCTTTGATCTTCTCTTATTTCATGGAGAATGATGGAGTGCTCATGATGTTCCACCCTTAATTGTTCCACATTGTAGCTCAAATCTTCTAAGGAAGAGTTGAGTTGTTTCCAATAGTTGTTAGGAGGAAAGTGCATCACTTGAGGCATCTCAAGGATTTCTTGATGATGAGCTTCCTCATGCATCTCTTGAGATCCGTGGAGGGTCTCTCTTGCTTGCTCCATCCTCTTCTTGGTGATGGGCTTATCCTCTTCAATGGGGATGTCTCCTTCTATGATAACTCCAGCTGAGTAACATAGATGGAAAATAAGGTGAGGAAAAGCTAGCCTTGCCATGGTGGAGGGCTTTTTGGCTATTTTGTAGATTTCATTGGAGATGACTTCATGAACTTCTACTTCCTCTCCAATCATGATGCTATGAATCATGATGGCCCGATCCACAGTAACTTCAGATCGGTTGCTAGTGGGAATGATGGAGCATTGAATGAACTCCAACCATCCTCTAGCCACAGGCTTGAGATCCAGTCTTCTTAGTTGAACTGGCTTGCCTTTGGAGTCTCTTTTCCATTGAGCTCCTTCCACACATATGTCCATTAGGACTTGGTCCAACCTTTGATTAAAGTTGACCCTTCTAGTGTAGGGGCGTACATCTCCTTGCATCATGGGCAAGTGGAACGCCAACCTCACCTTCTCCGGACTAAAATCTAGGTATTTCCCCCGAACCATTGTGAGATAATTCTTTGGACTCGGGTTCATACTTTGATCATGGTTCCTAGTGATCCATGCATTGGCACAGAACTCTTGAACCATTAAGATTCCGACTTGTTGCATGGGGTTTGGTTATGACTTCCCAACCTCTTCTTCGGATTTCATGTCGGATCTCTGGATACTCATTTTTCTTGAGCTTGAAAGGGACCTCAGGGATCACCTTCTTCTTTGCCACAACATCATAGAAGTGGTCTTGATGGCTTTTGGAGACGAATCTTTCCATTTCCCATGACTCGGAGGTGGAAGCTTTTGTCTTCCCTTTTCCTTTTCTAGAGGATTCTCCGGCCTTAAGTGCCATTGATGGTAATGGAAAAATAGAAAAGCTTATGCTTTTTCCACACCAAACTTAAAATATTGCTCGCCCTCGAGCAAGAGAAGAAAGAAGAGAAGACGAAGAAGAAGAAAATATTGAGGAGAAGGCGGAGTGTTGGTTTCGGCCAAGGTATAGAAGAGGGGGTTGTGTTGTGTGAAAAGGAAGTGGAATGGAGGGGTTTATATAGGAAAATGGGAGAGGGTAGGTTCGGCCATTTAGGGTGGGTTTGGGTGGGAAAGTGTTTTTGAATTTTGAAGGTAGGTGGGGTTTTTGGGGAAGAGTAGATGGATGTGAGTGGTGAAGGGGGTAATTGGGAAGAGAGATTGAAGTTGATGGGAAGTGTGACATGGGGAAGAGTGAAATAGGATTAGGAGGTAAGGTGGGAATATGTTAGGTGGGGATCCTGTGGGGTCCACAGATCCTGAGGTGTCAAGGAATTACATCCCTGCACCAAATAGGCATGTAAAATGCCTTTGCATACCATTCTGGCGTTTAAACGCCGAGGTGATGCACGTTCTGGGCGTTCAACGCCCATGTAAAGCATGTTCTGGGCGTTCAACGCCCATATGTAGCATGTTTCTGGCGTTGAACGCCAGTTTCATGCTTGTTACTGGCGCTCAGCGCCAGCTTTCCTCAAGGCACATTCCTGGCATTCAAACGCCAGAATGTTGCTTGTTTCTGGTGTTCAGCGCCAGATTCATGCTCTGTTCTGGCGTTGAACGCCAGCCAGATGCTCCTTACTGACGTTGAACGCCAGTCTGCCTTTCCTCCAGGGTGTGATTTTTCTTCTACTATTTTTGATTCTGTTTTTAATTTTTATATTTTTTTTCGTGACTCCTCGTGATCATGTACCTAATAAAACACAAAATAAAATAAAATAAAATAAAATAAAAATTAGATAAATAAAATTGGGTTGCCTCCCAACAAGCGCTTCTTTAATGTCAATAGCTTGACATTGTGCTCCCATGGACCTACAAAAGTGATCAGGTCAATGTTGTATAGTCCCAACACCAAACTTAGAGTTTGGATATGGGGTTTTAACACCAAACATAGTGTTTGGTTGTGGCCTCCCAACACCAAAATTAGAGTTTGACTATGGGGGCTCTTCTTGACTCTGAACTGAGAGAAGCTCTTCATGCTTACTCTCCTTTATCACAGAGGGATGGCCATGTGCCTTAAACACAAGGTAGTCCCCATTCAATTGAAGGACTTATTCACCTTTGTTGACATCTATCACAGCTCCTGCTGTGGCTAGGAAAGGTCTTCCAAGGATGATACACTCATCCTCTTCCTTCCTAGTGTCTAAGATTATGAAATCAGCAGGGATGTAAAGGCCTTCAACCTTTACTAACACGTCCTCTACTATTCCATAAGCTTGTCTCAATGACTTGTCTGCCAATTGTAATGAGAACAAGGCAGGTTGTACCTCAATGATCCCCAGCTTCTCTATTACAGAGAGTGGCATAAGATTTATCCCTGACCCCAGATCACATAGAGCTTTTTCAAAGGTCAATGTGCCTATGGTACAAGGTATTAAGAATTTGCCAGGATCTTGTTCACTAATGAGCAAGGGAGGTTCACTTTCCCAAGTCTCATTACCAAACAACTTGGCATTCAGCTTCATGATAGCTCCTAAATATTGAGCAACTTGCTCTCCAGTCACATCTTCATCCTCTTCAGAGGAAGAATAGTCTTCAGAGCTCATGAATGGCAGAAGGAGATTTAATGGAATCTCTATGGTCTCTATTTGAGCCTCAGATTCCTTTGGATCCTTAATAGGAAACTCCCTCTTGCTTGAAAGACGTCACAGGAGGTCCTCCTCACTAGGATTTTCGTCCTCCTCCTCCCTTGTGCATTCGGCCATATTGATTAAATCATTGGCCTTGCACTCTCCTTTTGGATTCTCTTCTGTATTGCTTGGGAGAATACTGGGAGGAGTTTCAATGACTTTCTTACTCAGCTGGCCCACTTGTGCCTCCAGATTTCTGATGGAGGATCTTGTTTCACTCATGAAACTGAAAGTGGCCTTTGACAGATCAGAGACTAAATTGGCTAAATTAGAAGTGTTTTGTTCAGAATTCTCTGTCTGTTGCTGAGAAGATAATGGAAAAGGCTTGCTATTGCTCAGCCTATTGCGTCCACCATTGTTAAAGCCTTGTTGAGGCTTTTGTTGATCCTTCCATGAGAAAATTGGATGATTTCTCCATGATGAATTATAGGTGTTTCCATAAGGTTCACCCATGTAATTTACCTCTGCTATTGCAGGGTTCTCAGGATCATAAGCTTCTTCAGAAGCTGCCTCTTTAGTACTGTTGGATGCATTTTGCCATCCATTCAGACTTTGAGAGATCATGTTGACTTGCTGAGTCAACACTTTATTCTGAGCCAATATGGCATTCAGAGCATCAATTTCAAGAACTCCTTTCTTCTGAGGTATCCCATTTTTCACGGAATTCCTCTCAGAAGTGTACATGAATTGGTTATTTGCAACCATGTCAATTAGTTCTTGAGCTTCTGCAGGCGTTTTCTTTAGGTGAATGGATCCACTTGCAGAATGGTCCAATGACATTTTTGAAAATTCAGATAGACCATAATAGAAAATATCTAATATGGTCCATTCTGAAAACAAGTCAGATGGACACCCTTTGGTCAACTGCTTGTATCTTTCCCAAGCTTCATAGAGGGATTTACCATCTTTTTGTTTGAAGGTCTGAACATCCACTTTAAGCTTGCTCAGCTTTTGAGGAGGAAATAATTTATCCAAGAAAGCCGTGACCAGCTTATCCCATGAGTCCAGGCTATCCTTAGGTTGTGAATCCAACCATATTCTAGCTCTGTCTCTTACTGCAAAAGGGAAAAGCATGAGTTTGTAGACTTCAGGATCTACTCCATTCGTCTTTACAGTCTCATAAATCTGCAAGAACTCAGTTAAAAACTGATAAGGATCTTCAGATGGAAGTCCATAGAACTTGCAGTTTTGTTGCATTAAGGCAACTAATTGAGGCTTAAGCTCAAAATTATTGGCTCCAACGGCAGGAATGGAGATGCTTCTTCCATCAAATTTGGACGTGGGCTTGGTAAAGTCACCAAGCATCCTTCTTGCATTATCATTATTGGGTTCGGCTGCCATCTCCTTCTCTTGTTCGAAATTTTCTGAAAGGTTACTTCTGGATTGTTGTAATTTAGCTTCTCTTAGTTTCCTCTTCAAAGTCCTTTCAGGTTCAGGATCAATTTCAACAAGAGTGCCTTTTTCCTTGTGCCTGCTCATATGAAATAGAAGAAAACAAGAAAAGAAAGAGGAATCCTCTATGTCACAGTATAGAGATTCCTTTATGTTAGTAGAAAAAGAAGGGGATAGAAGAAAGAAAAGTAAAGAATCCAAACACAAGGGATAGATTGGGTTCAGATTTTTAGATAAGGAGAGGTGAAGAGAAGTGTTAGTAAATAAATAATTAAATAGAATAAGAAAAGAGATAGAGAATTTCGAAAATAATTTTGAAAAAGTGGTTGGTGATTTTCGAAAATTAAAGATAAGATATGATTAAACTTAAAATTTAAAACAATTAAAAAGAACTTTTGAAAAAGAGAGAGGTATTTTCGAAAATTAGAGAGGGATAGGTAGTTAGTTGGTTTTGAAAAAGATAAGAAACAAACAAAAAGTCAAATAGTTAGTTAAAAAAAAGTTAAATTTGAAAAGATGAGAAGATAAGAAGTTAGATAAGATATTTTGAAATCAAATTTTGAAAAAGATAAAATTTTGAAAAAGATAAGATAAAAAGATAAGATTTTTAAGAAAAAGGCATTTTGAAAAAGATTTAATTTTTTAAAATGACTTAACTAACAAGAAACAACAAGATAAGATTCTAGGATTTAAAGATTGAACCTTTCTTAACATGAAAGTAACAAACTTCAAATTTTTGAACCAATCACATTAATTGTTAGCATATTTTCGAAAATATGATATAAAAAATGAGGAAAAGGATTTTGAAAATAGTTTGAAAAAGAATTTAAAAAGATAAGATTTTTAAAATTGAAATTTTGACTTGACTTGTAAGAAACAACTAATTTTAAAAATTTTTGACCAAGTCAACCCAAAATTTCGAAAATTTGGAGAGAAAAAAGGAAAAGATATATTTTTGATTTTTTTGAATTTTTAATTATGAGAGAGAAAAACACAAATATGACCCAAAACATGAAAACTTTGGATCAAAACACTTAATGCATGCAAGAACATTATGAATGTCAAGATGAACACCAAGAACACCTTGAAGATCATGATGAACATCAAGAACATAATTTGAAAATTTTTTTTTGATGCAAAGAAAACATGCAAGACACCAAACTTAGAAATTTTTAATGCATGGACTCTAACAAACGAAAAATGCATATGAAAAACAACAAACAACACAAAACAAGAAATCATCAAGATCAAACAAGAAGACTTGTCAAGAACAACTTGAAGATCATGAAGAACACTATGAATGCATGGAATTTCCGAAAAATGCAAGAAATTTTTTTTTTTGAAACATGCAACTGACACCAAACTTAAAAATTGACTCAAGACTCAAACAAGAAACACAAAATATTTTTGATTTTTATGATTTTATTAATTTTTTTGGATTTTTATTAATTTTTTTCGAAAATATTTTTGGAAAAAACGAAAAAGAAAAGAAAAATTTTGAAAAAGATTTTTGAAAATTTTTTTGAAAAGAAAATTACCTAATCTGAGCAACAAGATGAACCGTCAGTTGTCCATACTCGAACAATCCCCGGCAACGGCGCCAAAAACTTGGTGGACGAAATTGTGATCCTCAAAGTTGGTCTCTTTGTACTTGTATGAAATTTATTTAATGGCTCTATCAAAAATACCCCAAAGAGATCATGGTGTGATGAATTGGGATCTTAATAATCCCTGGTGTGATCATAACTCCGTTCAACTTAACCAGCAAGTGTACTGGGTCATCCAAATAATACCTTACGTGAGTAAGGGTCGATCCCACAGAGATTGTTGGTATGAAGCAAGCTATGGTCACCTTGTAAATCTCAGTTAGGCAGATTAAATAATTATGGATTTCGAAAATTAATAATAAAAAGAATATAAAATAGGATAGAAATACTTATGTAAATCAATAGTGGGAATTTCAGTTAGGCGTATGGAGGTGCTGTGCTCCTCTTGAATCTCTACTTTCTTACTACATTCATCCAATTTCTTCTTACTCCTTTCCATGGCAAGCTGTATGTAGGGCATCACCATCGTCAATGGCTACTTTTCATCCTCTCGGGAAAATGGTCCTATGCGCTGTCACTGCATGGCTAATCGTCTGGAGGCATCACCCTTGACAATGGCTACATCCCTCCTCTCAGTGAAAATGGTCCAAATGTTCTGTCACAACACGGCTACTCATCTGTCGGTTCTCAATCAGGTTGGAATAGAATCCATTGATTCTTTTGCGTCTGTCACTAACGCCCAGCCTTCAGGAGTTTGAGGTTCGTCACAGTCATTTAATACCGGAATCTTACTCGGAATACCACAGACAAGGTTAGACTTTCCAGATCCCCGGAATCCTACTCGGAATACCACAGACAAGGTTAGACTTTCTGGATTCCCATGAATGCCGCCATCTATCTAGCTTATACCACGAAGATTCTGTTGGGGAATCTAAGAGATATGCGCTCGGCCTAAGGTAGAACGGAAGTGGTTGTCAATTACGCGCGTTCATAGGTGAGAATGATGATGAGTGTCACGGATCATCACATTCATCAAGTTGATGTGCAACGTATATCTTGGAATAAGAATAAAAGAGAGTTGAATAGAAAATAATAATAATTGTATTAAAACTTGAGGTACAGCAGAGCTCCACACCCTTAATCTATGGTGTGTAGAAACTCCACCGTTGAAAATACATAAGTGAAAGGTTCAGGCATGGCCGAATGGCCAGCCCCACAAAACGTGATCAATGGCCTCCTAAGATAAAGAATAAAACAAAACTGAGACCAAAGATGAAACGTGGTCAAAAGACGTCTAATACAATAGTTAAATGTCCTATATATACCAGACTAGCTACTAGGGTTTACAGAAGTAAGTAATTGATGCATAAATCCACTTTCGGGGCCCACTTGGTGTATGTTTGGGCTGAGCTTGATCTATCCACGAGCTGAGGCTTTTATTGGAGTTGAACGCCAAGTTGTAACGTGTTTTGGGCGTTCAACTCCGGGTCGTGACGTGTTTCTGGCGTTTAACTCCAGACAGCAGCATGTACTTGGCGTTGAGCGCCACTTTACGTCGTCAATTCCCGAATAAAGTATGGACTATCATATATTTCTGGAAAGCTATGGATGTCTACTTTCCAACGCCGTTGCGAGCGCGCCATTTGGAGTTCTGTAGCTCCAGAAAATCTATTTTGAGTGCAGGGAGGTCAGATTCCAATAGCATCAGCAGTCCTTTGTCAGCCTCCTATCAGAGTTTTGCTCAAGTCCCTCAATTTCAGCCAGAAATTACCTGAAATCATAGAGAAATACACAAACTCATAGTAAAGTCCAGAAATGTGAATTTAATATAAAAACTAATGAAAACATCCCTGAAAGTAGCTTAAACTTACTAAAAACTACCTAAAAACAATGCCAAAAAGCGTATAAATTATCCGCTCATCAGGAATCCACTTCAGATCACAGCATGTAAAGCCATGATGAGCTGGACAGTGGAAGTGATGATTCCAACCCAACGTTGGTCATCACTGATGGCACGGAGGACCGTGCCAAGCTTTAAGTATAGGGAGGTCGATAATTGACTCCCAAAGGTAACAACCTTCTTCTCTCTCAACACCAATATTTTAATTTTCTTTTGTTAGATATGATAACTTGCATGTGTAGTTAGTTGCTTGCATTTAGGTACTACTTGGTTGAAGTGATAATTTCTTGTCTAAGAAACTATTTTAGAGCATTTCACTAATTTGAATTAAAATTTTTGTTAAACTTTCTTGAGGAAATTTAATTTGGAACATGATTTAGAGCTCGAACACACAAACCTAGTGAGCTTTTTAAACCTATTTGATTGGTTGCATCTTATCAACCAATGTTTTGTTTTGGTGTGTGTTGTTCTCTCTAAAATTATGATATTTGTCTTGTTTGGTTCTATATTTCCATTGTTTGATGTATGCATGCACTTATGTGATTGAAGCCTTTGGTTCACTATAGCTCACATACCCATACGGCCTTACCCTTTCATCACCCTTTGCAACCCAATGTTGAGCCTATTGTACCCCATTTGTTCTTTATTTTAGCACATTATTAACTCTAAGCGAAAACAATACATGCCCCTAATTTGAATCCTTGGTTAGCTTAGACTAGTAAGAGTGTCCATGAATAAAGTGTGGGGAATTCGGGTTTTGGGAATACTTGGTTTAGGAATTGGGTATCCTATATTCTTATATGAAAATGTGAAAATAGTTTGGGCACTTGTCATGCATCCAACAATTTAATCATATGCATTAACTCATTGTATAAAAAAAAGAGAAAATGAAAGAAAAAAGAGAAAAAAGAGAAAGTAATAAAAAGGGGACAAAATGTCCCATGGTAAATAATTGAATCAATGCATATGATTTATACTCAAAAGATATCAAGGTGCATGAATTTGTGTAAAGATAGTCAATGGGTAGTTAGGTTTTGCATTGTAATGACATGGAATGTCTTAGGATAGGTAGGGGGTTTAGGTTAATTAAGGATTCGGATTTTAGTCCACTTAACCAAATATACTCCTACCTTGACCCTAACCCCATTACAACCCTTGAAAAGACCTCTTGATATGTGTATTCGTGCATTAAATCTTTGTTGATTGGTAGGAAAAGAGCAAGTCTTAGAAAGCAAGATTAATAGAGAACCGAGAGAATCGACCCTCAAACATTTGAGTAATTAGAGTGTATACACTTTCACTGAGCGTTCGATGCTCGATTATTTGTTCTCAGCTTTCACGAACTTTCTTCTTGCAAGTCTACTTGTACTTCATTTTGAGATTTGAATTAGTGAAATCCAGTTCATGTTTGTTCTTGGTGAATCTATTTACTTTTAACCAAGTAGATAGAAGCATTTAGCATGTAGTTACAGTCATATAGGTAAATTGTATTGCATAAGTCTCACCATTTTTCCTTTACTCTTTTGTCTCACCTGAGCTTAGTATGAGGACATGCTAATGTTTAAGTGTAGGAAGATTTGATAAACCACCATTTTATAATATATTTTGGACTGAATTGATAAACCACCCCAGCTTTCTTGCATAGTCAGTAGATAGTGCTGGGGTAACCTAACGTTCCTCTTGCGTCACTTTTCTCTGCCATCTTTCTAATGCCTTGAGCTATGATTTCATGAACCTTGATTTCTCCTCCCTTGAGTATGAAATGCACCATTGTTGCCCTCTCCAAATTCACCTCTGAGTTGTTTGCAGCTGGGAGGATAGATCTCCTTACTAGCTCAAACCACCCTTTGGCTTCAAGAGTGAGATCCGTTCTCTTGATGAATTTTGGCTTATTTCCTGCGCCCCTTTCCCAGTCAGCTCCGGGTACACAAAGGTCTCGCAAGATCTGGTCATAATTGGGGTTGTTGTCCATCCTTGAGTGATAACTTTCTTCTTCAAATGGTATAGACCGTAGCTTCAATGCCCTCATTACACTCATGGGACCAAAATCCACCATTTTTCCCCTTACAAAGCTTATATACGACTCATCTTTCTTATCATACCGGACTGCATTTGCATAAAATTCTCTTATGAGGTTTGCATTCACCTTAGTGACCGGGTCAGCGAGGAGCTCCCATCTTCTCCTTTCTACCTTCTCTGAGATTTTTGGGCACTCACTCTTCTTAACTTGAAATCCCAACTCATAGATGACTTCCTTACCAACCATCCACCCGTATTCCAATGCATGATGCAAGCTTCTAAACCTCTTCTCATCATACGGGTGTTCCTCCATGGGTTCCTTTCCCTTCCTTCTCTTGACACTTGAGGACGCTATGAATGATAGTTATTATGTGAAGATGGAAAGGTTGTAGAGACTTCTCGTTGTTTAAGGTTTTATGGCAATGAAGAGAGTGAGGGGGAACGTTTGTAAGGAGGTAAGAGGTGCTGCGTTTCGAAATGAACATGTATGAAGAGTGTGTGAGGAAAGTTAAGGCTGGGTACGGAACAAGGGATACTTATATAGGGAAGTTGTAAGTGAATGGATGGTGTGGATTGGTGACTTGTCGCTCGATGGACGGTTGGGGTTATGCATGCTCATGGACAAGGATCACCACTTTATTGTGGTTATTGGTTCGGTCATCAAGGTTCCTCTTTCTTCCATGTTGCATGGCAACATTTTCCAATGCATTCTTCCTTGAGTCACGTGTGTGTACCTCTTCATAAAGTGCTGAACCATTTCTTTTCACTTGTCCTATCAATCTCCTCAATGCTCCTTTCTTTTCCCTATAAAGATGAAATAAGAAAAGTAAGAACTATTTTTATAAAAGAAACAAAATTGCTTTAACATCTACAGCTTGAATAATAAAAGAATTTGTTTATTCCTGAATTCCACTAACTGACTAACTGTGTATTTTCATATGCAAATTGGTGGCACCATAGGGTGACACCAAACTTAGTTTGGAGCACTGTGATGAAAAGTTGTGTTCAAAGCTTTAAGAAAAATGCTTTGAACACCAAACTTGTTCTTTACTATATTCTGCACATAAAAATTTCACACGTGTTTGTCAATTTTTTGGTTGGAATTCATGAATATTGATTTATTCACTACTTCTGAAAGCATGTAAAACATGGGTTGCCTCCCCTGAAGCGCTTCTTTAGCGTCACTAGCTTGACGTTACCCCCCTTATTATGGTGGTTGGTAATGCTTGAAGTCTTCTCCTCTAGCAGTGGACTTGTATCCGTTGGTTGTATCAATGATCTCTACATGCTCCAAAGAGAGAACTCTGTTGATGGTGAAGACCTTAGGTAACTGAGATGGTACAGTAGGGAGATTAGGAGGGATATCTGTGAAGTATGCTGAGATGACTTTATCTGCTGGAGAGAAATCTTCCGTAGGAATCTTCTTGTTCCGCCACCCCCTTGGTACCTTCTTCTTTGCTCCTGATGCTGTTTTCTTACTCCTGGTGGCCTCCTTCTTTGATGAGCTTTTGTTAATGTCCTCACAAGCTTCTGGTGGCTTAGGTTCCTTCAATTTTTCCTTGACCTGTGGCACTTGCTGCTTGCCTTGTCCATCAACCCAGTGAATCTCAGAATGGGCTGGTTGTGCTCCAATGCTTGCTTCTTCCTTTAGTATCTCATGATGATCTTTGCTCGGTTCTTTGTCCTCTTCATCTTTTTCTCGTGAGAGTTCGAAAACATTGAAGCTCAGTTGTTCATCATGGATCCTTAATATTAGCTCCCCTTTCTCCACATCTCTGAGTGCTCTAGCAGTAGCTAGAAATGGTCTCCCCAATATGATTGGGTGCAGATGACTCTTTTCCATGTCCAGGATGACAAAGTCTGTTGGGAGAAAGTATTTTCCAACTTTGAGCAACACATTTTCCACCACTCCTACTGCTTGCTGTTGAGTCTTGTCAGCCAGCCTTATGACTACATCTGTAGGTAGTATCTCATTGATCTGTAGCCTTTTTACCAGAGATAGGGGTATTAAGTTGATGCTTGCTCCCAAATCGCAAAGTGCTCTATCAAAATTTGTTTCCCCTATAGCATAAGGGACATGAAAACTCCTTGGGTCTTTTCTTTTCGCAGGCAATTCTGTTTGAATGAGGGTGCTGCAATCCTTGTTCATCACTATAGTCTGGCCCCCCTTGAGTGAGCTCTTCCTGGGAAGTAGTTCCTTCATATACTTGATGAATGCTGGCATTTGCTGAATGACCTTGATGAATGGTATGTTCACATTCAAAGATGCAAACGAGTCTAAGAACCTTGAGTACATTCTCTTTCCCACAACACCCTTTAGCAGTTGAGGAAATGGTGCATATAGTCTCAGCAGCTCCTGTTGTGAGATTTCTGGTTCTTGTTGGTCTTTCTTCTCCTTTTCTACTAAGGTATTTTCAGGTTGTTCTGACAGCTTGCTTGGCTTGTCTTCAGTCTCCTTGTCATTTGTAGTGACCATATTGCAATCCTCCCATATTACTTTCTTCGTTTCACCTCTCGGATTCTTCTCCGTGTCACTTGGGAAGCTATTAGTGGGTCTGGGAATCTTCTCAGACAAATATCCCACTTGGAATTCCAGCTTCTTGATTGCTTCCCCCCGATTCTTCATACTGGCTCTCACCTCCTCTTTGAACACCTTATTGTCTTGAATGTCTTTGCATATGCTTTCAAGTAAGGTTTCAATCTTAGAGATTTTGTCATCAAATGATGGTATGTTGGGGGTAGAGGTAGAAGGGTGAGATGTATTGATGTGGTTTTGTGGGTATGTCCTCTGTGTGAATTGTTGGGGAGCTGTGTTGTTTTTGGAGTTGTGACATCTCTGATCTTAGCCTTGGTCTTGTTGATTACCCCACCCAAAGTTTGGGTGATTCCTCCATCCAGGGTTGTAGGTCTTGGAGTATGGATCATGGTTGTATCTAGGTGAATTCCCAATGTAGTTGGCTTACTCCTGAGTGCCTTCTTCCTCTTCACTTGCTTCCTCTTGAGTTGAAGTGGTGATTGCTGCCACTTGACTTCTCTCCATCTTCTTGGTGAGGTCAGCTAGCTGCTTGGTGATGAGCTTGTTTTGAGCCAGCAGAGCATCTACATTGTTCAACTCCATTACCCCTTTAGTGTTCCCTCTTTCGGAAGCATAGAAGTAGTCATTCTCAGCTACAGTTTCAATGACATCTATGGCTTCCTCAATGGTCTTCTTCTTGTTCAAAGAACCTCTGGATGAATGGTCTACGGCCTTCTTAGATTCATATGACAGTCCTTCATAGAAGATGTGCAGCTGCACCCATTCATTGAACATATCAGATGGACATCTCCTCGTTAGGTCTTTAAACCTCTCCCATGCTTCATATAGAGTCTCACCATCTTGTTGCCTGAAAGTTTGGACCTCAGCTCTCAGCCGATTGACTCGTTTAGGGGGGTAAAATCTTGCTAAGAACTTGTTCATAACATCATCCCAAGTTGTCAAGCTCTCCTTTGGAAAAGACTCCAACCACTTGGTTGCCTTGTCTCTGAGAGAGAATGGGAACAACAACAGTCTATAGACGTCTGGTTGAATGCCATTGGACTTCACTATGTCACATATTCTCAGGAATGTGTTTAAGTGTTGGTTGGGGTCTTCTTGGACACCTCCTCCGAACGAGCAGTTGTTCTGAACGAGGGTGATGAGCTGTGGCTTTAGTTCAAAGTTGTTGGCATGGATGGTTGGTTTTTGGATGCTACTTCCGCAATTCCCTGGGTTTGGGTTGATGTAAGAGCCCAAGACTCTTCTCTCTTCCCCACCAGGATTTGCTCTACCTTCTCCACCATGGTTGTGCACCTCTTCCTCATGATGGTCCTCCATGGTTGTTTCAAAGTATTCTTCAAAGTGTTCCTCTTCTTCTTCAGCACCCACTACACGTTTTTCCTTTGCCTCCCTTCTTAATCTTAAGAAGGTTCTCTCAGGTTCAGAATCAAAGGAAGTTGAAGTTCCGCTTCTTCTCCCTGTCATACAACCAACAGAGTACAAGCAAGAAAAGCAATGCAGAAAGTATCTTGTTAGAATAACTTGTTAGTGTCAGTGATGCAATATATCAAACAGTTAGTGGGTTAGTGAATTGAATTGTAAATAGCAAAGAAAAACTCAGAAACAGGGGAGGGAAAGAATTAAACTAAGACGGAAAGCAAATTAACCAAATAGAAAATTAAATCAAACAAAATACAAATGCTCAATCTAGTGATCCTCTAATGTAATCATTGTCGATGCACAATCAATCCCCGGCAACGGCGCCATAAACTTGATCGGGGTAAAACTTGTCTCTCAACAAATTCCCATTCGGCAAGTGTACCGAATTTGTCGTCAAGTAAAAACTCATAATAGAGTGAGGTCGAATCCCACAGGGATTGATTGATCAAGCAACTTTAATTAGAGGAAGGGTCTAGTTGAGCGAATCCATGAATAGAGTAGATAATTGCAGAAATTAAAATGGCAGGAAAGTAAATGACTGAAAGTAAATAGCAGAATTGTAAATGGGAATGGGGGAATTGCTCATAAGAGTAAATTACAGAAATTAAAGAGAATAGGTAAGATCAAAAATGGGGAGTTCATTGGGCTTAGGAGATTTTGCATTCTCCAGATCAATTTAATTTTCATCTCTTCCTCAATCAATGCACTCATTGATCTCCTTGGCAATCTTAAGTGATTGAATCATAATTTCTTGCAATTCAATCTCTCAAATCTTGATCAATAGCCAATTCCTTGGTCAATTGCTTATGGGAA
This sequence comes from Arachis hypogaea, assembly GCF_003086295.3. Lineage (NCBI taxonomy): Eukaryota > Viridiplantae > Streptophyta > Magnoliopsida > Fabales > Fabaceae > Arachis > Arachis hypogaea. The sequence goes on along the minus strand of NC_092044.1, from coordinate 59,915,843 downwards.
GAGATGAAGTGTGGTCACTGATTATACCACATGCACTTCCCAAATCAAATGCTTAGAGGGTTATAGCCACATACCCATCCACACTCAATTTGGTCCAGCATGAGAAAGCATTTCTAGCTAATCTCTTCATTTCTCTTTCAAGGATCCGAAGAGATCCATGTTTGAATAGCTTATTTTCCAAGATCACTATCCAATTGGATGAAGATCGAAAGCTTTCAAGTAAAACAAAAAGGAAAGATAGAAGAAGAATAAGAAAATTAGTATTGATCCATCAAATTACAACAGAGCTCCCTAACCCAATGAAAGGGGTTTAGTTGTTCATAGCTCTAGAAATCAAAATCAAAGATGGAGAATACATGATAAAGCTAGAAGTGCAAAGAAAGTAAATACAAAGAGTAGTTCTCTTTCCTAGCTCCTCCCAAAAGCCCCTCTCTCTTTCAAAACTACTCCTATATATACTACTCTTCTCAGCTTCTAGTTAGCTCTTCAAGTCTTGGGCCTCTGGATCTTTGAGCTTGAAGCAGTTCCGTTCTTCAATTGGGCTTGGCTTACTTGCAGAGAGATAGTGTGAAGTGGGCATAGACTTTAGCTCAAGACGTTAGGGGTTTTTAACATTTAGTGAAAATACAAGTTCGAGAACGTTAGTGACACTTAACATTGTCACTAACGCTGCCATGCACCCCTTTGCCTCATGTTAAAGCCCACCTTAACTGGGTTAACGTGGCTTTTAACGTTGCCTTGTTAGCCTTCGAGAACGTTAGTGACACTCAACATTGTCACTAACGTTCAAGTGTGCTCCTTCTTGCTTCACGTTAAAGCTCACGTTAACTAGGTTAACGTGGCTTCTAACGTGGCTTTTACCAACCTTCGAGAATGTCAGTGACACTCACAATTGTCACTAACGTTCAAGTGTGCCCCTAGGTCTCACGTTAGAGTCCACGTTAACTAGGTTAACGTGGCTTCTAACGTGGCCATTCTTAGCCATCCCAACGTTAGTGACAATTTTGAGTGTCACTAACGTTGGCTCATTCTTCATTCCTCATCGTTAGCTTCCACGTTAACCAAGTTAACGTGGCTCTTGGGGGTTGTGTGGTTGCTCCAACGTTAGTGACAATGTTGAATGTCACTAACGTTGTCGACAACTCTCCATCTCTTACGTTAGCTCCCACGTTAACCAAGTTAACGTGGGAGTTAACGTGGCTCTTTGCACCTTAGGCCAACGTTAGTGACAATGTTGAGTGTCACTAACATTGGCTTCTCTTCCCTCTTTAACGTTAGAGGCCACGTTAACTAGGTTAACGTGGCTTCTAACGTGGCCATTTGTGAGCAATTGCCAACGTTAGTGACAATGTTGAGTGTCACTAACGTTTGCTCAACTTCTCTTCTCCACGTTAGAGTTCACGTTAACTTAGTTAACGTGACTCTTTAACGTGGGCATTGATGGCTTTTGAGAGTGTTTTTGGCAATCACTTTTCTCCTTAACTTTGCATGTTACCTCCCATTCCTTGCTTCCTTTAGTCCTGAAATCAAGCAATAGAGTGCATCAAAGTTCTAGTCCAAGTCATGGGTAATGCAATATACAATTTTGTCATTAAAATCATGCAAAATCCTCATGAAATAATGTAAAATGCACAATGTATGCTTGAATCAAGGTCTGAGTGAATATCTGCCCAAAACTAACTTATTTCCTAAGAAAATGCATGAAATTACCTAAAAACAGTAAAGAAAAGGTCAGTGAAACTGGCCAAAATGCCCTGGCATCACGACCTCCCCACACTTAAAAGTTTGCACCGTCCTCGGTGCATTCAAAGATGAGCGAGGGGGTACGGCGACTCTCCGGATTGCTACCTTCAGTTGGTAGGTCAACCGGTGCTGCACCATCTTTCTTTCACTTCTGCTATTGCTCGTGGTGCATCCATCATGAAAAAAAATATAACACCATAAGATGAGAAGATATAAAAGCAAGGAAGCATAATTGTTGGAATGAGGTAAATCACTAGGAATGAGTGAGTGAATTAGTGTGACATTAAGAAATATTAGGTATGTGAATTCTAAATTAGGCGCCTTTTAGAACACACATTAGCATAAAAGCTATGTCACTAAAGAAGCATGCACTTTACTCATCCTAGTGTGCTTGAGATGCTTTAAGTGAACTTGTTAGGTAAAACAAGTGTTGAAGAAGCATGAAAGCATTAAAGTCAAACACATATGGATGCATAAAATCATAACACAAGGCATTAAGGTAAATGCATGACATCATCCATCAGGAGATTGCCTAATCAAGGAGAGAGTTCAAATCATATGGTGGCCAAATCATGCAATTCAAAAAGATTAAACATGCTTGTAGGCATTTCTCATCACTTGGAATTCTTAAAAGGTAAGCATGAAAAACTCAAAATCAAGTAGCAAAATATAACCTCAACAATAGAATCCAACAATGAATATCAAAAAAACATTCATGATAAAATAGAATGTAGTTACTGGTAAGCAGCAATGTATAGTAAACAAAGTCAATAATTCAACACTTATAATGAAAAGAAAGAAAATAAAATGAAAACTGAACTAAAACTAACTAATTAACTAACTAAAGTAAATGGTTATCAATGGTGTTTAGAAGTGTTGGATGAGGTGTAGAAGAAGGGAAGATGAAAGGAGGAGGAAAGAAATGGAAAGAGGAGAAGAAAAGAAATGTAGTGAAGTAGGGGCATCCGCGCGTACGCACGCATGGCACGCACGGGGGAGGGGGTGTTGCAATGGATGCGACGCATAAGTGTACAAGGCGCGTCCGTGTTGATGGCTTATTCCGAGAGTGGCGCGTACGCGGCAGGTGTGCGTACGCGCGAGTGGGTTTTGTGCCAAAGGCACAACATTGGTGCAGGATGGGCATAACTCTCTGGAAAATGTACCAGGAGTGAAGATGGCATTATCGGCGCGTGCGCGCACGGTGAGCTTGCGCGTCGATCTGCAAGTTGACAAAAGGGTGCGTACGCGCCAAGTGCGCGTGCGCATGAATTGGTTTGTGCCTTAGGCCCAATTTTTGCACAGTGCAGGCCTAACTCTTAGTTTTTGTATGGAAGGTGGAACTTCTCAATCCACGCGTACGCGTGCATGGCGCGTCCGCGTGGGTAGGCAAAAATGCTTGATGCACGCGTACGCGTACAGTGCGCGTACACGTGAATAGTGCTCTGTTTTTCAAAATTTTTCGATGTTTTTGCACCAATCCAAGCATTCCAAACCTCCAAACAGCTACCAAAACACGCTAAAACCTTATTTAGCATATTATACTATCAAATATACTCAACTAACTAATCAAAACATGAAATTAAACTAATTCTACCAATATGTACAAAAGAGAAAATGAAAAGAATTTACCATGGTGGGGTGTCTCCCACCTAGCACTTTTGTTTATTGTCCTTAAGTTGGACTTATGGGGAGCTCCTCATCAAGGTGGCTCGTGCTTGAATTCATCTTGGAACTCCTACCAATGCTTGGTTCTCCACTGTGCCCCAAGAGTTCTTATTTGTTGCACCAAGTGTTGATGGAGTTCTTCACAAGATTGGGGCTCCCAAAGTTGATCCTCTTCTTGTAATCCGGGATCCCACACTTTGTTTTCACACCCGTCTTGAAGTTGATCATCATTATTAGTCCATCCGGGTGGTAGGCATGTTGAATTCTTAATATAGTGGCCAACAATCCTCCTAGACCCATCTAATTGAGCACTAATCCAACCTTTATATCTTATGTTTGAAGAATCAACCATAATGAGCCTTGATTTGCAACACCAACCACAAAACATTTTTCTTTTACGCTTCATCCCATAAAGCCCTCTAAGTTGACCATCCGTTTCAAGCAAGCCATACTCAAGTGGGACAATAAAGCTAATAGAAATGAGTTTTACCCACTCGAGTGAAGGAGTAGATGGCAACCTAGGCAAAGATGATTCTAAGGTTCTTGACAAAGCGTATTCCGCTCCCATCCTTCTATTTCTAAGGGTTTCCACCTCTTCACAAGATCTCTTAATCTCAATCCTTTGTTCAACAATTTTATCTAAGCCTTTTCCCTTACTAAATTCATAAATGGGAGGGTGAGAGAAATTTACCTCCACATTACTTTCTATCTCATCGGGAGAAGCTTCTTCAAGTTCAAAGGATCTACCACCACTAGAATTTGATGCTTGCTCTTCATTGCCATGGGAGTTCAGTTTTTGTTCTATCACATCCAAGTCTTCATATGGAATATGCCTTGGAGGTTGTGCATATCCCTCCTCAACATCAATTTCAATCTTTTTGGAAGGGTCTTCTTCAACTCTAGGTTCCCATGGAGGTTCCGCATCAACTAAGTCTTCAACCATTTCTTCCTTTTCTTTGATAATTCTAGCTTCCTCCAATTGTTCCAACACAAAGCAACTTCCCTCATTTCCCACCAGAGTTTCCAATCTCTCCTTCATGCTATGTTCTTCATTAGATTCTCCACATGTAGCCATGGGAGGTCCTTAAGTGTTCAAGCATTGGGAGGCTAATTGACTTGTTACCGCATCCAAGGTGGCCATGAAATTTTGCACATCCATTTTCATCTCTTCTTGCCCTTGAACAAGAACACAAAGGGTTTCATCCATTAGAGATTGGGGTAGGTGGAAGGGTTCATCATTTTGGGAGAAAGGTTCATTGATGACAAGTCATCTTAGGCTAGTTTCACTAGTCTTTTTCTTTGTTTTCATTAGGTTTTATGCACTTTCTTGCATTCTAAGTAAGTAATTTAGAATGGAAATGCATGACTTCTTTGAATCAAACAACGACCATCTAATTGATGCTAAATCATGAGGTTTAGGCTAAATTTAATTGATTTTTAATGATTTATAAACCTTGTGAATTTGGTGATACTTTGATTGGTTGTTTTGATTAATTGTAGGTGAAGAAAAGAAGAAAGCGTGGCCTAAGAAGCGTGGCCCAAGGAAGAAAAAGTGTGGCCAAGGAAGGAAGAAGTGTGGCACAACAATGAAGGAAAACCATGAAGCTCTCTCCAAGAGCACCATGCTCACCAAGGGAGCGCTACATTCTCCCTCAAGGGACCAACGCACAATGCTCTGCTCATTTTGTGAGCTGAGCACAATATGAAGCCAAGAAACAAGAAAAAGAAAAACAATGCTCAGCTCACCAAGTGAGCATTATCGGGCTCTCACAAGAAATAAATCAAAGAAAATAAGTTGCCAATGCTTGTTCCAAGGATTGAACCCATGACCAAAGGGGGTTGGGAGAGCGCTACTCACAAGGGAAAATGAACCAAAAATGGCCAAATGCATCCTCCAAGGTTCGAACCAAGCACCTAGAGGAAGCAAGGAGCAAGGTGTCACTTCCTTCACCAAGAGAAAAGCTTCAACGCATGCTTCCCTCAAGTTTCGAACCAAGGACCTTCCCTTGGATGCCTCAATGCTCAGCTCACTTGGAGAGCTGAGCGCTACCCATGGTGCATCACACAAGCATCTTGACACGGGCCAGGGAAGTGAAGCGCGCATCTTGACACAGTCCAGGGGCACAAGGCGGGCAACAATTTTGCACCAAGGCACCAATGCTCAGCTCACAAAGTGAGCTAAGAATTTCCCTGATGCCTTCCACGCTACAAAAGGATTCACACACAAAGCCTCAATGCTCAGCTCAACTTGTGAGCTGAGCATCCTCCTGGAACCAATTTCTTCATGGGCTGGAAAATCAATTAAAAATCCAATTAATTTCAAATCTTCACCAAATCAAAAGCCCATCCAAATTCCAAAATCCAAGAATGGAAGGTGTATAAATGGAGCTAGTTTGATGTAATTAGGACTTCTAGAATCACTTTTGAATTTTCCTGGAAAACTTCCATTTTTATTTTTGAACTTTTACTTTGGAATTTAGTTCTTAGAGAATTGGGGAGGAGAATTGATCTCTCTTCTTCCTTGTTCTTGCTTGAGCACTCTTTACTTTTTATTTTGGATCTTGGGTGAAGAATTGAAGAACTTCTGTTTCAATCTCACCTTCAGATCCCTTGCTTTAATTTTCTGCATAATTGAAGTTCAATTTCCATTCTCTACTTCATCTTCTGCTCTTTCTGCAATTTACTTTCCTTTAGTTCTTTTGCAATTGTTCTTGTTGGATCAAGGAAGGATTTGAGATCTAGACTTCTTTTCTAGTCTCTTCCACTCCTGAGATCTTCAACCCTCTTTTAAATTGCTGCAAATTAAGCATCGCTCACTTTCTGTTCTTAAATTTTCAAAGCATTTTTACTCTTCTGTTTGAGATTTACCTTGATTCAATTCATCTTCAACTTGTCTGTTTATTGCAATTCACTTGTTCTTGTTTAAATTCTGCAATCCCAATTCCCAATCCCTTTTATTAATTCAAGAAATTTACATTTCTTGCACTTTATGTTTCAGTCATTTATATTTCTTGCAATCTAAGTTTCTGCACTTTATATTCCTTGCATTTTAAGATTCAGATTCTTTACTTTCTTAGCTCTTTAATTTACTGCAATTGCCCTTCTCCCTTTACATTTCAAGCCATTTAGCTTCTGTCAATCACAAATCACACAACTCAACTTCTATTTGCTTGACTAAATCAACCACTAAGCTAAAATTGCTCAATCCTTCAATCCCTGTGGGATCGTCCTCACTCCCGTGAGTTTTATTACTTGATGCGACCCGGTGCACTTGCCGGTGAGTTTGTGTTGGATCGTTTTCCACAACATCATGTTTTTGACGCCATTGTCGGGGATTGAAATAGATTGACAATGATTAAGTGAAGTGTAGGTCTAGATCAAGCACTTTTTCTTTTCTATTTCTTTAATTTTTAATTAACCCACTAACTGTTTGAATTTTTGCTTAAGCTAACTAAAACTTCACTCTAGCAATAGATTGAAGTGTCACTAGTTTTGTGTGTTCCTTGTGTTTTGTTTATATGACAGATACAAGAAGAGCTACACCCACCTTTCATGAACAAGACGAACGACCCTCAAGAGATTAAGAAGAGCTGAAAGAGGGAAAAACATTATTGGAGAGGAGGAGTCAGAAGAAGAATTTCAAGACATGGAGGAACATTCAACCAATCCACCAGGAGGAGCAGCCAATAACAACAACAATCCACCACAGATGAGAGTTTTGGCCTCCTATACATTTGCAAATCCTAGACATTGTGGAAGCAACATTTTAACTCCAAATGTAAATGCAAACAACTTCGAACTAAAGCCACAACTCATCACCTTGGTTCAAAATAATTTCTCTTATGGAGGAGGATCACTTGAAGACCCCAACCAAAACTTGTCTACCTTCTTGAGGATTTGTGACACTATCAAAACCAATGGTGTGCCTCCTGACAGCTACAAGCTACTGCTCTTTCCATTCTCTCTCAGAGACAAAGCCACTCAATGGTTGGAATCCTTCCCAAGAGACAGCATCAATAATTGGGATGATTTGGTAACCAAGTTCCTTGCCAAATTTTACCCACCTCAAAGGATCATTAGGTTGAAGACTGAGGTACAAACATTCACACAAATGGAGGCTGAACCCATCTCTGAGGCATGGGAGAAGTACAAGGCTCTAATCAGGAAGTGTCCTCCTGAAATGTTCACTGAGTGGGATAAGTTGCAGAATTTCTATGAAGGCTTAACATTGAAATCCCAGGAAGCATTGGATCACTCAGCTGGAGGCTCTTTGCAACTCATGAAAACTGCAGAGGAAGCCCAAAATCTCATTGATATGATGGCCAACAACCAGTACTTCTTTGCTCACCAAAGGAAACGTCAACCATCACAAAGGAAAGGAGTGATGGAGTTGGAAGGAGTGGATTCAATCCTAGCTCAAAACAAAATAATGCAACAGCAGATTCAACAACAATTTGAGCAAATGGCCAAGAGGATTGACAATCTCCAAGTTGCAGCAGTCAACACAAGCCAACCATTAATCACTTGGGGGCAAAATGAAGAAATCCGAGAGGAACAACAGCAAGAACAAGTCCAGTATATGCACAATCAGAATTTTGGATCAAATGAAGTCTATGGTGATACTTACAATCCTTCTTGGAAAAACCATCCCAACCTCAGATGGGGAGACAACCACAATCAAACTCAGCAGCCATGGCAAAAAAACTCAACTCAAAACAATTGGAAAAACACAAACCACAACAACCAGCCAAATAATAACCAAACCACATACAAAAGACCACAAAACACTTACACCAATGCTAACCATCATCCATCCAATAACCAAGCCTCTAACCAAAACACTCATTCTCAACCCTCAACACCCCACAATCAACCAATCTCACAAGATTCTCAGAGAATTACCAACTTGGAGCTCTTAATGGAAAAATTAATGAAGCACCAAGAAATGATAACAAGGAACCAGGAAGCCTCCATGAAGAATATGGAAAGGCAAATTGGACAGCTCTCCAAGAAGATTGCCATTGAAAGACCCTTAAGCTCCCTACCAAGTGACACTATTCCTAATCCAAAAGAGGAGTGCAAGGCAATACAGATAAAGAGTGGAAAAATCCTAGTGAAAAATGAAGAAGCAACCAAGAAGCCAAAGGAAAGTGACGAGAAGCAAGCTGAAGGAGAGAAAGCCAATGATGAAGATGTAACAGCAAGCAAGCGGCCTCAGAATCAGCCTAAAGAAAAGGAAGACCAGGCACCAAAATTAAGAAAAGAGAAGGAAGCAATGGGAGAGTCAACGAAGGAACAAAAGTAGGAAGTGAACTTCACACCTCCATTGCCCTATCCTCAAAGGTTCAGCAAAGAGACTAAGGACCAACACTTCCCAAAATTTCTTGAAGTCTTCAAGAAGTTGGAGATCAATATTCCCTTAGCTGAAGCACTTGAGCAAATGCCCCTGTATGCTAAGTTCTTGAAAGAACTTATCAACAAGAAGAGGAGTTGGCAAGTTAATGAAACCATACTACTTACTGAAGAATGCAGAACACTAATCCAGAAAGGACTTCCCCCTAAACTTGGAGATCCTGGAAGTTACCTTCTACCTTGCACCATTGGAAGTATGACTATCAACAGGGCGATGTGTGACTTAGGAGCTAGCATCAATCTAATGCCTACCTCTCTAGTGAAAAAGCTGTGCATAAAATAGGTGAAACCAGTACAAATGTCTCTAAAATTGGTGGACAAGTCAGTGATATATACCAGGGGTGTAATTGAGAATCTTCTAGTCAAGGTAGAAAGATTCATCTTCCCTGCAGATTTCGTAATCTTAGAATCAGATCAAGACGAGGGTGATTGGTGCACGAAATTGTGATCATCAATGGCGCCATCAACATGGTACGCTCAATTGCAATCTCAACTGTTTATCACAACTTCGCACAACTAACCAGCAAGTGTACTGGGTCGTCCAAGTAATAAACCTTACGCGAGTAAGGGTCGATCCCACGGAGATTGTTGGTATGAAGCAGGCTATGGTCACCTTGTAAATCTTAGTCAAACAAACTCAAATGGTTATGGATGATGTATGAATAAAACATAAAGATAAAGATAGAGATACTTATGTAATTCATTGGTGAGAATTTCAGATAAGCGTATGGAGATGCTTTGTCCCTTCCGTCTCTCTGCTTTCCTACTGTCTTCATCCAATCATTCTTACTCCTTTCCATGGCAAGCTGTATGTAGGGTTTCACTGTTGTCAGTGGCTACCTCCCATCCTCTCAGTGAAAATGTTCAACGCACCCTGTCACGGCACGGCTAATCAGCTGTCGGTTCTCGATCATGTCGGAATAGAATCCAGTGATTCTTTTGCGTCCGTCACTAATGCCCCACAATCGCGAGTTTGAAGCTCGTCACAGTCATTCAATCATTGAATCCTACTCAGAATACCACAGACAAGGTTTAGACCTTCCGGATTCTCTTGAATGCTGCCATCAATTCTAGCTTATACCACGAAGATTCCGATTAAGGGATCCAAGAGATAAACATTCAAGCCTTGTTTGCTTGTAGAACAGAAGTGGTTGTCAGGCACTCGTTCACAAGTGAGAATGATGATGAGTGTCACATAATCATCACATTCATCATGTTCTTGGGTGCAAATGAATATCTTAGAACAAGGACAAGCTGAATTGAATAGAAGAACAATAGTAATTGCATTAATACTCGAGGTACAGCAGAGCTCCACACCTTAATCTATGGTGTGTAGAAACTCCACCGTTGAAAATACATAAGTGATAGTAGTGATCATTGGCTTCAACCCCAGAGTGGGAACCAGAAGAACCAAGATCTGATCTAAGATCTAAAGTGATCAAAAGATGAAAATACAATAGTAAAAGGTCCTATTTGTGGAGAACTAGTAGCCTAGGGTTTACAAAGATGAGTAAATTACATAAAAATCCACTTCCGGACCCACTGGTGTGTGCTTGGGCTGAGCATTGAAGCATTTTCGTGTAGAGACTCTTCTTGGAGTTAAATGCCAGCTTTTGTGCCAGTTTGGGCGTTTAACTCCCACTCTTGTGCCAGTTCCGGCGTTTAACGCCGGGCAGTTTTGAGCTGATTTAGAATGCCAGTTTGGGCCATCAAATCTTGGGCAAAGTATGGACTATTATATATTGCTAGAAAGCCCAGGATGTCTACTTTCCAACGCTGTTCAGAGCGCGCCAATTGGGCTTCTGTAGCTCCAGAAAATCCACTTTGAGTGCAGGGAGGTCAGAATCCAACAGCATCTGCAGTCCTTTTCAGCCTCTGAATCAGATTTTTGCTCAGGTCCCTCAATTTCAGCCAGAAAATACCTGAAATCACAGAAAAACACACAAACTCATAGCAAAGTCCAGAAAAGTGAATTTTAACTAAAAACTAATAAAAATATACTAAAAACTAACTAAAACATACTAAAAACATAATAAAAACAATGCCAAAAAGCGTATAAATTATCCGCTCATCACAACACCAAACTTAAATTGTTGCTTGTCCCCAAGCAACTGAAAATCAAATAAGATAAAAATAAGAGAATATGCAATGAACTCCAAAAACATCTATGAAGATCAGTATTAATTAGATGAGCGGGGCTTTAGTTTTTTGCCTCTGAATAGTTTTGGCATCTCACTCTATCCTTTGAAATTCAGAATGATTGGCTTCTATAGGAACTCAGAATCCAGATAGTGTTATTGATTCTCCTAGTTAAGTATGATGATTCTTGAACGCAGCTACTTTATGAGTCTTGGCCGTGGCCCAAAGCACTCTGTCTTCCAGTATTACCACTGGATACATACATGCCACAGACACATAATTGGGTGAACCTTTTCAGATTGTGACTCAGCTTTGCTAGAGTCCCCAATTAGAGGTGTCCAGGGTTCTTAAGCACACTCTTTTTGCCTTGGATCACAACTTTATTTCTTTCTTTTTCTTTTTTTTCTTTTTTTCTCTTTTTTTTGTTTTTCTCTCTCTTTTTTTTTGAATATTCACTGCTTTTTCTTGCTTCAAGAATCATTTTTATGATTTTTCAGATCCTCAGTAACATGTCTCCTTTTTCATCATTCTTTCAAGAGCCAACATTCATGAACAACAAAATTCAAAAGATTTATGCACTGTTCAAGCATACATTCAGAAACCAAAATATTGCCACCACATCAAAATAATTAATCTGTTATAAAATTTAAAATTCATGCAATTCTTCTCTTTTTCAATTAAGATCATTTTTCATTCAAGAAAGGTGATGGATTCATAGGACATTCATAACTTTAAGGCATAGACAGTAAAACACTAATGATCAAAAGACACAAACATAGATAAACATAAGCATGATTTTTCGAAAAACAGAAAAATAAAGAACAAGGAGATTAAAGAACGGGTCCACCTTAGTGATGGCGGCTTGTTCTTCCTCTTGAGGATCTTATAGAGTGCTTGAGCTCCTCAATGTCTCTTCCTTGCCTTTGTTGCTCCTCTCTCATGATTCTTTGATCTTCTCTAATTTCATGGAGGAGGATGGAATGTTCTTGGTGCTCCACCCTTAGTTGTCCCATGTTGGAACTCAATTCTCCTAGGGAGGTATTGATTTGCTCCCAATAGTTTTGTGGAGGAAAGTGCATCCCTTGAGGCATCTCAGGGATTTCATGATGAGAGGGATCTCTTGTTTGCTCCATCCTTTTCTTAGTGATGGGCTTGTCCTCATCAATGGGGATGTCTCCCTCTATGTCAATTCCAACTGAATAACAGAGATGACAAATGAGATGAGAAAAGGCTAACCTTGCCAAGGTAGAGTACTTGTCCGCCACCTTATAAAGTTCTTGGGCTATAACCTCATGAACTTCTATTTCTTCTCCAATCATGATGCTATGAATCATGATGGCCCGATCTATAGTAACTTCGGACCGTTTGCTAGTGGGAATGATTGAGCGTTGGATAAACTCTAACCATCCCTTAGCTACGGGCTTGAGGTCATGCCTTCTCAATTGAACTGGCTTTCCTCTTGAATCTCTCTTCCATTGGGCGCCCTCTTCACAAATGATTGCGAGGACTTGGTCCAACCTTTGATCAAAGTTGACCCTTCTAGTGTATGGGTGTTCATCTCCTTGCATCATGGGCAAGTTGAATGCCAACCTTACATTTTCCGGACTAAAATCTAAGTATTTCCCCCGAACCATTGTAAGCCAATTCTTTGGGTCCGGGTTCACACTTTGATCATGGTTCTTGGTGATCCATGCATTGGCATAGAACTCTTGAACCATTAAGATTCCGACTTGTTGAATGGGGTTGGTAAGAACTTCCCAACCTCTTCTTCGAATCTCATGTCGGATCTTCGGATACTCACTCTTTTTGAGTTTAAAAGGGACCTCGGGATCACCTTCTTCAAGGCCACAACTTCATAGAAGTGGTCTTGATGCACCCTTGAGATGAATCTCTCCATCTCTCATAACTCGGAGGTGGAAGCTTTTGCCTTCCCTTTCCTCTTTCTAGAGGTTTCTCCGGCCTTGAATGCCATAAATGGTTATGGAAAAACAAAAAGCAATGCTTTTACCACACCAAACATAAAAGATTTGCTCGTCCTCAAGCAAAAGAAGAAAGAAGAGAGTAGAAGAAGAAGAAATAGAGGAGATGGATATGGCTTTGTGGTTCGGCCAAAGGGGGAGAAATAGTGTTTAGGTTGTGTGAACATGAAGGAGTGAAGATGGGTTTATATAGGGGTGGAGAGAGGGGTAGGGTTCAGTTATGGGAGGGTGGGTTTGGGAGGGAAAGTGGTTTGAATTTGAATGGTGAGGTAGGTGGGGTTTTATAAAGGATGGATGTGAGTGGTGAAGAGAAAGATGGGATTTGATAGGTGAAGGGTTTTCGGGGAAGAGGTGTTGAGGTGATTGGTGAATGGGTGAAGAAGAAGAGAGAGGGTGGTGGGGTAGGTGGGGATCCTGTGGGGTCCACAGATCCTGAGGTGTCAAGGAAAAGTCATCCTTGCACCAAGTGGCGAGCAAAAATGCTCTCTGTGCCAATTCTGGCGTTAAACGCCAAGCTGGTGCCCATTTCTGGTGTTTAACGCCAACTTCTTGCCCTTTACTGGCGTTTAACGCCAATCTGGTGCCCCTTTCTGGCGTTAAACGCCCAGAATGGTGCCAGACTGGGCGTTAAACGCCCATTTGCTGCCCTTACTGGCGTTTAAACGCCAGCAAGGTCTTCCTCCAGGGTGTGCTGTTTTTCTTTCTGTTTTTACTTTTTCAACTGATTTTGTGACTTCTCATGATCATCAACCTACAGAAAACATAAAATAACAAAGGAAAATAGATAAAATATAACAATGGGTTGCCTCCCAACAAGCGCTTCTTTAATGTCAGTAGCTTGACAGTGGGCTCTCATGGAGCCTCACATATGCTTAGAGCAATGTTGGAACCTCCCAACACCAAACTTAGAGTTTGATTGTGGGGGTTCAACACCAAACTTTGAAGTTGGTTGTGGCCTCCCAACACCAAACTTAGAGTTTGACTGTGGGGGCTCTGTTTGGCTCTGTTTTGAGAGAAGCTCTTCATGCTTCCTCTCCATGGTTACAGAGGGATATCCTTGAGCCTTAAACATAAGGGATTCTTTATTCACTTGAATGATCAATTCTCCTCTGTCAACATCAATCACAGCCTTTGCTGTGGCTAGGAAAGGTCTACCAAGGATGATGGATTCATCCATGCACTTCCCAGTCTCTAGGACTATGAAATCAGCAGGGATGTAATGGTCTTCAACTTTTACCAGAACATCCTCTACAAGTCCATAAGCTTGTTTTCTTGAATTGTCTGCCATCTCTAGTGAGATTTTTGCAGCTTGCACCTCAAAGATCCCTAGCTTCTCCATTACAGAGAGAGGCCTGAGGTTTACATGACCCTAGGTCACACAAGGCCTTCTTGAAGGTCATGGTGCCTATGGCACAGGGTATTGAGAACTTCCCAGGATCTTGTCTCTTTTGAGGTAGTTTCTGCCTAGACAAGTCATCCAATTCTTTGGTGAGCAAAGGGGGTTCATCCTCCCAAGTCTCATTACCAAATAACTTGTCATTTAGCTTCATGATTGCTCCAAGGTATTTAGCAACTTGCTCTTTAGTGACATATTCATCCTCTTCAGAGGAAGAATACTCATTAGAGCTCATGAATGGCAGAAGTAAATCCAATGGAATCTCCATGGTCTCAGTGGGAGCCTCAGATTCCCATGGTTCCTCATTAGGGAACTCATTGGAGGCCAGTGGACGTCCATTGAGGTCTTCCTTAGTGGCGTTCACTGCTTCTCCCTCCTCTCCAAATTCGGCCATGTTGATGGCCTTGCACTCTCCTTTTGGATTTTCTTCTGTATTGCTTGGAAGAGTACTAGGAGGGAGTTCAGTAATTTTCTTGCTCAGCTGACCCACTTGTGCCTCCAAATTTCTAATGGAGGACCTTGTTTCAGTCATGAAACTTTGAGTGGTTTTGATTAGATCAGAGACCATGGTTGCTAAGTCAGAGTGGTTCTGCTTAGAATTCTCTGTCTGTTGCTGAGAAGATGATGTAAAAGGCTTGCCATTGCTAAACCTGTTTCTTCCACCATTATTATTGTTGAAACCTTGTTGAGGTCTCTGTTGATCCTTCCATGAAAGATTTAGATGATTTCTCCATGAAGGATTACAGGTGTTTCCATAGGGTTCTCCCATGTAATTCACCTCTTCCATTAATGGGTTCTCAGGGTCATAAGCTTCTTCTTCAGATGAAGCATCCTTAGTACTGCCTGGTGCAGCTTGCATTCCAGACAGACTTTGAGAAATCAAATTGACTTGCTGAGTCAATATTTTGTTCTGAGCCAATATGGCATTCAGAGTATCAATCTCAAGAACTCCTTTCTTCTGATTCGTCCCATTGTTCACAGGATTCCTTTTAGAAGTGTACATGAATTGGTTATTTGCAACCATTTCAATCAGTTTTTGAGCTTCTGCAAGCGTCTTCTTCAGATGAAGAGATCCTCCAGCAGAGCTATCCAATGACATCTTGGACAGTTCAGAGAGACCATCATAGAAAATACCTATGATGCTCCATTCAGAAAGCATGTCAAAGGGACACTTTCTGATTAATTCTTTGTATCTTTCCCAAGCTTCATAGAGGGATTCTCCTTCCTTCTGTCTGAAGGTTTGGACTTCCACTCTAAGCTTACTCAATTTTTTGAGGTGGAAAGAACTTTGCCAAGAAGGCATTGACTAGCTTTTCCCAAGAGTTCAGGCTTTCTTTAGGTTGTGAGTCCAACCATGTCCTAGCTCTGTCTCTTACAGCAAAAGGGAATAGCATAAGTCTGTAGACCTCAGGGTCAACCCCATTAGTCTTGACAGTGTCACAGATTTGCAAGAACTCAGCTAAAAACTGATGAGGATCTTCCAATAGAAGTCCATGGAACTTGCAATTCTGTTGCATTAGAGAAACTAATTGAGGCTTAAGCTCAAAGTTGTTTGCTCCAATGGCAGGGATAGAGATGCTTCTCCCATAGAAGTTGGGAGTAGGTGCAGTAAAGTCACCCAGCACCTTCTTTGCATTGTTGGCATTGTTGTTGTTTTCGGCTGCCATGGGTTCTTCTTCTTTGAAGATTTCTGTTAGGTCCTCTACAAAGAGTTGTGCCTTAGCTTCTCTTTGTTTTCGCTTCAAGGTCCTTTCAGGTTCAGGGTCAGCCTCAACAAGAATGCTTTTGTCTTATCTCCTGCTCATATAAAAGAGAAGAAAACAAGAAAATATGGAATCCTCTATGTCACAGTATAGAGATTCCTTGATGTGTCAGAGGAAATGAAAAATAGAAGGAAGAGGTAGAAGAATTCGAACTTATCAAGAAAGATGGAGTTCGAATTGTGCATTAAGGAGTAGTGTTAGTCCATAAATTGAAGGATGTGAGAAGAGGGGAAGAAATTTTTGAAAATTAAGTAAAAGATTTTAAAAACATTTTGAAAAACACTAATTGATTTTCGAAAACCAAGAGTGGAAAATAAATCAAGTGATTTTTGAAAAAGATTTTGAAATTAGAAAGTAAAAAGATAT
Source organism: Arachis hypogaea (assembly GCF_003086295.3). Classification (NCBI taxonomy): domain Eukaryota; kingdom Viridiplantae; phylum Streptophyta; class Magnoliopsida; order Fabales; family Fabaceae; genus Arachis; species Arachis hypogaea. Next base: position 59,899,380 of record NC_092044.1, on the reverse strand, counting down.
GATTGAAAACTATTTTGAAAAAGATGTGATTAAAATATATGATTTGAAAAGTTATGGTTTTAAAAAAATGTGATTGAGAAGATATGATTTGAAAATCAATTTAAGAAGATTTGATTTTAAAAAGCAATAACTTGGCTAACAAGAAAAGATATGATTCAAACATTAAACCTTTCTCAACAGAAAAGGCAACATACTTGAAATGTTGAATCAAACCATTAATTGATAGAAAGTATTTTTGAAAATGGGAAGAAATTGATTTTGAAAAAGATTTGATTGAAAAGATTTGATTTGAAAAAGATTTGATTTTGAAAAATGTTGAAAACTTGAAAAAATTTGAATTGAAAACAGAATCTTCCCTCTTGTGCCATCCTGGTGTTAAACGCCCAGAATGGTGCACATTCTGGCGTTTAACGCCCAAAGCACTACCCTTTTGGGCGTTAAACGCCCAGCCAGGCACCCTGGCTGGCGTTTAAATGCCAGTTTTCCTTCTTCACTGGGCGTTTTGAACGCCCAGCTTTTTCTGTGTAATTCCTCTGTTGTATGTTCTAAATCTTCAATTCTCTGTATTATTGACTTGAAAAGACACAAATTAAAAATATTTTTTTGGATTTTTAATAATGAGGAATAATCAAAATGCAACTAAAATCAAATAAACAATGCATGCAAGACACCAAACTTAGAAGTTTGTATACTACTGACACTAACAAGTTGAGAATGCATATGACAAACAACAAAAATACTCAAGACAAGAGAATTAAAGATCAGAGTAAGTAAATCATCAAGAACATCTTGAAGATCACTTAAGACACATGAATGAATGTAAGAAGAACAAAAAACATGCAATTGACACCAAACTTAAAATGAGACTCTAGACTCAACAAGAAATATACAATATTTTTGGTTTTTATGATTTTGTAATTTTTTTTTAATTTTTCGAAAATTAAGTGGAAAAAGAAAAGAAAGAGATTCAAAATTTTTAATAAGAATTCCAGGAATCATACAATGTTAGTCTAAAGCTCCGGTCCAGGAATTAGACATGGCTTCACAGCCAGCCAAGCTTTCAAAGAAAGCTCTGGTCCAAAACACTAGACATGGCCAATGGCCAGCCAAGCCTCAGCAGATCATTGCTCTCAACAGCAAAATTGATAGAAATCAACAAGCTCTTGTGATGATAAGTTGAAACCTCGGTCTAATAAGATTAGAGATGGCTTCACAGCTAGCTAGATTTCAACAGATCATCATGAAACTCTAGAATTCATTCTTAAAAACTCTGAAGAAAAATACCTAATCTAAACAACAAGATGAGCCGTCAGTTGTCCAAACTCAAACAATCCCCGGCAACGGCGCCAAAAACTTGGTGCACGAAATTGTGATCATCAATGGCGCCATCAACATGGTACGCTCAATTGCAATCTCAACTGTTTATCACAACTTCGCACAACTAACCAGCAAGTGTACTGGGTCGTCCAAGTAATAAACCTTACGCGAGTAAGGGTCGATCCCATGGAGATTGTTGGTATGAAGCAAGCTATGGTCACCTTGTAAATCTTAGTCAGGCAAACTCAAATGGTTATGGATGATGAATGAATAAAACATAAAGATAAAGATAGAGATACTTATGTAATTCATTGGTGAGAATTTCAGATAAGCGTATGGAGATGCTTTGTCCCTTCCGTCTCTCTGCTTTCCTACTGTCTTCATCCAATCATTCTTACTCCTTTCCATGGAAAGCTGTATGTAGGGTTTCACCATTGTCAATGGCTACCTCCCATCCTCTCAGTGAAAATGTTCAACGCACCCTGTCACGGCACGGCTAATTAGCTGTCGGTTCTCGATCATGTCGGAATAGAATCTAGTGATTCTTTTGCGTCTGTCACTAACGCCCCACAATCGCGAGTTTGAAGCTTGTCACAGTCATTCAATCATTGAATCCTACTCAGAATACCACAGACAAGGTTTAGACCTTCTGGATTCTCTTGAATGCCGCCATCATTTCTAGCTTATTCCACGAAGATTCCGATTAAGGGATCCAAGAGATAAACATTCAAGCCTTGTTTGCTTTTAGAACAGAAGTGGTTGTCAGGCACTCGTTCACAAGTGAGAATGATGATGAGTGTCACATAATCATCACATTCATCATGTTCTTGGGTGCAAATGAATATCTTAGAACAAGAACAAGCGGAATTGAATAGAAGAACAATAGTAATTGCATTAATACTCGAGATACAGCAGAGTTCCACACCTTAATCTATGGTGTGTAGAAACTCCACCGTTGAAAATACATAAGTGATAGTAGTGATCATTGGCTTCGGCCCCAGAGAGGGAACCAGAAGAACCAAGATCTGATCTAAGATCTAAAGTGATCAAAAGATGAAAATACAATAGTAAAAGGTCCTATTTGTGGAGAACTAGTAGCCTAGGGTTTACAAAGATGAGTAAATTACATAAAAATCCACTTCCGGACCCACTGGTGTGTGCTTGGGCTGAGCATTGAAGCATTTTCGTGTAGAGACTCTTCTTGGAGTTAAACGCCAGCTTTTGTGCCAGTTTGGGCGTTTAACTCCCACTCTTGTGCCAGTTCCGGCGTTTAACGCCGGGCAGTTTTGAGCTGATTTAGAATGCCAGTTTGGGCCATCAAATCTTGGGCAAAGTATGGACTATTATATATTTCTAGAAAGCCCAGGATGTCTACTTTCCAACGCCGTTGAGAGCGCGCCAATTGGGCTTCTGTAGATCCAGAAAATTCACTTTGAGTGCAGGGAGGTCAGAATCCAACAGCATCTGCAGTCCTTTTCAGCCTCTGAATCAGATTTTTGCTCAGGTCCCTCAATTTTAGCCAGAAAATACCTGAAATCACAAAAAAACACACAAACTCATAGTAAAGTCCAAAAAAGTGAATTTTAACTAAAAACTAATAAAAATATACTAAAAACTAACTAAAACATACTAAAAACAATACCAAAAAGCATATAAATTATCCGCTCATCAGTGACTCCATTATACTGGGAAGACCGTTCTTGGCCACTGCTAGGGCCATTATAGACGTAGAGCAAGGAGAAGTAACCTTCAGAATGCATGATGAAAGTGTAACCCTAAATGTACTGCCAGAAACACAGTTTAGTAATGAAAAGAAGGAAGATATGGAAACTGACAGAGAAAATAAGCAATGGAAAGAGGGAACCAGCAAGACAAACAACAGCTGCATTCCCAGGCAAGAGATAGATGATATAGTAGATCAAAAAGAGGATGAGACTATGCAAAATAATGAAGAAGTTCAAGAAGACATTTGAGTGTTGGCAACTAAGAAAAGAAATCCCAAGAAGAAGCCTGTTATAAAAAAAGAAGGATCAACAAAAGGAGAGAAGAAAGACAAAAACAAAATCAAAAAGGGAAGGGAGAACAAAAAAATTCCAACAGAAGGGCTTTCCAAAGGTGACAAAGTGCAATTGGTCTATCAACAACTGGGAGCAAGTCAATAGACTGATGATTACTATACTGTGAGCAAAATACTCTCACTAGAGCATGCTGAAGTAGAGCACCAAGGAACAAAGAAGAAGCTCACAATCAGAGGGGACAAGTTGAGGCACTACAGTCATCAACCACCATAAGAAAAAGGGAGGGTCAATGTCAAGCTAATGACAATAAAAGAGCGCTCCATGGGAGGCAGCCCATGCTTTCTGATTCCTATTTGCTTTTGAATTCAATAAAGTGTGATCACTTTAGCATGATTTTGAATCTTTCTAGACACCTTTAACAGATGCATACAATGTTTTAAAATACATGCTAGACTTCTAAGTTTGGTGTGCTAGACAGCACACCAAAGATAACAGTTCAAGCATTCTTAGATCATATGCTTAGTCATCTTGGTGAAGTATATGATCAAACACTAAGTTTGGTGTCTGCATGTGTACGAATTTTGTGAAAAATCAACTTTTGTTCAGGAAGTCAAAATCATGCAGAGATGGATCATGCATTGTTTCATTTTAAGAGTTTATGCTAAGAAATAAATGGACACTTATGATGAAAGTATCAATTGTGACAAATGTTTATTACTGAGCAAGAAACAAGTTTGGTGTTCACCAAACCTTGATTCACTAAGTAAGGGATACAATTGATCTTTTATAACTAAGGGCCATAAGATAGAATGTAATCATTCATCACCTTACCATCGTGCTTTAAATGAGTTCTGAAGCATTTCATTTTGATTTAATTAGAAAAGAAAGTTTGAGGAAAAGACAAGAGGAAGGAACGGCTATGACAAGTCAAGAGAAGGATCACATGTGCCTAGAGAGGTGTGCTAATCTTGGAAAGTAAAAATCTGCATGCTACTCACCTTGAAGGACGAACTACATGCAACCAATGGGAAGAGAATCCTTGTCATTCCTCAAGAGAACATGAAAGCCGTTCATCTCATGAAGTTGCCATGATGTTCAATTCAATCTCCACCCTTCAAAAGCCATGACCGAATCATTTTTCAAGTGTGGTCTCTGTCCAACATCTCGATAGTCGGCCTATAAATAAGACAAGGCTTATCCTGCATCATACGTACCTACAAGCCTTCCTTACAAACAGAAGCCTCTGTTTCCACATTGTGCTATCCTATATACACACACCACTCCTCTCATAACAGCAATACTTCTTTCTTCAATCTCTTTATACCTCAAAACCATACCTCAAACAACCTCAAATCCACCATTGTCTTGTCTTTTTTATCGCACTCATGGCTTCATCAAGTACAAGAAGAAGGCCAGGCAAGGAGCCCATGGTAGCCGAACCCCCAGCTTATGATGCAAGAAAATACCATAGATTCATGAAAACAAAGCTCATCATTCATGAAAGGGGCTTCGAGCTTAGGGACGGAGAATATCCCATCATGAATCAAATCACCAGGGAAAGGAGGTGGGATCTTTTATGCGACCCCCTCCCCAAGATCAGTGCAGTCATGATCAGGGAGTTCTATGCAAATGCTGTGAAGGAAAGTAAAGATAACACCCCTTACAAAAGCTATGTTAGAGGAAGTGAAGTAGATTTCAGTCCAGCATCTATTACAAGGGCCTTGAAGTTGAGAATTATAACTTATGAAGAGCCCAGCTATGAGGACAGATTGTAGAGAAAAAATGACCCGGATGAAAACTTACAAGGGATATGCTTGGAGGGCACAGACTAGGAGAGGGATTCGAAAGGAGTCCCAAGCAGATTGAAAAGAATAAATCTCATCCCTGAGGCAAAGGGGTGGTATGAGATAGTAAGGAGATCCATACTCCCTACTGGAAACACCTCAGGGGTCACAATCAAGCGAGCACTTTTGACATACTATATCCTACATGGAGGAGAAATCAACCTTGCACAACTCATAGCCAACAGTATTCAAGAGATAGCTTAGAGCTCAAACAAATCTACTATGCTCGGCCATGCAAGCACAATTCTAAGGCTGTGCGATAAAGCTGGGGTAATTTTTGAAGATGAGGACACAGAAAAAAGTAAGAAGGGGGTCTGGAATCTCAAAGAAAAGCATGGAAGGAACTGCTGAGGATGATGATCAAGAAGAAAGACCCCAAAAAAGAAGAAGACCAGAGGAAGGAGGAGAACAAGCTCACAGTGCCATAGACACGAGTCAACTGCAAAGAGCTCTTGAGGAAATATCACAGCAAAATGTGATAGCACAAGCGCAATATCTAGAGCACCGGAAGCAATACTTGAAAGACAGGGAGCAGAATGAAGCTTGGCAGCACAGAATGGAGGAAAGAATGGAGAGCTGGTAGCAACAATCAATGGCCCAACAACAAGAATTTCAAGCTAAGATTCTTGAGGGACAAAGGGAACTAACAACAGGACTTCAAGAGTCATATAGTAAGATGTTCCTGACCCAAGCCAAATATGGGGAGTATACTCACAACCTGTATCAATGGAAGAAAATTCATCACACTATTAGAGAGGTTAGATTTGTGCAACAATCAGAGTGTAATGAGGATGTGCAAGCAAGGTTGGAGTACTTAACCCAGAGCATGCCAACACTGAATCCACAAATCAAATCATTTAAGCAGTGCCAAGAACTGAGAGACCGGTAACACTTCAAAGATTAGAGGAAGTTGGGCTTTCAGGTCTCACAGCTTCTGTTTAGGATAGAAGATGTCCTCGTGAAGAAGCTCAAGATTATACACAGAAGAGGAAGAAGAAGAAGAAGGGGGAATCCAGTAAATCCAAAAGAATGGAAATGCCTGACAAATAGAGGTGGTGAAGTTTCTTTTTACTATTACTTAAATAAGGAAGATGCATGCCTGAAACATGACATGCCTCCAATTGCTTTATGTTCAATTATTTCTTTTGTTTGCATTAATAGTTAGTTAAGAAAAAGCTATCTGCATAATTTCTGCATAAGTTATCTGCATAATAATTGTCATCACTCATTAGCTTGAATACTTTGTTTTGTTTTCCCTTGCTGTTTGAATAAAAGAGAGATATTTGATTTAGAAAAGTAATTGTTCAATGTTGCAAAAGTTAGAATGGGAGTTAGTGGTGGTATGTGTTTGATTAAATTGTTAGCTCATAGAATAAATGCGGCAAAATGACTTGTTACTTGAGTGATCCTAGGAAGAAAGAGTGAGCCATGTTTCTATGGTGAAGAAATGTTGAGTGAAATTAAGCCAAAGGCCACTGCAACATTTGCCACCAAGTCTTTAATAAGTAATAAGCTCTTTATGCAAAAGAAAGAAGAAAAGCTAACAAGGGAAGTGATAAAAAAGTAAGACATTGTAGCAGCAACCTTAGTGGACCCTTAAGGAAACATTGTTTGTTTTGACAGTAAGTAATAAATGGGCTACTTTTGATCTGCATAAAACCCCATAGACCAAATTCAACTATCTGCTTAATAAGAACATATATACTTATCTATTTCACTCTATCTTCTCTTGTGTTTGATGCTTGCTTGGGGACAAGCAAATTTTAAGTTTGGTGTTGTGATGACAAGTCATCTTAGCCTAGTTTCACTAGTCTTTTTCTTTGTTTTCATTAGGTTTTATGCACTTTATTGTATTCTAAGTAAGTAATTTGGAATGGAAATGCATGACTTCTTTGAATCAAACAACCACCATCTAATTGATGCTAAATCATGAGGTTTAGGCTAAATTTAATTGATTTTTAATGATTTATAAACTTTGTGAATTTGGTGATACTTTGATTGGTTGTTTTGATTAATTGTAGGTGAAGAAAAGAAGAAAGCGTGGCCTAAGAGGCATAGCCCAAGGAAGAAAAAGTGTGGCCAAGGAAGGAAGAAGTGTGGCACAACAATGAAGGAAACCCATGAAGCTCTCTCCAAGAGCACCATGCTCACCAAGGGAGCGCTACATTCTCCCTCAAGGGACCAAGGCACAATGCTCTGCTCACTTTGTGAGCTGAGCATAATATGAAGCCAAGAAACAAGGAAAGGAAAAACAATGCTCAGCTCACCAAGTGAGCATTATCGGGCTCTCACAAGAAATAAATCAAAGAAAATAAGTTGCCAATGCTTGTTCCAAGGATTGAACCCATGACCAAAGGGGGTTGGGGGAGCGCTACTCACAAGGGAAAATGAGCCACAAATGGCCAAATGCATCCTCCAAGGTTCGAACCAAGCACCTAGAGGAAGCAAGGAGCAAGGCGTCACTTCCTTCACCAAGAGAAAAGCTTCAGCGCATGCTTCCCTCAAGTTTCGAACCAAGGACCTTCCCTTGGATGCCTCAATGCTCAGCTCACTTGGAGAGCTGAGCGCTACCCATGGTGCATCACACAAGCATCTTGACACGGGCCAGGGAAGTGGAGCGCGCATCTTGACATGGTCCAGGGGCACAAGTTGCGCAACAATTTTGCACCAAGGCACCAATGCTCATCTCACAAAGTGAGCTGAGCATTTCCCTGATGCCTTCCACGCTACAAAAGGATCCACACACAAAGCCTCAATGCTCAGCTCAACTTGTGAGCTGAGCATCCTCTTGGAACCAATTTCTTCATGGGCTGGAAAATCAATTAAAAATCCAATTAAATTCAAATCTTCACCAAATCAAAAGCCCATCCAAATTCCAAATTCCAAGAATGGAAGGTGTATAAATAGGAGCTAGTTTGATGTAATTAGGACCTCTAGAATCACTTTTGAATTTTCCTGGAAAACTTCCATTTTTATTTTTGAACTTTTACTTTGGAATTTAGTTCTTAGAGAATTGGGGAGGAGAATTGATCTCTCTTCTTCCTTGTTCTTGCTTGAGCATTCTTTACTTTTTATTTTGGATCTTGGGTGAAGAATTGAAGAACTTCTGTTTCAATCTCACCTTGAGATCCCTTGCTTTAATTTTCTGCATAATTGAAGTTCAATTTCCATTCTCTGCTTCATCTTCTGCTCTTTCTGCAATTTACTTTCCTTTAGTTCTTTTGCAATTGTTCTTGTTGGATCAAGGAAGGATTTGAGATCTAGACTTGTTTTCTAGTCTCTTCCACTCCTGAGATCTTCAACCCTCTTTTAAATTGCTGCAAATTAAGCATCGCTTACTTTCTGTTCTTAAATTTTCAAAGCATTTTTACTCTTCTGTTTGAGATCTACCTTGATTCAATTCATCTTCTACTTGTCTGTTTATTGCAATTCACTTGTTCTTGTTTAAATTCTGCAATCCCAATTCCCAATCCCTTTTATTAATTCAAGCAATTTACATTTCTTGCACTTTAAGTTTCAGTCATTTATATTTCTTGCAATCTAAATTTCTGCACTTTATATTCCTTGCATTTTAAGATTTAGATTCTTTACTTTCTTTGCTCTTTAATTTACTGCAATTTCCCTTCTCCCTTTACATTTCAAGCCATTTAGCTTCTGTCAATCACAAATCACACAACTCAACTTCTATTTGCTTGAATAAATCAACCACTAAGCTAAAATTGCTCAATCCTTCAATCCCTGTGGGATCGACCTCACTCCCGTGAGTTTTATTACTTGATGCGACCCGGTGCACTTGCCGGTGAGTTTGTGTTGGATCGTTTTCCACAACATCATTCATAATAGGAAGGTGGTTCATCATAATAAACATGTGATGGTTTTATGTACTCCATTTGTTCCATTTGTTGCTCAACACACTCCAATCTATTGTTCTCAAGTTGAGATTCTACAATACCCTTCATGCTTCCCTCTTTGGTTGCTCCTCCACAATCGTCCTTGGACATATGGTATGAGTCCCATGCATCTAAATTTTCATGGACAGTTGCTTGAAGCTGATCCATTGCTTCCTTGAATGATGGACATGGATATTCTTCCATGGAGGGTTGTGGTGGAAGGTAGAATTCAACTTGTGGTTTAAAGTTTTCACACATTGAAGGTGGTCATAATATGTTGGAATGGTGGTGGTTCAATATGTGGCTCACATGGCTCAAAGGGTGGTTGGTGTGATGGATATGGATTAGGGTCATATGAAGGTGGTTGGTAAAAAGGGGCTTGTGAGTATGGTTGAGGGTTATGTTGAGGATATGGCTCATAGGCATATGGTGGTGGTTCTTGAAAGTCACAAGTGGATTCACCATAGCCATTTGATTGGTATGCATCATAGAATGGCTCTTCTTTATAGTGCATTGGTGGAGGTTGTTGCCATGAAGATTGATCATATGCATTTGGCTCATTCCACCTTTGAGTGTCCCATCCTTGATACACATTCTCATTGAAGTTCTCATCACCTACAACATAGTTGTAATCACACTCATAGCCAAAGTGAGAATTCATAATGGAAAGAGAAAACAAAAATCAAAAGATAATAGAAAATAAGAGAAACAAAATTCTACAACTAGCAAATAAAGCAAAAAGCAAGATATTCACACTATTCATATACGTACAATAACCAATAACATAACACCATTACAAATCCCCGGCAACGGTGCCATTTTTGATGATTGGATTTTTGATGGTATAGAATTTCACAAATGAATTCTCATTACAAGTATAGTTTCTAAACCAATCAATAATCCTTTCATACAAAAGATTTTTTGTCACAAGTAAAAAACCCCTAAATTTATAAACCGAAGTATTGAACTTCGGGTCGTTCTCCCTGGGAATTGCAATAAAGTGTTCTTATTATTGGTTATGAGATATTTTGGGATTTTTGAGATTTTAGACAAGAATTTTAAGTGTCACTAACGCTCTCGAAGATAGGCATGCTCACGTTAAGAGTCACGCTAGTTATACTAATGTGAACTCTAACGTAGGGAAAGAGGGGCACAAGGCAACGTTATTGGAAAAGGTGATTCCCAATAATGCTTGCGAAGGATCATAAGGCAACGTTAGTGGTCACGTTAGTGCCACTAACGTTGAAGTTAACGTGGACTATTTTTGGGGTTGGAACGTTAGTGGAAAATGTGATTTCCATTAACGTTCTCGAACCCATATTTTCACTTAAACGTTAACGTCACTAACGCCCATGCCTAACTCAAACTTTTCTGCAAGCTGAGCCCACTAAAGATTCTAACTGCCTCAACTCAAGATCTAAGGCCCACATCCAAGACTTGAAGAACTCACTGGAAGATCAAGAGAGTAGTATATATAGGAGTAGTTTTGAACTACAGAGGAGCTTTTGGCATTTTGGAGAACTACCCTCTATATATTTACTTTTCTGCATTTTATTAGGATGTATTCTTTTCTGCCATTTTCCATTCTCAGAGCTATGAATAACTAAACCCCTTTCATCGGGTTAGGGAGCTCTGTTGTAATTTGATGGATCAATTATAGTTTTCATTCTTTTTCCTCCTTATTTTCTATTGATTTGCTAGAAAGCTTTCGATCTTAACTCAACTAGTTAGTTGTCTTAGAAAAGAAACACTCCATAATTAGATCTCCTCTGAGCCTTGGAAAAGGGATGAGGAGATCATGCTAGAAATGATTTCTCATGTTGGACCAAATTGGGGTCTGGGCGGATATAGTGACATGTAATCCTCCCAACACTTTGATTTGGAAATACATGTGGTATAATCAGTGACCATACTTCATCTCTTCCCATGAGAAATTAAATCAAGGAATTGGGCAATTGTTCAACGAGAGATTGGATTGCCAAGGAATTGGGATCCAATCACCTAAGATTGCCAAAAAGATCAATAGATGCATTGATTGAGGAAGAGATGAAAATGAACTTGATCTGGAGAATGCAACATCTCCTGAGCCCAATGAATTCCCTATTTATGATCTTACCCATTCCCTTTACTTTCTGCCATTTATTTCCATCCTTATCTCCCCAAATCCCCATTTAAGATTCTGCACTTTAGTTTCTGCACTTTACTTTCCAGCCATTTAATTTCCTGCAATATCAACTACATTCTGTTTCGCTCAACTAGCATACTCCTCCAACTAAAGTTGCTTGACCAATCAATCCCTGTGGGATTCGACCTCACTCTATTGTGAGTTTTTACTTGACGACAATTCGGTATACTTGCCGAACGAAAATTTGTTGAGAGACAAGTTTTCATGCATCAAGTTCATGGCACCATTGCCGGGGATTGATTTTGTATCAACAAGGATTAAGTTGGAAGTTCACTAGATTGAGCATTTTCCCTTTTGTTTGTTTACTTTATCTGGTCATTTACCTTTAGTTTATTGAGTTTCGTCCTCATCCCATATACCCTCTATGTTTTCTTTCTCTCTTTCGTTGATTATTTACAATTCTGCTCACTAACCCACTAACTGTTTGATAATTTGCACCACTCACATTAACAATCACTCTAACAAGAATAATCTCTTCATTCTATTTCTTGCTGTGTGCTCTGTTAGTTGTATGACAGGGAGGAGAAGTGGAGCTTTAATTTCCTTCAATTCAGAACCTGAGAGGACCCTCTGGAGATTAAGGAGGGAAGCAAGAGGAAAAAGAGTTGTTGGTGATGAGGAAGAGGAAGAGTACTTTGAACCAAATATGGAAGAAAACATGGGAAACAACCATGAAGAGGAAGCCCACAACCATTCCAGAAAAGTAGCATCCAAAAGCCCACCATACATGCCAACAACTTTGAATTAAAACCCCAGCTCATCACCCTTGTTCAGAACAACTGCTCATTTGGAGGAAGTGCCCATGAAGACCCCAATCAACATCTAACCACTTTCCTGAGAATATGTGATACGGTGAAGTCTAATGGAGTCCACCTAGATGTCTATAGGCTGCTTTTGTTCCCTTTTTCACTCAGGGACAAAGCATCCAAGTGGCTGGAGTCCTTCCCAAAGGAAAGCTTAACAAATTGGGAAGATGTGGTGAACAAATTTTTGGCAAGATTCTACCCTCCTCAAAGAATTAACAGGCTGAGAGCTGAGGTGAAAACTTTCAGGCAACAAGATGGTGAGACTCTCTATGAGGCATGGAAGAGATTCAAGGACTTAACAAGAAGATGCCTACCAGACATGTTCAATGAATGGGTTCAACTTCACACTTTCTATGAAGGCCTTTCTTATGAGTCAAAGAAGGCTGTAGACCATTCATCAGGGGGCTCTCTAAACAAGAAGAAAACCATTGAAGAAGCCATAGATGTCATTGAGACTGTAGCTGAGAATGACTACTTCTATGCTTCTGAAAGAAGCAACACTCGAGGAGTAATGGAGTTGAACCACATGGATGCATTGCTAGCTCAAAATAAGATGATCACCAAGCAGCTAGCAGATCTCACCAAGAAAGTGGAAGGAAAACAAGTCGCAGTAGTCATCAAATCATCACCAACTCAAGAAGGAGTGAATGCAAGGGAAGAAGGTGACTGGGAACAAGCCAATTATGTTGGAACTTCACCCAGACAAATCCATGATCCATACCCCAAAACTTATAGTTCTGGATGGAGAAATTACCCTAACCTTGGATGGGGAAATTAACAAGACCAAGGCCAAGACCAGAGACGCCACAACCACAATTCCAACTACAATGCAACTCACCAAATTCCCTCACAGAGATCCTATCAACAACCACCTAATCACCCTTCTTAACCACCCAATCTCAACTCACTATCACCAATCGAAGATAGACTTTCCAAGATCGAGACACTACTTGAGAGCATATGTAAGGAAATTCAAGATAGTAAAGCTTTTCGGGAAGAGTTGCGATCCAATATGCAGAATCAAGATGCTACTATAAAGAAACTTGAAACACAAATTGGCTACTTATTCCAGCAATCCCCTAACCACAACAATTACAACAACACTAATTCAACTCCAAGGGAGGAATGTCAAGCTATCACCCTCAAAAATGGAAAGGAATTGAGGGAAACACACAAGAAACCTCCAGAGAAGAATGTGGATGAAGAAGAAAAAGGACAAGAGGAAACTCGAGTCTCCACTCCTAAGTCACATCAAGAGGGTGAAGTTCTCAAACCATACCTCTCAAAAGCTCCATACCCCCAGCAGTTAAAGAAGAATGGAGAGGATAACCAGTTCTCAAGATTCTTGGAAATCTTCAAGAAACTACAAATCAACATACCCTTTACTGAAGCAATAGAGCAAATGCCACTCTACGCCAAGTTCTTGAAGGAGTTGATGACCAAGAAGAGAAGCTGGAAAAATAATGAGATTGTAGTACTCACCGAAGAATGCAGTGCTATCATCCAGCACAAATTATCCCAGAAATTGAAGGATCCTGGGAAATAAATGGTGTATCAGACATAAGGAGATTGCTTAAGGGCTTGGCTATTTTGGAAAAATCTTTAATAAATCTTCAGTAGAAGCCACTTGGTGGAGGTAATTTTTCAATTAGCTCCACCTTAGCTCTATCCACCTCAATACCTTGGTTAGAAACTTTATGGCCAAGGACTATTCCATCTGTCACCATAAAGTGATATTTTTCCCAGTTCAAGACCAACTTAGCCTCTTGACATCTTTTTAATACCAAGGCAAGATGATTTAGGCAATTAGGAAAGGAGTCTCCGAACACTAAAAAGTCATCCATGAAGACTTCAATGTACTTCTCTATCATATCTGAGAAGATGGAAAGCATGCAGCGCTAAAAAGTTGCCGGCACATTACATAGCCCAAATGGCATGTGCCTATAGGCAAACACCCCGTTTGGGCAAGTAAATGATGTTTTCTTCTGGTCTCTTCGATCAACCACTATTTGGATATATCCTGAATAACCATCTAGAAAACAATAATATACATGTCCTGCAAGTCTTTCTAGCATCTGATCCATAAAGGGAAGTGGGAAATGATCTTTTCTTGTGGCTTCGTTGAGCTTTCTGTAATCAATACAAATCCTCCATCCTCTGACAGTTCTTATAGGGATTAGCTCATTTCTTTCATTGGGTACCACAATGATTCCTCCTTTCTTAGGGACCACTTGGACTGGACTGACCCATGGGTTATCCGAAATTGGGTAGATTACTCCTCCCTGCCACAACTTCATGACTTCTTTCTGTACCACTTCTTTTATAACTGGGTTTAACCTCCTTTGGGGCTGAATGGAAGGTTTGGCATCATCTTCCAACAGTATCTGATCGGGGAAAAATTTGTCTCTCAACAAATCTCCATTCGGCAAGTGTACCAAATTTGTCGTCAAGTAAAAACTCACAATAGAGTGAGGTCGAATCCCACAGGGATTGATTGATCAAGCAACTTTAATTAGAGGAATGTTCTAGTTGAGCGAATCCATGAATAGAGTTGATACTTGCAAAAAATAAAATGGCGGTAAAGTAAATGACTGAAAGTAAATTGCAGAATTGTGATTGGGAATGGGGGAATTGCTCATAAAAGTAAATTGCAGAAATTAAAGAGAATAGGTAAGATCAGAAATGGGGAGTTCATTGGGCTCAGGAGATGTTGCATTCTCCGGATCAATTTCATTCTCATCTCTTCCTCAATCAATGCACTCATTGATCTACTTGGCAATCTTAAGTGATTGAACAACAATTTCTTGTGGTTCAATCTCTCAAATCTTAATCAATAGCCAATTCCTTGGTCAATTGCTCATGAGAAGAGATGAAGTATGGTCACTGATTATACCACATGCATTTCCCAAATCAAGTGTTAAGAGGGCTATAGCCACATACCCATCCACACCCAATGTGGTCCAGCATGAGAGAGCATTTCTAGCTGATCTCTTCATTCCTCTTTCAAGGTTCCGAAGAGATCCAAGTTTGAATAGATTCTTTTCCAATATAACTATCCAATTGGATGAAGATCGAAAGCTTTCAAGTAAAATCAAGAGGAAAGATAGAAGAAGAATAATGAAAACTAGTATTGATCCATCAAATTACAAGAGAGCTCCCTAACCCAATGAAAGGGGTTTAGTTGTTCATAGCTCTAGAAATCAAAATCAAAGATGGAGAATACATCATAAAGCTAGAAGTGCAGAGAAAGTAAAATACAAAGAGTAGTTCTATTTTCTAACTCTCCGTCCGTCCCCTAAACAATTCAAAGCTACTCCTATATATACTATTCTTCTCAGCTTCTAGTTGGCTCTTCAAATCTTGGGCCTTTGGGTCTTGAGTTTGAAGCAGTTCCTTTCTTCATTTGGGCTTGGCTTTACTTGCAGAGAGAAAGTGTGAAGTGGGTAGAGACTTTAGCTCAAGACATCAGGGGTGTTTAACATTTAGCAAAAGTGTAAGTTCGAGAACGTTAGTGACAATTAACATTGTCACTAACGTTCCAATGCACCCCTTAGCTTCACGTTAAAGTCCACGTTAACTATATTAACGTGGCTTCTAACGTGGCTTTTGCCAACCTTCGAGAACGTTAGTGACACTCAACATTGTCACTAACGTTCCAGTGTGCCCCTTGCTTCACGTTAAAGCCCACGTTAACTGAGTTAACGTGGCTTCTAACGTGGCTCTTGCCAACCTTCGAGAACGTTAGTGACACTCAACATTGTCACTAACGTTCCAATGTGCTCATAGGTCACACGTTAGAGTCCACGTCAACTAGGTTAACGTGGCTTCTAACGTGGCCACTCTTAGCCATCCCAACGTTAGTGACAATGTTGAGTGTCACTAACGTTGGCCCATCCTTCATTCTTCATCGTTAGCTTCCACGTTAACCAAGTTAACGGGGAAGTTAACGTGGCTCTTGGGGGTTGTGTGGTTGCTTCAACATTAGTGACAATGTTGAGTGTCACTAACGTTGTCGACAAATCCTCATCTCTTACGTTAGCTCCCACGTTAACCAAGTTAACATGGGAGTTAACGTGGTACTTTGCACCTTAGGCCAACATTAGTGACAAAGTTGAGTGTCACTAACGTTGGCTTCTCTTCCCCCTTTAACGTTAGAGGCCACGTTAACTAGGTTAACGTGGCTCCTAACGTGGCCATTTGTGAGCAATTGCCAACGTTAGTGACAATGTTGAGTGTCACTAACGTTTGCTCAACTTCTCTTCTCCACGTTAGAGTTCACGTTAACTTAGTTAACGTGACTCCTTAACGTGGCTTTGATGGCTTTTGAGAGTGTTATTGGCAATCACTTTTCTCCTTAGCCTTGCAAGTTACTCCCATTCTTTGCTTCCTTTGTCCTGAAATCAAGCAATAAAGTGCATCAAAGTTCTATTCCAAGCCATGGGGGATGCAATATCAAATTTGTCATTAAAATCATGCAAAATCCTCATGAAATCATGTAAAATGCACAATGCATGCTTGAATTAGGATGTAAATGATTTTCTTCCCAAAACTAGCTTATTTCCTAAGAAAATGCAATGAAACTACCTAAAAACAGTAACAAAAAGGCCAGTGAAACTGGCCAAAATGCCCTGGCATCACAACACCAAACTTAAAGCTTGCTTGTCCCTAAGCAAGTACTGGAACAAGAGAATGATGAATGTAATTTCCAGAGAAATGAGTCATTCTTGTGGAAGTCATATTACTGATTTTATGGTGGTTTCATGCATAGCAACTTAGGTTTATTCCACTGCTGGCTTTCAGACCTTTATCATCTCCTAACATACTCACTTTGTTATATCCCATGAGACCTTTATTTATTGATCCTTTTATTTTTATTTCAAGGGTTGTTTGTGTTCTTCAGGCTAAGTGCTCTGTAAGGGGGCAACTCTTTAAGATAAGCTTTCAGCCAACACTCCCGAACCAGTTGGTTCAAGGTGCTAGGTGTTGAAACACCCCTAAGGACTTACTCCCTCAAGTCTCTCCCCCATACATACACACCACAGGCATCTGGTTCATTTATTTTCTTCCTTGAGACCTTGGTGTCCAACACCTCTTTGGGTTACTAAGTGTTCTGTAGTGAGGGTTACTCTTGATAGTGGATTTTCAGCTGATAATCCAGGGTTAGTTAACCCAAGTTATCAAGTGATAAAGCACCCCTAAGAGCTTATTCATCCAAGTAGATCCCCCACACAGGAGCACCACAGACACATGTCTTAAGGTAAACCATTGGTGCCTAGCCTTATTGCTTATTCTTTGTCTTTTGTTTTTCACTCCCATTGTTCTTTCCCTTTACTCATATTAGGATCTTGTTGTTATCTTAGTCTCATGGGTATATCAAAAGTAAAATATTCAGGATAGATAGTTATCATCCTAACCTTGTGGTTGAACCAACTTAGCTAACTTATGATTACCCCCCAAAGATTCATGAATACACTTCCATATTATGGGCTCCACTCTGGTCTTTTAGAAACATAAACACTCATTCTCTTTTCATTTGATTTAAAAGACAAGCATACAAGTAAGTAAATGAAAGATGCAGTGACACTCCAACCAGAATCATAAACCATTTTCAATCAAAAGCTTAAAAGACGAAATTGAAAAGTGCTTAAGCTAATATGGAAGCATGTTCTATTTCATACAAGATCTTCCTTATTCAAGCATAGAGAAAAGATGGAGTAAAGAAGGAACTCCACCATCTTTTACTTTTGTGGCTGTCCATGCTCTTTTCCTTGCTGGTCCTCCTTGTGTGCACTTCCTCGCAGCCGTGCCAATCTCGCTTGCTTCCAATCCGCAAGTGCCTTCCTCACTGATTCATGATTCTCTTCCACCCTTTGTCTCTCTTCTCGTGCTAATTCATCCTTCATTTCTTCATACCTTGCGATTCCTGGGTGTAATATAGGTACCCAAGTCTGGCTTGAGTGTTTATGTGATGCCCTGTCTCGCTCATGTAAACTCCTTCTACAAATGCCCTTTGCTCGTCCAGTAGTTCTGTGTGTTCTATTTGTCTTCGATGCATCTTATGTATGTGTGCCCCTTGATGTGTTTGGATGTTGATTAGCCTCTGGATGGACTCTTGTTGCTCATTTTGCCTTTGTTCCATCCTGTTGAATGTTTCTCCCCATTGTTGCCATTGACTTTGTTGCTGTTCCATCATCTGTAGTTGAAGCTCTTTCTGTGCTCCTTGGCCTTCCAAATACTGTCTAGACAAGCTATTAATGGCTTCCTGTAGTTGGTGCATGTCCAAGGTCTGTGGTGCTTGCCCCTCTAGGGCTTGTCCTTCCACTACTTGAGGGCCCGTACTATTTCTTTGCTTCTTTTGAGGTACGGGGAATGCTGCAGCATTCATCCTTTGGACAGTTATTGGAATGCCTTTCTTTATCCATACAGGATCCTCATCTTCAAACTCCACCCCAGCTTTCTTGCATATTCGGTAAATAGTGCTGGGGTAACCTAACGTTCCTCTTGCGTCACTTTTCTCTGCCATCTTTCTAATGCCTTGAGCTATGATTTCATGAACCTTGATTTCTCCTCCTTTGAGTATGCAATGCACCATTGTTGCTCTCTCCAGATTCACCTCCGAGTTGTTTGCAGCTGGGAGGATAGATCTCCTCACTAGCTCAAACCACCCCTTGGCTTCAGGAGTGAGATCTGTTCTCTTGATGAATTTTGGCTTATTTCCCGCGCCCCTTTCCCAGTCAGCTCCTGGTACACAAAGGTCTCGCAAGAGCTGGTCATAATTGGGGTTGTTGTCCATCCTTGAGTGATAACTTTCTTCTTCAAACGGTATAGACCGTAGCTTCAATGCCCTCATTACACTCATGGGACCAAAATCCACCATCTTTCCTCTCACAAAGCTTGTATATGACTCATCTTTCTTATCATACCGGACTGCATTTGCATAAAATTCTCTTATGAAGTTTGCATTCACCTTAGTGACCGGGTCAGTGAGGAGCTCCCACCTTCTCCTTTCAACCTTTTCTGCGATCTCTGGGCACTCACTCTTCTTAACTTGAAATCCCAACTCATAGATGATTTCCTTATCAACCATCCACCCGTATTCCAATGCATGATGCAAGCTTCTAAACCTCTTCTCATCATATGGGTGTTCCTCCATGGGTTCCTTTCCCTTCCTTCTCTTGGCACTTGAAGTTGCCATGAATGATAGTTATTATGTGAAGGTGGTAAGGTTGTGGAGACTTTTGGTTGTTTAGGGTTTTATGGCAATGAAGAGAGTGAGGAGAAACGTTTGTAATGAGGTAAGAAATCCTGCGTTTCGAAATGGATATGTATGAAGAGTGTGTGAGGAAAGTTAAGGATGGGTACGGAACAAGGGTAACTTATATAGGGAGGTTGTAAGTGAATGGAGGGTGTGGATTGTTGGAGTTGTTGCTTGATGGACGGTTGGTGTAGTGCAAGGATAAGGGACAAGGATCACCACTTTATGATGGAGATTGCTCGATCTTCAAGGGTCTTCTCTCTTCAATGTTGCATGGCAACATTTTCCAATGCAATCCCTCTTGAAACACGTGTGTGGCTCCTCATCATGAAGTGGCCGAACCTTCCACATTTGATTGCCCAATCAATCACCTTCAATGCTCCTCTCCTTTTCCCTATAAAATAAAATGAGAAAAGTAAAAAGGAATGTCTGAACCAAATTGAATTCTACGGTTAGCATAATAAAAGCAAGAAAAAGGGTTTTTTGTTTATTCATGAACTCCGACTAACTAACTAACTGTGTATCCTTATATGCACATTGGTGGCACCATAAGGTGACACCAAACTTAGTTTTGAGCACTGTGATGAAAAGTTGTGTTCAAAGCCTTTAGAATAATGCTTTGAACACCAAACTTGTTCTTCACTATATTCTGCATATCAAGAATTTCACATGTGTTTGTCAAGTTTCGGTTGGAATTCATGAATATTGATTTATTCACTATTTTCTCAATGCATATAAAACATGGGTTGCCTCCCATGAAGCGCTTCTTTAGCGTCACTAGCTTGACGTTTTGCTTTCATCAAGGAGGTTGGTAGTGCTTGAAGTCTTCTCCTCTGGCAGTGGACTTATATCCATTGGTTGGATCAATTATCTCTACATGCTCCAAGGAGAGAACTCTGTTGATGGTGAAAACCTTAGGTAACTGAAATGGCACAGTAGGGAGATTAGGGGGGATGTCTGTGAAGTAGGCTGAGATTACTTTATCCCCTGGAGAGAAATCTTCTGTAGGGATCTTCTTGTTCCGCCACCCCCTTAGTACCTTCTTCTTTGCCCCTGGTGCTGTTTTCTTATTCTTGGTGACCTCCTTTTTTGATGAGCTTTTGTTGATGTCCTCGCATGCCTCTGGTGGCTTAGGTTCTTCCAATTTTTTCTTGACCTGTGGCATTTGTTGTTTGCCTTGTCCATCAACCCAGTGAGTCTCAGGATGAGCTGGCTGTGCTTCAGTGCTTGCTTCTTCCTTTAACAGCTCATCATGTTGTTTGCTTGATTCCTTGTACTCTTGGTCTTCTTCTTTGAAGACATTAAAGCTGAGTTGCTCATCATGGATTCTCAGTATTAGCTCCCCTTTCTCCACATCTATGAGTGCTCTAGCAGTAGCGAGAAATGGTCTACCCAGTATGATTGGGTGCAGGTGACTCTCTTCCATGTCCAGGATGACAAAGTCTGTTGGGAGAAAGTATTTTCCAACTTTGAGCAACACATTTTCCACCACTCCTATTGCTTGCTTTTGAGTCTTGTTGGCCAACCTTATGACAACATTTGTGGGTAGTATCTCATTGATCTGCATCCTTTTCACCAGGGATAGGGGCATTAAGTTGATGCTTGCTCCTAAATCACAAAGTGCTCTCTCAAAAAGTGTCTCCCCTATGGCACAAGGGATGTGAAAACTCCCTGGGTCTCTTCTTTTTGTAGGTAGCTCAGGTTGAATCAGAGCACTACATTCTTTGTTCATCACTATAGTCTGGCCCCCCTTGAGTGAACTCTTCCTGGGAAGAAGTTCCTTCATATATTTGATGAATGCTGGCATTTGCTGAATGGCCTTGATGAATGGTATGTTCACAGTCAAGGATGCAAACAAGTCCAAGAACCTTGAGTATATTCTCTTTCCCACAGCACCCTTAAGTAGTTGGGGAAATGGTGCATATAGTCTCAGTAGCTCCTGTTGTGAGATTTCTGGTCCTTGATGGTCTTTCTTCTCCTTCTCTACTAAGGTATCTCCAGGTTGTTCTGTCAAATTGCTTGGCTTGTCTTTAGTCTCCTTATCATTTGTAGTGACCATGTTGCAATCCTCCCATCTTACTTTCTTCGTTTCACCTCTCGGATTCTTCTCCGTGTCACTTGGGAAGCTATCAGTGGGTCTGGGAATCTTCTCAGATAAATATCCCACTTGGAATTTGATGAGCGGATAATTTGTACGCTTTTTGGCATTGTTTTTAGTATGTTTTTAGTATGATCTAGTTAGTTTTTAGTATATTTTTATTAGTTTTTAGTTAAAATTCACTTTTCTGGACTTTACTATGAGTTTGTGTGTTTTTCTGTGATTTCAGGTATTTTCTGGCTGAAATTGAGGGACCTGAGCAAACATCTGATTCAGAGACTAAAAAGGACTGCAGATGCTGTTGGATTCTGACCTCCCTGCACTCGAAGCGGATTTTCTAGAGCTACAGAAGCCCAATTGGCACGCTCTCAACGGCGTTGGAAAGTAGACATCCTGGGCTTTCCAGCAATAGATGATAGTCCATACTTTGCCCAAGATTTGATGGCCCAAACCGGCGTTCAAAGTCACCCTCAGGAATTCCAGCGTTAAACGCCGGAACTGGCACAAGAATGGGAGTTAAACGCCCAAACTGGCACCAAAGCTGGCGTTTAACTCCAAAAAGAGTCTCTACACGAAAATGCTTCAATGCTCAGCCCAAGCACACACCAAGTGGGCCCGGAAGTGGATTTTTATGTAATTTACTCATCTCTATAAACCCTAGGCTACTAGTTCTCTATAAGTAGGACCTTTTACTATTGTATCTGGGAATCTTTGGATTTCTTTTGATCCTTTGATCATCTTTGGACATCTAGTTCTTAGATCATTGGGAGGCTGGCCATTCGGCCATGCCTAGACCTTGTTCTTATGTATTTTCAACGGTGGAGTTTCTACACACCATAGATTAAGGTGTGGAGCTCTGCTGTACCTCGAGTATTAATGCAATTACTATTGTTCTTCTATTCAATTCCGCTTGTTTTTGTTCCAAGATATCACTTGTTCTTCAACTTGATGAATGTGATGATCCGTGACACTCATCATCATTCTCACCTATGAACGTGTGACTGACAACCACCTCCGTTCTACCTTAGATTGGGTGAATATCTCTTGGATTCCTGATACACGATGCATGGTTGATCGCCTGACAACCGAGTGCTCGCCTGACAAACGAGCCAGCCATTCCGTGAGATCAGAGTCTTCGTGGTATAGGCTAGAACTGATGGCGGCATTCAAGAGAATCCGGAAGGTCTAACCTTGTCTGTGGTATTCTGAGTAGGATTCAATGATTGAATGACTGTGACGAGCTTCAAACTCCTGAATGCGGGGCGTTAGTGACAGACGCAAAAGAATCACTGGATTCTATTCCGGCCTGATTGAGAACCGATAGATGGATAGCCGTGCCGTGACAGGGTGCGTTGAACATTTCCACTGAGAGGATGGGAGGTAGCCACTGACAACGGTGAAACCCATGCATAAGCTTGCCATGGAAAGGAGTAAGAAGGATTGGATGAAGACAGTAGGAAAGCAGAGAGACGGAAGGGACAAGCATCTTCATGCGCTTATCTGAAATCCACACCAATGAATTACATAAGTATCTCTATCTTTATCTTTATGTTTTATTCGTATATCATCATTCATATCCATTTGAGTCTGCCTGACTAAGATTTACAAGGTGACCATAGCTTGCTTCATACCAACAATCTCTGTGGGATCGACCCTTACTCGCGTAAGGTTTATTACTTGGACGACCCAGTACACTTGCTGGTTAGTTGTGCGAAGTTGTAGTGATTGTTCAAGTATGGACAACTGACGGTTCATCTTGTTGCTTAGATTAGGTATTTTTCTTCAGAGTTCTTAAGAATGAATTCTAGTGTTTCAAGGTGATGTTCTTATCATCACCAAAGCTGATTGATCTTCATCAATTTAGCTCTTAAATGCAATGTTCTGCTGAAGCTTGGCTAGCCATGTCTAATTCCTTTAGACTGAAGCTTTAGACTAACATTGCATGATTCCTGGGATTCTCATTAAGAATTTTGATATCTTTATTTTCTTTTTCCACTTAATTTTCGAAAAAGCACAAAAAAATTTACAAAATCATAAAAACCAAAAATATTTTTCCTGTTGAGACTCTATTCTCATTTTAAGTTTGGTGTCAATTGCATGTTTCTGTTTTTCTTGCATTCATTCATGTGTCTTAGTGATCTTCAAGATGTTCTTGATGATTTCATTACTCTGATCCTTAATTCCTCTTGACTTGAGTGTTTATGTGTCTCATATGCATTCTCATTAGTGTCAGTAGTATACAAACTGCTAAGTTTGGTGTATTGCATGCATTATTATTTGATTTTAGTTGCATTTTGATTATTCCTCACTATTAAAAATCCAAAAATATTTTTAATTTGTGTCTTTTCAAGTCAATAAAACAGAGAATTGAAGATTCAGAACATACAGCAGAGGAATTATACAGAAAAAGCTGGGCGTTCAAAACGCCCAGTGAAGAAGGACAGACTGGCGTTTAAGCGCCAGCCCGGGTGCTTGGTTGGGCGTTTAACGCCCAAAAGGGTAGAGTTTTGGGCGTTAAACGCCAGAATGTGCACCATTCTGGGCGTTTAACGCCAGGATGGCACAAGAGGGAAGATTTTGTTTTCAATGCAAATTTTTTTCAAGTTTTCAAAATCTTTTCAAAATCAAATCTTTTTCAAATCATATCTTTTCAATCAAATCTTTTTCAAATTCAATTTCTTTCTATTTCCAAAGATACTTGCTATCAATTAATGATTTGATTCAACATTTCAAGTATGTTGCCTTTTCTGTTGAGAAAGGTTTAATGTTTGAATCATATCTTTTCTTGATAGCCAAGTCATTAATTTTCAAAATAATTTTTTTTTAAAATGTTTTTCAAATCATATCTTCTCAATCACATCTTTTTAAACTAATCATATCTTCTTGACCACATCTTTTTCAAAATAACTTTCAATCAAATCTTTTTGATTTCTAATTTCAAATTCTTTTTCAAAAATCACCTGATTTCTTTCCCACTTTTGTTTTCGAAAATTATCAATCAAAGTTTTTCAAAAATGTTTTCAAAATCTTTTACTTAATTTTCGAAAATTACTTCCCTTCTTCTCACATCCTTCTATTTATGGACTAACACTATTCCTTAATGCAAAATTCGAACTCCATCTTCTTTGATAAGTTCAAATTTTCTACTTCTGTCTTCTACTTTTCTTTTCCTCTGACACCTAAAGGAATCTCTATACTGTGACATAGAGGATTCCACATTTTCTTGTTCCCTTCTCTTTCTTATGAGCAGGAGCAAGGACAAAAGCATTCTTGTTGAGGCTGATCCTGAGCCTGAACGGCCCTTGAAGAGAAAGCTAAGAGAAGCCAAAGCACAACTCTCTGTAGAGGACCTAACAGAATTCTTCAAAGAAGAAGAACACATGGCAGCCGAAAACAACAACAATGCCAACAATGCAAGGAAGGTGCTGGGTGACTTTACTGCACCTACTCCCGACTTCTATGGGAGAAGCATCTCTATCCCTGCCATTGGAGCAAACAACTTTGAGCTTAAGCCTCAATTAGTTTCTCTAATGCAACAGAATTGCAAGTTCCATGGACTTCCATTGGAAGATCCTCATCAGTTTTTAGCTGAGTTCTTGCAAATCTGTGACACTGTCAAGACTAATGGGGTTGACCCTGAGGTCTACAGACTTATGCTATTCCCTTTTGCTGTAAGAGACAGAGCTAGGACATGGTTGGACTCTCAACCCAAAGAAAGCCTGGACTCTTGGGAAAAGCTAGTCAATGCCTTATTGGCAAAGTTCTTTCCACCTCAAAAATTGAGTAAGCTTAGAGTGGAAGTCCAAACCTTCAGACAGAAGGAAGGAGAATCCCTCTATGAAGCTTGGGAAAGATACAAACAATTAATCAGAAAGTGTCCTTCTGATATGCTTTCTGAATGGAGCATCATAGGTATTTTCTATGATGGTCTCTCTGAACTGTCCAAGATGTCTTTGGATAGCTCTGCTAGAGGATCTCTTCATCTGAAGAAGACGCCTACAGAAGCTCAAGAGCTGATTGAAATGGTTGCAAATAACCAATTCATGTACACTTCTGAAAGAAATCCTGTGAACAATAGGACTAGTCAGAAGAAAGGAGTTCTTGAGATTGACACTCTGAATGCCCTATTGGCTCAGAACAAAATATTGACTCAACAAGTCAATATGATTTCTCAAAGTCTGTCTGGAATGCAAAATGCACCAAGTAGTACTAAGGAAGCTTCATCTGAGGAAGAAGCTTATGATCCTGAGAACCCTTCAATGGAAGAGGTGAATTACATGGGAGAACCCTATGGGAACACCTATAATTCTTCATGGAGAAATCATCCAAATCTCTCATGGAAGGATCAACAGAGACCTCAACAAGGTTTCAACAATAATAATGGTGGAAGAAACAGGTTTAGCAATAGCAAGCCTTTCCCATCATCTTCTCAGCAACAGACAGAGAGTTCTAAGCAGAATACCTCTGACTTAGCAACCATGGTCTCTGATCTAATCAAAACCACTCAAAGTTTCATGACTGAAACAAGGTCCTCCATTAGAAATTTGGAGGGACAAGTGGGTCAGCTGAGCAAGAAAATTACTGAACTCCCTCCTAGTACTCTCCCAAGCAATACAGAGGAAAATCCAAAAGGAGAGTGCAAAGCCATCAACATGGCCGAATTTGGAGAGGAGGAAGAGGCAGTGAACGCCACCGAGGAAGACCTCAATGAACGTCCACTGGCCTCCACTGAGTTCCCCAATGAGGAACCATGGGAATCTGAGGCTCAAAATGAGACCATAGAGATTCCATTGGACTTACTTCTGCCATTCATGAGCTCTGATGAGTATTCTTCCTCTGAAGAGGATGAGTATGTCACTGAAGAGCAAGTTGCTAAATACCTTGGAGCAATCATGAAGCTAAATGACAAGTTATTTGGAAATGAGACTTGGGAGGATGAATCCCCTTTGCTCACCAAAGAACTGGATGACTTGTATAGGCAGAAACTGCCTCAAAAGAGACAGGATCCTGGGAAGTTTTCAATACCTTGTACCATAGGCACCATGACCTTCAAGAAGGCCTTGTGTGACTTAGGGTCAAGTGTAAACCTCATGCCTCTCTCTGTAATGGAGAAGTTAGGGATCTTTGAGGTGCAAGCTGCAAAAATCTCACTAGAGATGGCAGACAATTCAAGAAAACAAGCCTATGGACTTGTAGAGGATGTTCTGGTAAAAGTTGAAGACCATTACATCCCTACTGATTTCATAGTCCTAGAAACTGGGAAGTGCATGGATGAATCCATCATCCTTGGCAGACCCTTCCTAGCCACAGCAAGGGCTGTGATTGATGTTGATAGAGGAGAATTGATCATTCAAGTGAATGAAAAATCCTTTGTGTTTGAGGCTCAAGGATATCCCTCTGTCACCATGGAGAGGAAGCATGAAGAGCTTCTCTCAAAACAGAGCCACACAGAGCCCCCACAGTCAAACTCTAAGTTTGGTGTTGGGAGGCCACAACCAAACTCTAAGTTTGGTGTTGAACCCCCACATTCAAACTCTAAGTTTGGTGTTGGGAGGTTCCAACATTGCTCTGAGTATCTGTGAGGCTCCATGAGAGTCCTCTGTCAAGCTACTGACATTAAAGAAGCGCTTGTTGGGAGGCAACCCAATGTTATATTTTATCTATTCTCTTTTGTTATTTTATATTTTTTGTAGGTTGATGATCATGAGAAGTCACAAAATCAATGAAAAAAGCAAAAATAGAATGAAAAACAGAAGGAAAAACAGCACACCCTGGAGGAGAGCGCACTGGCGTTTAAACGCCAGTGAGGCTAGTAGATGGGCGTTTAACGCCCAGTCTGGCACCATTCTGGGCGTTTAACGCCAAAAAGGGGCACCAGACTGGCGTTAAACGCCAGAAAAGGGCAAGAAGCTGGCGTAAACGCCAGAAATGGGCACCAGCCCGGCGTTTAACGCCAGAAATGGCTAAAAACGCATTTTTGCATGCCATTTGGTGCAGGGATGACTTTTCCTTGACACCTCAGGATCTGTGGACCCCACAGGATCCCACCTACCCCACCACTCTCTATCTCTTCTTCACCCATTCATCAATCACCTCAAATACCTCTTCCCCAAAAAAACCCTTCACCTATCAAATCCCATCTTTCTCTTCACCACTCACATCCATCCTTCATAAAACCCCACCTACCTCACCCTTCAAATTCAAACCACTTTCCCTCCCAAACCCACCCATACATGACCGAACCATGAGCCCCCCCACTCCTATATAAACCCATCTTCACTCCTTCATCTTCACACAACCAAACCACCACTTCTCCCCCTTTTTGGCCGAACACAAAGCTATTCCCTTCTTCCTCATTTCTTCTTCTTCTACTCTCTTCTTTCTTCTTTTGCTCGAGGACGAGCAAACCTTTTAAGTTTGGTGTGGTAAAAGCATTGCTTTTTGTTTTTCCATAACCATTTATGGCATTCAAGGCCGGAGAAACCTCTAGAAAGAGGAAAGGGAAGGCAAAAGCTTCCACCTCCGAGTCATGGGAGATGGAAAGATTCATCTCAAAGGTGCATCAAGACCACTTCTATGAAGTTGTGGCCTTGAAGAAGGTGATCCCCGAGGTCCCTTTTTCACTCAAAAAGAGTGAATATCCGGAGATCCGACATGAGATCCGAAGAAGAGGTTGGGAAGTTCTTACCAACCCCATTCAACAAGTCGGAATCTTAATGGTTCAAGAGTTCTATGCCAATGCATGGATCACCAAGAACCATGATCAAAGTGTGAACCCGGATCCAAAGAATTATCTTACTATGGTTCGGGGGAAATACTTGGATTTTAGTCCGGAAAATGTAAGGTTGGCATTCAACTTGCCCATGATGCAAGGAGATGAACATCCTTACACTAGAAGGGTCAACTTTGATCAAAGGTTGGACCAAGTCCTCACAGTCATATGTGAAGAGGGCGCCCAATGGAAGAGAGATTCAAGAGGGAAGCCGGTTCAATTGAGAAGGCATGACCTCAAACCCGTGGCTAGAGGATGGTTGGAGTTTATCCAACGCTCAATCATTCCCACTAGCAACCGGTCCGAAGTTACTATAGACCGGGCTATCATGATTCATAGCGTCATGATTGGAGAAGAAATAGAAGTTCATGAGGTTATATCTCAAGAACTTTATAAGGTGGCGGACAAGTCTTCTACCTTGGCAAGGTTAGCCTTCCCTCATCTCATTTGTCACCTCTGTTATTCGGTTGGAGTTGACATAGAGGGAGACATCCCTATTGATGAGGACAAGCCCATCACTAAGAAGAGGATGGAGCACACAAGAGACCCCACTCATCATGAGATCCCTGAGATACCTCAAGGGATGCACTTTCCTCCACAAAACTATTGGGAGCAACTAAACACCTCCCTAGGAGAATTGAGTTCCAACATGGGACAACTAAGGGTGGAGCATCAAGAACACACCATCATCCTCCATGAAATTAGAGAAGATCAAAGAATCATGAGAGAGGAGCAACAAAGACAAGGAAGAGACATTGAGGAGCTCAAGCACTCCATAGGATCTTCAAGAGGAAGAAAGAGCCGCCATCACTAAGGTGGACCCGTTCCTTAATTTCCTTATTCTTTATTTTCCTGTTTTTCGAATTTTAGTGCTTATGTTTGTCTATGTTTGTGTCTTGTGATCATTAGTGTCTTAGTGTCTATGCCTTAAAGTTATGAATGTCCTATGAATCCATCACCTCTCTTAAATAAATGTTCTTAATTGAAAAAGAAAAGAATTGCATGAATTTTGAATTTTATAACAGTTTAATTATTTTGATGTGGTGGCATTACTTTTGTCTTCTGAATGAATGCTTAAACAGTGCATATGTCTTTTGAATTTGTGGTTCATGAATGTTGGCTCTTGAAAGAATGATGAAAAAGGAGACATGTTACTGAGGATCTGAAAAATCATAAAAATGATTCTTGAAGCAAGAAAAAGCAGTGATTCAAAAAAAAAATTCGAAAAAAAGAGAGAAAGAAAAAGAAAGAGGAAAAAGAAAAAGAAAGAAAAAGAAAGAAAATAAAGTTGTGATCCAAGGCAAAAAGAGTGTGCTTAAGAACCCTGGACACCTCTAATTGGGGACTCTAGCAAAGCTGAGTCACAATCTGAAAAGGTTCACCCAATTATGTGTCTGTGGCATGTATGTATCCGGTGGTAATACTGGAAGACAGAGTGCTTTGGGCCACGGCTAAGACTCAATAAGTAGCTGTGTTCAAGAATCATCATACTTAACTAGGAGAATCAATGACACTATCTGGATTCTGAGTTCCTAAAGAAGCCAATCATTCTGAATTTCAAAGGATAGAGTGAGATGCCAAAACTGTTCAGAGGCAAAAAGCTAAAAGCCCCGCTCATCTAATTAATACTGATCTTCATAGATGTTTTTGGAATTCATTGCATATTCTCTTCTTTTTATCTTGTTTGATTTTCAGTTGCTTGAGGACAAGCAACAATTTAAGTTTGGTGTTGTGATGAGCGGATAATTTGTACGCTTTTTGGCATTGTTTTTAGTATGTTTTTAGTATGATCTAGTTAGTTTTTAGTATATTTTTATTAGTTTTTAGTTAAAATTCACTTTTCTGGACTTTACTATGAGTTTGTGTGTTTTTCTGTGATTTCAGGTATTTTCTGGCTGAAATTGAGGGACCTGAGCAAAAATCTGATTCAGAGACTAAAAAGGACTGCAGATGCTGTTGGATTCTGACCTCCCTGCACTCGAAGCGAATTTTCTGGAGCTACAGAAGCCCAATTGGCGCGCTCTCAACGGCGTTGGAAAGTAGACATCCTGGGCTTTCCAGCAATATATTATAGTCCATACTTTGCCCAAGATTTGATGGCCCAAACCGGCGTTCAAAGTCACCCTCAGGAATTCCAGCGTTAAACGCCGGAACTGGCACAAGAATGGGAGTTAAACGCCCAAACTGGCACCAAAGCTGGCGTTTAACTCCAAGAAGAGTCTCTACACGAAAATGCTTCAATGCTCAGCCCAAGCACACACCAAGTGGGCCCAAAAGTGGATTTTTATGTCATTTACTCATCTCTGTAAACCCTAGGCTACTAGTTCTCTATAAGTAGGACCTTTTATTATTGTATCTGGGAATCTTTGGATTTCTTTTGATCCTTTGATCATCTTTGGACATCTAGTTCTTAGATCATTGGGAGGCTGGCCATTCGGCCATGCCTAGACCTTGTTCTTATGTATTTTCAACGGTGGAGTTTCTACACACCATAGATTAAGGTGTGGAGCTCTGCTGTACCTCGAGTATTAATGCAATTACTATTGTTCTTCTATTCAATTCCGCTTGTTCTTGTTCCAAGATATCACTTGTTCTTCAACTTGATGAATGTGATGATCCGTGACACTCATCATCATTCTCACCTATGAACGTGTGACTGACAACCACCTCTGTTCTACCTTAGATTGGGTGAATATCTCTTGGATTCCTGATACACGATGCATGGTTGATCGCCTGACAACCGAGTGCTCGCCTGACAAACGAGCCAGCCATTCCGTGAGATCAGAGTCTTCGTGGTATAGGCTAGAACTGATGGTGGCATTCAAGAGAATCCGGAAGGTCTAACCTTGTCTGTGGTATTCTGAGAAGGATTCAATGATTGAATGACTGTGACGAGCTTCAAACTCCTGAAGGCGGGGCTTTAGTGACAGACGCAAAAGAATCACTGGATTCTATTCCGGCCTGATTGAGAACCGACAGATGGATAGCCGTGCCGTGACAGGGTGCGTTGAACATTTCCACTGAGAGGATGGGAGGTAGCCACTGACAACGGTGAAACCCTTGCATAAGCTTGCCATGAAAGGAGTAAGAAGGATTGGATGAAGACAGTAGGAAAGCAGAGAGACGGAAGGGACAAGCATCTTCATGCGCTTATCTGAAATCCACACCAATGAATTACATAAGTATCTCTATCTTTATCTTTATGTTTTATTCGTATATCATCATTCATATCCATTTGAGTCTGCCTGACTAAGATTTACAAGGTGACCATAGCTTGCTTCATACCAACAATCTCTGTGGGATCGACCCTTACTCGCGTAAGGTTTATTACTTGGACGACCCAGTACACTTGCTGGTTAGTTGTGCGAAGTTGTAGTGATCACAATTTCGCGCTACCAGAATTCCAGCTTCTTGATTGCTTCTCCCCGATTCTTCATACTGGCTCGCACCTCCTCTTGGAACACCTTATTGTCTTGAATGTCTTTGCATATGCTTTCAAGGAGGGTTTCTATCTTTGAGATTCTGTCATCAAATGATGGTAGGTTGGGATTAGGGGTAGATGGATGAGATGTGTTGATGTGGGGGTGTTGATATGTCCTCTGTGTGAATTGTTGATGAGCTGCATTGTCGTTGGAGTTGTAACGTCTCTGGTCTTGGCTTTGCTCTTGCTGATTTCCCCACCCAAAGTTTGGGTGGTTCCTCCATCCAGAGTTGTATGTCTTGGGGTATGTATTATGGTTCTGTCTAGGTGAATTCCCAATGTAGTTGGCTTGCTCAAGGTCCTTTTCTTCAACTTCTTCTTGGGTTGTTGATGAGGTGGTGATTGCTGCTACTTTACTTCTTTCCATCTTCTTGGTGAGGTCAGCTAGCTGCTTGGTGATGAGCTTGTTTTGAGCCAGTAGAGCATCTACATTGTTTAGCTCCATTACTCCTCTAGTGTTCCCTCTTTGGAAGCATAGAAGTAGTCGTTCTCAGCTACAATTTCAATGACATCTATGGCTTCTTCAATGGTCTTCTTCTTGTTCAAGGATCCTCCAGAGGAATGATCTACTGCCTTCTTTGATTCATATGACAAGCCTTCATAGAAGATATGCAACTGCACCCATTCATTAAACATATTTGGTGGACATCTTCTTGTTAGGTCTTTAAACCTTTCCCAAGCTTCATAAAGTGTCTCCCCATCTTGCTGTTTGAACGTCTATACTTCAGTTCTCAGCCTATTGATCCTTTGCGGGGGGTAAAACCTTGCCAAAAACTTATTCACTACCTCCTCCCAAGTTGTCAGGCTTTCTTTTGGGAAGGA
The DNA here is from genome assembly GCF_003086295.3 of Arachis hypogaea. Taxonomy (NCBI): domain Eukaryota; kingdom Viridiplantae; phylum Streptophyta; class Magnoliopsida; order Fabales; family Fabaceae; genus Arachis; species Arachis hypogaea. The sequence goes on along the minus strand of NC_092044.1, from coordinate 59,866,892 downwards.
TTCGAGCCATTTGAATGCCTTGTCCCTGAGTGAGAAAGGGAACAAGAGCAGCCTATAGATATCCTGGTGGACTCCATTGGACTTCACCGTGTCACAAATCCTCAAGAAGATGGTCAAGTGTTGATTCGGATCTTCTTGAGCTCCTCCTCCAAATGAGCAATTATTCTGCACAAGAGTGATGAGCTGAGGTTTTAGCTCGAAATTGTTGGCATGGATGGTTGGTTTTTGGATGCTACTTCCACAGTTCCCTGGGTTTGGGTTGATATAAGAGCCCAAGACTCTTCTATCCTCCCCACCAGGATTTGCTCTACCTCCTCCACCATGGTTGTGAACCTCTTCCTCACGATGGTCTTCCATGGTTGTTTCAAAGTATTCTTCAAAGTGTTCCTCCTCTTCTTCAGCACCAACCACACATTTTTCTTTTGCCTCCCTTCTTAATCTCAAGAAAGTTCTCTCAGGTTCAAAATCAAAGGTAGTTGAAGCCCCGCCTCTTCTCCATGTCATACAACCAACAGAGTACAAGCAAAGAAAAGAAATGCAGATAGTATTTTGTTAGGATTACTGTTAGTGTCAGTGATGCATTATATCAAACAGTTAGTGGGGTTAGTGAACTGAATTGTAAATAACAAAGAAAAACTAAGAAATAGGGGAGGGGAGAAATTAACTAAGACAGAAAGCAAAATACTCAAACAGAAAATTAAATCAAACAAAACAAAAATGCTCAATCTAGTGATCCTTGGTGCACGAAATTGTGATCATCAATGGCGCCATCAACATGGTACGCACAATTGTAATCCCAACCCTTTATCACAACTTTGCACAACTAACCAGCAAGTGTACTGGGTCATCCAAGTAATAAACCTTACGCGAGTAAAGGTCGATCCCACAGAGATTGTTGGTATGAAGCAAGCTATGGTCACCTTGTAAATCTTAGTCAAGCAGACTCAAATGGTTATGGATGATGTATGAATAAAACATAAAGATAAAGATAGAGATACTTATGTAATTCATTGGTGAGAATTTCAGATAAGCGTATGAAGATGCTTTGTCCCTTCCGTCTCTCTGCTTTCCTACTGTCTTCATCCAATCCTTCTTACTCCTTTCCATGGCAAGCTGTATGTTGGGCATCACTGTTGTCAGTGGCTACAGTCCCGTCCTCTCAGTGAAAATGTTCAACGCACCCTGTCACGGCACGGCTAATCATCTGTCGGTTCTCAATCAGGTTGGAATAGAATCCATTGATTCTTTTGCGTCTGTCACTAACGCCCTGCCTTCAGGAGTTTGAAGCTCGTCACAGTCATTCAATCATTGAATCCTACTCAGAATACCACAGACAAGGTTTAGACCTTCCGGATTCTCTTGAAGTGGTTGTCAGGCACTCGTTCATAAGTGAGAATGATGATGAGTGTCACATAATCATCACATTCATCATGTTCTTGGGTGCAAATGAATATCTTAGAACAAGAATAAGCCGAATTGAATAGAAGAACAATAGTAATTGCATTAATACTCGAGGTACAGCAGAGCTCCACACCTTAGTCTATGATGTGTAGAAACTCCACGATTGAAAATACATAAGAACAAGGTCTAGGCATGGCCGAGAGGCCAGCCCCCATGATCTAAGATAGCATAAGACTAAAGATAGCTACCAAGATGAAAATACAATAGTAAAAGATCCTATTTGTAGAGAACTAGTAGCCTAGGGTTTACAAAGATGAGTAAATTACATAAAAATCCACTTTCGGGCCCACTTGGTGTGTGCTTGGGCTGAGGATTGAAGAATTTTCGTGTAGAGACTCTTCTTGGAGTTAAACGCCAGCTTTTGTGCCAGTTTGGGCGTTCAACTCCCATTCTTGTGCCAGTTCCGGCGTTTAACGCCGGGCAGTTTTGAGCTGATTTGGAACGCCGGTTTGGGCCATCAAATCTCGGGCAAAGTATGGACTATTATATATTGCTGGAAAGCCCAGGATGTCTACTTTCCAACGCCAATTGGGATTTTATAGCTCAAGAAAATCCACTTCGAGTACAGGGAGGTCAGAATCCAACAGCATCTGCAGTCCTTTTCAGCCTCTGAATCAGATTTTTGCTCAAGTCCCTCAATTTCAGCCAGAAAATACCTGAAATCACAGAAAAACACACAAACTCATAGTAAAGTCCAGAAAAGTGAATTTTAACTATAAACTAATAGAAATATACTAAAAACTAACTAAAACACACTAAAAACATACTAAAAACAATGCCAAAAAGCATACAAATTATCCGCTCATCACCACACCAAACTTAAATTGTTGCTTGTCCCCAAGCAACTGGAAATTAAATAAGATAAAGAGAAGAGAATATGCAATGAATTCCAAAAACATCTATGAAGATCAGTATTAATAAGATGAGCGGGGCTTTTAGCTTTTTGCCTCTGAATAGTTTTGGCATCTCACTCTATCCTTTGAAATTTAGAATGATTGGTTTCTATAGGAACTCAGAATCCAGATAGTGTTATTGATTCTCCTAGTTAAGTATGATGATTCTTGAAGACAGCTACTTTATGAGTCTTGGCCGTGGCCCCAAAGCACTTTGTCTTCCAGTATTACCACCGGATACATACATGCCACAGACACATAATTGGGTGAACCTTTTCAGATTGTGACTCAGCTTTGCTAGAGTCCCCAATTAGAGGTGTCCAGGGTTCTTAAGCACACTCTTTTTGCCTTGGATCACACTTTTATTTCTTTCTTTTTCTTTCTTTTTCTCTTTCTCTTTTTTTTTGTATTCACTGCTTTTTCTTGCTTCAAGAATCATTTTTATGATTTTTCAGATCCTCAGTAACATGTCTCCTTTTTCATCATTCTTTCAAGAGCTAACCATTCATGAACAACAAATTCAAAAGACATATGCACTGTTTAAGCATACATTCAGAAAACAAAAGTATTGCCACCACATCAAAATAATTAATCTGTTATAAAATTTAAAATTCATGCAATTCTTCTCTTTTTCAATTAAGAACATTTTTCATTTAAGAGAGGTGATGGATTCATAGGACATTCATAACTTTAAGGCATAGACACTAAGACACTAATGATCACAAGGCACAAACATAGATAAACATAAGCATGATTTTTTCGAAAAACAGAAATAAAGAACATGGAAATTGAAGAACGGGTCCACCTTAGTGATGGCGGCTTGTTCTTCCTCTTGAAGATCTTATGGAGTGCTTGAGCTCCTGAATGTCTCTTCCTTGCCTTTGTTGCTCCTCTCTCATGATTCTTTGATCTTCTCTAATTTCATGGAGGAGGATGGAATGTTCTTGGTGCTCCACCCTTAGTTGTCCCATGTTGGAACTCAATTCTCCTAGGGAGGTGTTCAGTTGCTCCCAATAGTTCTGTGGAGGAAAGTGCATCCCTTGAGGCATCTCAGGGATTTCCTGATGAGTGGGATCTCTTGTTTGCTCCATCCTTTTCTTAGTGACGGGCTTGTCCTCATCAATGGGGATGTCTCCCTCTATGTCAATTCCAACTGAATAACAGAGATGACAAATGAGATGAGGAAAGGCTAACCTTGCCAAGGTAGAGGACTTGTCCGCCACCTTATAAAGTTCTTGGGCTATAACCTCATGAACTTCTACTTCCTCTCCAATCATGATGCTATGAATCATGATGGCCCGGTCTATAGTAACTTCGGACCGGTTGCTAGTGGGAATGATTGAGCGTTGGATAAACTCCAACCATCCTCTAGCCACGGGTTTGAGGTCATGCCTTCTCAGTTGAACCGGCTTCCCTCTTGAATCTCTCTTCCATTGGGCGCCCTCTTCACAGATGTCTATGAGGACTTGGTCCAACCTTTGATCAAAGTTGACCCTTCTAGTGTAAGGGTGTTCATCTCCTTGCATCATGGGCAAGTTGAATGCCAACCTTACATTTTCCGGACTAAAATCTAAGTATTTCCCCCGAACCATTGTAAGCCAATTCTTTGGGTCCGGGTTCACACTTTAATCATGGTTCTTGGTGATCCATGCATTTGCATAGAACTCTTGAACCATTAAGATTCCGACTTGTTGAATGGGGTTGATAAGAACTTCCCAACCTCTTCTTCGGATCTCATGTCGGATCTCTGGATATTCACTCTTTTTGAGTTTGAAAGGGACCTCGGGGATCACCTTCTTCAAGGCCACAACTTCATAGAAGTGGTCTTGATGCACCCTTGAGATGAATCTCTCCATCTCCCATGACTCGGAAGTGAAAGCTTTTGCCTTCCCTTTCCTCTTTCTAGAGGTTTCTCCGGCCTTGGATGCCATAAATGGTTATGGAAAAACAAAAAGCAATGCTTTTACCACACCAAACTTAAAAGGTTTGCTCGTCCTCGGGCAAAAAAAGAAAGAAGAGAGTAGTAGAAGAAGAAATAGAGGAGATGGAGATGGCTTTAAGGTTCGGCCAAAGGGGAAGAAGTAGTGTTTAGGTTGTGTGAAAATGAATGAGTGAAGATGGGTTTATATAGGAGTGTAGAGGGGGTGTATGGTTCGGCTATGGGAGGTTGGGTTTGGGAGGGAAAGTGGGTTGAATTTGAATGGTGAGGTAGGTGGGGTTTTGTTAAGGATGGATGTGAGTGGTGAAGAGAAAGATGGGATTTGATAGGTGAAGGGTTTTGGGGAAGAGGTGTTGAGGTGATTGGTGAATGGGTGAAGAAGAAGAGAGAGAGTGGTGGGGTAGGTGGGGATCCTGTGGGTTCACAGATCCTGAGGTGTCAAGGAAAAGTCATCCCTGCACCAAGTGGCGAGCAAAAATGACCTTTGTGCCAATTCTGGCGTTAAACGCCGGGCTGGTGCCCATTTCTGGCGTTTAACACTAGCTTCTTGCCCTTTCCTGGCGTTTAACGCCAGTCTGGTGCCCATTTCTGGTGTTAAACGCCCAGAATGGTGCCAGACTGGGCGTTAAACGCCCATTTGCTGCCCTTACTGGCGTTTAAACGCCAGCAAGGTCTTCCTCCAGGGTGTGCTGTTTTTCTTTCTATTTTTCATTATGTTTTTACTTTTTCAATTGATTTTGTGACTTCCCATGATCATTAACCTACAGAAAGCATAAAATAACAAAAGAAAATAGATAAATATAATAAGATTGGGTTGCCTCCCAACAAGCGCTTCTTTAATGTCATTAGCTTGACAAAGGGCTCTCAAAGAGCCTTACAGATGCTCAGAGCAATGTTGGAACCTCCCAACACCAAACTTAGAGTTTGAATGTGGGGGTTCAACACCAAACTTAGAAGTTGGTTGTGGCCTCCCAACACCAAACTTAGAGTTTGACTGTGGGGGCTCTGTTTGACTCTGTTTTGAGAGAAGCTCTTCATGCTTCCTCTCCATAGTGACAAAGGGATATCCTTGAGCTTTAAACACAAAGGATTCTTCATTCACTTGAATGATCAATTCTCCTCTATCAACATCAATCACAGCCTTTGCTGTGGCTAGGAAGGATCTGCCAAGGATGATGGATTCATCCATGCACTTCCCAGTCTCTAGGACTACGAAATCAGCAGGGATGTAATGGCCTTCAACTTTTACCAGAACATCCTCTACAAGTCCATAAGCTTGTTTTCTTGAATTGTCTGCCATCTCTAGTGAGATTCTTGCAGCTTGTACCTCAAAGATCCCTAGCTTCTCCATTACAGAGAGAGGCATGAGGTTTACACTTGACCCTAAGTCACACAGAGCCTTCTTAAAGGTCATGGTGCCTATGCTACAAGGTATTGAAAACTTCCCAGGATCCTATCTCTTTTGAGGTAATCTCTGCCTAGACAAGTAATGCAGTTCTTTGGTGAGCAAAGGGGGTTCATCCTCCCAAGTCTCATTACCAAATAACTTCTCATTTAGCTTCATGATTGCTCCAAGGTATTTAGCAACTTGCTCTTCAGTGACATACTCATCCTCTTCAGAGGAAGAATACTCATCAGAGCTCATGAATGGCATAAGTAAATCCAATGGGATCTCTATGGTCTCAGTGTGAGCCTCAGATTCCCATGGTTCCTCATTGGGGAACTCATTGGAGGCCAGTGGACGTCCATTGAGGTCTTCCTCAGTGGCGTTCACTGCCTCTTCCTCCTCTCCTAGTTTGGCCATGTTGATCATGTTAATGGCCTTGCATTCTCCTTTCGGATTCACTTCTGTATTGCTTGGAAGAGTACTAGGAGGAAGTTCAGTAATTTTCTTGCTCAACTGACCCACTTGTGCCTCCAAATTCCTAATGGAGGACCTTGTTTCAGTCATGAAACTTTGAGTGGTTTTGATTAGATCAGAGACCATGGTTGCTAAGTCAGAGTGGCTCTGCTTAGAATTCTCTGTCTGTTGCTGAGAAGATGATGGAAAAGGCTTGCCATTGCTAAACCTATTTCTTCCACCAATATTATTCTTGAAACCTTGTTGAGGTCTCTGTTGATCCTTCCATGAGAGATTTGGATGATTTCTCCATGAAGAATTATAGGTGTTTCCATAAGGTTCTCCCATGTAATTCACCTCTTCCATTGAAGGGTTCTCAGGATCATAAGCTTCTTCTTCAAATGAAGCGTCCTTAGTACTGCCTGGTGCAGCTTGCACTCCAAACAGACTTTGAGAAATCAAATTGACTTGCTAAATCAATATTTTGTTCTGAGCCAATATGGCATTCAGAGTATCAATCTCAAGAACTCCTTTCTTCCGATTCGTCCCATTGTTCATAGGATTCCTTTCAGAAGTGTATATGAATTGGTTATTTGTAACCATTTCAATGAGCTCTTAAGCTTCTGTAGGCGTCTTCTTCAGGTGAAGAGATCCTCCAGCAGAACTATCCAATGACATCTTGGAAAGTTCAGACAGACCATCATAGAAAATACCTATGATGCTCCATTCAGAAAGCATGTCAGAAGGACACTTTCTGATCAATTGTTTGTATCTTTCCCAAGCTTCATAGAGGGATTCACCTTCCTTCTGTCTGAAGGTTTGGACTTCCACTCTAAGCTTACTCAATTTTTGAGGTAGGAAAAACTTTGCCAAGAAGGCATTGACTAGCTTTTCCCAAGAGTTCAGGCTTTCTTTAGGTTGTGAGTCCAACCATGTCCTAGCTCTGTCTCTTACAGTAAAAGGGAATAGCATAAGTCTGTAGACCTCAGGGTCAACCCCATTAGTCTTGACAGTGTCACAGATTTGCAAGAACTCAGCTAAAAACTGATGAGGATCTTCCAATGGAAGTCCATGAAACTTGCAATTCTGTTGCATTAGAGAAACTAATTGAGGCTTAAGCTCAAAAGTTGTTTGCTCCAATGGCAGGGATAGAGATGCTTCTCCCATAGAAGTCGGGAGTAGGTGCAGTAAAGTCACCCAGCACCTTCCTTGCATTCTTGGCATTGTTGTTGTTTTCGGCTGCCATGTCTTCTTCTTTGAAGATTTCTGTTAGGTCCTCTACAGAGAATTGTGCATTAGCTTCTCTTAGCTTTCGCTTCAAGGTCCTTTCAGGTTCAGGATTAGCTTCAACAAGAATGCTTTTGTCTTTGCTCCTGCTCATATGAAAGAGAAGAAAACAAGAAAATATGGAATCCTCTATGTCACAGTATAGAAATTCCTTGAGGTGTCAGAGGAAAAGAAAAATGGAAGGAAGAGGTAGAAAATTCGAACTTATCAAGGAAGATGGAGTTCGAATTGTGCATTAAGGAATAGTGTTAGTCCATAAATAGAAGGATGTGAGAAAAGGGGAAGAAATTTTTGAAAAAAGATTTTAAAAACATTTTGAAAAAGATTAATTGATTTTTGAAAACTAAGAGTGAAAAAGAAATCAAGTGATTTTTGAAAAAGATTTTGAATTTAGAAATTAAAAAGATATGATTGAAAACTATTTTGAAAAAGATGTGATTAGGAAGATATGATTGAAAAATTATGGTTTTAAAAAGATGTGATTGAGAAGATATGATTTGAAAAACAAAAAAAGATTTGATTTTAAAAATTAATGACTTGGCTAACAAGAAAAGATATGATTCAGACATTAAACCTTTCTCAACAGAAAAGGCAACATACTTGAAATGTTGAATCAAATCATTAATTGATAGCAAGTATTTTTGAAAATGGAAAGAAATTGATTTTGAAAACATATAATTGAAAAGATATGATTTGAAAAAGATTTGATTTTGAAAACCTGAAAAAAATTTGAATTAAAAACAGAATCTTCCCTCTTGTGCCATCCTGGCGTTAAACGCCCAGAATGGTGCACATTTTGGCGTTTAACGCCCAAAACTCTACCCTTTTGGGCGTTAAATGCCCAGCCAGGCACCCTGGCTGGCGTTTAAACGCCAGTTTGTCTTCCTCACTGGGCATTTTGAACGCCCAACTTTTTCTGTGTAATTCCTCTGCTGTATGTTCTGAATCTTCAATTCTCTATTTTATTGACTTGAAAAGACACAAATTAAAAATATTTTTGGATTTTTAATAATGAGGAATAATCAAAATGCAACTAGAATCAAATAACAATGCATGCAAGACACCAAACTTAGAAGTTTGTATACTATTGACACTAACAAAATGATAATGCATATGAGAAACAACAAAACACTCAAGTCAAGAGAATTCAAAGATCAGAGCAAGGAAATCATCAAGAACATCTTGAAGATCACTTAAGACACATGAATGAATGCAAGAAGAATAGAAACATGCAATTGACACCAAACTTAACATGAAACACTAGACTCAAACAAGAAATATTTTTGGATTTTATGATTTTGTAATTTTTTTGTGCTTTTTCGAAAATTAAATGGAAAAGAAAATAAAGATATCAAATTTCTTAATGAGAATTCCAGGAATCATGCAATGTTAGTCTAAAGCTTCAGTCTAAAGGGATTAGACATGGCTAGCCAAGTTTTAGCAGGACATTGCATTCAAGAGCTAAATTGATGAAGATCAATCAGCTTTGGTGATGATAAGAACATCACCTTGAAATACTAGAATTCATTCTTAAGAACTCTGAAGAAAAATACCTAATCTAAGCAACAAGATGAACCGTCAGTTGTCCAAACTCAACAATCCCCGGCAACGGCGCCAAAAACTTGGTGCTGTTGCCGGATCAAAAATTTGGCACTGATGTTACCGGACCAAAAGCTTGCCGAAAACTCGAACAATCCCCAGCAGAGCATCTACATTGTTTAGCTCCATTACCCCTCTAGTGTTCCCTCTTTGGAAGCATAGAAGTAGTCGTTCTCAGCTACAGTTTCAATGACATCTATGGCTTCTTCAATGGTCTTCTTCTTGTTCAAGGATCCTCCAGAGGAATGATCTACTGCCTTCTTTGATTCATATGACAAGCCTTCATAGAAGATATGCAACTGCACCCATTCATTAAACATATTTGGTGGACATCTTCTTGTTAGGTCTTTGAACCTTTCCCAAGCTTCATAAAGTGTCTCCCCATCTTACGGTCTGAACGTCTGTACTTCAGTTCTCAGCCTATTGATCCTTTGCGGGGGGTAAAACCTTGCCAAAAACTTATTCACTACCTCCTCCCAAGTTGTCAGGCTTTCTTTTGGGAAGGATTTGAGCCATTTGAATGCCTTGTCCCTGAGTGAGAAAGGGAACAAGAGCAGCCTATAGACATCCTGGTGGACTCCATTGGACTTCACCGTGTCACAAATCCTCAAGAAGATGGTCAAGTGTTGATTCAGATCTTCTTGAGCTCCTCCTCCAAATGAGCAATTATTCTGCACAAGAGTGATGAGTTGAGGTTTTAGCTCGAAATTGTTGGCATGGATGGTTGGTTTTTGGATGCTACTTCCGCAGTTCCCTGGGTTTGGGTTGATATAAGAGCCCAAGACTCTTCTATCCTCCCCACCAGGATTTGCTCTACCTCCTCCACCATGGTTGTGAACCTCTTCCTCACGATGGTCTTCCATGGTTGTTTCAAAGTATTCTTCAAAGTGTTCCTTCTCTTCTTCAGCACCAACCACACGTTTTTCTTTTGCCTCCCTTCTTAATCTCAAGAAGGTTCTCTCAGGTTCAGAATCAAATGTAGTTGAAGCCCCGCCTCTTCTCCCTGTCATACAACCAACATAGTACAAGCAAAGAAAAGAAATGCAGATAGTATTTTGTTAGGATTACTGTAGTGTCAGTGATGCATTATATCAAACAGTTAGTGGGGTTAGTGAACTGAATTGTAAATAACAAAGAAAAACTAAGAAACAGGGGAAGGGAGAAATTAACTAAGACAGAAAGCAAAATACTCAAACAGAAAAATAAATCAAACAAAACAAAAATGCTCAATCTAGTGATCCTTGGTGCACGAAATTGTGATCATCAATGGTGCCATCAACATGGTACGCACAATTGTAATCCCAACTCTTTATCACAACTTCGCACAACTAACCAGCAAGTGTACTGGGTCGTCCAAGTAATAAACCTTACGCGAGTAAGGGTCGATCCCACAGAGATTGTTGATATGAAGCAAGCTATGGTCACCTTGTAAATCTTAGTCAGGCAGACTCAAATTGTTATGGATGATGTATGAATAAAACATAAAGATAAAGATAGAGATACTTATGTAATTCATTGGTGAGAATTTCAGATAAGCGTATGAAGATTCTTTGTCCCTTCCGTCTCTCTGCTTTCCTACTGTCTTCATCCAATCCTTCTTACTCCTTTTCATGGCAAGCTGTATGTTGGGCATCACCGTTGTCAGTGGCTACAGTCACGTCCTCTCAGTGAAAATGTTCAACACACCCTGTCATGGCACGGCTAATCATCTGTCGGTTCTCAATCAGGTTGGAATAGAATCCATTGATTCTTTTGCGTCTGTCACTAACGCCCAGCCTTTAGGAGTTTGAAGCTCGTCACAGTCATTCAATCATTGAATCCTACTCAGAATACCACAGACAAGGTTTAGACTTTCCGGATTCTCTTGAATGCCGCCATCAATTCTAGCTTATACCACGAAGATTCCGATTAAAGGATCCAAGAGATAAACATTCAAGCCTTGTTTGCTTGTAGAACATAAGTGGTTGTCAGGCACTCGTTCATAAGTGAGAATGATGATGAGTGTCACATAATCATCACATTCATCATGTTCTTGGGTGCAAATGAATATCTTTGAACAAGAATAAGCCGAATTGAATAGAAGAACAATAGTAATTGCATTAATACTCGAGGTACAGCAGAGCTCCACACCTTAGTCTATGATGTGTAGAAACTCCACCGTTGAAAATACATAAGAACAAGGTCTAGGCATGGCCGAGAGGCCAGCCCCCATGATCTAAGATAGCATAAGACTAAAGGTAGCTACCAAGATGAAAATACAATAGTAAAAGGTCCTATTTGTAGAGAACTAGTAGCCTAGGGTTTACAAAGATGAGTAAATTACATAAAAATCCACTTCCGAGCCCACTTGGTGTGTGCTTGGGCTGAGCATTGAAGCATTTTCGTGTAGAGACTCTTCTTGGAGTTAAACGCCAGCTTTTGTGCCAGTTTGGGCGTTTAACTCCCATTCTTGTGCCAGTTCCGGCGTTTAACGCCGGGCAATTTTGAGCTGATTTGGAACGCCGGTTTGGGCCATCAAATCTCAGGAAAAGTATGGACTATTATATATTGCTGGAAATCCCAGGATGTCTACTTTCCAACGCCATTAAGAGCGCGCCAGTTGGGATTCTATAGCTCAAGAAAATCCACTTCGAGTGGAGGGAGGTCAGAATCCAACAGCATCTGCATTCCTTTTCAGCCTCTGAATCAGATTTTTGCTCAAGTCCCTCAATTTCAGCCAGAAAATACCTGAAATCACAGAAAAGCACACAAACTCATAGTAAAGTCCAGAAAAGTGAATTTTAACTATAAACTAATAGAAATATACTAAAAACTAACTAAAACACACTAAAAACATACTAAAAACAATGCCTAAAAGCGTGCAAATTATCCGCTCATCAATCCTCTAATGTAATCATTGTCAATGCAGAATCAATCCCCGGCAACGGCGCCATAAACTTGATCGGGGAAAAATTTGTCTCTCAACAAATCTCCATTCGGCAAGTGTACCGAATTTGTCGTCAAGTAAAAACTCACAATAGAGTGAGGTTGAATCCCACAGGGATTGATTGATCAAGCAACTTTAATTAGAGGAATGTTCTAGTTGAGCGAATCCATGAATAGAGTTGATACTTGTAGAAAATAAAATGGCGGTAAAGTAAATAACTGAAAGTAAATTGCAGAATTGTAATTGGGAATGGGGGAATTGCTTATAAAAGTAAATTGCAGAAATTAAAGAGAATGGGTAAGATCAGAAATGGGGAGTTCATTGGGCTCAGGAGATTTTGCATTCTCCGGATCAATTTCATTCTCATTTCTTCCTCAATCAATGCACTCATTGATCTCCTTGGCAATCGTAAGTGATTGAACAACAATTTCTTGTGGTTCAATCTCTCAAATCTTGATCAATAGCCAATTCCTTGGTCAATTGCTCATGAGAAGAGATGAAGTATGGTCACTGATTATACCACATGCATTTCCCAAATCAAGTGTTAAGAGGGTTATAGCCACATACCCATCCACACCCAATGTGGTCCAGCATGAGAGAGCATTTCTAGCTGATCTCTTCATTCCTCTTTCAAGGTTCCAAAGAGATCTAAGTTTGAATAGCTTCTTTTCCAAGATAACTATCCAATTGGATGAAGATTGAAAGCTTTCAAGTAAAATCAAGAGGAAAGATAGAAGAAGAATAATGAAAACTAGTATTGATCCATCAAATTACAATAGAGCTCCCTAACCCAATGAAAGGGGTTTAGTTGTTCATAGCTCTAGAAATCAAAATCAAAGATGGAGAATACATCATAAAGCTAGAAGTGCAGAGAAAGTAAAATACAAAGAGTAGTTCTATTTTCTAGCTCTCCGTCTGTCCCCTAAACAATTCAAAGCTACTCCTATATATACTATTCTTCTCAGCTTCTAGTTGGCTCTTCAAGTCTTGGGCCTTTGGGTCTTGAGTTTGAAGCAGTTCCTTTCTTCATTTGGGCTTGGCTTTACTTGCAGAGAGAAAATGTGAAGTGGGTAGAGACTTTAGCTCAAGACGTCAGGGGTGTTTAACATTTAGCGAAAGTGTAAGTTCGAGAATGTTAGTTACAATTAACATTGTCACTAACGTTCCAATGCACCCCTTAGCTTCACGTTAAAGTCCACGTTAACTAGGTTAACGTGGCTTCTAGCATGGCTTTTGCCAACCTTCGAGAACGTTAGTAACACTCAACATTGTCACTAACGTTCCCGTGTGCCCCTTGCTTCACGTTAAAGCCCACGTTAACTGAGTTAACGTGGCTTCTAACGTGGCTCTTGCCAACCTTCGAGAACGTTAGTGACACTCAACATTGTCACTAACGTTTCAATGTGCTCATAGGTCACACGTTAGAGTCCACGTTAACTAGGTTAATGTGGCTTCTAACGTGGCCACTCTTAGCCATCCCAACATTAGTAACAATGTTGAGTGTCACTAACGTTGGCCCATCCTTCATTCTTCATCGTTAGCTTCCACGTTAACCAAGTTAACGGGGAAGTTAACGTGGCTCTTGGGGGTTGTGTGGTTGCTTCAATGTTAGTGACAATGTTGAGTGTCACTAACGTTGTCGACAAATCTTCATCTCTTACGTTAGCTCCCATGTTAACCAAGTTAACGTGGGAGTTAACGTGGTACTTTGCACCTTAGGCCTACGTTAGTGACAATGTTGAGTGTCACTAATGTTGGCTTCTCTTCCCCCTTTAACGTTAGAGGCCATGTTAACTAGGTTAACGTGGCTCCTAACGTGGGCATTTGTGAGCAATTGCCAACGTTAGTGACAATGTTGAGTGTCATTAATGTTGGCTCAACTTCTCTTCTCCACGTTAGAGTTCACGTTAACTTAGTTAACGTGACTCCTTAACGTGGCTTTGATGGCTTTTGAGAGTGTTATTGGCAATCACTTTTCTCCTTAGCCTTGCAAGTTACTCCCATTCTTTGCTTCCTTTGTCCTGAAATCAAGCAATAAAGTGCATCAAAGTTCTATTCCAAGCCATGGGGGATGCAATATCAATTTTGTCATTAAAATCATGCAAAATCTTCATGAAATCATGTAAAATGCACAATGCATGCTTGAATCAGGATGTAAATGATTTTCTGCCCAAAACTAGCTTATTTCCTAAGAAAATGCAATGAAACTACCTAAAAACAGTAACGAAAAGGTCAGTGAAACTGGCCAAAATGCCCTGGCATCAATATCTTATGCATGCATATGGCCAAATTGATTCCCTTCAAGTCAGCAAGTGTCCAACCAATGACATCCTTATGCTTTCGTAAGACTTGAAGCAACTTTTCCTCTTGTTCTTGGCTGAGGGCTGAATTTATAATCACTGGTTAGCTTTTATTTTCTCCTAAGTATGCATACTTGAGAGTAGGCAGCAGTGCCTTTAGCTCAAGTTTGGGTGCTTCTTTTCCTTCATCCTTCCCTTCTAGTGTGCCTTGAACATGCATTTCAGCTGTTGCAGCCTCTTCGCTTGATGCTGATTCCTCTTCTTCTATTAACTCCTCAAGTTCTTCTCCAAGAGTTTCTTGCACCACAGCATCCACCGAATCTAACCTCATGCATTCTCCCAATGAGTCTCGTGGGTAACTCATGGCCTTGAACACATTGAATACCATTTTCTCCTCATGTAGTCTAAGGACATGTTCACCTTTTTGGACATCAATGATGGCTCCGGCGGTGCCTAAGAATGGTCTTCCTAAGATGATAGAGGTCTTAGCTCCTTCCTACATGTCCAATACTACGAAGTCTGCCAGAAAGATAAAGTCTCCCACTTTCACCAACAAGTCTTATACTATCCCATGAGGAAACGTGAATGATCGGTCTGCTAGTTGCAGGGCCATTCTTGTTGGTTTAGCCTCCTCAATCCTCATTTTCTGCATCATTGCTAAGGACATCAGATTTATGCTAGCTCCTATATCACATAACGCCTTTTCCACTGTGATTTCCCCTATGATACAAGGGATTTGGAAGCACCTAGGGTCCTTCAATTTCTGGGGTAATTTGTGCTGGATGAATGCACTGCATTCTTCGATGAGTACTACAGTCTCATTGTTTTTCCAGCTTCTCTTCTTGGTCATCAACTCCTTCAAGAACTTGGCGTAGAGTGGCATTTGCTCTATTGCTTCAGCAAAAGGTATGTTGATTTGTAGTTTCTTGAAGATTTCCAAGAATCTTGAGAACTGGTTGTCCTCTCCTTTCTTCTTTAACTGCTGGGGGTATGGAGCTTTTGAGAGGCATGGTTTGAGCGCTTCACCCTCTTGATGTGACTTAGGAGTAGAGACTCGAGTTTCCTGTTGTCCTTTTTCTTCTTCATCCATATTCTTCTCTGGCGGTTTCTTATGGGTCTCCCTCAATTCCTTTCTATTTCTGAGGGTGATAGCTTAACATTCCTCCCTTGGCGTTGAATTAGTGCTGCTGTAATTGTTGTGGTCAGGGACTTGCTGGAATAAGTAGCCAATTAGTGTTTCAAGTTTCTTGATAGCAGCATCTTGATTCTGCATATTGGATCGCACCTCTTCCCGAAAAGCTTTACTATCTTGGATTTCCTTACATATGCTCTCAAGTAGGGTCTCGATCTATGAAAGTCTATCTTCAGTTGCTGATGGTGGGTTGAGATTGGGTGGTTGTTGATAGAATCTCTGTGAGGGATTTTGGTGAGTTGCATTGTTGTTGGAATTGTGGTTGTGGCGTCTCTGGTCTTGGCCTTGGTCTTGTTGATTTTCCTATCAGAAGTTAGGATGATTTCTCCATCCAGAATTGTATGTTTTGGAGTATGGATCATGGATTTGTCTGGGTGAAGTTCCAACATAATTGGCTTGTTCCCAGTCACCTTCTTCCCTTGCATTCACTCCTTCTTGAGTTGGTGATGAAGTGATGACTGCTGCGACTTGGTTTCCTTCCACTTTCTTGGTAAGATCTGCTAGCTGCTTAGTGATCATCTTATTTTGAGCTAGCAATGCATCCATGTGGTTCAGCTCCATTACTCCTCGAGTGTTGCTTCTTTCAGAAGCATAGAAGTAGTCATTCTCAGCTACAGTCTCAATGACATCTATGGCTTCTTCAATGGTTTTCTTCTTATTTAGAGAGCCCCCTGATGAATGGTCTACAGCCTTCTTTGACTCATAAGAAAGGCCTTCATAGAAAATGTGAAGTTGAACCCATTCATTGAACATGTCTGGTGGGCATCTTCTTGTTAAGTCCTTGAATCTCTCCCATGCCTCATAGAGAGTATCGCCATCTTGTTGCTTGAAAGTTTGCACCTCAGCTCTCAGCCTATTAATTCTTTGAGGAGGGTAGAATCTTGCCAAAAATTTGTTCACCACATCTTCCCAATTTGTTAAGCTTTCCTTTGGGAAGGACTCCAACCACTTGGATGCTTTCTCCCTGAGTGAAAAAGGGAACAAAAGCAGCCTATAGACATCCGGGTGGACTCCATTAGACTTCACCGTGTCACATATTCTCAGGAAGGTGGTTAGATGTTGATTGGGGTCTTCTTGGGTACTTCCTCCAAATGAGCAGTTATTCTGAACAAGGGTGATGAGTTGGGGTTTTAATTCAAAGTTGTTGGCTTGTATGGTGGGCTTTTGGATGCTACTTTCATAGTTTCCTAGGTTTAGGTTGATGTAAGAGCCTAGGACTCTCCTCTCTTGCCCAACATGGTTCACAGGGCCTTCTCTGGCATGGTTGTGAGCTTCCTCTTCATGGTTGTTTTCCATGTTCTCTTCCATGTTTGGTTCAAAGTACTATTCCTCTTCCTCAGCACCAACAACACTTTTTGCTCTTGCTTCACTCCTTAATCTCCAAAGGGTCCTCTCAGGTTCTGAATCAAAGGAAATTGAAGCTCCACTTCTCCTCCTTGTCATATAACTAATAGAGCACACAACAAGAAATAGAGTGAAGAGATTATTCTTGTTAGAGTGAATGTTAGTGTGAGTGGTGGAAATTATCAAACAGTTAGTGGGTTAGTGAGCAGAATTGTAAATAATCAACAAAAGAGAGAAAGTAAACAGAGAGGGTATAGGGGATGAGGACAAAACTGAATAAACTGAAGGTAAATGACCAGATAAAGTAAACAAACAAAAGGAAAAATGCTCAATCTAGTGAACTTCAACCTTAATCATAGTTAAACAAAATCAATCCCCGACAACGGCGCCATAAACTTGATGCATGAAAACTTATCTCTCAACAAATTTCCATTCGACAAGTATACCGAATTGTCGTCAAGTAAAAACTCACAATAGAGTAACGTCGAATCCCACAGGGATTGATTGATCAAGCAACTTTAGTTGGAAGAGTATGCTAGTTGAGCTAAATAGAATGTAGTTGATATTGTAGGAAATTAAATGGCTGGAAAGTAAATTGCAGAAACTAAAGTGCAAAATCTTAAATGGGGATTTGGGAAGATAAGCATGGAAATAAATGGTAGAAAGTAAAGAGAATGGGTAAGATCAGAAATAGGGAATTCATTGGGCTCAGGAGATATTGTATTCTCCGGATAAAGTTTATTTTCATATTTTCCTCAATCAATGCATCTATTGATCTCCTTGGCAATCTTAGGTGATTGGATCCCAATTCCTTGGCAATCCAATCTCTCTAAGCTTGAACAATTGCCCAATTCCTTGATTTAATTGCTCATGGGAAGAGATGAAGTATGTTCACTGATTATACCACATGTATTTCCAAATCAAAGTGTTGGGAGGATTACATGTCACTATATCCGCCCAGACCCCAATTTGGTCCAACTGAGAAAGTATTTCTAGCATGATCTCCTCTTCGCATTTCCAAGGCTCGGAGGAGATCCAATTATGGAGAGTTTCTTTTCCAAGACAACTAACCAGTTGACTTAAGATCGAAAGCTTTCTAGAAAATCAATAGAGAAGAAGGAGGAAGAAGAATGAAAACTATAATTGATCCATCAAATTACAACAGAGCTCCCTAACCCAATGAAAGGGGTTTAGTTATTCATAGCTCTGAGAATGGAAAAATGGCAGAAAAGAATGCAAAAAAGTAAATATACATAGGGTAGTTCTCCAAAATGCCAAAAGCTCCTCTATAGTTCAAAAGTACTCCTATATATACTACTCTTCTTAATCTTCCAGTGAGTTCTTCAAGTCTTGGATGTGGGCCTTAGAACTTGAGTTGAAGCAGTTACAATCTTTAGTGGGCTCAGCTTGCAGAAAAGTGTGAGTTAGGCATGGGCGTTAGTGACGTTAACGTTTAAGTGAAAATATGGGTTCGAGAACATTAGTGGCAATCACCGTTTCCACTAGCGTTCCAACCCCAAAGATAGTCCACATGAACTTCAACGTTAGTGGCACTAACGTGACCACTAACGTTACCTTATGATCCTTCGCAAGCGTTATTGGGAATCACCTTTTCCAATAACGTTGCCTTGTGCCCCTCTTTCCCTATGTTAGAGTTCATGTTAGTATAACTAACGTGACTCTTAATGTGGGCATGCCTATCTTCGAGACTGTTAGTGACACTTACCTTTGTCACTAACGCTCTAAATGCCCCGTCTCACCACGTTAGAGTTCACATTAACTAGGTTAACGTGGCAACTAACGTGGTAGTTAATGCCATCTCCAACGTTAGTGACAAAGGTGAGTGTCACTAACATTGGCTTATCAATCCTAGCTCCATGTTAACTTTCACGTTAGTGGTCTTAATGTGACCACTAACGTGGGCAATATTAGCTTGATCCAACGTTAGTGACAAAGGTTAGTGTCACTAACGTTGGCATTGTCTTTCCTTCCAAGTTAGAGTTCATGTTAACTAAGTTAATGTGACTCTTAACGTGGCCAATTTCCAACTTTTGGAGCGTTAGTGGTGTTCACGTTTACCACTAACGCTGGAGCCTCCTCTAACGTGGCAATTAACATGGGCTTGTGATGGCTTCGCAGGCGTTATTGTCGACCACCTTTCTCATTAACGTTGCAAGCTCCTTCCCATTCCTCGTTAATGGTCACTGATGTGTGGAAAACGATCCAACACAAAACTCACCGGCAAGTGTACCGGGTCGCATCAAGTAATAATAACTCACATGAGTGAGGTCGATCCCACAGGGATTGAAGGATTGAGCAATTTTAGTTTAGTGGTTGATTTAGTCAAGCGAATCAAGTTTTGGTTGAGTGGGTTGTATTTAACAGAAGCTAAATTGCTTGAAATGTAAAGGGAGAGGGGAGAATTGCAGTAAATTAAAGGACAGGAAAGTAAAAGTGCTGAATCTTAAAGGATAAGAAATTAAATGACTGAAACTTAAAGTGCAAGGAATGTAAATTGCAGTAACTTAAATGGCATGAAATGTAAATTGCTTGAATATAAAAGCGGAATTAGGGATTGGGAATTCAGAATTCCAGCAAGAGAAAGTAGATTGCAACAATTAATAAAGTAGAAGATGAATTGGAATAAACTAAATTTCAAACAGAAAATGAAATTAAGCTGCAGCAGGGATTCATAGAAGAACCAAAAAGGAAAATGGGATCTCAGGACTCAAGAGACAAGAAAGCAACGTCTAGATCTCAATTGCCTTCCCAGATCCAAGCCCACAAAGCAATTAACAAGAAATTGAAGAAGAAGCAGTAAAGGAATTAAAATTCAACTTAATTATGCAGAAGAAGATTTAAAGATGTTTTGAATGGAGATTGAGACGGAATTTCCTCAATTCTTCACACCCAAAACTCAAAACAAGGAAATTAAAAAGGCCTAAGCAAGAACGAGGAAGAAGAGAGATCAATTCTCCTCCCCAATTCCCTGAAATCTCAGTAAAGACACCCAGAGAAGTTCCAAAGTGCAAAGATAAAATTCAAAGCTCAAAGAAAGTGCAAAATTCAAAAGTCAAGTAAAAGGTCCTAATTACATCAAACTAGCTCCTATTTATACACTTTCTATTCTTGGATTTTGGGATTTGGATGGGCTTTTGATTTGGTGAAGAAATGAATTAAATTGGATTTTTAATTCAATTTTTGGCCCAAAAATAATAGCTTCCAGGAGGCTGCCCTGCCTTTGTGGAGGGCAGGGCAGGATTTGGTGCTTGGTGCGTGCGTGGTGCGGCGTGGTGCAGGCTTGGTGCGCAGGATGCTGCCCTGCCCTCGCGGAGGGCAGGGCAGAAAAATTTGGTGCGCCAGAATTGTGCTGTGGTGCGCTGCTGGTGCTGCCAGATGATGCTGCGGTGCGCCAGAATTGTGCCACAACAAAATGCTGCCCTGCCCTCGCGGAGGGCAGGGCAGTGTTTCCACTTTGACGTCCCGAGTTCGAAACTTGGATGCTACACACGCTAGCCATTTTCCTTGGCTTTCTTGGTACCAAAGTGAGGCTTAATTCCTTGCTTCCTCATGGTCCCGTGTTCAACTCTTGTGGCAAGCATTGTAGACATTTTCCTTTGATTTTCTTCCCTTGGTGAGCCCGATACTGCCCTTGTGGAGGGCAGGGCAAGGTTTTGTTCTTCTTGATTCCAAGGCACAAATTTGTGCTCTGCCCTTGTAGTGGGCAGGGCAGAGTTGCCTTTCATGCTTTGTTCCCTTATGTTGCCCTTATAGAGGGCAGTGTGCCTTTGTGGAGAGCAATGCTTGCCTCCCCTCTTTACATGCGGCACACTTCTCCTTCCTTTGACCACGTTTTCTTCTCCTTTGGTCACGCTTTCTTAGGTCACGCTTTTCTCTTTTATTCTTTTCTTCACCTACATTAAACCAAAACAACCACTCCAAGTATCACTAAATTCACAAGGCTTATAAATCAATTAAAATTCAATTAAAATTAGCTTAAACCTTATGAGTTAACATTAATTTCATGGTGATGTTTGATTTAAAGAAGTTATGCATTTTCACTCCAAATCACTTACTTAGGATGCAAGAAAGTGCATAAAGACTAATAAAACAAGTGAAATTAGCTTGAAAAATGGGTATATGATGACTTGTCATCACAACACCAAACTTAAATCTTGCTTGTCCCCAAGCAAGCATCAAAACTAAGAGTAAATGATATGAACAAGAAAAGAACACATATCCTTATTAGGCATATAGCAGAACTTGATTTATGGAGTCTTTATGCAGACAATGATAACTCAATTATTGTTGCTGTTACAAAATATACATCTTTCGTCAAAGGCTTGCTAACCTTGCTGTTATAAGACTTACTTTTTAATTACCCCCTTACTAACTTTTCTTTTCTTATAATGCTTTAACAAGCTTATTACTCTTTTGGAGGTTTGGTGTCTAATGTTGCAGTAGTAGCCTTTGGCTTTATTTTTTTCTTTTACTCAACATCTTTCCACCACAGACACATGGCTCACTAATTCTTCCTAGGATCATTGATACCCAGCATCTCTTTGGATAACTAAATGTTCTGTATCTAAGTTGCTCTTTATTGTGGACTTTCAATTGGCCATCCCAAATCAGTTGATCTAAGTGACCGGGTTTTAAAATACCCCTTAGAATTTACTCATCCAAGCATATCTCAGTATAAGAACATCACAGGCATATGTCCTAGGGTCCAAGCTATTGGTGTCCAACCTTTATTCTTTGTTTTTCTTGCCATTTTGGCTTTTTCTTCTTCCTTTTCTTTTTGTTTTTGTTCCCAAGGGCTTTTTCATTATTGATAAGAGTCTTTACAACAGCAAGCTAACTCACACTTTAATGAAAATGATATTATGCAACAATTATTTCATGAGTTATGCATTTAATCAAACACATATACCACCATTAACTTCCATTCTTACTTATGCAACATTGGATATTTCACTTTTCAATTCAAACAAATCTCTTTTATTTAAGCATGTGGGACACAAGACAAAATTTTAAGCTAAGTGATGGATAACAAGCATTATGCAGATTTAGCATTTCTCTAGCTATTTATTAAATAACTAAAATGAAAAACAAAGAACAAAAATTGCATGAAGTAAAAAGAACTAGATGATGGAGGCATATCATGTTTCAGACATGCATCTCCTTATTAGAGGCATGAAAGAGGAAATATGAAAGAACTTTGCCACCTTCTAATGGTCGTGGCTGCTGCTAGATTCTCCCTTTTTCTTCTTTCTCTTCCCTGTCTTGGAATAATCTCGGATCTCTTCACCAGGACATCTTCTACCCCAAACAAAATCTAAGAGTCCTGAGAGCCCAACTTCTTCCAATCTTTTAAAAGTTGCCTCAGTATATTGATGAGATCTTGCCTGCTGCTTGGCTACAAATTCAGGGCATTGCTCAAATGGCTTGATCTCAGGATTGAGTGTTGGCAAATTATGGGTCAAGTACTCCAACCTTGCTTGCATGTTTTCATCATTCTCCATTCTTTGTGCGTATCTAACTTCTCCCATGGTGTGATGAATATTCTTCCATTGATACAGGTTGTGACTGTATTCCCCGCTTTAGCTTGACTAAAATACAGCTTATCATATAATTCTTTGAATTCTTTGTATTGCTCTTTTTATCCTTCAAGAATCTGTGCTTGAAATTCTTGCTGCTGAGTCATCATTTGTTGTTGCCATCTCTCTTGTTTCTCCTCCATTTGACGCTGCCAAGCTTCCCGTTCCTCTTTATCTTTCAAATATTGCTCTACAAATTCTGGATGGGGCTCTAGATATTTCTCTTGCCCCCCTTGATTTTGACCTTGTTGAGCCTGTATGAGTTGCTGAGATAGTTCTTCAATTGATCTTTGTAACTGGCTCATGTCTATGGCATCATGAGCTTGATTTCGTCCTTCCTCTCTTTGTGATCTCCTTTGTCTAGGAGCTACCACCCCTTCTTGATCTTCTTCTTCATTCATTCCCTCCATACTCTTCTTGGTGATTCCTTTTCCCTTTTTCACTTTTTCTGTGTCCTCATATTCAAAGATTACTCTAGCTTTGTCACATAGCCTGAGGATGGTACTTGGATGTCCAAGACTACTTGATTTACTTGTACTGTTGGCCATATCTTGAATACTGTCAGCTATGAGTTGTGCGAGGTTGATTTCACCTCCATGTAAGATGCAGTATGTCAAGAGTGCTCGTTTGATTGTGACCCAAGAGGCGTTTCCAGTAGGAAGAATAGATCTCCTCACTATTTCATACCATCCCTTGGCCACAGGAGTAAGATTTATCCTTCTCAAGTGACTTGGAACTCCCTTTGAATCTCTTTCCCAATCTGTATTTTCCACACATAACCCCTGCAAGATCTCATCAGGATTGTTTTCCATTTGCAACCTGGTTTCATAACTAGGCTCTGCATAAGTTATGGTTCTCAACTTTAGAGCCCTAGTGATGGCTGCTGGACTGAAGCTCACTTAAACTCCTCTGACATAAATTGTGTAAGGAGCACTATCTTTGTTTTCTTTCACAGCATTTGCATAGAACTCCCTGATCATAACTGCACTGATGTCAACTAGAGGAGCACATAAAAGTTCCCACCTTCTTTCTTTAGTGATTTGCCTCATGATGGGGTATTCCCCGTCTCTCAACTCAAGGCCTTTCTCATAGATTACATTCTTTGTCTTCATGAACCTATGATATCTCCCTTCATGGAATTGGGATCTAAATTTGTTTGCATCAAATGATGGAGGTTCGGCTACCATAGGTTCCTTTCCCGGCCTTCTTTTTGAACTTGAGGAGGCCATTGGATTTGAGGTGAGAAGAAAGGAAAAGTGAGAATAGAAGAAGTATGTGTTGTGTTTGGGATGAGTTTTGGTTCGGTTTTGTTGTGTGAGATAAGGGAATTACGTTGGTTTTGGGAGTAGAGGGGATTATGGTTTTCATATGAAGGTAGCTTGAATGAGTGTGTGAACCGTTTAGTGCTACGGCTATTAATAGGCAGATTCTTCAAGCTTTCCAACAAAACCACAATGAATGAAGAAGGAGCTCGTTGGTGCTCATGAAGGGTTGAGATTGAGTTGTTCATCTAAGGGGTTCATGGAACGGACGGTCTGCATGCAGTATTGAGGCTTTGACGAGGATCCTCCTCCCATTGGCTGCATGCATTTAGGCGTTCAATAATGCATGCATGCATGTTCTGCTTCCCAAGGGGCACATCTCCCTAGGCACATGTGACCATTCCTCTCTTAGCTTGTCCTAGCCGTGGCCCCTCCTTGCTTTTGTCGAGATCTACATAAACCAAAACGGCTAGCCTTAGATATTAATATAAACGTTAGCCATTGACTTGTAAATAAGAAAATTGTTCTGTTTTGTTTAATTGTTATTTGATTTTTTTGTGATCAATTGTGTCCCTAAATAAAAATGCTAAAAGTTGGTGAACATCAAACTTATCTCTTGTTGAGGGGATGGCTTATCAATGCAAACCATTCTTCACAATTGATGTATTTTATGATAAAAACTTGATGCATGATCCCTTTCTGTATGGTTTTGATTCCGTAAATAGGGAACTAATCTGTAGAACAATATTACATATGTAGACACCAAACTTAGTGTTTGGTCGTATGCTTTAGCAAGATGACATTTCATATGTTCTAAGAATAGCCCCCTTTCTTTTTGAAAAGCAAAAGTTAAGTGTGCCTTAAGGAACACCAAACTTAAAAGTTTGACTTATGCTCTAAGACACTGTATGCATTTATCAGGCATGAAAGTTCAAAATCATACTCAGAGGAATCATAGCTTATTAAATGAAAGATAGGACAGAAATCTTAAATCATGGGTTGCCTCCCATGAAGCGCTCTTTTATTGTCACTAGCTTGACATTGAACTCCCTTTAGGGTGGTTGATGTTGGTGATGTCTCAACTTGTCACCTCTCACTGTCAGCTTTCTCTGTGTGCCTTGATGCTCAATTTCCATATGCTCAAGAGAAAGTACTTGGTTGACAGTGTAATAATCTTCTGTTCCCAGCTGTTGATATACTAGTTGCACCTTATCACCTTTAGAAAATCCTTCAGTTGGGATTTTCTTGTTCTTCCACCCTTTGTGAGCCTTATTCTTGCTCTTCATCTTTTTCTTTCTTGTTGATCTTTCTTTCTTGACAGTGACTTGGGTTGTGATACCTTCCTTCTTGTTTATCACCCCTGCTTCCTTTTGAATTCCTTTTTCTTCTTGCAGCTGCTTGTTTTTTTGTTCTACTGCCTTGTCGGTTGCTTGCTTTGGAAGGAAGTCACCACTTGTTTTGCTTGTTTCTTCATTCATTTGTAATTCTGGAAAGACTTTCAAGGTGATGCTCTCCTCATGCATCCTGAGGGTTAACTCTCCCTGCTCTATATCCACAATGGCTCTAGCAGTGGCCAAAAATGGTCGACCAAGTATTATGGAGTCATTGCCATTTTCTGAAGAATCCAGGATCACAAAATCCGCAGGATATATGAACTTGTCAACCTTAACTAAAAGGTTCTCAATCAGCCCCTTAGGATATACTACTGATTGGTCCACCAACTCCAAGGACATCTGTATTGGTTTCACCTCCTCTATGCCAAGCTTTTTCACTAAAGAAGATGGGATTAGATTTATGCTTGCTCCTAAATCACACATTCCCTTGTTGATGAATAGGTTTCCAATAGTGCAGGGTAGGAAGAAACCTCCAGGATCTTCAAGCTTGGGGGGGAGTCCCTTTTTAATGAGTGCACTGCATTCTTCAGTAAGCATTACAGTCTCCTTTTCATTCAAACTTCTCTTCTTGTTGATGAGCTCCTTCAAGAACTTGGCATACAGAGGCATTTTCTCCAATGCCTCAGCTAAAGGTACGTTGATTTCCAGCTTCTTGAAAGTCTCAAGAAATTTGTGGAAATACTGATCCTTTGTCTCTTTGTGGAATCTCTGTGGATACGGTAGTGGTGGTGTTGAGCTCTTCTCCACTTGATGTTATTTTGGATTTGGTTCTTCCATGATCTGCTTTCCTTTCTTTAGATTCTGTGGTTCGTTGTTTTCCTCTGTGAGTTTTTCTGGGACATTCTTGCTTAACATGTCCTTGTTGATGGCTTCATCATTTTTTGTTGGCTCATTGTCATTATTCTTGGTTGCTCCTTGGTTACCATCCAATAAAATTTTTCCACTTCTTAGTTGCACGACCTTGCATTCTTCCTTTGGGTTGGGAATGGTGTCACTTGGCAGTGAGCTTGATGGTTTTTCAACAGAAATCTGTTTGGAGATTTGCCCAATCTGTCTCTCTAAGTTCTTCATGGACGCTTCTTGGTTCTTTGTTGTTAATTCTTGGTTCTTCATCATTTTCTCCATGAGCATCTCTAGATTGGTGATCCTCTGGGAATCTTGTGAGATTGGTTGGTTTTGGGGTGTTGATGGATGATGATAGGTGTTTTGATTTGTTGGGTGGTTATTGGGTGGATAATGGTTAGAGTTGGGGTAATTATTTTGTGGTTTTCTGTATGTATTTTGGTTAGTGTTTGGCTGGTTGTTGTTTGTGTTTTTCCAACTGTTTTGTGTTGAGTTCCTTTGCCATGGCTGTTGGTTTTGATTGTGGTTGTCTCCCCATCTGAGGTTGGGATGGTTCTTCCAAGACGGATTGTAGGTATCACCATAGACTTCATTTGTTCCATGATTTTGGTTGTGCATGTACTGGACTTGCTCTTGCTGTTGCTCCTCTTGAGTTTCTTCACTTTGCACCCAAGTAGTTAGTGGTTGGCTTGTGGCACTCACTGATGCAACTTGCAAGCCATCAATCCTTTTGGCCATTTGCTCAAACTGTTGTTGAATCTGTTGCTGCATTATCTTGTTCTGAGCTAGAATTGAATCCACTCCTTCCAACTCCATTACTCCTCTTCTTTGTGATGGTTGGCGTTGTCTTTGATGAGCAAAGAAATATTGGTTATTGGCCACCATATCAATGAGGTTTTGAGCTTCCTCTGTAGTTTTCATGAGTTGCAAAGAGCCTCCAGCTGAATGATCAAGTGCTTCTTGAGCCTTAAGAGTGAGCCCCTCATAGAAGTTCTGCAACTTGTCCCACTCAGTGAACATCTCTGGTGGACATTTCCTCAATAGTGCCTTATATCTTTCCCATGCTTCATATAAGTTTTCAGCCTCCATTTGAGTGAATGTCTGCACCTCAGTCTTCAATCTTAGGATTCTTTGAGGGGGATAGAATTTGGCAAGAAACTTGCTTACCAAGTCATCCCAGGTGTTGATGCTTTCTTTTGGAAAGGTCTCTAGCCATTGAGTGGCTTTATCTCTGAGAGAAAATGGAAAGAGCAACAACTTGTAGCTGTCAGGAGGCACACCATTGGTTTTCACAGTGTCACAGATTCTCAAGAAGGTAGATAAATGTTGATTTGGGTCCTCCAAAGGCCCTCCTTCAAAAGAACAGTTGTTTTGAACCAAAGTGATGAGTTGTGGCTTTAGTTCAAAATTGTTTGCATTGACATTAGGAGGAAGAATGCTACTTCCACAGTGGCTAGCATTTGCAAATGTATATGAAGCCAGGACTCTTCGTTGTTGTTGGTTATTGTTGGCCCCTCCTCCTGGTTGATTGAGATCTCCTTCCATTTCTTGGAATTCCTCCTCAGATTCTTCCTCTCCAATAACGTTCTTCCCTCTTTCAGCTCTTCTTATTCTCCGAAGAGTTCTTTGGTCAATTTCAGAGAGGACAGGGGAAGATCTTCCTGTACCTGACATACAAACACACAACAATAAACACACAGATCCAGAAAACCAGTGAAACTTCAATCTATAGCTAGAATGAAGTTTTAGTTAGTTTAAGCAAAAATTCAAACAGTTAGTGTGTTAGTCAAAATTAAAATAACGGAAAAGAAAAAGTGCTTGATCTAGATCTCCACTTCACTTAATCATTGTCAATCTATTTCAATCCCCGGCAACGGCGCCAAAAACTTGATGTGTGGAAAACGATCCAACACAAAACTCACCGGCAAGTGTACCGGGTCGCATCAAGTAATAATAACTCACATGAGTGAGGTCGATCCCACAGGGATTGAAGGATTGAGCAATTTTAGTTTAGTGGTTGATTTAGTCAAGCAAATCAAGTTTTGGTTGAGTGGGTTGTATTTAACAGAAGCTAAATTGCTTGAAATGTAAAGGGAGAGGGGAGAATTGCAGTAAATTAAAGGACAGGAAAGTAAAAGTGCTGAATCTTAAAGGACAAGAAATTAAATGACTGAAACTTAAAGTGCAAGGAATGTAAATTGCAGTAACTTAAATGGCAAGAAATGTAAATTGCTTGAATATAAAAGGGGAATTAAGGATTGGGAATTCAGAATTCCAGCAAGAGAAAGTAGATTGCAACAATTAATAAAGTAGAAGATGAATTGGAATAAACTAAATTTCAAACAGAAAATGAAATTAAGCTGCAGCAGGGGTTCACAGAAGAACCAAAAAGGAAAATGGGATCTCAGGACTCAAGAGACTAGAAAGCAACGTCTAGATCTCAATTGCCTTCCCAGATCCAAGCCCACAAAGCAATTAACAAGAAATTGAAGAAGAAGCAGTAAAGGAATTAAAATTCAACTTAATTATGCAGAAGAAGATTTAAAGATGTTTTTAATGGAGATTGAGACAGAATTTCCTCAATTCTTCACACCCAAAACTCAAAACAAGGAAATTAAAAAGGCCTAAGCAAGAACGAGGAAGAAGAGAGATCAATTCTCCTCCCCAATTCTCTGAAATCTCAGTAAAGACACCCAGAGAAGTTCCAAAGTGCAAAGATAAAATTCAAAGCTCAAAGAAAGTGCAAAATTCAAAAGTCAAGTAAAAGGTCCTAATTATATCAAACTAGCTCCTATTTATACACTTTCTATTCTTGGATTTTGGGATTTGGATGGGCTTTTGATTTGGTGAAGAAATGAATTAAATTGGATTTTTAATTCAATTTTTGGCCCAAAAATAATAGCTTCCAGGAGGCTGCCCTGCCCTTGTGGAGGGCAGGGCAGGATTTGGTGCTTGGTGCGTGCGTGGTGCGGCGTGGTGCAGGCTTGGTGCGCAGGATGCTGCCCTGCCCTCGCGGAGGGCAGGGCAGAAAAATTTGGTGCGCCATAATTGTGCTGTGGTGCGCTACTGGTGCTGCCAGATGATGCTGCGGTGCGCCAGAATGGTGCCTTGGTGCGCAAGAATTGTGCCACAACAAAATGCTGCCCTGCCCTCGCGGAGGGCAGGGCAGTGTTTCCACTTTGACGTCCCAAGTTCGAAACTTGGATGCTACACACGCTAGCCATTTTCCTTGGCTTTCTTGGTACCAAAGTGAGGCTTAATTCCTTGCTTCCTCATAGTCCCGTGTTCAACTCTTGTGGCAAGCATTGTAGACATTTTCCTTTGATTTTCTTCCCTTGGTGAGCCCGATACTGCCCTTGTGGAGGGCAGGGCAAGGTTTTGTTCTTCTTGATTCCAAGGCACAAATTTGTGCTCTGCCCTTGTAGTGGGCAGGGCAGAGTTGCCTTTCATGCTTTGTTCCCTTATGTTGCCCTTATAGAGGGCAATGTGCCCTTGTGGAGAGCAATGCTTGCCTCCCCTCTTTACATGCGGCACACTTCTCCTTCCTTTGACCACGTTTTCTTCTCCTTTGGTCACGCTTTCTTAGGCCACGCTTTTCTCTTTTATTCTTTTCTTCACCTACATTAAACCAAAACAACCACTCCAAGTATCACTAAATTCACAAGGCTTATAAATCAATTAAAATTCAATTAAAATTAGCTTAAACCTTATGTGTTAACATTAATTTCATGGTGATTGTTTGATTTAAAGAAGTTATGCATTTTCACTCTAAATCACTTACTTAGGATGCAAGAAAGTGCATAAAGACTAATAAAACAAGTGAAATTAGCTTGAAAAATGGGTATATGATGACTTGTCATCAGTCACGTTAATTGGATTAACGTGGCTACTAACGTGATTCCTCCTTGCTTCCCTTGTCCTGAAATCAAGCAAATAAGGTGCATCAAAGCTCTAGCTCAGGTCATGAGATTATGCATCATCAAATTGTCATTCAATCCTTGCAAAATCCTCATGAATTCATGTAAAATTCACAATAGTTGCTTGAATCAAGGTGTAAGTGAATTTTCATCCAAAACCTGCCTTATTTACTAAAAAAAAGCATAAAACTACCCTAAAACAGTAAAGAAAAGGTCAGTGAAACTGGCCTAGATGCCCTGGCATCACTCAACTTTAAAAATCTCACAAAAAATCACAACCAATAATTTGCATTTTGTGTCAACTCCTAGGGAAACGACTCGGGATTCTACTTCCGGTTATTGAATTTAAATTCTGACACACTTTTTAACAATGATTTGCGGAAAATCTCGTTGGTTAATACTATATTTGCGACATTGATTTGAAAAAATATTTTTGGTAATCTTGACCAACATTTATCCGCACGTCAGATGGATCTCAAGTTCGATGAGATTCTTTCCTCAATAGCTCAAATAATTAACGATCTGAATCGAGCTCTCTCTTTCAAATGAGCTCATGAATGGCTAGAACTTATGCTATAACCATCAACCATGCAACAATCAATAGTATCAAAGTGAGAATTGATTTACCAAAATTTGATGCGAATGATACCATGGGTTTCATCTTTTCTATGGATTTGTATTTCAATTTTTCATGGATCTAGAGGACAAACAAATTGAAATTTTTGCTATCCATATGGCAGGGATCGCAGTTCCTTGTTTCCACATAGCATAGAGAATGACACAATTTTGATCATGGACACAGCTGAAGAGAGCAATCGAAATTGAGTTTGGACCTTCACTGTTTGAGTCTCCAAGGGAGCTATTATTTATGTTACAGCAACATGCTTGGTGAGTGACTATTATTCTGAATTTGGGGAATTGGCTAATTGTACTAGTGTTGACCCCATGAGACTCTTAAAGATAGGGGTGTTTATAGTTCAGTTTTTTCATAAACTAAATTGAAATAGCACCAAACCATTTTAAATAATTTAGAAATTGAACTAAACTATTTTTTCATATAGAAACTGCTTTTAAACCAATTTATAATTTAATGCACCAGTTTAAACTCATTTATATGTTAGAACTAATTTTTAACATATAAAAAATTAATTTTGACTTATCTTTCTCATTTTTCTTTCACCTCTCTCTCCTTGGAAATTTTTGTACTTAAATTAATTATATATATTATTTACCGAAATTCATAATGCATCAAATATTTACTGATATAGGCAACTTTACACATCTCAGGTACTGTTACCCAAGGTATAATAAACACATATCTCGAGTACTCAGTCTCCTAGATATGATTCAACAAAAATTGGACATATCTTGGGTGCACCCGGGATATAGGGTAACTGCAAAGTTATGAATACCCGAGATATGAGCATAATGATTTTTATGCCACTGGAGATATGTGTATTATTATCTTGGGTACTCAGTCCCCTAGATATAATTCAACAAAAATGGAACGTATCCCGGGATATGGCACACCTGCAAAGTTGAGCATAAATCGGATATTCAGTATCCAAGATATGGGCATAATGAGTTTTACGCCGCTATACCCAGAATACGTGAACTATTATAACGATTTAACTATAATATTACGTGTCGTATAATTAATTAAATATTCGATTTGAAAAAAAATTAACAATTTAAGTTTATAAAATTAAAGAATTAACAATTTAAAATTTTTTAAATTCAAAACGATATGTGCAAAGCCTCTTGATAATTCCATATAATGATATATGTAGGTATAAAAAAATTAATCTCAAAATAAAAAAGTATCAATGGTATAATTTGTTACGATTTAAATAGTAATTATTTAATTTTTATTTATCAATTTATTTAAATTTTATTCAAAGATATCAATTTAAATTTATTTTCAAATCCGGTCTAATTTTATGCTACTGATGAGCAAAAATTAAAGCTCACGGATATCGACAAGTGTACCGGATCATTCAAGTAATATCTAATTAGATTAACAGATTGAGGCAAGAAACGTCGAATTAAATATCTAATTAGATCGATCAAACCTTAGAATTTGGATTATGGATCTTGAAGAAAAGAAGAAATAGAAGAAGAAAATTGGGATAATGCTTGAAGTTGAAAGAAAATCGACAAATGAAAACTTTGAAGGCTTCAGAGATGTTTGATTCTTAGAAGAACAATGCTTATACTTTCTCATTAATTCATGCAAAAATATTTTCAGAACAAATTATTTATAATCAAACCCCAATCCCTTGATGATTTAATTTCTCTAAACCCAATTAATTGCCCATCCCTTGGTCAACTAATCGAGAGAAGTGATAAAAAACTGTTTCGATTTTAAGCAACACAATTTTCAAGAGTTATCACAAGCCAAATTATATGGCACTTACTCAAACTAGATCTAGATAAGTGAAAATTATGAGATGAGTTTTAAGCTAATTCCAAAATTAATTTTTTCAAATATAAAATCAGAATCCAAGATAGAACTAGAATATTTCCCAATAGTTCTAACCATTACTGATGAAGAACAAAATGTTAATTTCCAGCAAGTTTAAGCTAAGAAATTCCTTCTTAACATGTTGAATGAGATTTGGTCAGCTGCTTGTAAACGAAACCCTAACCCTTAAATTGGGGTTCAATTTGTGTTAAAATCAAGTAGAAAAGATAGGGTTTTGGTGGCTGCTAAATAATTATGAATTATGGTAAAAATCAATTACTGAAAAGATTGAAAAACGGGTGAAAACAGAAAAAGAATCTAAAGAATTTATGAAGAACACTGATAAACCCATATTTTATGATATAATTTGTGTTGAATTTAAGTGTTTTATTCAATCCTTCACCCACTTATGCATGTGAAATTGCATGGTTTTACCTTCCCTTCCTTATTACGAGATGTATGTGAAAAACATGTTTTCTAGGCTTTAAAAGTATTAATTTTAGTTATCTTTTATTGCCATTCGATGCCGTGATTCGTGTGTTGAGTAATTTCAGATCTTCTAAGGCAGGAATGACTTAAAGGATGAAAAGGAAACATACGAAAATGGAAGGAAAGCATAAAACGGAGTTTTTGAAGAAACTGGCAGCGACGCGATCGCATGGGCGATGCGGCCTGATGTGTGGAAAACGATCCAACACAAAACTCACCGGCAAGTGTACCGGGTCGCATCAAGTAATAAAACTCACGGGAGTGAGGTCGATCCCACAGGGATTGAAGGATTGAGCAATTTTAGTTTAGTGGTTGATTTAGTCAGGCGAATCAAGTATTGGTTGAGTGATTTTGTATCCAACAGTAAGTAAATAGCAGGAAATGTAAAGGCAGAGGGATGAATTGCAGAAATTAAAGAGAACTGAAAGTAAAGGTGTTGAATCTCAAAGAACAAGAAATTAAATGACTGAAACTTAAAGTGCAAGAAATGTAAATTGCGGTAACTTAAAGTGCAAGAAATATAAATTGCTTGAATGAAGAAGGGATTTGAGGACTAGGATGTCAGAATTTAAGCAAGGGAAATTAAATTGCACAATTAACTAAACAAGAGATGAATTGAAATTGACTAGATCTCAAACAGCAAATGGAAATTCAATTGCAGCAGTGGTTCAGCAGAAGAACCAAAAAGAGAAAATCAGATCTTAGGACTTCAGAGACTAGATAGCAGAGTCTAGATCTCAATTGCATTCCCAGATCCAAGTTCACAAAGTAATTAAAGAGAAATTGAAGATTGAGGCAGCAAAGGAAATTGAATTCAACTCAATTATGCAGTAGGAAAATCAAAGAGATCTTAAATAGAGATTGAGACAGAAGTTCCTCAATTCTTCACACTCAAGACTCAAACAAAACCCAGTAAAGAAACCAAAATGATCAGAGGAAGAAGAAGTGAATTCCTTCCTCCAATTCTCAAGACAAGTTTGCAGAAAAAAAACAGAAAAATCGAACGTGCTCTCCAGTGACTAAGGATGAAAATTAAAAATGAAAGTAAGCTCTCCAAAACAAAACAAAAAAACTCCCCCCAAAAAACCTCCTCTCTAATCCTAACTAACACCTATTTATACACTTTCTATTTTGGATCTAAGAATTTTGAGTGGCCTTTTTGATTTGGTGAAGAAATGAATTAAGTTGGATTTTTGAGTGAAATTCAGCCCATCTTGCTCCGAGGAGGCTGCCCTGCCCTTGTGGAGGGCAGAGCAGGGAAATTGTGTGATGAAGTATGTGGCGCGCCAAGTGTGGGATCGGCATCAGGATGCTGCCCTGCCCTTGTGGAGGGCAGGACAATGTTGTCATGGTGCGTCTTGCCTCCCTGCCCGTGCGTGCTTGCTGCTGGCCGTGCCAAGTGCTCATGCCCGTGCCAATTTGTGCACTGGCCGTGCCAAGGATGTGCGCCATGCACCAAGGAACGCTGCCCTGCCCTCCTTGTGGGCAGTGCTTTCCTTGCTCTTGGGTGAGGTCCCAGGTTCGAAACTTCCTGGATGGCTTTTTGTTGCATTTCTTCCTTAGGTTTCTTGGCACCAATGTAGCGCCTAGTTCTTTGCTTCCTCAAGGTGCTATGTTCGATCCTTGGAGGTTGAAAACAAACCAATTTTTGCTTGTTTTCCTTGTATTTGAGCGCTACTTCTTTCCTTCTTGTTCTTGGGTTCGAAACCCATGGGTGGCACTTGGAGACAATTTCCTTTGATTTATTTTGGTGAGAGCCCGATATTGCTCTTGAGGGGGCAGGGCAGAATTTTTCCTTCCCTTGTTTCTTGGCCCAGAATTGTGCTCCGCCCTCAAGGAGGGCAGGGCAGTGAGGCCTTGAGTGCTTGGTTCATTGTTGTGCTCTCTTGGAAGGCAGTGTGCTCTTGTAGAGGGCAGTGTGGCTTCCTCCCTTCCATGTTGCTACACTCTTTTCTTCCTTGGGCCACGCTTTCTTAGGCCACACTTCACTCCTTTCTTCTTTTCTTCTCCTTCAAATAATCAAAACAACCAATCAAAGTATCATTAAATTCACAAGGTTTATAAATCAATTAAAATTCAATTAAATTTAGCTTAAACCTCATGATTTAGCATCAATTAAGTGGTGGTTGATTGATTCAAATAAAACATGCAATTCCACTCTAAATTGCTTACTTATGGTGCAAGAAGGTGCATAAAAACTAGTGAAACAAGTGAAATTAGCTTGAGAAATGGGTATATGATGACTTGTCATCACAACACCAAACTGAAATCTTGCTTGTCCCCAAGCAAGCATCAAAATTAAGAGGAAATGAAATGAAAAAAAAGAAAAGCATGCATATCCTTATTAGGCATATAACAGAACTTGGTTCATGGAGTTTTTATGCAGACAATGATAACTCAGTTATTGTTTGCTGTTACATAATGTACACTTTTCCTCAAAGGCTTACTAAACTTGCTGTTGTAAGGTTTACTTTTTCTTGCTCCCTTGCTAACTTTTCCTTTTTTATTTTGCTTAACAAGCTTATTATTCTTTGAAGGCTTGGTGTCAAATGTTGCAGTAGTCTTTGGCTTTATTTTTACTCAACATCTCTTCACCACAGACACATGGCTCACTATTTCCTCCTAGGATCATTGATGCCCAGCATCTCTTTGGATAACTAAATGTTCTGTAGCTAGGTTGCTCTTTATTGTGGACTTTCAATTGGCCATCCCAAATCAGTTGATCTAAGTGGTCAGGTTTTGAAATACCCTTTAGAATTTACTTATCCAAGCATATCCTAGTACAAGAACACCACAGGCATGTGTCCTAGGTTCGAAGCTATTGATGCCCAGCCTTTATTCTTCGTTTTTCTTGCCACATTGGCTTTTTCTTCTTCCTTTTCTTTCTGTTTTATTTTGTTCTCAAGGGATTTTTTTTTCTTTACTGATAGGAACCTTTATGCAGCAAGCTAGCTCACACTTCAATGAAAATGACATTATGCAGCAATTATTTCATGAGTTATGCATTTAATCAAACACATATAGCACCATTAACTTCCATTCTAACTTATGCAACATTGGATATCTACTTTCTAATTCAAACATTTCCCTTTTATTTAAGCATATGGGAAACAAAACACAATTTAAAGCTAAGTGATGAATGATAAGCATTATGCAGATTATTTCTTTAGCTACTTATTGAACAAGAAAAAGTGCATGAAAATGAAATAAAAGGAAATAAACAGTGGAGGCATATCATGTTTCAGACATGCATCTCCTTATTAGAAGTATGAAAGAACTTTGCCACCTTCTAATGATTGTGGCCGCTGCTTGATTCTCCCTTTTTCTTCTTTCTCTTCCCTAGCTTGGAATAGTCTTGGGCTTCTTCCCCAGGGCATCTTCTATCCCAGACAGAATCTAAGAGTCCTGAGAGCCCAACTTCTTCCAATCTGTTAAGTGTTACCTCTGTATAGTGATGAGACCTTGCTTGCTGCTTGTCTCTAAATTCTTGGCGCTGCTCAAATGGCTTGATTTGTGGATTGAGTGTTGGCAAATTGTGGGTCAAGTACTCCAACCTTGCTTGTATGTTTTTATCACTCTCTACTTTTTGCACATATCTAACTTCCCCCATAGTGTGATGAATGTTCTTCCATTGATACAGGTTGTGACTATATTCCCCTGCTTTAGCTTGACTAAAGTACAGCTTATCATATGATTCTATGAATTCTTTATATTGCTCTTTTTGTCCTTCAAGAATCTTTGCTTGAAACTCTTGCTGCTTGATGACAAGTCATCATATACCTATTTTTCTATGCTTTTTCATACAAGAAATTGATGATTTGTGCTTAAATATTGAATGCTTTTGTACTTAAATGATATATTTTCTTGATATTTTAATTTTATAAATCTTGTAGAAAATAAGAAGAAAAAGAAGCAAAGAAGCACAAAAAAAGGAGAAAAAAAGAGCTTTGGGGTACACTTTAAAGTTGGGGTACACTTTGGAGCCTTAGGCCACGTTTTTAAAAGCGTGACCCATGACCAAATCAAAGAAGGAAACAGCCAGCACGCACACTGCCCTGCCCTTGCCAAGGGCAGGGCAGAATCATGATGAAACAAAGTGAGGGTGGAGCAAATTTTCGCTAAGTTAAAATCTGGCCGCTCACAGCATGACCATACCTACTTCAAAGGGCTATAACTTGAGCTACAAACGTCCGATTGATGTGCTTTCAGTTGCGTTGGAAAGCTGACATCCAGAGCTTTCCAACGATATATAGCAATCCATATTTGGCGTACAATTCAGGTAGGAACAAAAGGCATCTTTAAGGGCCATGAGGAAGCAAGAAACTAGGCCTTACTTTGGTGCCAAGAAAACCAAGGAAAAGAAGTAGCGTGTGCATCCACCAAGTTTCGAACTTGGAACTTCACTTTTGGAAACACTGCCCTGCCCTCCGCGAGGGCAGGGCAGCATTTTGGTGATGCACACACATGCACCACTCTGGCGCACCAAGGGAAGGCTCGGCAGCATCATTCTGGCGCACAAGCGTCATCCGGCAGCACCAGCAGCGCACCAAGGCACCAATCTGGCGTACCAAACTTTTCTGCCCTGCCCTCTGCAAGGGCAGGGCAGCATCCTGCAGCGCACACCAACGCACCACGCTCGCACCAAGGCTGCACGCATCAATTTTCTGCCCTGCCCTCCACAAGGGCAGGGCAGCCTCCTGGGAGCAACATGGGCCAAAATTCAACCAAAATTTCATTTAAATTCAATTCTTCTCCAAATTGAATCAAGGCCAACCAAACCCATTTCTCCTCAAATCCAAAGCAAGCAAAGCCCACATCATCACTCAAAGGCACATGGATCAATTAAATTAGGATTTTCATTTTTGTAATTTATTTTAATTTCATTTTCATTTTTCACTTTGTAAAGCCTATATAAAGGCATCAATTAGAGCTCGGAGGGAAGGCCGGCTCCATTAGGGAATAGTAGATAGCTCTCTCTTTTAATTTTCCTTTCTGCTTAAATTTTGGATCAAGAATTGAAGGAATTCTGTTTCAATTCTCCATCTAAAATTCATTTGTGTTCTTCTGCATAATTGAGGAAATTGAGAAATTGGATCTGAAGTTTCTTTTATTGCTTTCATCTTTCTTCTCTTCTGCAAGTTGTCTTCTACTTTGATCAAGGAAGGAATTGAGATCTAGACTTGTTTTCTAGTCTCTTTGATTCCCTGAGATCTTCAATTTTATTTTGCAATTGAGTTGAGTTCTTGGCTGCTCTTCTGTTTTCACTGTTCCATTGGTTTTCAATTTACTTTCAAGCAATTTAATTCTTCTGCACTTGTTCTTCATTTTACATTTCTGTTCATGATCCCAATTGATCTATTGCTCTCTTTAATTTCTAGCACCTAACCCCCCTTTACTTTTCATGCAATTTACTTTTCTTGCAATTTAAGTTTCAGCTATTTTACATTCTTGTTATTTAAGTTTTATACAATTTTACTTTCTGCAACTTTAAATTTCCTGTCATTGACAATTCTGTTGGCTACATTTCATCCAATATCCCTTCAATGTTAGCTTGACTAAACTAATCACCCACTAAAGTTGCTTGATCCATCAATCCCTGGGGGATTGACAAACCCCAATTTGACGGTTTATTTTGTATTAAGTTTAGAGTGTTTTGATAACCTTTTGTCACATTTAGCCTATGAATTAGCATGGTTTTCTTATCTCTCCCATATTTGTGCTTAAGTGTAAAAACATGCTTTTTAAGCCTTATTTTGATGAATTCTAGTTCCTCTTTGATTCCATAAGATGCCTTGATGTGTTTGCTAGTGATTCCAGGATTGAAATAGGCTAGGCATGGATCAAAGGAAGCAAGGAAGGAAGCATGCGAGTGGGGAGAAGCACAAAAAGCCAAAGAGTTGATCTCGGCCAAGCATGCGTACGCGCACAAGGCGCTCGCGCGCACATCGCAGAATTAGCCAGGGACGCGCACGCGTACCGTGCGCGCACGCGTCGTAGTCCGCACGTGATTCTTTTATTGCAACACGTGCCGGCGATTTTGGAAGGTTTTCAGCAACCAACTTTGGCGCCAAAATGCACATAAGAGCTAAGGATTGAAGGGGATTGATACACATTCACATCCATAGACTCATTTAACATCTTTTTGTAGATATTTTTAGTTAGTTACATTTGTAGAGAGAGAAACTCCAACCTCTCTCTAGGATTCATCCTCATTCT
The DNA here is from genome assembly GCF_003086295.3 of Arachis hypogaea. Classification (NCBI taxonomy): domain Eukaryota; kingdom Viridiplantae; phylum Streptophyta; class Magnoliopsida; order Fabales; family Fabaceae; genus Arachis; species Arachis hypogaea. The sequence continues at coordinate 59,827,929 of NC_092044.1, read as the reverse complement.
CTCAATTCTCAACCATTCCTTGGTGAGATCCATTACAACACTTACTTTACTTTATTCATGTTGTAGTTCATCTTCTCTAATCTCAATTAGTGTTTGTAATTGTTCAAATCTCATAGATCTTAGGTTTAACTTTGTTGTTTTGGATTCTATTAATTCATTGAAAATCTCATTTTCATTGTTGTTCATTGTTGATTGTTGTTAATCTCTTATGTTGAATTACTTTGATTCTACATCTTTTCTCAATTTTTCTATGTCTTTCTTTCTCGCTCTCCAAGTGTTTGAGAAAATGCCAACTTTAGATATGGAGTAGCATCCCCTTACTTGGCCTAGTGGTTGGGTCATTGGAGACACTTGAATAAGGGATGTCAATTGTTGATTAAGAATTGAGAATTGCTAATTGACTTAGAGTGCACTAAAGCTAGACTTCCCTAGGGTAAGACTAGGACTTGTGACTCAAGTTAGTTACTTTTACTTGACTTTCCTCTATAATTAGGGGTTAACTAAGTAAAGCAACATTCCTTTGTCATCACAATTGAAGGAAGCTATAGTGATGGAACTTCCAATGTTCAACCTTGGCCAAGGCTTTTAATATTGATTGATTGTTGTTTTCTTTTATTAGCACTTTTATGCCACACTCTTCAAGCCACAAAAGACCACTTAACCAATAACATGCATCCTTGTAGCATTCCTAGGGAAAAACGACTCGGGACTAATACTCTCGATTATAGATTGTAGAATTGTTTGATGATGGATTTTGCGTCGGTTTAGACTATACTACGATTGATTACTTGATAATTTCTATACCGGCAAAAATTCATTTGTCAAAATGGCGCCGTTGCCGGGGAATGCGCATGAGTGCCATGTTTTTGGTTAATGTAAATATGTGAATATTGTGAATATGTTTGTCTTTTGTTTGTTTGGTAGTTTTTGTTAGCTCTAGATCGCTATTAGTTTTGTTCCTATTTGCCACTATGAATTCTCGTCCTTGTGGTTTTGGATATGACTATGACTATTTTGTAGGCGATGAAAACTTGAATGATGGCTCACATTATGGGAGAAATGAATTCTTAGGAAGGGAGCCATATCCATATGAGCAATCATCATGGCAACCTTCCCCTTCAAGTTATTACGATGGTAATCCCTCCTATAATGCATATCATTCCTATGGATATGATGACTCTTATCATGGTTATACCACTCAACCGCCATCATTCTACACACCATGTTCTCAACCCACATCTTATTTCCACCAATTGCCTACATATGATCCAAATCTATATTCCCCCTATGCATACCCTTGCGACGATTATGGACAAGCAACCCTTGAATCACCACCACTCCAACATCTTTACCTTCCAACCCAAATCCCCATGAATGATACACTTGGTATCATTCTTCAAGAGCAAGAAGAGCTCCAAACCGCATTCACTAGTTTCACCTCCACCCTCCAAGAATTTACGTCCCGTATAATTTCACCCTCTACCAATGACCAAAATGACTTCCCACCTCAAAGCTTTGATGAATCTCCTTTCCAACCATATCATGATTTCCCCTCTCCACCACAAACCTCCATGGAAGCATATCAATGTCCATTAATCCAAGAGCAATATGATCCTACTTATGTTAGTAAAGCGGAACAAGAATTAAGGGATCGTTTCAAGGAAGAAATGGATCGACTTCAAGCAACCATCCGTCAAAAGATAGATTCTTGGGATTCATATCACAACCGAAATGAGTTCACAGATGATTGTGAGAAAGCAACCAAAGAGGGAGGTATGAGGAAGACTTTAGAGTCTCGAGTTGAGTGCAAGAAAATGGAGCGTGTGTTGCAACAAGCGGAGGAAATGAAGATTGTTGAAAATAAAGAAGTGGAAGAAGACCTAGAGGAGGTTGAACAAGAAGGAAGTTCCATCAGCGAAAATAACTCTACATCAAGTGACAATGGTGATCTTGTTGAAGCTTCTCCCGTCGAATGTGAAACTAATGTTGAGGAGGGTGCGCAACCTCCAACACATGACTTGATCAATGATAAAGGTTTGGAGGAAGTTAGCAAACAAGAAGAATTTAAAGAAAGTTATCAAAAGATGGAAATCATCATGGAGGAGCCAAAGGAAGTGGAACCTACAATGTCAAGACCATTGGATATCTTCCTTGCTAAGTCGCCGTCCCAATTACAAATTGAGTGGGTAATCATCTCATCCTTTAATTTTCTTGGCCCATATCAATATGTGTTGTTAGAAACGGACGATCAACTTAGAACTCTTTGTGGGCTAGAGAGTAAGAACGGATTAGATGTTGGTGGACAATTTGAATCAAGGAGCATAAGGGATGGAAGATCAAACTTTGAGCTTCAAAAGTGGAGTGCAACCAAATTCAAAGGAATTAGGATGATGAGTAGGAGTTACAAGGAGAACTCAATAAGTTTGTCACCCTATTGGAAGCATGAAGATCAAGAAAAAAAGGGGTTGACAAATAAAGTATGGGACCCCGGAACATACATAGACCACTATCAACTTAAGGGCCTCGTTACTTGCTTAGGCCCCCTTGAAGGCCTTGTACGTTTAAATTGGGATCCCGGAGGCTATTGGAAGTGCAAACACTGGTGGGGATTCGAAGAAGAGTTTAAGCATAAGCCACCCTAGCAAGGACTCGACCAAATGTCCAACTTAAGGACTTTAACTAAAAGTGCTAGGTGGGAGACACCCCACCATGGTAAACTCTTTCCATACTCTTTTAATTCGGCTTAATAAGTGAGTTGAGTTACCATTGTAGGTAGGTCTTCATTTCATAATTAGCTTGTTTGTGTACATTAGTTGCTAGCATATTAACATGTATGTATGCTTAATAGAAATAGAATAAATCTCAAAAACCAACTTGCATTTTAGAAAGTGTGTGATTTTGACTAAATAAGGAGTTGTAGGCACCATGGGGAGTCCTTGGGAAATTTAGAGCTTTTAGGCAATTAAAAAAAAAGAATAAGAAAAAAAAAAGGGGTGGACGCGCGCGCACGTTGTACGCGCACGCATCCATGAGCGGATGCATCATCACCCATAATCCAGAGAGTTGGGCCTCTCCTAGGCCAGCGTTGTGCCTCAAGCCCAATTCACTCCACGCTGACGCGCACTACGTGCGTGCGCGTCTATACAACTATAGAGAAAAGCACGCATACGCGCACCTGCCGCGTACGCGTCGAATTGCTACTGCAAGATCTTGCGCCAAGCCCCAGAGAGTTAAGCCAGCTTTGGGCCATCCTTAAGCCCCTGGCCCAATTCAACTCGCGCGGACGCGTACATGCCGCGTACGCGCAGGCCTAAGTAGTGCAACCTCCAGGCCATTGACCAGAGAGTTAGGCCTCATATGGGCCAACCTTAAGCCTCCAGCCCAACTCCTTGCACGCGTGCGCGCACGGTACGCGCACGCGTCTTTACCTATTTTGATCTTCCGCGCCTAAGCGCGCTGTACGCGCACGCGTAGGTCCCTAGTTTCATCAATGCACGCAGACGCGCAAGGTGCGCGCCCGCGTCGTTTCAAAATGATGATAACCTAATGCGCAACGAGCATTGGGCAGTCGCGCACTTCTTCCCCCCAACCATCCTCTTCCCCGTTCCACCATCCTCTTCCCCTCCCTCGTCGCAACCACTTTCATCACCGCCGACGGTTGCGCCGCCATCACCAGCTACCCTCCCTCTCATCCTTCTTCTTCTCCCTGTCACCATCTCCCCCATCTCCGATTTCCCTCTCACTCCTCCATAACCGCCGTTGACAGCGTCGGCCACCACCATCACACTGCCGGTTTCTCTCTCTCTCCTCACGCCCACCCCCATTCGCTCTCTCTCTCATCCACTCGCCGCCACTCACTTTCTCCCTCTGCTCTCTTGCAAAACCGCCGCTGCTGCCATCTTCACCGCCACCGTCCACGGCGGCACCTCTCGTTGATTCTGCCGCCCCTGCCCCAGTCCCATTTCCCCTTTCCATTCTCAGTTCTTCCCCGCTCCCAGGTTCCTGCTCCAATTTCTGTTCTCTTTAATTGTTCATTTTTGCTAATTACTGTAATTTTCTATTAGATAGTCTGAATTCAAATGTTGTATGTTAAGATTAGTTAGAAATAATTGCGGTTAGGTAGCTAGGGCTGGATAGAGGATTCTAGGCCTCATAAGTGCTCCGTTTGTGTTTTTCTTTTTTTTTTCTTCTATTTGTTGGCTTGTCTGCTAAGTGCCAATTTTGAGTTGCTCTGTATGCAATTTGTGCTGCCTGGATGCCTTCTTATTGCTACTGTGATTGGTTGATACTGTAAGCATGCTATTTGTGCTGTTTCGCTATCCGAGAACGTCCCGTTTTAAGCCGGAATGCTGCCCGATTTTTGAAAATTATGACAAATTGAACTTGGAATATTCATTCTCTAAACCTTTACCTAATGCACACAAGTTCATAATTGGGCTAAATTCCGTTTCTATCTGACTCCTGGAATTGACATTCACTTGCACTTTAACCCTTTTGACCATTACCTTGAATCATGATGGTGAACATGCCTATTCCTTATAAATTGTGCACATTGTTTGAAACATTGAACTCTTGGTTTATGGCTATGTTTTCTGTTTTTACTTACCGTCCATGTTTCAAGTTTAATTCACATCATGTCTGCTTGCCATCTATTTTACATCCTGAACATGTTTTACTTGCTTCGTGCTAAGTGCTTAATTGCATATATTCTATCCCTTTTTTTTTCAGGATGTCGGATAAAGGAAAAGGAAAAGCATCATCTTCCAAAAAGAGGAAGAAAACACCAAACCCCACTTTTACTTCACTGCTTGCCTATGCCCAAAACCCTTTAAATGACATGGATAAAGCAAACTAATTACTACCGGCTCAGGATACGGTCAAATTTCCCAATCTCTACTGTGAACCCAGATTCCCAAGCTACAATTCAAAGAATCTGAATACTGAGAAGACGCTGGTTATTCCATCAGATTTGACCGACATCATCCACCAGCGTATTGACCGGATGGGTTTGACTTTTCTCGATAGGGATTTGAGCCGGGTGAACCGGTCTTGGGTGCAAGAGTTCTACTGCAATTTCTTCCGCCACACCCTTGATTCGGTACTTGTTAGGGGGATTGAGGTACCCATCACAGAGCAGGCCATAGAGGATGCCCTTACTTGCCGGCCTAAGACCAGTGACACTGATGCATTCATGCAGGCCGAGATAGACCTTCATTGCATGACTTTTGATTTTGAGGCATTGAGGGCAGTAGTAGCTACTCCGGATGCTCCTTGGGTTATGGATGCCGATAACACGGCACCCAAAGGGATGCACTTTAGTTATCTGAGCCGAGAGGCCAAGACTTGGTAGCAGATCTTCGCTCATTACGTCATGCCTACGACTCACTTCACAGAGATCCCAGTTGCCATGTTGATCTTGATTAGCTGTGTGATGGAGGGGAAAGAGGTCTACTACCCCCAGCTGATCAGGCGGTTCATGTGGAGAGCTCACATCTGAGGTCTCTTTCCTTTTCCGGTCTTGGTCACTCAGATGATTCAGCGGGCCGGAGTTCCGTGGCACCAGGATGATGTATCACCACCTCCACCGCTCCCTCAGAAGGAGCCAGTTACTATTCCGTGGGGATCCTGGGTGCACGAGAGGCCTGCCTCGCGCCGTCGATCTCGAGCCAGAGCAGCAGTTGAGGGAGCTGGACCCTCTTCATCGTCAGCCCCTGTAGGAGCATCTACTGCAGCCGCACCTCAGCCACTTCACTTGTTAGTTCAGCGTCTCTTCCGGTACATGGAGCGCAGCAAGCGCCAGATCATGCGTCGCCTGGATCGGATTGACCAGATGTTTGTGGCCCAGGGCCTTGAGCTACCACCTCTACCAGAGTCTTCAGGTTCTGATGAGGAGACCCATGAGGAGGAGCACATGGATTTACAGACTGAGGGTATTCATGCGGCTGAGTCAGCACATATGGAGGCACCACCTCAGACACAGGAGTCTCGGCCGGTACCACAGCCAGAGCCTATCGGTGTACCTATCCCTGATCCTCAGGATTAGCATCGAGGACGATGCTTAATCTTAAGTGTGGGGAGGTAGCCGGTGGCATCATTAGATACCGGTGAACATTTTGGCCACTTTTCTAGCTATCTTACTTTGCACACTCTTTGTATATATTTGATGTAGATGTATTTTGAGTTTATTTTGGATACTTTCACTACTTATTTTGGATTTATTTTGGATTTTAGATACTTTGATGCTTATGGATATCCTTAGATGTTTTAGATGATAGATTTCATACTTTTACTTTTAGTTGAATTTTTCTTTATACATTTTTGCATATCTTTCTTTTTAGTTCGTGGTTGTGATTAGAAATCATACTTTGACTTGCAAACCCTTAGTCACCCTTTTTGCATAAGAAATTGGTTTTAAGTGAAAATGAAAGGGTGAACTAAGAAAATTTTTGAATTTTTCAATCACAACAATGCCTAGTCAAACATTGAAAGTTTCCAAGAAGTTTAAATATAGGGCATCAACCCAATTGATTGAAAGAAAATTTCTAATGGAACTTGCTTGAATTTCATACTTTGTGAATCATGTATTGAATTAAGAACACAAGCTTGTGAGACTTGAGCCTATTGATGTGGTTACATTTTATAGCCACTTATTTTCCATTCTTGTGTGAATTTGCTCTCTTTCTATGAATGTAATCCTTGATTTGCTCGATTCTATATGTCCATTTATTTCTTGTATTTATGCATTTATATGATTGAGGCCATTATTTCATTAGCCCACTTACCCAAATAGCCAACCTTTTACTCTCCATTGTTAGCCAATTTTGAGCCTATGCTTAACCAACTTATTCTCAATTTAGCACATTACAAGCCCAAGGCAGAAAAACCAATAAAAGTCCTTGTTTGGATCTTTGATTAGCCTAGGCTAGTGAGAGTGTTTATTATTCAAAGTTGGTGAGGCTTGGGAACATTGGATGGGATAAAAGGGGTAGTACACTTTCATGTTTAGGAATTGGGTACATACTCATGTATTGATTAAATGAATAGACCTTATGCATTGATGTTCTTGTATATAGTTTGACAAAAGAAAAAGAAAAGAAAAGAAAAAAAATTGTATATGGAAAAAGAAGGAAAAATAATAAAGAGGGGACAAAATGCCCCAAAGTGAAGTTCAATAAAAGGGAATCAATGCATAGGTGTTACGAATCAAATGAGAATGCATGAATATGTAAGAAAAAGTGAAGAATAGGTAGTTAGAGTAGTTCGAATTTGTATAGGTCATTATATAGTTAGGTGGGGAAGTCTATGCTAATCAAAGATTCAAATCCTAGTCCACTTAACCATAAATGATCCTACCTTGACCCTAACCCCATTACAACCTAAATGAAAGACCTCATGATGAATGTATGCATGCATTGAATAAGTGTTGATTGTTAGAAGAAAATCAAATTTTGGAAAGCTTGATTAGAAGAGAATTGAGTGAACTAACCCTTAAACACTTGAGTGAATAGAGCGGATATACATCCGGTGAGGGTTCAAAAGTTCAGTCACATGTGTTCACCCATATTATCTATATTCTTGCAAGTTTAAACTCTTTTTGATAATTCAATACAATTGTGGTTTGGAATTAATTCCTATTGCCTAGCCTTGTGCTTACACATGCTCTCTTGGCAATTTGATATGTTTGAATTAAGCATTTGCATTTATTTTAGGTAGTTGCATTTAGATAGGACTCATATAGTCTAGATTGCATTCAATAAATGTCATAACCCTTAGTTCCTTCTTATTTTAGCACGAGGACATGCTAAGGTCTAAGTGTGGGGAGGTTGACAAACCCCAATTTGACGGTTTATTTTGTATTAAGTTTAGAGTGTTTTGATAACCTTTTGTCACATTTAGCCTATGAATTAGCATGGTTTTCTTACCTCTCCCATATTTGTGCTTAAGTGTAAAAACATGCTTTTTAAGCCTTATTTTGATGAATTCTAGTTCCTCTTTGATTCCATAAGATGCCTTGATGTGTTTGCTAGTGATTCCAGGATTGAAATAGGCTAGGCATGGATCAAAGAAAGCAAGGAAGGAAGCATGCGAGTGGGGAGAAGCACAAAAAGCCAAAGAGTTGATCTCGGCCAAGCATGCGTACGCGCACAAGGCGCTCGCGCGCACATCGCAGAATTAGCCAGGGACGCGCACGCGTACCGTGCGCGCACGCGTCGTAGTCCGTACGTGATTCTTTTATTGCAACACGTGCCTGGCGATTTTGGAAGGTTTTTAGCAACCAACTTTGGTGCCAAAATGCACATAAGAGCTAAGGATTGAAGGGGATTGATACACATTCACATCCACAGACTCATTTAACATCTTTTTGTAGATATTTTTAGTTAGTTACATTTGTAGAGAGAGAAACTCCAACCTCTCTCTAGGATTCATCCTCATTCTCTCAATTCTCAACCATTCCTTGGTGACATCCATTACAACACTTACTTTACTTTGTTCATGTTGTAGTTCATCTTCTCTAATCTCAATTAGTGTTTGTAATTGTTCAAATCTCATAGATCTTAGGTTTAACTTTGTTGTTTTGGATTCTATTAATTCATTGAAAATCTCATTTTCATTGTTGTTCATTGTTGATTGTTGTTAATCTCTTATGTTGAATTACTTTGATTCTACATCTTTTCTCAATTTTTCTATGTCTTTCTTTCTCACTCTCCAAGTGTTTGAGAAAATGCCAACTTTAGATATGGAGTAGCATCCCCTTACTTGGCCTAGTGGTTGGGTCATTGGAGACACTTGAATAAGGGATGTCAATTGTTGATTAAGAATTGAGAATTGCTAATTGACTTAGAGTGCACTAAAGCTAGACTTCCCTAGGGTAAGACTAGGACTTGTGACTCAAGTTAGTTACTTTTACTTGACTTTCCTCTATAATTAGGGGTTAACTAAGTAAAGCAACACTCCTTTGTCATCACAATTGAAGGAAGCTATAGTGATGGAACTTCCAATGTTCAACCTTGGCCAAGGCTTTTAATATTGATTGATTGTTGTTTTCTTTTATTAGCACTTTTATGCCACACTCTTCAAGCCACAAAAGACCACTTAACCAATAACATGCATCCTTGTAGCATTCCTAGGGAAGAACGACTCGGGACTAATACTCTCGGTTATAGATTGTAGAATTGTTTGATGATGGATTTTGCGTCGGTTTAGACTATACTACGATTGATTACTTGATAATTTCTATACCAGCAAAAATTCATTTGTTAGGGATCGACCTCACTCTTGTGAGTTATTATTACTTGATGCGACCCGGTACACTTGCCGGTTGGATTTGTGTGTTGGAAATTTGTTTTTCCACAAAAACACCATCAAGTTTTTGGCGCCGTTGCCGGGGATTGATTAGATCAACAATGATTAAGTGGGTGAGAAGTCTAGATCAAGCATTTTTTTTGTTTTTGTTCTCTGTTTTAAAGTGAAACCAAGGTGTTTGAGTTTTTGCCTCACTAAGAAGTTCTCATATCTGATATGAGTAATTTCAATTTTTCTTGGTGTTGTGTTTTCCAAAATTTAAATGGAGTTCAACTCATCTTATGATCAAACAAATTTTATGGGATATTACCCACCATCACCAATCTCTAATGGTGGTTGGGAATATCACCAAGAAATCACAGATTCTGAGCACTCCAATCCATGGAGATTTGCTTCACAGACACAAGATGAGCAAGAAAATCATATGGTATATTTTCTTCCACCACAAAATGATGCTAGTCATGATTCTAATGGTGGCTGGGAAGGAAATTCTAATGCTCCATATGATATTCATCCAAAGATATCATCACTTGACCATGCTTCAACAGAAAGCCTCTATCAAAATTCACCACCCACACAAACTTCCATGAACCAAAGCCTCTCAAAGCTTGAGACCATGATTGAAAAATATGAGAGGGAGGCACAGATATCCTGGAACGAGCAAGAGAATTCATTAAAAAACATGGAAATAATGTTAGCTCAATTGGTGAGTGCAACAAGGAAAGAGGAAAAACAAGAGGAAGAGGCTACTAAGTCAAGTGAATCTTTAGTGAAGAAGGAAGAGGTGGTGGAAATATTTGAACCTGAAACTGCCCTTGAGATGACAAGAGCACATGACAACTCACAACTCTCACGAACTTCCCTGGACCAAAACGCCTCAACACTTGAATCCATGATTGAAAGGTATGAAGAGGAGATGAAGAAAGCTTGGGAAGATCAACAAACCTCCTCCATGAAAGAGCTATTAAAGCAAATGTTGAGTGTAAAAGAGGAAGTGGAAGAACAAGCTAGTGAGGAGGATAATCAAGAACGTCCAAACTCAAGGGAAACAGAGAGGCACATGAAGGACAAGCTCATTGAACCACCAATTCAAAAAGCTCTAGATGAATACAAAACTCCAATAATCACACAGCAACCAAGTCTTGAATTCAAAGAAGTGAAGGCAACTAACAAGAGCACCAATCCTATCCCTAATCCAGCAAGCAAGATCAATCAAGCCATTTGCAAAAGGAAGCTTGCTGAGGAAAAGCCAAGGCAAGGGACAGTAGCTGAATCTTCTCCCCCTTTGAGGTCATTCCTCTTAACAAATTGGAAGAAGAGGAAGAAAGTAAAGAACAGGTAGACAGTAGGTACATTTCTTCTCCATGCTTTGTTTAAATTTCAATAAATTGGCATGTGATTACATTCTAAGTTTGGTGTTGCCCTACAACAAATTGTCTTCAATTCCTTTGGATGATTGCATCAATTCTACATGAAAGTGTCACACTAAGATTCTAAGTTTGGTGTGCCACTTATTTTTCTATGCAACTCATCCAGCAACATCACTTGTCTGCATAATCATATTGCCTTTGCATTGTTATTTTTCTTTTGTTTTTGACATTTCGTTTGCATTCTCTTTGTTTTAGTTACTTTTTTTTCTTTTATTAACTGTTTTTGTAAATACATCACCAAGACATCCCTATTCATGACAGACTATTCATTTGGTGATTGTATTTAACAAATAACAGTTTCTCTTGTCTAGTTTTAGTTCAAATAAATTGACATTTGGTTGCATTCTAAGTTTGGTGTTGCTATGCAACAAAATTTGGTTCCAATATCTATTAGATACTTGCATCAAGTCCAAGTGAAAGTGTCACACTAAATTTGGTGTGCCACTTATATTTTTATGCAATGTATTGTGCTCATCTTCTTAAGTTTGCAATCACAATGTCTCTGTCTCTTGTGCCTTGATTATTATCTTTAATTTTGCTTGCTTAAAACACATGTGCTACTAACATTTCATTGTGTAAGACATTCATGATCCATCTTAGCCCCATAGCCATTGTTTTAATTGTTGCTTGAGGATAAGCAAGCATTCTGAGTTGGTATGGGAAGGAGAAGAATGGGAGGAAAATGACAACAATAGAGAAGAAGAATTGCAAGGTTGTAAAGTTCCTTTTCCTCTCATTTATTTCCAGCACTTTAAATTGCATGATTGTCTTTATATTTTCTGTGTACATGTGTGTATGAATAAAGCATAGCTTGAATCTTGATTTGTAATATGTTTCTATGGCATTATAACTACCAACTTGAATCCTGTGAGTTCAAAAGCAATAAAACATCATGATCATAAACAAACAAGGCATTAAAGAAGAATTTAGCATATGCATACAAGTATTAGAAAGCTAGTATGATTGATTGTTGCTCAATTGCATTGGATTTTATTTAATTGAAGTTTTTCATCTAGTACATTTTGTGAAATCTTTTGAAATCATGAAAACCTTGAAGAAGCAAATACAATTAAAGCAAGAAAAGAAAAAGGGAAAGAATGAGAAAGCTGAAGGCTCTGAGTACCAATGGCAATTTATTTGCTAAGTGCTTGTGGTGTTTATGTATCAAGCCAAATGCTTGAAAACAAAACACTTAGAAGTCAAGGCTAGGCTCAAGTGCAAAAGCACTCCCTCAAAGCTCAAGGCTCTGAGCATCAATGATTAGAGAGTCAAGAAAAGAAAAGAAAAATGAGCTTAATGAAGTCCTCTAATTAAATGCTTGTGGTGCTTATGTATCAAGTGGTAATACTTGAAAACAAAGCATTTAGAAGTCGTAGCTTTGTTATTAACTCATGGGGCAAAGCACCCAAAAGGAGAAAAAAAATCAAAAGCTTGTTTCAAGGAAGAATTATAAGAAAAAAGATTTCATAAAATAAGATAGATAGAAGCATCAATCATTTACATCTCTTTTGTAATTGTAGCATGCATAGAAAACTAGCTTGCCATGAACATTAACTTGCTACTCTTCTTACCTTGGATTGTCAATTTCTATTGCATGATTCTTTTCTTGCTTAGGGACAAGCAAGGTTTAAGTTTGGTGTTGTGATGACAAGTCATCATATACCTATTTTTCTATGCTTTTTCATACAAGAAATTGATGATTTGTGCTTAAATATTGAATGCTTTTGTACTTAAATGATATATTTTCTTGATATTTTAATTTTATAAATCTTGTAGAAAATAAGAAGAAAAAGAAGCAAAGAAGCACAAAAAAAGGAGAAAAAAAGAGCTTTGGGGTACACTTTGAAGTTGGGGTACACTTTGGAGCCTTAGGCCACGCTTTTAAAAGCGTGACCCATGACCAAATCAAAGAAGGAAGCAGCCAGCACGCACACTGCCCTGCCCTTGCCAAGGGCAGGGCAGAATCATGATGAAACAAAGTGAGGGTGGAGCAAATTTTCGCTAAGTTAAAATCTGGCCGCTCACAGCATGACCATGCCTACTTCAAAGGGCTATAACTTGAGCTACAGACGTCCGATTGATGTGCTTCTAGTTGCGTTGGAAAGCTGACATTCAGAGCTTTCCAACGATATATAGCAATCCATATTTGGCGTACAATTCAGGCAGGAACGAAAGGCATATTTAAGGGCCATGAGGAAGCAAGAAACTAGGCCTTACTTTGGTGCCAAGAAAACCAAGGAAAAGAAGTAGCGTGTGCATCCACCATGTTTCAAACTTGGAACTTCACTTTTGAAAACACTGCCCTGCCCTCCGCGAGGGCAGGGCAGCATTTTGGTGATGCACACACATGCACCACTCTGGCGCACCAAGGGAAGGCTCGGCAGCATCATTCTGGCGCACAAGCGTCATCCGGCAGCACCAGCAGCGCACCAAGGCACCAATCTGGCGCACCAAACTTTTCTGCCCTGCCCTCCGCGAGGGCAGGGCAGCATCCTGCAGCGCACAGCAACGCACCACGCTCGCACCAAGGCTGCACGCATCAATTTTCTGCCCTGCCCTCCACAAGGGCAGGGCAGCCTCCTGGGAGCAACATGGGCCAAAATTCAACCAAAATTTCATTTAAATTCAATTCTTCTCCAAATTGAATCAAGGCCAACCAAACTCATTTCTCCTCAAATCCAAAGCAAGCAAAGCCCACATCATCACTCAAAGGCACATGGATCAATTAAATTAGGATTTTCATTTTTGTAATTTGTTTTAATTTCATTTTCATTTTTCACTTTGTAAAGCCTATATAAAGGCATCAATTAGAGCTCGGAGGGAAGGCCGGCTCCATTAGGGAATAGTAGATAGCTCTCTCTTTTAATTTTCCTTTCTGCTTAAATTTTGGATCAAGAATTGAAGGAATTCTGTTTCAATTCTCCATGTAAAATTCATTTGTGTTCTTCTGCATAATTGAGGAAATTGAGAAATTGGATCTGAAGTTTCTTTTATTGTTTTCATCTTTCTTCTCTTCTGCAATTTGTCTTCTACTTTGATCAAGGAAGGAATTGAGATCTAGACTTGTTTTCTAGTCTCTTTGATTCCCTGAGATCTTCAATTTTATTTTGCAATTGAGTTGAGTTCTTGGCTGCTCTTCTGTTTTCACTGTTCCATTGGTTTTCAATTTACTTTCAAGCAATTTAATTCTTCTGCACTTGTTCTTCATTTTACATTTCTGTTCATGATCCCAATTGATCTATTGCTCTCTTTAATTTCCAGCACCTAACCCCCCTTTACTTTTCATGCAATTTACTTTTCTTGCAATTTAAGTTTCAGCTATTTTACATTCTTGTTATTTAAGTTTTATGCAATTTTACTTTCTGCAACTTTAAATTTCCTGTCATTGACAATTCTGTTGGCTACATTTCATCCAATATCCCTTCAATGTTAGCTTGACTAAACTAATCACCCACTAAAGTTGCTTGATCCATCAATCCCTGTGGGATCGACCTCACTCTTGTGAGTTATTATTACTTGATGCGACCCGGTACACTTGTCGGTTGGATTTGTGTGTTGGAAATTTGTTTTTCCACAAAAACACCATCACTGCTGAGTCATCATTTGTTGTTGCCATCACTCTTGCTTCTCCTCCATTTGACGCTGCCAAGCTTCTCGTTCCTCTTTATCCCTCAAGTATTGCTCCCAGCGCTCTGGATGGGGCTCTAGATATTACTCTTGGCGCCCTTGATCTTGCTCTTGTTGAGCTTGCATGAGTTGCTGAGATAGCTCTTCAATTGCTCTTTGTAGCTGGCTCATGTCTATGGCACCATGAACTTGCTCTCGTCCTTCCTCTCTTTGTGATCTCCTTTGTTTGGGAGCTACCACCCCCTCTTGATCATCTTCTTCAGTCATCCTTTCCATGCTCCTCTTGGTGATTCCTTTCCCCTTTTTCACCTTTTCTGTGTCCTCATCTTCAAAGATCACTCCATCTTTGTTGCATAGCCTGAGAATGGTACTTGGATGGCCAAGACCACTTGATTTGCTTGTGCTGTTGGCCATCTCTTGAATACTGTCGGCTATGAGTTGTGCGAGGTTAATTTCACCTCCATGTAAGATGCAGTATGTCAAGAGTGCTCGTTTGATTGTGACCCAAGAGGCGTTTCTAGTAGGAAGGATAGATCTCCTTACTATTTCATACCATCTTTTGGCCACAGGAGTAAGATTTATTCTCCTCAAGTGGCTTGGGATTCCTTTTGAATCTCTTTTCCATTCTATGTTTTCCATGCATAATCCTTGCAGGATCTCATCAGGATTGTTTTCCATTTGTAATTTGGTCTCATAACTAGGCTCTGCATAAGTTATGGTTCTCAACTTCAGGGCCCTTGTGATGGCTGCTGGACTGAAATTCACTTCAACTCCTCTGACATAACTCGTGTAGGGGGCACTATCTTTGTTCTCTTTTACAGCATTTGCATAGAATTTCCTGATCATGACTGCACTAATGTCAACGAAAGGAGCACATAAAAGTTCCCACCTTCTTTCCCTAGTGATTTGCCTCATGATGGGGTATTCCCCGTCCTTCAACTCAAGGCCCTTCTCATAAATGACATTCTTTGTCTTCATGAACCTATGATGTCTCCCTTCATGGAATTGGGATCTAAATTTTCTTACATCATAGGATGGAGGTTTGGTCACCATTGGTTCCTTTCCCGGCCTTCTTTTTGAACTTGAAGAAGCCATTAGATTTTGAGGTGAGAAGAAGGGAGAAGTGGGAGGATGGGAAAAATGTGTTGTGTTTGGGATGATGCTCGGTTTTGTTGTGTAAGAGAAGGGAATTGTTGGCCTTAGTTTTGGGAGTAGAGGAGATTATGGTTAGGTAGCTTGTATAAATGTGTAAGCCATTTAGTGCTAACGGCTACTTATAGGCAGGGTTCTTCAAGCTTTTCTAACAAAACCACAATAAATGAGGAAGGATTTCGTTGGTGATCATGAAGTGTTGAGATTGAGTTGAACATATAGAGGACTCATGGATTGAATGGCTTGCATACATTGTTGAGGCTTGACGAGAATTCTCTTCTCATTGATTGCATGTATTTAGGTGTTCGATGGTGCATGCATGCAGATTTTGCTTCCCAAGGAGCACACTTCTCTAGGCACATGTGACCACTCCTCACTTAGCTTGTCCTAGCCGTGGCCCCTCCTCTCCTTGTATTTATCTCAACCTCTTTTCCATAATTAAACCAAAATAGCTAGCCTTAGCACATAAATATATACGGTGGTTTGATCATAAGATGGGAAATTATTCTAAAATGTAATGATGCATGATCCATGTATGATTTTGATTCCATGAATAGGAAATGATCTTCTGAACATTGTTACATATGTAGACACCAAACTTAGTGTTTGGTCATATGCTTCATTAAAATGACTATGCATATGGTCTAAGAATACCCCTTCCCCTTTTTTTTTGAAAACAAATAAGGCACACCAAACTTAGAAGTCTGACATATGCTTCAAAATAATGTATGCATTTATCAAGTATGAAAGTTCAAAATCATGCTCAGGTAATCATAGCTTATTGAATAAAAGAAAAGACAGGAATCTTAAATCATGGGTTGCCTCCCATGGAGCGCTCTTTTATTGTCACTAGCTTGACATTAAACTCCCTTTAGGGTGGTTGATGCTGGTGATGTCTCAACTTGTCCCCTCTCACTGTAAGCTTTCTCTGTGGGCCTTGATGCTCAATTTCAATGTGCTCGAGAGAGAGTACTTGGTTGACAGTGTAATGATCTTCTGTTCCCAGCTGTTGATATACTAATTGCACCTTGTCACCTTTGGAAAATCCTTCAGTTGGGATTTTTTTATTCTTCCACCCTTTGTACGCCTTCTTCTTGTTTTTCTTCTTTTTTTTCTTGTTGATCTTTCTCCCTTGACAGTTGATAAACCCCATTTGTAGGGTTTATCTTGTGCTTGATTTAAGGGATTTTATGACCTTTTACCCACATTTATTCAATGAAATAGCATGGTTTTATAACTTCTCCCTTAATTGTGCTTAAGAGTGAAAACATGCTTTTTAGGACTTAAAATAGCTAAATCTAATTCTCCTTGATTCCATTAGATGCCTTGATATGTTTGTTAAGTGATTTATGGTTTAGGAGGCAAAGATTGGATCAAGGGAATGAAGAAAGAAGCATGAAAAGTTGGAGAACTCATGAAGAAATGAAAGAACCGGAAAGCTGTTAAGCCGACCTCTTCGTACTTAAACGACCATAACTTGAGCTACAGAGGTCCAAATGATGCGGTTCCAGTTGGGTTAGAAAGCTAACATCCGGGGCTTCGAAAGGATATAAGATTTGCCATAGTTTCTACACGTATGGTGGCGCGCACGCGCATGTGCCGTTGCTGCCACCTGGTTCACTTAAAGCAAAACGTGGCCAGCGAATTCTAAAGCCTTGTGGGCCCAATCCAACTCATTTCTGATGCTATTTAACCCAAGGAATGAAGAGGGAAACACAATTTAGTTACCATTAGTTTAGTTTAGCTTAGTTTTGGAGGGAAAATTAGTTTTAGAGAGGGAAGCTCTCACTTCTCTCTAGGATTAGGATTAGGATTAGTTCTTAGATCTAGGTTTTAATCTTTGCTTTCTTCCACTTCTACCTCTCAATTCTTTGTTGCTACATTCATCTTCTTCTACTATTTTGTTGTAATTCCCTTTATGTTGTTCTTATATTTTGTTGTAGATCTAGTATTGTTCCTTCTACATTCTTCCAAGTCAATAAGAGGTAATTCATACTAAATGTGTCTTCTTTGCTTTTCTATTGTTGATCTCTTGTTTTTGTAGTTGTAGATTCCTTTAATTCTTGCATTTAATAATGATTACTTCTATTGCACTTTATGTGTTTGTTGAAATGTCTCTTATAGATATAGTATAGATTTTGTTCCTCTTTGCCTAGGTAGAGTAATTATTGACACTTGAGTTATCTAATTCCTTTGTTGATTGATAATTGGAGAGATTGCCAATTGGTTTGGAGTGCACTAAAGCTAGTCTTTCCTTGGAAGTTGGCTAGGACTTGTGGCTCAAGTCAATTCATCCACTTGACTTTCCTTTATTTAGTAAGGGTTAACTAAGTGGTAGCAATGAACAATTCTCATCACAATTGAGAAGGATAACTAGGATAGGACTTCTAATTTTCATACCTTTCCAAGAGCCTTTAATAGTTGTTAGTTTATTTTCATTGCCATTTACTTTTCATGCTTCTTATCCAAAACCCCAAAATAACTCATAACCAATAACAAGACACTTTATTGTAATTCCTAGGGAGAACGACCCGAGGTTTGAATACTTCGGTTTATAAAATTAGGGGTTTGTTGCTTGTGACAAACAATCTTTTGTATAAAAGGATTATTGTTGGTTTAGAAACTATACTTTCAACGAGAATTCATTTGTGAAATTCTATACCATCAAAAATCCAATCATCAACAGTGACTTGAGTTGTGATACCTCCCTTTTTGTCTATCATCCCGGCTTCTTTTTGAATTCTTTCTCCTCCTTGTACCTGCTCATTCTTCTATTCTACTGTATTGTTGGTTGCTTGCCTTGGAAGACAGTCATTACTTGTCTTGCTTGTTTCTTCATTAATTTGTGATTCTGGAAACACTTTCAAGGTAATGCTTTCCTCATGCATCCTGAGAGTTAGCTCTCCCTGCTCTATATCTACGACGGCTCTAGCAGTGGCCAAAAATGGTCGACCAAGTATTATGGAGTCATTCTCATTTTCTACTGAATCTAGGATCACAAAGTCTGTAGGAAAGATTAACTTGTCAACCTTAACTAAAAGGTTTTCAATCCCCCTTTAGGATATACCACTGATTGGTCCACCAATTCCAAGGACATCTGTATTGGTTTCACCTCTCCTATGCCAAGCTTTTTTACTAAAGAGGATGGAATTAGATTTATGCTTGCTCCTAAGTCATACATCCCCTTGTTGATGAATAGACTTCCAATGGTGCAAGGTAGGAAGAAACCTCCAGGATCTTCAAGTTTGGGAGGAAGTCCTTTTCTGATTAGTGCACTGCATTCTTCAGTGAGCATTACAGTCTCCTTCTCATTCCAACTCCTTTTCTTGTTGATGAGCTCCTTTAAGAACTTGGCATACAGAGGAATTTGCTCCAATGCCTCAGCCAAGGGTATGTTGATCTCTAGCTTCTTGAAAGTCTCAAGGAATTTGTGGAAATGTTGATCCTTTGCTACTTTGTGGAATCTCTGTGGATAAGGTAGTGGAGGTATAAGACTCTTCTCCACTTGCTGCTGTCTTGGACTTGGTTCTTCCATGATCTGCTTTCCCTTCTTTAAATTCTGTGGTTGGTTGTTCTCTTCTGTGAGCTCTTTTGGGACATTCTTACTTGTTATGTCCTTGTTGTTAACTCCATCTTTCTCTGTTGGTTCTTTGTCATTCTCCATAAGCTTCTTGGTTGCCCCTTTGTTACTATCTACCAATGTCTTTTCACTCCTTAGTTGTACAGCTTTGCATTCTTCTTTTGGATTAGGAATGGTGTCCCTTGGTAGTGAGCTTGAAGGTCTCTCAATAGAAATCTGCTTGGAGATTTGCCCAATTTGCCTCTCTAGGCTCTTCATGGATGCTTCTTGGTTCTTTGTTGTCATCTCTTGGTTTTTCATCATCTTTTCCATGAGCATCTCCAGATTAGTAATTCTCTGAGCATCTTATGAGGTTGGTTGGTTTTGGGGTGTTGATGGATGATGGTAAGTGTTTTGGTTAGTTGGTTGGTTATTGGATGGATAATGGTTGGAGTTGGGGTAATTGTTTTGGGGTTTTCTGTAAAGATTTTGGTTAGTTGGCTGCTGGTTGTGATTTTGGTTGTTTCTTGGAGTGTTTTGAGCTGAGTTCCTTTGCCATGGTTGTTGGTTTTGATTATGATTGTCTCCCCACCTAAGGTTTGGATGGTTCTTCCAAGATGGATTGTAGGTGTCACCATACACCTCATTTGATCCAGAATTTTGGTTGTGCATATAGTGCACTTGCTCTTGTTGCTGTTCTTCTTGGTTCTCTTCATTTTGCCCCCAAGGAGTCGATGGTTGGCTTGTGGCACTCACTGATGCAACCTGAAGGCTATCAATTCTCTTGGCCATTTGCTCAAATTGTTGCTGAATCTGCTGCTGCATCACTTTGTGTTGAGCCAAAATTGTATCCACTCCTTCCAATTCTAACACTCCTTTCCTCTGTGATGGTTGGCATTACCTTTGGTGAGCAAAGAAGTATTGGTTTTTGGCCACCATATCAATGAGGTTTTGAGCTTCCTCTGCAGTTTTCATCAATTGCAATGATCCTCCAACTGAGTGATCAAGTGCCTCTTGAGCCTTCAGAGTAAGTCCTTCATAGAAGTTCTGCAGCTTGTCCCACTCAGTGAACATCTCTTGTGGACATTTCCTCAACAGAGCCTTATATCTTTCCCATACTTCATATAGATTTTCAGCATCCATTTGGGTGAATGTCTGCACCTCAGTCTTCAACCTTATGATCCTTTGAGGGGGATAAAATTTGGCAAGAAACTTGCTCACCAAATCATCCCAAGTGTTGATGCTCTCCTTTGAAAATGTTTCTAGCCATTGAGTGGCTTTGTGCCTGAGAGAAAATGGGAATAACAGCAGCTTGTATATGTCAGGGTGCACTCCATTGCTTTTAACTATGTCACAGGTCCTCAAGAAAGTGGATAGATGTTGGTTCAGGTCCTCCAATGGCCCTCCTCCAAAAGAGCAGTTGATTTGGACTAATGTGATAAGTTGTGGCTTTAGTTCAAAGTTGTTTGCATTGACATTGGGGGTAAGAATGCTACTCCCATAATGTCTAGCATTTGCAAATGTATAGGAGGCCAGTACTCTCCTCTGTTGTGGGTTATTGTTGGCCCCACCTTGGCTTATTGAGATTAGATGGATCTCCTTCCATCTCTTGGAATTCCTCCTCAGATTCTTCCTCTCCAATAATGTTTTTCCCTCTTTCAGCTCTTCTTAATCTCCTGATGGTTCGTTCGTCTTGTTCATGAAAGGTGGGTATAGCTCTTCTTGTATATGTCCTATAAACAAAACACAAGAAACACACAAAACCAGAAAACCAGTGAAACTTCAATCTATTGCTAGAGTGAAGTTTTAGTTGGCATAAGCAAAAATTTAAATATTTAGTGGTTAATTAAAAATTAAAGAAACAGAAAAGAAAAAGTGCTTGATCTAGACCTCCACTTCACTTAATCATTGTCAATCTATTTCAATCCCCGGCAACGGCGCCAAAAACTTGATGTGTGGAAAACGATCCAACACAAAACTCACCGGCAAGTGTACCGGGTCGCATCAAGTAATAAAACTCACGGGAGTGAGGTCGATCCCACAGGGATTGAAGGATTGAGTAATTTTAATTTAGTGGTTGATTTAGTCAAGCGAATCAAGTATTGGTTGAGTGATTTTGTATCCAACAGTAAGTAAATAGTAGGAAATGTAAAGGGAGAGGGATGAATTGCAAAAATTAAAGAGAACTGAAAGTAAAGGTGCTGAATCTCAAAGAACAAGAAATTAAATTACTGAAACTTAAAGTGCAAGAAATGTAAATCGCGGTAACTTAAAGTGCAAGAAATTTAAATTGCGGTAACTTAAAGTGCAAGAAATATAAATTGCTTGAATGAATAAGGGATTTGAGGACTGGGATTTCAGAATTTAAGCAAGGGAAATTAAATTGCAACAATTAACTAAACAAGAGATGAATTGAAATTGACTAGATCTCAAACAGCAAATGGAAATTCAATTACAGCAGTGGTTCAGCAGAAGAACCAAAAAGAGAAAATCAGATCTCAGGACTTCAGAGACTAGATAGCAGAGTCTAGATCTCAATTGCCTTCCCAGATCCAAGTTCACAAAGTAATTAAAGTGAAATTGAAGATTGAGGCAACAAAGAAAATTGAATTCAACTCAATTATGCAGTAGGAAAATCAAAGAGATCTTAAATGGAGATTGAGACAGAAGTTCCTCAATTCTTCACACTCAAGACTGAAACAAAACCCAGTAAATTCCCTCTTCCAATTCTCAAGACAAGTTTGCAGAAAAAAACAGAAAAATCGAACGTGCTCTCCAGTGACTAAGGATGAAAATTAAAAATGAAAGTAAGCTCTCCAAAACAAAACAAAAAAACTCCCGCCAAAAAACCTCCTCTCTAATCCTAACTAACACCTATTTATACACTTTCTATTTTGGATCTAAGAATTTTGAGTGGGCTTTTTGATTTGGTGAAGAAATGAATTAAGTTGGATTTTTAAGTGAAATTCAGCCCATCTTGCTCCGAGGAGGCTGCCCTGCCCTTGTGGAGGGTAGAGCAGGGAAATTGTGTGATGAAGTATGTGGCGTGCCAAGTGTGAGATCGGCATCAGGATGCTGCCCTGCCCTTGTGAAGGGCAGGGCAATGTTGTCATGGTGCGTCTTGCCTCCCTGCCCGTGCGTGCTTGCTGTTGGCCGTGCCGAGTGCTTATGCCCGTGCCAATTTGTGCGCTGGCCGTGCCAAGGATGTGCGCCATGCACCAAGGAACACTGCCCTGCCCTCCTTGTGGGTAGCGCTTTCCTTGCTCTTGGGTGAGGTCCTAGGTTCGAAACTTCTTGGATGGCTTTTTGTTGCATTTCTTCCTTAGGTTTCTTGGCACCAAAGTAGCGCCTAGTTCTTTGCTTCCTCAAGGTGCTATGTTCGATCCTTGGAGGTTGAAAACAAACCAATTTTTGCTTGTTTTCCTTGTATTTGACCGCTACTTATTTCCTTCTTGTTCTTGGGTTCGAAACCCATAGGTGGCACTTGGAGACAATTTTCTTTGATTTATTTTGGTGAGAGCCCGATATTGCTCTTGAGAGGGGCAGGGTAGAATTTTTCCTTCCCTTGTTTCTTGGCCCAGAATTGTGCTCCGCCCTCAAGGAGGGCAGGGCAGTGAGGCCTTGAGTGCTTGGTTCATTGTTGTGCTCTATTGGAAGGCAGTGTGCTCTTGTAGAGGGCAGTATGGCTTCCTCCCTTCCATGCGCTACACTCCTTTCTTCCTTGGGCCACGCTTTCTTAGGCCACGCTTCACTCCTTTCTTCTTTTCTTCTCCTTCAAATAATTAAAACAACCAATCAAAGTATCACTAAATTCACAAGGTTTATAAATCAATTAAAATTCAATTAAATTTAGCTTAAACCTCATGATTTAGCATCAATTAAGTGGTGGTTGATTGATTCAAATAAAACATGCAATTCCACTCTAAATTTCTTACTTATGGTGCAAGAAGGTGCATAAAAACTAGTGAAACAAGTGAAATTAGCTTGAGAAATGGGTATATGATGACTTGTCATCATGGCCGCATGCCAGCGCGAAATGGCAATGACGCGATCGCATGATTGACGCGATCGCGCGCCACAAGCGAGCATATGACGCGAATGCATGACTGAAGCGACCGCGTGATAAGGAAAATTCCACATGATGCGACTGCATGACCCACGCGGACGCATGACAGAGGCCACGTACCAGAAATTACAGAAAGCAATCCCAGCGATTTTTGAAGCTCTTTTTGGCCCAAATCCAAGTCCAGAAAGCACAGACCAGAGCTTATGAAGTGGAGGAATGCATCCAATCAAAGGGGGCTCACCAATTAGTTACTTTTCATGATTTAGATGTAGTTTTGAGGGAGAGGTTCTCTCCTCTCTCTTAGGTTTTATGATTAGGGTTCCTCTTAAGGGATTTAGGATTTCAACTCTTCATCAGGTTCTATATTTCTTTTACTTTATATTTCTTTTTTACTTTCAGATAGTTTAATGCTCTCATTTAATTACATATTTTACCATATTGACTTATGAATTCTTTATGTTTAGATTGATTTTCTCTTATTAATGCAATTGAGGTATTTCAAATCTAAGATTCTTATTTAGCTTTTTATATCATTGACTTTAATTGATTAACTGGAAGCTCTTGAGTTATCAACTATTCAGGATTGATTATTATGTCGGCTAATTAATTGGAATTCCACTAACTCTAGTCTTTCCTTAGGAGTTGGCTAGGACTTGGAAAATCTAACCAATTGGTTCACTTGACTTTCCCTTGCTTACACAAAGGTTAACTAAGTGGGATTAACTTCCATTCTCATAGGAGTAACTAGGATAGGACTTCTGAATTTTCATATCTTGCCAAGAGTTTATTTTATAGTTAATTATTTATTTTATTTGTCATTTAATTTACTTGTTCCTCACTTTCAAAACCCCAATTTACAAAACCCATAACCAATAATAAGAACATACCTCCCTGCAATTCCTTGAGAAGACGACCTGAGGTTTGAATACTCGGTTATCAATTTTAAAAAGGATTTGTTACTTGTGACAACCAAAACGTTTGTAAAAAAGGACTTCTGTTGGTTTAGGAGCTATACTTGCAACGAGTAGCAAATTGTAAAGATTCTTAGACCATGCAAAAGTTCTTCTCTCCAAACACAAAGAACACTTTGAGTGTGGTAAAGAACAATGAGGAACACCTTTTTGATCCATAAAAGGGTAAGGAAGTAAATATTTTGGTGTTTGGGGGTTATTTTGTAATTTCTAAAAGTTAGGGTGGTTAAAGTAGAAATATTAAAAGTTACGGGTGGTAAAAAGTGAATTTTAAAGGTTAAAAGTTGAAAAAAGGGTAATATTCGAAAATTTAAGAATAAAATAATAAATAATAATAAAATATTAAAGAATAATATTTAATTAAAAATAATATTTTAATAAAACTAATAAAATAATGCAGGAAAGGCAATTTTCCGTGAAAGCTTTAGAAAGACAACTTTAAGCGCAGAATCTCATAATTACCTTCATAAAACACTTAGGGAGTGGTAATAACATATTTTTCAGGCAAAGATAAAAGAAAGATAAAAAGTTAAAGAAAAGATAAAAATCAAAGAAAATCTGTAAAGTTTTAATAACAGAAAAACAGATAGAGATTATCGAATGAACTAGAGCAACATAGTTAGGGTTAGGTATAATATGAAAAGTTAAACTATTTTAGTATGAACTTAATAAACCTATACTTGGGACAGGCTAACTATTCATACCGAAATTTACATAAGCTTTAAATACATACATTAAGCAAATAATAGAGTAACCAGAGCAGATTAAAGAGATAAAGAGAAAAGAGTAATATAGATACATAGAAAAGAGTAATCAGATAGAGTAAAGAGATACAGAGAAAAGAGTAACCAGAGCATAGTAAAGAGACAAAGTGAAAAGAGTAATATGATAAAGAGATTTGAGAACAAGCAGAGGGCTTGTTAAAAGGTCATTTGTTGCATTAAGGCAACTCCAGAAGTTCACCTAGAGGTCCTGTCGGCCCAAGTTCACCTACAGTGAGTTATTATTCCTATAGGCCGGAGTTCACTTACAGTGAATATCAATTGTGTATCTCAGGGTGTTGCTCCTTGATAAACCACTATTTTATGGTTTATCTTGTGCTTAATTGAGTGGATTTTATCAACTTTTTACCCACTTATTCATATGATTTGCATGTTTTATATTTTCCTTCCTGATTCTGTGCTATAATTGAAAACATGCTTCTTTGGCTTTTATTTCCTTTTATTTTAATCCTTTCTTATTACCATTAGATGCCTTGATATGTGTGTTAAGTGATTTCAGGAATTACAGGGTAGGAATGGCTTAGAGGATGGAAATGAAGCATGCGAAAGTGGAAGGAATACAAGAAGTTGAAGGAACTGAAAAGCTGTCAACCTGACCCTCTCACACTAAAACGATAATAACTTGAGCTATAGAGGTCCAAATGATGCGGTTCCACTTGCATTGGAAAGCTAACGTCCGGGGCTTCGATTTGATATATAATTTGCTATAGTGGCCATACAGATAGGCGACGTGAACGCGCGCTCCATGCAGACGCGTCGCATCTGCGAACTTCAATCCGCGCGGACGACGCCTCCGCATCACTTTGCCGCAACCTGTAAGGACCAGATTTCACAATCAGCGACTTCTGTGCTATTTCTGACCCAGTTTTCGGCTCAGAGAACACAGATTAGAGGCTATAAAGTAGGAGAATGCATCCATTCATAATCATGCTTTCATAATTCACTTTTTAGGATTTAGATGTAGTTTTTAGAGAGAGAGGCTCTCTCATCTCTCTTAGGATTTAGGATTAGGATTTTTAGAAATTAGGATTTATCTCATCTTCATATCAAGTTCAATATTCCTTTATTTTGACTTCTCTTCTACTTTGAGATACTTTAAATGTTTTTATTTGTATTTGATTTATGTTGCCCAATTAGCTTATGAATATTGTCCATGTTAGATTTTCTTGCTTTGAATGTATGTTATTTGAGGTATTTCAAATCTAAGATTCATATTTAGCTTTTTATATTATTGGCTTTAATTGATTAACTGGAAGCTCTTGAGTTACCAACTATTTATGATTGATTGTTATGTCGGCTAATTAACTGGAATTCCACTAACTCTAGTCTTTCCTTAGGATTTGGCTAGAACTTGGGAAATCCAACCAATTGGTTCACTTGACTTTCCCTTGCTTACGCAAAGGTTAACTAAGTGGGATTAATTTCCATTCTTATAGGAGTAACTAGGATAGGACTTCTGAATTTTCATATCTTGCCAAGAGTTTATTTTATAGTTAATCATTTATTTTATTTGTCCTTTAATTTACTTGTTCCCCACTTTCAAAACCCCAATTTACAAAACCCGTAACCAATAATAAGAACATACCTCTCTGCAACTCGTTGGGAGACGACCTGGGATTCATACTACGATTATTTTAATTTTCAATATTGTGACAACCCCTTTTAAATTGATAAGCGGATTTTTGGTTGGTTAAGGATTGTACTTGCAACGTATCCCTATTAATAAATTCTTAACTCGCCAATTTCTGCCACGTCAATTTTTGGCGCCGTTGCCGGGGAGTTGCAACAGTGTGCTAATTTATTGATTGGTATTTATTTTAATTGCAATTTTTCTTTTCATTCTGTCACTATGAGCTGTATGTTTCTTTCGTTAAATGATGCATTCCCTTCCTGATCCAAGCTTTCCAGTATTTGACCCTGAGATTGAAAGAACTCTTTCACGTATAAGGCAAGCTCGGTGTCGGCGACTCCTCTTTGAGGACGAACCTGAACCATTGTCTAAGGAAGAAACAAGCTCCCTTTCTACTGATCCAGTTCATTTACGTGCAGGTGACATGGCAGCACCCAGAAGAGTCACTATCCAGGAGGAAGGAGCCCCTGATTTTACGCTCCAACCATTCCAGGCACACCACCCAGCAGTAGCTGTAGATTTTGAAATAAAGTCTTCACTACTCAACTTGATGCCCAAGTTTCATGGCTTACCTGCTCAAGAGCCTATCAAGCATCTTAGGGATTTACAGACTGCTTGTTCTACTGTTAAGCGTGATGGCACTGATGAAATCTCCATTCTGTTGAAAGCCTTCCCGTTTTCTCCAGAGGGAAAGGAAAGAGAGTGGTACTACACTCAACCTGGAATAACTATTTCCAACTGGGATACACTTAGGAGAGAGTTTCTGGAGAAATTATTTCCAGCTGAAGTTGCCGATAAGCTAAGGAAGGACATGTCTATGATCGTTCAGGATGAATATGAGACCCTCTATGAATACTTGGAACGCTTCAATAATCTTCGAGAAGCATGCCCCCATCATATGATTGACAAGATAGCGTTGCTCGGCTACTTTACACAGGGTTTGAAATCTCAAGATAGGACCACATTGGAAGGTGCTAGCAATGGTTCTATGAAAAAGTACAAGACTACGGAAGAAGCATGGCAATTGATCAGCGACTTAGCTGACTCTACTAGGAATCACAGGCAAAAACAAAGTTGGTCAAGAGCTATTGCAGAGGTATCCACTAGTAAAGAGAATGCTGCTATAGCTCAGAGCTTATGTGAAATGACCATCTTGCTGAAGCAGATGCAACTGAATCAACAACAGCCTCAGCAAGTTCAGCCTTCTCCACCACAGCACAGCCAGCAGTTGGTTCCACAAAGAGTATGCAGAATCTGTGCAGATTACAGTCACTATACCGATGAGTGTCTGCAACTCCAACCAGAAGACAATACTGTAGCAGCCACTCATAACTTTCATGAACGCCCCAATCAAGGGTATAATCAAGGTGGTAACTATAATCAAGGATGGCAGGATAACTCTAACCAAGGCTGGAGAGACAATTCTAACCAGGGTTGGAGGGACAATCATAACAGAAGAGGCAGAAATAACAATGGAAATCAGAGGTGGAATAACAATAACAACTTCAGGCAACAGAATCAGAATCAGATCTACAGAGCACCTCATTTAAGACAGCCTCAAGCATCTCAGCAGACCTCTCAGATCACTTACCCCTCTTCATCTCCTAATGATGAGTTACTAGTATCTATTGATCGGAGACAGCAGGCCATGGAAAACAACCTTACTTCTACTCTGAATGGTTTGAATTCTACTTTGCAAGCCCTTGTCTCACAGATTGGATCAATGAACAACTCCAACAACCAGTCCTCAAGATCTGGTGGACTCCCCTCTCAACCATTACCCAACCCAAAGGGTGGTATTAATGACATCACCCTAAGGTCCAAAACCACACTGCAAGAGAGGAATCAGGAAGAGCCAAATCCACCTGAACACACCTTAGCTGAAGAGGTAGTGGAAATAGAAGATGTTGAAGAAGAAAAGAGCATACAGGACATGGCTGAAGATGAAGACGCCAAATCAGAGAAAGAAGCACCAAAGGGCGCAGACACTATAGAAGACGCCGTTCCTATTCCATTTCCACAACTTGCAAGGAAGCCCAGGAAGCAGTTGGAACCTGATCCCAAAATGGTACAAATCTTCAAAAAGGTTGAGGTAACTGTTCCCCTTTTTGAAGTCATTCAACAGGTACCTAAATATGCAAAGTTTCTAAAAGATTTGTGCATACATAAAGACAAAATTAATGAATTAGAAACTATTCCTTTAGGAAGTTCTATATCTGCTTTAATGGGAAATATACATGAAAAAATGTAGTGATCCAGGTCCATGCAAGGTTAACTGTACCATTGGAGGTGTGATATTTTCTGACTGCATGTGTTATTTAGGAGCATGTGTTAGTATAATGCCTTTATCTGTATATGATGTTTTGAGGCTCCCTCCCTTAAAAAGGTCGGTAGCTCATTTTGTGTTAGCAGATAAAAGTATTATTACAGTGGCTGGAGTAGCTGAAGATGTATTGGTGGGCATTAAAGGTCTCACTTTCCCCATTGATTTTTACATCCTGGAGATGCCCCAAAATGACTCAGATAAGCCATCGTCTATCCTACTCGGAAGACCTTTCTTGAAGACCTCGAAGTTCACATTAGATGCTTTCGCAGATACATACTCTTTTGAAAAAGACGGCCGAGTAGTAAGCTTCAATCTGAATGGAGTTGTGAAACACCCTCCAGAAGACCATTCTATCTTCTAGTGTGACATCATAGATGAAACCGTAGCTAAAGTTCACCAGGAAGAGTTTGAAGATAAGTACATAGGACAAGGTCCAAGCGTGGGGAATTCTGAGGACAATGCAGGTACTCTACCACTGCCACCAGTTCCAGATAATCCAGATCCAGACCATGAACAGAAGTTAGAATTGAAACCCCTCCCTCCACACCACAAATATGCTTACCTTGAGGACAAGTAGAAGTTTCCAGTTATCATTGCACAGGACCTCACTTCTCCGCAAGAAGAGCAGTTACTTAGTGTGCTGAGGAAGCACAAGAAAGCAATTGGGTGGAGTTTAGCAGACATAGTAGGCATCAACCCTCAAGTTTGTGAGTACAGGATATTTTTAGAAGAAGGAGCAAGACCTGTTCATCAACCCCAAAGAAGATTAAACCCCACTATTTTAGAGGTTGTCAAGAAGAAAGTGATCAGACTATTAGAGGCAGGTATTATCTACCCCATCTCAGACAGTGAATGGGTGAGCCTAGTACAAGTGGTGCCCAAGAAGTTTGGAGTCACTACAGTGAAGAATGAGCATGGAGAGCTCATAGCAACTAGAGTACAGAACGCCTGGAGGGTCTGCATTGATTACATGCATCTCAACCAATCTACTCGTAAGGATCACTACCCTCTTCCATTCATTGATCAAATGCTGGATCGCCTGTCAGTCACATTATTACTTTTTAGATGGTTACACAGGCTATTTCTAGATTCATATAGCTCCTGAGGATCAGGAAAAGACTACCTTTACCTGTCCCTTTGGGACTTATGCTTACAAGAGAATGCCCTTTGGCCTGTGCAATGCACCAGCTACTTTCCAAAGGTGCATGATGAGTGTTTTCTCTGATCTTATTGAGGACTGTATGGAGGTTTTTATGGATGATTTTAGCATTTATGGTGATTCTTTTAACCTTTGCTTGGATAGTTTATCTAGAGTATTAGATAGATGTGTCAGTACAAACCTTGTATTGAATTTTGAAACATGTCATTTTATGGTTAAACAAGGACCTGGGACATGTTGTATCTAATACTGGCATTTCTGTAGATCCAGCAAAGGTGAATGTTATTTCTAGTTTGCCTTACCCCTCTTCTGTGAGGGAAGTCCGTTCGTTCCTTGGACATGCAGGTTTCTACCGAAGATTCATTAAGGACTTTAGTAAGGTAGCACTTCCCCTATCCAGACTACTGCAGAAGGATATTGAATTCGAGTTCAGTGAGGATTGTAAACAAGCGTTTGATAAGCTGAAAACCGCCCTGACTCAAGCTCCAATTGTGAGAGGACCGGACTGAAGCCAGCCATTCGAAATCATGTGCGATGCTTCCAACCATGCAGTAGGAGCAGCACTGGCTCAGCGTGAAGGTAAGGACCCTTTTGTTATTGCTTATGCGTCTAAAACTTTAGATGCTGCTCAGTCTAACTACACTACTACTAAAAAAGAGCTTCTTGCTATTGTTTTTGCTCTGGATAAATTCTGAGCCTATTTACTTGGTACTAAGGTAGTAGTGTATTCAGACCACGCAGCTTTAAAGTATCTATTAGCTAAGAAGGAATCCAAACCAAGGCTTATACGTTGGATACTGCTACTACAAGAATTTGATTTAGAAATAAAGGACAGGAGTGGTAACCAGAATCTAGTGGCAGACCACTTGAAACGCCTTGAACATATTAAGGATGACTCCACTCCTATAGCTGATAATTTTTCAATTGATAACCTACAAGCAGTATCTGAGGTAACCCTTTGGTATGCACTTGTAGCTAATTATCTAGTTAGCTGCACTTTTCCTCCACACTTTACTAAGCACCAAAGAGACAAGCTGAAAAGCGAGTCTAAATATTATATATGGGATGATCCATATTTATGGAGATGTGGCGCTGACCAGGTAATTAGAA
Organism: Arachis hypogaea; assembly: GCF_003086295.3. NCBI lineage: Eukaryota > Viridiplantae > Streptophyta > Magnoliopsida > Fabales > Fabaceae > Arachis > Arachis hypogaea. The sequence goes on along the minus strand of NC_092044.1, from coordinate 59,796,814 downwards.
GGTGTGTGCCTCAATCAGAATTCCAGTCCATTTTAGAGGCCTATCACTCATCTGAGAGTGGAGGACATTTTGGCCCTCAAAGAACAGCTAGAAAAATCATAGAATGTGGATTCTAGTGGCCTACCCTTTTTAAAGATGCTGCTGAATTTTGAAAATCTTGTCCCCCATGCCAAAGGTTTGGTAATATATCCCAGAGAGATGAAATGCCTCAACAAACTATACTTTTTTGTGAAATTTTTGATGTTTGGGGCATTGACTTCATGGGTCCATTTCCAAATTCTAATAGCCACCTCTATATATTGTTAGCTGTAGACTATGTTTCTAAATGGGTGGAAGCAATTCCTACCCGTACTGATGATGCTAACACTGTTGTTTCCTTTGTTAGAAACCACATTATTTGTCGCTTTGGATCACCACGAGCAATCGTGAGCGATCAAGGCACCCATTTTTGTAACAGGAGACTAACAGGATTACTGAAGAAGCATGGGATCATTCATAAAATAGCAACAGCCTACCATCCTCAGACTAATGGACAAGCCGAGGTGTCTAACTGAGAGATCAAGCGCATTTCACAGAAGATAGTCAAACCTCATAGAAGAGACTGGAGCACCAGACTACAAGATGCACTCTGGGCATATAGAACAGCATACAAGACACCCATTGGGATGAGTCCTTTCTGCTTAGTCTATGGAAAGGCTTGTCACATTCCAGTTGAGGTGGAGCACAAAGCTTTTTGGGCAGTAAAGGAATACAACATGGGATTTGAGAAAGCCGAAGCTGAAAGGAAGTTGCAACTGCAAGAATTGGAGAGCCTTTGCTTAGAAGCTTATGAGAACTCAAGACTGTACATGATCAACACATCAAGAGAAAGGAGTTCCAACCTGGGGATTTGGTCCTTCTTTACAACTCTAGACTGAGGCTCATGCCAGGCAAACTGCGATCAAGGTGGGAAGGTCCATATAGAGTCGAGAAGGCTGAACCATACGGAGTTTTCCATCTAAGTCACCCTTCAAGCTCTGAACTCATCAAGGTTAATGGACATCGTTTGAAGCTATACCATGGTGAGAAGGCGACGAAAAACAAGGAGTTAGAGATCTTCCTCCTGGAGGATCCACTCGCAACTGAAAACTGAGCTACTGAAGCGTCCAACTTAAGGACGTTAAAGCAAAGTGCTAGGTGGGAGACAACCCACCATGGTATGATCATTTCTTCTTCAGTTTGAATTTTTGTCTATTTTTGAATTTTGATTGAACCTAAAATTTTTGGAAAACATTCATTGCATTTTTCATTCTGCATACTGCATATAAAAAAAAATCACGCACGCGACGCGTAAGCGTCGCTGGCACGTCCGCGTCACAAGTGCGTTGGAAAGATAGCAAATTGAACAGAGAGTCACGCGAAAGCGTGGCTGGAGGCGTGACATTGGCATAAATTAATCCACACGACCGCGTGGATGACGCAATCGCGTCGTTAACGAAATAGCCTCACCACGCGTCCGCGTCACCCACGCGACCGCATGGCCCTGTAAATTGACGTAAAAAGGGTGTAAAGCCGAAAGTTGGGCTGGACTCGTGCTAGACACACAGGCCTTGCCACGCGTACGCGTGCCCCACGCGTCCGTGCCGTTTTCAAATTTAGGCCATCCACGCGATCGCGTTAACCACGCGACCGCGTCACCCTCAAAAGTGGCAACATGATTTTCGAACAGAGAGTTGTGCGAGCGCGAGGCTGCCCTCACGCCAATCGCATAAAACGAGTCACGCGACCGCGTGACCGACGCGACCGCGTCAATCCATCTAAGCGCATTTGTGCGAACGCGTCACCCACGCGTCCGCGTCACCTGCGCCGCACAGCTTATCCTAATTTTCCAAATATCTTATCTTTCTCTTCCCCAAATCCTTACTTTTCTCTTCTTCTTCTTTATTTTATGTTTTCTTCTTCCTTTCTCTTTCTTTTTACTTTCATTGCATATGTTTTCTTTTTCTTTCTTTTTCTTTTTAATTGGTGTTGGAAATTTATTTGGGTCATTGTGGATTGTTGCAAAATTGTTTGGCAATTATATATTAATTTTTAAAGGGTTGCTTGCATGTTCAATTTATTATTTTCATTAGATTATTTACCATGCATGCTAAGTGTTTGTGAAAACGCTCATATGACATTATGCACTGTTTTTCAGTTTCTTTTATCCTACTACTCTGAATGCTTGCTTTTCACGAAACCCTTTTTCATATCATATTCATTAAATATAATTGTCACTACAAACATGTTGTTAGTTTGAAAGACTTGGTAATCTAACTTGGACATTGAATGCTTGATCTAAGCTACTCATGCCTTTTCCAGCATACCAATAAACATCTTGCATTTAATTGTTATTACATGCACTTGCTATATTTCCATTGATGAACTTTTCACATGTAGTCATGACCATGTGGTAACGTCATTCTTTTTTATTGTGCATTGATTACCACCTTTCCCGCTCTCTTCCTTGCTCTAACCCTTAGCTTTCAAAGTTACTATCCTTTTTCCCTTTTCAGGATGGCCACCAAGAAGGGTAAAGAAAAAGCTACTCCCAAACCACCGGCAAGGAAAGGAACAAAAAGAGCCCCAGCTGAGGAACCACAACCCCCATCCACTTGCACATCTTAGCATGCACCGAGGACGGTGCAATCTTTAAGTGTGGGGAGGTCGATACCGACTTCCAGGGTTTAGTTACCTTCTTTTCAACACCAATACTCTATTTTCTTAATTTGTTAATTGTTGCATTTGCATGTTTGTTTGATTTTATGCATTTAGTTACTACTTGGTTAAAATAATAAGTTTCTTGTTAAGACCCTATTTTTGAAAAATTTTACTAGTTTAAATAAAAAAAAATTTAAATTTTCTATGTGTTAAATTTGTTTGAAGTTGTATTTGGAACATGGTTTTTGAGCTAAAAAACACACAACCTGTGAGATTTGAGCTTAATTACATGGTTACATTATTTAACCATGATATTTTATTCTTGTGTGTTCTACTTCTCTATGATTGCAATCTATATTTTGTTACAGTCTATATGTCCAATATTTAGTGTATTTACATACTTGCATATGATTGAGGCCATCATTTGAATTTTTCCTCACTTATCCCAAATTAAGCCCACCTTTTACATCACCTTTGTTAGCCCCTTGAGCTTTTAATCCCCTCTTGTTCTATAAACCACATTACTAGCCTTAAGCAGAAAAACAAAATAAAACTCCCAAGTTAAATCCTTGGTTAGCTTAAGATAGAAATTGTGTAATTGTTTAAGTGTAGGGAAACTTTATGGGAACATGGATGATAGAAACAAGGTAGAAAGTTGAAAAGAATAAAGATATTTCAAAATAAAAATTTTTTGGGAAGCATGCTCATGTGAAATCAAAGTAATTAAATTACCATGTGCATATATACAAAAAAAATTCAGTATTTAAATAAAGGGGATACAAAAGAATTCCCCAAATGTAAAATAAAGCAATGCACATGGGACAAAATTGAAAAATAAGTTTGATACATGAGCATGTAATATAAAGGTGGGAAAAATTTTGGTAGCTAGGTAAAGAATTTTAAATTTTATAAAGTATGTATATGTTAGGTGAGATCTTAGACTAATCAAGGATTCATTCTGTTAGCTCACGTAGTCCTTATATGTACATCCTTACCTTTACCTCAGCCCCATTACACCCCTGAAAAGACCTCATGATGTTTGCATTGATATACTAAATATTTGTTGATTGGTTAGATGAAGAACAAAGTTTAGAAAGCATGATTAGAGAAGAGTAGAGTGAATTACTCTATACACTTGAGAGATTAGAGTGCATATACACTTCCTGTGAGTGTTCAGTGCTTAATTCTATGTTCCCTGCTTTTATGAGCTATCTTCTTACAAGTCTGCTTGTCTTTATTTTATATGATTTGAATTAGTGAAATCTGATTTATGGTTGTCTTGGAGAACTTATTTATTTTTAACCAAGTAGGTAGAAACATCTTAGCATGTAGTTGCATTTATAGGTTGCATTTCATACATTCTTACTATTCTCCTTCACTCTTTTAGTTCTCTTGAGCTTAGCATGAGGACATGCTAATGTTTAAGTGTGGAGAGGATGATAAACCGCTATTTTATGGTTTATCTTGTGCTTAATTGAGTGGATTTTATCAACTCTTTACCCACTTATTCATATGATTTGCATGTTTTATATTTTCCTTCCTGATTCTGTGGTATGATTGAAAACATACTTTGTTGGCTTTTATTTCCTTTTATTTTAATGCTCTCTTATTACCATTAGATGCCTTGATATGTGTGTTAAGTGATTTCAGGAATTACAGGGCAGGAATGGCTTAGAGGATGGAAATGAAGCATGCGAAAGTGAAAGGAATACAAGAAGTTGAAGGAACTGAAAAGCTGTCAGCCTAACCCTCTCGCACTAAAACGATCATAACTTGAGCTACAGAGGTCTAAATGATGCCGTTCTACTTGCATTGGAAAGCTAACGTCCGGGGCTTTGATTTGATATATAATTCGCCATACTGGCCATCCAGATAGGCGATGCAAACACGCGCTCCACGCGGACGCATCGCATCTGCGAACTTCAATCCACGCGGACGCGTGGACGACGCCTCCGCGTCACTTTGCCGCAACCTGTACGGACCAGATTTCACAATCAGCGACTTCTGGGCTGTTTCTGACCCAGTTTTCAGCCCAGAGAACACAGATTAAAGGCTATAAAGTGGGGGAATGCATCCATTCATAATTATGCTTTCATAATTCACTTTTTAGGATTTAGATGTAGTTTTTAGAGAGAGAGGCTCTCTCCTCTCTCTTAGGATTTAGGATTAGGATTTTTAGAAATTAGGATTTATCTCATCTTCATATCAGGTTCAATATTCCTTTATTTTGACTTGTCTTCTACTTTGAGATACTTTAAGTGCTTTTATTTGTATTTGACTTATGTTGCCCAATTGGCTTATGAATATTGTCCATGTTAGATTTTATTGCTTTGAATGTATGTTATTTAAGGTATTTCAGATCTAAGATTCATATTTAGCTTTTTATATTATTGGCTTTAATTGACTAACTGGAAGCTCTTGAGTTACCAACTTTTCATGATTGATTGTTATATCGGCTAATTAACTGGAATTCCATTAACTCTAGTCTTTCCTTAGGATTTGGCTAGAATTTGGGAAATCCAACCAATTGGTTCACTTGACTTTCCCTTGCTTACGCAAAGGTTAACTAAGTGGGATTAATTTCCATTCTTATAGGAGTAACTAGGATAGGACTTCCGAATTTTCATATCTTGCCAAGAGTTTTTTTTATAGTTAATCATTTATTTTATTTGTCCTTTAATTTACTTGTTCCCCACTTTCAAAACCCCAATTTACAAAACCCTTAACCAATAATAAGAACATACCTCCCTGCAATTCCTTGAGAAGATGACCCGAGGTTTGAATCCTCGGTTATTAATTTCAAAAGGGTTTGTTACTTGTGACAACCAAAACGTTTGTACGAAGGAATTTCTGTTGGTTCTGAATCTATACTTACAACGCGACTTTATAAAATTCTTTACTAGCAAAAATCGTAACGTCACTCCTATAGGCTGAAGTTCACCTACAGAGAGTTGTGATACCTGTAAGCCAAAGTTTAATTACAGGGGCGCTATTTCTGTAAGCCGAAATTCACTTATAGAGGTGTTATTTCTGTAGGCCGAAGTTCACCAACAGAAAGTTGTTGTGCTGTGTTTAAACTATTTCTGTAGGCCGAAGTTCACCTACAGAAAGTTGTTGCATTATGTTTAGACTATTCCTATATGCCGAAGTTCACTTACGGGAGTGTTTTTTCTTTTGGCCAAAGTTTACCTACAGAGAATAAGCCATATCTAGGACTAGTTCCTAGGTAATGTCGGGCTGCAGGGTGTAAACCAACACGTGAGCTCATGGCCTGCATAGGACAGACATGCATCATACTTGGTTGTGCATTTCCTCTGTTATGATTGTTGTATGAATGTATGCTTTAATTGTTTGTATTCTATTCTCTGTGTCTGTGTTTTACTTTCTTGTATTATTCTGTTTGTGATCTATTTTCTATTTTCTCTATTTTCTCTATTTATCTGTCTTCTGTTTACTGCTTCTGTATATTCTGTTATTCATCTTCCAAACAACATAGAATTAATAAACTTAACTAATAACCCCGGCCCTACTAAGAACTCCCCAGTTTTTACCCCTTCTCTCTCCGTTCCCCCTTTAGATGGAAGTAAGAGTACCTGATGACCGGAATTCAGTACCCACATATATAATGAATCCATTCTTTGGCAAGCACACCAAATTATCGTCAAGTAATAACCCACGAGGACTGGGATCGTATCCACAGAGTTTGATTGATTGAGCAGTGTTAGTTAATAAGTTAATTAGTTAAGCAAATCAAGTAGAGAGTATTGAGTAATGTAGATTAAATTGCAGAATTATAAAGAACATGAAAGTAAAGGAAAGGAAGAAAGTGCAGGAATGTAAATGGCAAGAATGTAAAGAACAGAAATATAAATGACTGAATAGTAAATGGGAATGGGGAATTAGCAGAATGTAAAAGAAAGCTATAGAGAATGTGGGAGATAAGAATAAGAGAAATTCATTGGGATTAGAAAATGTTGATCTCTTTGGATTAAATTTAGTTCATCTCATCTTCAATCAACCAAGTCATTAATCTCTTGGCAATCATGATTGATTGAGTCCTAATCCATTGGTAATTCAATCTCTCAAATCTTGATAATTAGCCAATTCCTTGGTCTAATTGCTCATGAAGAGAGATATGCTTGGTCCCTGATTATACCACACATCATCATATATCCAAATAATGGGTGGATTATATGTCACCATATCTATTCCCAAAACCCAGATTCTACTCAAGTGTGAAAAGGAATTTCAAGTATGGTTTCATGTTCCCTTTTCCAAGGTTCCCATGAAACCCATTTTGCATTCAACCTCTTTCCCAAGATGAGAGAACACTAGCATGATGAACGAAATTCCTTCTAGCAAATCAAAGAGAAGATGAAGAGAAGAAGAAATTCACTATCATTAATCCATCAAGTACAACAGAGCTCCCTCTCCCAAGTGAATAGTGAGAGTTGGCGTCCCATGTCTTCGACCTCAAGTGGCACGCCCAGCTTTTGTGCTTGGTCTTCTTTAGCATTGGGAACCAAGTGGCATGCCCAAGTGAGCATGATAGCTGGCATGCCACGCCTTCGACACCAAGTGGCATGCCCAAGTGATGGGCTAGAGTTGGCGTACCACGCCTTTGATACCAAGTGGCACGCCCAAGTGGTTGTCCCTTTCTGGATTGATGAACTGGCGTGCCACGCCAAATGGATCAAGTGGCATGCCCATGGTGTGTGATGGACTTGGCCTGCCACGTCCCTTTTGTGGCCTTCAACATTGCTCTCTGGAAAATGATACTGGCGTGCCACGCCCAGCAGGTGGCGTACCACACATTTGTTAAAACCCATTCAGTTTTCTCTGGAAGTCATTACTGGCATGCCACGCTTTGGTGCTGGTGTGCCACGCTCACACATTTTCATGGCAATTATTCTAAGTGGCACGCCCATTTCACACGCCCAACTTTCTTCATTGTTCTCTCCCTTTTTGGTGCTCTTTTTACCTGAAATTCAACACAAACCCATTTCAAAACAATGTAGCAAAATATATATATCATTTGATGCATGGAATTGCATTGATTATATGAGATTATGTCTCTTTGATTGTCTTTTTTGACAAGAAAAAGGGGTAGATGATGCAAGTCATCAGTACCCTTCCTTAGTTCATTAATGATCGTTCCACAAAAAGGATTATGCTCTAGGTAGCCTTTTGAGTCTATGGTGAATCTCGTTTCATGTTTATATGTATATACTGTGAGACCAGCCAACGTCTGCACCTCGCTTGTATATGAACTTTAACTAAATCCTGTGTACGAGACTTCTGTTATGTGGTTACTTGTTGAGGTACTAGAGAGACATCATATGGCAATGTCTGATCATGTAGAGGAGTAGTAGATGATGTTCCACCTAACTTGAGTTTTAAAGACTTAGAACGTACTTTCCCTTGGTTAAGTAGTTTAGAGAGACTAGGTGAGTATAGAGTGATACAGGTGGAAACTGTCTCTCAACAAATTTCGCTTCGGCAAGTATACCGAATTGTCGTCAAGTAAAACTCACAATAGAGTGAGGTCGAATCCCACAGAGATTAACGGATTAAGCAAACAATGATTAATTGATTATCCTAGTTAGACAAATCATATTGGAGTGATAAGTAAAAAGGAAATGTAAATGGCATAAAAGTAAAGAAAAGCTATAAAGTGCAGAAGAGTAAAATGGCAAGAAAAGTAAATGTAAGAACTAAAAGTAAAATGAACATTGGGATCAAGAGATTCTGCATATCTCCGGATCAAGTTCATTCTCATCTCTTCCTCAATCAATGCATTCATTGATCTCCTTGGCAATCTTAAGTGATTGGATTCCAATTCCTTGGTAACCCAATCTCTCAAATCTTGATCAATAGCCAATTCCTTGGTCAATTGCTCATGAGAAGAGATGAAGTATGGTCACTGATTATACCACATGCATTTCCCAAATCAAGTATTGGGGGATTATAGTCACATATCCATCCCAACCCAACTTGGTCCAACATGAGAAAGCATTTCTAGCATGATCTCTTCATTCCTCTTCCAAGGTTCAGAAGAGATCCAAGTATGAATAGCTTCTTTTCCAAGATAACTACCCAATTAGATGAAGATCGAAAGCTTTCAAGCAAAATCAAGAGAAAAGATAGAAGAAGAATAAGAACTACACTTAATCCGTTGAATCACAATAGAGCTCTTTAACCCAATGAAAATAGTTAGTTGGTCATTGCTCTAACAAAATAGAAAAGAAAGAAAGTGTATAAAAGTAAAGATGAAGATTAAAACTGAAATTGAAACTTCAAAATTCATAAAAATGAAAAGTACAAAGAAAAGAAAGAGAAAGAAAAGTGTGTGAGGGGAGGGAGTCCGAAGACCCCTCGTCAATTCCCCATTCCAGAATCGTCCAGATCCCCCCAAGATACTTTCAATGTAAAGACTAAGGCCTTTATATAGGCTCTCCTAAATTACAAAATGAAATTAAAAGCAAATTACAATTAAATGAAAATTCCTATTTGAGATACTTCTTGTGGCCTTGATTGGTTGACAATTGTGGGCTTGCTTGCTTGAGCTTTGAAGTGGACTTGAGAGAGAAGTGAGTTAAGTTGAGGTCCAGGTGATAAAGTTAGTGCTAAAGTTAGCCACACTAACGCTACAAGTGTGGCGTTAGTGCTAAAGTTATTGTGGCTAACGTTGCACTTGCTGCCCAGTTGGTGTTTTTGGGGCTTAAAAGATGCCTCTTGTTTGTGCTCCAATTTCATGCTCACTATAGAGTATTATATATCGTTGGAAAGCTCTGAATATCAGCTTTTTAATGCAACTAGAATAACCTCAATTGAACCTCTGTAGCTCAAGTTATGCTCCTTTGAAGCGGACATGGTCGCTGGCATAGTCCCTAGTGTTAATGGAAAACTTGAGTGCCAACAACGCTAGCGACAAGGGTTTCATTATTTCCAGTTTCTGAAGCTCAAACTTAGTGTCCACCCCATACTATTATATATTCTTGGAAAGCCCTGGATTTCTACTTTCCAATGCTCTTGGAAGCGCATCATTTGGAGCTTTACAACTCGAGTTACTCTTCTTGGAAGGTGAAGAGGTCAGCTGGCCTTACTACAGGTTGATACCATGTTCATCATTGCACTTTCGGGGCAGGTTTTCTCCCTGAAATTTAGTGTCAACCTTGTAGTGCCATATATTCTTGGTAATCTCTGGAATCCTACTTTCCAATGCCACTGGAATCACCTCATTTAGAGCTTTGTGGCTCAAGTTATGCGTGTTTGAAGAAGGCATGGTCAGGCTGCCAGGTGGGACTTTTGCCCACGTTAACTACCACGTTAACTAAGTTAACGTGGGAGTTAACATGGCTCATTGTGGCTTGTGTGGGCTCCTTCCAACGTTAGTGACAATGTTGGGTGTCACTAACGTTGGCGATCACCTTTCTTCTTCACGTTAACTTCCACGTTAACAAAGTTAACGTGGGAGTTAATGTGGCTTCTTAGGGATAGTGTGGGTTTCTTCCAACGTTAGTGACAATGTTTGGTGTCACTAACATTGTCGACAACCTTGTTTCTTCACGTTAGCTTCCACGTTAACTAGGTTAACGTGGGAGTTAACGTGGCTTATTGTGACTTGGCCAACGTTAGTGATAAAGTTGAATGTCACTAACTTTGGCTTCCCCTTTACTTCTTAACGTTAGAGGCCACGTTAACTAAGTTAACGTGGCAACTAATGTGGCCACTTATGAGCTTGGTCCAACGTTAGTGATAATGTTAAGTGTCACTAACGTTGGCTCCATTTCCTTTCTTAAAAGTTAATGCCGCTAACTTTTCTCACTAACGTTGGGGCTTTCCTTCCTTCCACATTAGTGCCCACGTTAGTGTAACTAACGTAGCCACTAACGTGGCTTCTTCTCTTCTTTTTTTGGCCTAAAATCAATCAAACAAAGTGCATCAAAGTCTTGCTCTTAATCATGGGATCATGCATCATCGAATTTATCATATAATTCATGCAAAATTCTCATGAAATCATGTAAAGTGCACAATGTATGCTTGAATCAAGATGTAAGTGAATATCTACCCAAAACTAGCTTATTTCCTAAGAAAATGCATGAAACTACCTTAAAAATAGTAAAGAAAAGGTCAGTGAAACTGGCCAAAATGCCCTGGCATCACAACACCGAACTTAAAGCTTGCTTGTCCCTAAGCAAGTACTGGAACAAGAGAATGATGAATGGAATGCCAAGAGAAATGAGTCATTCTCGTGGAAGTCATGTCCCTGGTTTTATGGTGGTTTCATGCATAGCAACTTAGGTTCATTCCTGGCTTTCAGACCTTTATCATGTCCTAGAATACTCACTGTGATTGCATCCCATGAGACTTTTATTCATTGATCCTTTTGTTGTTATTTCAGGACTTATTTTCGTTCCTAGGCTAAGAGCTCTGTAAGGGGGCAACTCTTTAAAATAAGCTTTTAGCCAACACTCCCGAACTAGTTGGTTCAAGGTGTTAGGTGTTGAAGCACCCCTAAGGACTTACTTGCTCAAGTCTCTCCCCCATACATACACACCACAGGCACATAGTTTGTTTATTTTCTTTTCTTGAGACCTTGGTTTCCAACACCTCTTTGGGTTACTAAATGCTCTATAGTGAGGGTTACTCTTTATAGTGGACTTTCAGCTGATAATCCTAAGTTAGTTAACCCAAGTTACCAAGTGATAAGGCACCCCTAAGAGCTTATTCATCCAAGTAGATCCCTCACACAGGAGCACCACAGACACATGCCTCAAGATTAAAACGATTGGTGCCTAGCCTTATTGCTTACTCTTTTTCGTTTATTTTTCAACCTTTATTGTTCTTTTCCCTTTTTCTTATTAGGATCTTCTTTTTAGCTAGTCTCATGGGGTGTGTTCAAAGCATATGATTCAGGACAGATAGTTGTCTTCCCACTTTGTGGTTGAACCAACTTAGGTAACTTATGACCACACCACAAACTCAGGAACTTACTCCATAGTATGAACTCTGCTCTGATTTTTTATAAAACACTCATTCTTTTTTCATTTGATTCAAAAGGGTCAAGCATACTAGTAAGCAAAGTAAGAATGCAGTAATGACATTCAGACTAGAAAACACAGACTTAATCAATAAAAAGTTTAAAAGACAGAATTGACATGCTTATTCACAAGGGGAAATCACACATACATACAAAGAACATAGAAGACAATCATGCAAATTAAAGTGCTGGAAATAAGTAAGAGGAGAAAGGAACTTTACCACCTTATATTTTATCTTCATTGTTGTTGCCCTTTTCCTCCTATTCTTCCCCTTCCCATACCAGACATAGAGCGATTTCTTATACTCAAGCAACAATTAAAACAGTGGTGACGAGGTTTATGATGGATCATGAATGTCTTAAAATAAAGTGTGAGTATGCATGTGTTTCAGCAAGCAAGATTATGGATCACAACAAAAGCACAAGAAGTAAAACAGAGACAATGTGATTGCATTAATAAGTGGTGTTGGCATGGTACTTTGCATGAAAGTTAAGTGGCAACACCAAACTTAGTGTGCCACTGTCAATTTAGAATGTTGCAAGTACCCAGTGAAGATTGAAAATCAAATTGTTGCATGGTAACACCAAACTTAGAGTGCAATCATATGCTAAATTATTGAAAGTAAACTAAGCAAAGCAAGAAAATGTTACCTACGGTTGGGTTGCCTCCCAACAAGCACTCTTTTAATGTCATTAGCTTGACATGTTGTTCACGACTTTCTTCCTCTTCTTCCAGTTTGTTAAGAGGAATGACTTCAAGAGGAAAGAGGAGCCAGTTAATGCCCCTTGTTTTGAGTGCCTCTCCCCAGCAAGCCTTCTTCTGTTGTTAGCTTTAGTAAACTTGCTTGTTGGGGTAGGGGTGGGATGGGTTTTGGTTGACCTTTTCTTCTTCATGAATATTGTCCTTCTTTTCTTGGTCACCATCCTTTTGTTAGTGTTCATGTTGATTGCCTTTACCACCTTGATTTTAAGATTTGGGTATTGTATGATGGGTGGAGCATCCTTTTCATCAAGAACTTCTTGAATTGGTGGTTCAATGAACTCACCCTCTATGCAACTCTCTATTTCATTGGAGTGTGGGCTCCCTTGATTGACTTCCTCCCTTATTCTTGACTTTTGAATGAACTCCTCTGTTTTTAGAGAGAGTGAAGTGGTCTCTCTTTGTGATCTTAGCTCTTTAATGAATTGTTCTTCAGAATAGAGTTGTGCATTCTGTCTCAATTTTTCTTTATGGTCTCTTTCTGCTATTTTCTCCTCTTCGATTGTCTTCATTATTTCTTCAAGGAGGAGTTCTATCCTAGTAAGTGTCTCCTCTACTCTACTTTTTCTGCATTCTTCAATGATGAGTTCCACCCTAGCAAGTTTATCTAAAGGAGGTTGGGTAGATTGTAATGGTTGAGCGGTGTTGGCTTGTGAATGGCATTGGATGTTTTGTGGTTGTGTGTTCTGAAAGTGGTATGACTCTTGTGGGTAGTGGATTGAGTTTTGTGGATGGTGAAATGAATTGTATGGATTTGAGATAGACTTTTGTGCTGAGGCATACTCAAATGATGAAGAATTTAGGCATGTAAAACTTGGAGGAGAGGTTGAATAATTGAGAGGTGATGGCTCTTGATGAATGGGGTATGAATAAGTGAAATCTCTTTGATAATGATCTTTCCAGCCACAACTTGAGTAGTGATCATTTTCACCAAAATATGGATCATTTTTGTGGCTCTGGAAAGTACCCCATTTCATGTTCTTGATACTCCCACCCACCATGAGCATAGTAAAGTGAATCATTTTGTGGTGGTGGAGAGTTTCCCATGAAATTTGATTGACTAAAATATGATGGATGCTCCTTTCTTTCCTGCAGAGAGCTCTGTCTCAAACAATAATCACCAAAAAAAATTGGAATCTCCATTGTCACAGATGAGAAAATTCCCAGTGAGGCAATATCACAAACAGTTAGTTAGCAAAAGAAAATAAAGAAACAAAAGAAAACAAAGACAAAAAAAAGTGTCTAATCTAGTAAATCAAGCTTAGAATGTGATCACATGCCAATTTTATTTGGAAAGAAGCTGAGTAAAAGACTGTTGTGTTAATAAAAAAATCACCAAGAGCCAGAGCTGTCACGACAGGGGCTTCTTGGTGAGGCTTTAACACAAACAGTTAGAGAGCATAGAAAATAAAGAACTAAAGCAATTACAAGAATAAAGCAAAACAAAAGAAAATGTCTATTCTAGGTAATCAACCAACCGGTAGTTTGTTAATCACAATTAATCCCCGGCAATCGTGCCATAAACTTGATGCAGGTGGAAACTGTCTCTCAACAAATTTCCCTTCGGCAAGTATACCGAATTGTCGTCAAGTAAAACTCACAATAGAGTGAGGTCGAATCCCACAGAGATTAACGGATTAAGCAAACAATGATTAATTGATTATCCTAGTTAGACAAATCATATTGGAGTGATAAGTAAAAAGGAAATGTAAATGGCATAAAAGTAAAGAAAAGCTATAAAGTGCAGAAGAGTAAAATTGCAAGAAAAGTAAATGTAAGAACTAAAAGTAAAATGAACATTGGGATCAAGAGATTTTGCATATCTCCGAATCAAGTTCATTCTCATCTCTTCCTCAATCAATGCATTCATTGATCTCCTTGGCAATCTTAAGTGATTGGATTCCAATTCCTTGGTAACCCAATCTCTCAAATCTTGATCAAAAGCCAATTCCTTGGTCAATTGCTCATGAGAAGAGATGAAGTATGGTCACTGATTATACCACATGCATTTCCCAAATCAAGTATTGGGGGGATTATAGTCACATATCCATCCCAACCCAACTTGGTCCAACATGAGAAAGCATTTCTAGCATGATCTCTTCATTCCTCTTCCAAGGTTCAGAAGAGATCCAAGTATGAATAGCTTCTTTTCCAAGATAACTACCCAATTGGATGAAGATCGAAAGCTTTCAAGCAAAATCAAGAGAAAAGATAGAAGAAGAAGAATAAGAACTACACTTAATCCGTTGAATCACAATAGAGCTCTCTAACCCAATGAAAAGAGTTAGTTGGTCATTGCTCTAACAAAATAGAAAAGAAAGAAAGTGTATAAAAGTAAAGATGAAGATTAAAACTGAAATTGAAACTTCAAAATTCATAAAAATGAAAAGTACAAAGAAAAGAAAGAGAAAGAAAAGTGTGTGAGGGGAGGGAGTCTGAAGACCCCTCGTCAATCCCCCATTCTTGAATCGTCCAGATACCCCCCAAGATCCTTTCAATGTAAAGACTAAGGCCTTTATATAGGCTCTCCTAAATTACAAAATGAAATTAAAATAAAATTACAATTAAATGAAAATTCCTATTCTAGATGCTTCTTGTGACCTTGATTGGTTGACAATTGTGGGCTTGCTTGCTTGAGCTTTGAAGTGGACTTGAGAGAGAAGTGAGTTAAGTTGAGATCCAGGTGCTAAAGTTAGTGCTAAAGTTAGCCACACTAACGCTACAAGTGTGGCGTTAGTGCTAAAGTTATTGTGGCTAACGTTGCACTTGCTGCCTAGTTGGTGTTTTTAGGGCTTAAAAGATGCCTCTTTGTTTGTGCTCCAATTTCATGCTCACTATAGAGTATTATATATCGTTGGAAAGCTCTGAATATCAGCTTTCTAACGCAACTGGAATAACCTCAATTGAACCCTTGTAGCTCAAGTTATGCTCCTTTGAAGCGGACATGGTCGCTGGCATTGTCCCTAGTGTTAATGGAAAACTTGAGTGCCAACAACGCTAGCGACCAGGGCTTCATTATTGCCAGTTTCTGAAGCTCAAACTTAGTGTCCACCCCATACTATTATATATTGTTGGAAAGCCCTGGATGTCTACTTTCCAATGCTTTTAGAAACGCATCATGTGGAGCTATAAAACTCGAGTTACACTTCTTGGAAGGTGAAGTGGTCAGCTGGCCTTACTACAGGTTGATACCATGTTCATCATTGCACTTTTGGGGCAGGTTTTCTCCCTGAAATCTAGTGTCAACCATGCAGTGCCATATATGCTTGGAAAGCTTTGGAATCCTACTTTCCAATGCCACTAGAATCACCTCATTTGGAGCTTTGTGGCTCAAGTTATGCGTGTTTGAAGAAGGCATGGTCAGGCTGCCAGGTGGGACTTTTGCCCACGTTAACTACCACGTTAACTAAGTTAACGTGGGTGTTAACGTGGCTCATTGTGGCTTGTGTGGGCTCCTTCTAACGTTAGTGACAATGTTGGGTGTCACTAACGTTGGCGATCACCTTTCTTCTTCACGTTAACTAAGTTAACGTGGGAGTTAACGTGGCTTCTTGGGGATAGTGTGGGTTTCTTTCAACGTTAGTGACACCAAACATTGTCACTAACGTTGTCGGCAACCTTGTTTCTTCACGTTAGCTTCCACGTTAACTAGGTTAACGTGGGAGTTAACGTGGCTTATTGTGACTTGGGCAACGTTAGTGATAAAGTTGAATGTCACTAACGTTGGCTTCCCCTTTACTTCTTAACGTTAGAGGCCACGTTAACTAAGTTAACGTGGCAACTAACGTGGCCACTTATGAGCTTGGTCCAACGTTAGTGATAATGTTAAGTGTCACTAACGTTGGCTCCATTTCCTTTCTTCAAAGTTAATGCCACTAACTTTTCTCACTAACGTTGGGGCTTTCCTTCCTTCCACGTTAGTCCCCACGTTAGTGTAACTAACGTAGCCACTAATGTGGCTTCTTCTCTTCTTCTTTTGGCCTGAAATCAATCAAACAAAGTGCATCAAAGTCTTGCTCTTAATCATGGGATCATGCATCATCGAATTTATCATATAATTCATGCAAAATTCTCATGAAATCATGTAAAGTGCACAATGTATGCTTGAATCAAGATGTAAGTGAATATCTACCCAAAACTAGCTTATTTCCTAAGAAAATGCATGAAACTACCTTAAAAATAGTAAAGAAAAGGTCAGTGAAACTGGCCAAAATGCCCTGGCATCACAACACCGAACTTAAAGCTTGCTTGTCCCTAAGCAAGTATTGGAACAAGAGAATGATGAATGGAATGCCAAGAGAAATGAGTCATTCTTGTGGAAGTCATGTCCCTGGTTTTATGGTGGTTTCATGCATAGCAACTTAGGTTCATTCCTGGCTTTCAGACCTTTATCATGTCCTAGAATACTCACTGTGATTGCATCCCATGAGACTTTTATTCATTGATCCTTTTGTTGTTATTTCAGGACTTATTTTCGTTCCTAGGCTAAGAGCTCTGTAAGGGGGCAACTCTTTAAAATAAGCTTTTAGCCAACACTCCCGAACTAGTTGGTTCAAGGTGTTAGGTGTTGAAGCACCCCTAAGGACTTACTTGCTCAAGTCTCTCCCCCATACATACACACCACAGGCACATAGTTTGTTTATTTTCTTTTCTTGAGACCTTGGTTTCCAACACCTCTTTGGGTTACTAAATGCTCTGTAGTGAGGGTTACTCTTTATAGTGGACTTTCAGCTGATAATCCTAAGTTAGTTAACCCAAGTTACCAAGTGATAAGGCACCCCTAAGAGCTTATTCATCCAAGTAGATCCCTCACACAGGAGCACCACAGACACATGCCTCAAGATTAAAACCATTGGTGCCTAGCCTTATTGCTTACTCTTTTTCGTTTATTTTTCAACCTTTATTGTTCTTTTCCCTTTTTCTTATTAGGATCTTCTTATTTAGCTAGTCTCATGGGGTGTGTTCAAAGCATATGATTCAGGACAGATAGTTGTCTTCCCACCTTGTGGTTGAACCAACTTAGCTAACTTATGACCACACCACAAACTCAGGAACTTACTCCATAGTATGAACTCTGCTCTGGTCTTTTATAAAACACTCATTCACTTTTCATTTGATTCAAAAGGGTCAAGCATACTAGTAAGCAAAGTAAGGATGCAGTAATGACATTCAGACTAGAAAACACAGACTTAATCAATAAAAAGTTTAAAACACAGAATTGACATGCTTATTCACAAGGGAAAAGCACACCTACATACAAAGAACATAAAAGACAATCATGCAAATTAAAGTGCTGGAAATAAGTAAGAGGAGAAAGGAACTTTACCACCTTGTATTTTATCTTCATTGTTGTTGCCCTTTTCCTCCTATTCTTCCCCTTTCCATACCAGACATAGAATGATTGCTTATACTCAAGCAACAATTAAAACAGTGGTGACGGGGTTTAGGATGGATCATGAATGTCTTAAAATAAAGTGTGAGTATGCATGTGTTTCAGCAAGCAAGATTATGGATCACAACAAAAGCACAAGAAGTAAAACAGAGACAATGTGATTGCATTAATAAGTGGTGTTGGCATGGTACTTTGCATGAAAGTTAAGTGGCAACACCAAACTTAGTGTGCCACTATCAATTTAGAATGTTGCAAGTACCCAGTGAAGATTGAAAATCAAATTGTTGCATGGTAACACCAAACTTAGAGTGCAATCATATGCTAAATTATTGAAAGTAAACTAAGCAAAGCAAGAAAATGCTACCTACGGTTGGGTTGCCTCCCAACAAGCGCTCTTTTAATGTCATTACCTTGACATGTTGTTCACGACTTTCTTCCTCTTCTTCCAGTTTGTTAAGAGGAATGACCTCAAGAGGAAAGAGTAGCCAGTTAATGCCCCTTGTTTTGAGTGCCTCTCCCCAGCAAGCCTTCTTCTGTTGTTAGCTTTAGTAAACTTGCTTGTTGGGGTAGGGGTGGGATGGCTTTTGGTTGACCTTTTCTTCTTTATGAATATTGTCCTTCTTTTCTTGGTCACCATCCTTTTGTTAGTGTTCATCTTGATTGCCTTTACCACCTTGATTTCAGGATTTGGGTATTGTATGATGGGTGGAGCATCCTCTTCATCAAGAACTTCTTGAATTGGTGGTTCAATGAACTCACCCTCTATGCAACTCTCTATTTCATTGGAGTGTGGGCTCCCTTGATTGACTTCCTCCTTTATTGTTGACCTTTGAATGAACTCCTCTATTTCTAGAGAGAGTGAAGTGGTCTCTCTTTGTGATCTTAGCTCTTCAATGAATTGTTCTTCAGAATAGAGTTGTGCATTCTGTCTCAATTTTTCTTTATGGTCTATTTCTGCTATTTTCTCCTCTTCGATTGTCTTCATTATTTTTTCAAGGAGGAGTTCTATCCTAGTGAGTGTCTCCTCTACTCTACTTTTTCTGCATTCTTCAATGATGAGTTCCACCCTAGCAAGTTTATCTAAAGGAGGTTGGGTAGATTGTAATGGTTGGGCGGGGTTGGCTTGTGAATGGCATTGGATGTTTTGTGGTTGTGTGTTCTGAAAGTGGTATGACTCTTGTGGGTAGTGGATTGAGTTTTGTGGACGGTGAAATGAATTGTATGGATTTGGGATAGACTTTTGTGCTGAGGCATACTCAAATGATGAAGAATTTAGGCATGTAAAGCTTGGAGGTGAGGTTGTATAATTGAGAGGTGATGGCTCTTGATGAATGGGGTATGAATAAGTGAAATCTCCTTGATTATGATCTTCCCAGCCACAACTTGAGTAGTGAACAATTTCACCAAAATATGGATCATTTTGTGGCTCTAGAAAGTACCCCATTTCATGTTCTTGATACTCCCACCCACCATGATCATAGTAAAGTGAATCATTCTGTGGTGGTGGAGAGTTTTCCATGAAATTTGATTGACTAAAATATGATGGATGCTCCTTTCTTTCCTACAGAGAGCTCTGTCTCAAACAATAATAACCAAAAGAAATTGGAATCTCCATTGTCACAGATGAGAAAATTCCCAGTGAGGCAATATCACAAACAGTTAGTTAGCAAAAGAAAATAAAGAAACAAAAGAAAACAAAGACAAAAGAAAAGTGTCTAATCTAGTAAATCAAACTTAGAATGTGATCATATGCCAACTTTATTTGGAAAGAAGCTGTGTAAAAGACTGTTGTGTTAATAACAAAATCACCAAGAGCCAGAGCTGTCACGACAGGGGCTTCTTGGCGAGGCATTAACACAAACAGTTAGAGAGCATAGAAAATAAAGAACTAAAGCAATTAAAAGAATAAAGCAAAACAAAAGAAAATGTCTAATCTAGGTAATCAACCAACCGGTAGTTTGTTAATCACAATTAATCCTCGGCAACGGCGCCATAAACTTGATGCAGGTGGAAACTGTCTCTCAATAAATTTCCCTTCGGCAAGTATACCGAATTGTCGTCAAGTAAAACTCACAATAGAGTGAGGTCGAATCCCACAGAGATTAACGGATTAAGCAAACAATGATTAATTGTTTATCCTAGTTAGACAAATCATATTGGAGTGATAAGTAAAAAGGAAATGTAAATGGCATAAAAGTAAAGAAAAGCTATAAAGTGCAGAAGAGTAAAATGGCAAGAAAAGTAAATGTAAGAACTAAAAATAAAATGAACATTGGGATCAAGAGATGTTGCAATTCTCCGGATCAAGTTCATTCTCATCTCTTCCTCAATCAATGCATTCATTGATCTCCTTGGCAATCTTAAGTGATTGGATTCCAATTCCTTGGTAACCCAATCTCTCAAATCTTGATCAATAGCCAATTCCTTGGTCAATTGCTCACGAGAAAAGATGAAGTATGGTCACTGAATATACCACATGCATTTCCCAAATCAAGTATTGGGGGGATTATAGTCACATATCCATCCCAACCCAACTTGGTCCAACATGAGAAAGCATTTCTAGCATGATCTCTTCATTCCTCTTCCAAGGTTCAGAAGAGATCTAAGTATGAATAGCATCTTTTCCAAGATAACTACCCAATTGGATGAAGATCGAAAGCTTTCAAGCAAAATCAAGAGAAAAGATAGAAGAAGAAGAATAAGAACTACACTTAATCCGTTGAATCACAATAGAGCTCTCTAACCCAATGAAAAGAGTTAGTTGGTCATTGCTCTAACAAAATAGAAAAGAAAGAAAGTGTATAAAAGTAAATATGAAGATTAAAACTGAAATTGAAACTTCAAAATTCATAAAAATGAAAAGTACAAAGAAAAGAAAGAGAAAGAAAAGTGTGTGAGGGGAGGGAGTCCGAAGACCCCTCGTCAATTCCCCATTCCAGAATCGTCCAGATCCCCCCAAGATACTTTCAATGTAAAGACTAAGGCCTTTATATAGGCTCTCCTAAATTACAAAATGAAATTAAAAGTAAATTACAATTAAATGAAAATTCCTATTCGAGATGCTTCTTGTGGCCTTGATTGGTTGACAATTGTGGGCTTGCTTGCTTGAGCTTTGAAGTGAACTTGAGAGAGAAGTGAGTTAAGTTGAGGTCCAGGTGCTAAAGTTAGTGCTAAAGTTAGCCACACTAACGCTACAAGTGTGGCGTTAGGGCTAAAGTTATTGTGGCTAACGTTGCACTTGCTGCCCAGTTGGTATTTTTGGGGCTTAAAAGATGCCTCTTGTTTGTGCTCCAATTTCATGCCCACTATAGAGTATTATATATCGTTAGAAAGTTCTGAATATCAGCTTTCTAACGCAACTGGAATCACCTCAATTGGACCTCTGTAGCTCACGTTATGCTCCTTTGAAATGGACATGGTCGCTGGCATAGTCGCTAGCGTTAATGGAAAACTTGAGTGCCAATAACGCTAGCGACCAGGGCTTCATTATTGCCAGTTTCTGAAGCTCAAACTTAGTGTCCACCCCATACTATTATATATTGTTGGAAAGCCCTGGATGTCTACTTTCCAATGCTCTTGGAAGCGCATAATTTGGAGCTCTACAACTCGAGTTACACTTCTTGGAAGGTGAAAAGGTCAGCTGGCCTTACTACAGGTTGATACCATGTTCATCATTGCACTTTCGGGGCAGGTTTTCTCCCTGAAATTTAGTGTCAACCATGTAGTGCCATATATACTTGGAAAGCTCTGGAATCACCTCATTTGGAGCTTTGTGGCTCAAGTTATGCGTGTTTGAAGAAGGCATGGTCAGGCTGCCAGGTGGGACTTTTGCCCACGTTAACTACCACGTTAACTAGGTTAACGTGGGAGTTAACGTGGCTCATTGTGGCTTGTGTGGGCTCCTTCCAACGTTAGTGACAATGTTGGGTGTCACTAACGATGGCGATCACCTTTCTTCTTCACGTTAACTTCCACGTTAACTTTGGGAGTTAACGTGGCTTCTTGGGGATAGTGTGGGTTTCTTCCAACGTTAGTGACAATGTTTGGTGTCACTAACGTTGTCGACAACCTTGTTTCTTCACGTTAGCTTCCACGTTAACTAGGTTAACGTGGGAGTTAACGTGGCTTATTGTGACTTGGCCAACGTTAGTGATAAAGTTGAATGTCACTAATGTTGGCTTCCCCTTTACTTCTTAACGTTAGAGGCCACGTTAACTAAGTTAACGTGGCAACTAACATGGCCACTTATGAGCTTGGTCCAACGTTAGTGATAATGTTAAGTGTCACTAACGTTGGCTCCATTTCCTTTCTTCAAAGTTAATGCCACTAACTTTTCTCACTAACGTTGGGGCTTTCCTTCCTTCCACGTTAGTGCCCACGTTAGTGTAACTAACGTAGCCACTAACGTGGCTTCTTCTCTTCTTCTTTTGGCCTGAAATCAATCAAACAAAGTGCATCAAAGTCTTGCTCTTAATCATGGGATCATGCATCATCCAATTTATCATATAATTTATGCAAAATTCTCATGAAATCATGTAAAGTGCACAATGTATGCTTGAATCAATATGTAAGTGAATATCTATCCAAAATTAGCTTATTTCCTAAGAAAATGCATGAAACTACCTTAAAAACAGTAAAGAAAAGGTCAGTGAAACTGGCCAAAATGTCCTGGAATCATAAAGTCTAAGCTAGCCTGGGTGCTAGCTTAGGGACATCTTGAACAGGTCAGGGCCTGGGATGTTGTATTTATATATGTAGATAGTTATTATGTAGCTATATCTAGGGGTGTTCTAACTAAAAGTCTATACTTTAATAAAGGCTAGATCACTAAATGTTGTCAACTGCTTGATATGTATTTATGTGTGGTTGTTTATAACTGTTTTATCTGTTATTATTTGTTAATTGATTATGAATGATTCTGTTTATTAATCCAAATTTTTTCAAAAAAAAGTATCTCGCAAAATAACTACGCTTTTAACAATGAATCAGGCTCATATAATAAATGATAAATACTAATTAGGAAGACAAGTTGGTAGCGCTCAGTTTCTAGTATGATCATGACGTACTAGAAATTAGGTCATTACACATGCTAGAAAAGAAACTAATCCTAATGATGAGAGAGATGTATGATCCGATGGATGATGTTCTCTTTGTGAACAAGAATAAATTATTTACATCCTAAGTTCTATCTAGAATTAAAATTCAAAACTAATCTTAATCTTATCTTTCGGAAAGATAAGATAGCTAACTACTTGAAATCAAATTCAAATCAAAATAATAATTTAAATCTAATCTAGAAACAATTCCTAACAACCAAATATTTATCTTTTTAGAAGGTATTAATGATAATTAATCTTCTTTAATATTGAATCTTCAATTTTCATATGTGATTAATACCTCTAATGATTTGTATAATTGAACTTGGGTCTTAATAAATGTTGCATCCTGGGAGCTGAGCTAGGGAATGCTAGGATTGCATCTTCAAATTTAGGCGTTGGCCTGAATTGACCACCAGGGATTCCGAGATGCCAGGCATGTATCAACTTGGAGGAGAGCCACCGGGCATGTGTGCCATTTCAAGAAGGTATGTCGAGCTTGTGTGTGAGGCACACCAAGCGTGACTGCTTCTTCATGAAGGGACGCTGGGCTTGTGGTGCAGCTGTTGGGCTGCCGAGAGACCATGCTGAAGGCTGGGAATCTAGTTCTTATGCTCTTTGGGTCCGGTTGGACCGTCCTTGAGGTGGTTTTATGTTTTCTTGTTAAAAAGGCCTTAATTCTTGATTATTTAGAGTCAAAAACTCCTAAAAATACAATAACACTGAGACAACTCCAAATACTTGATTATATATCAAATTCCATGAGAAAACATATGCAATTTGATCAAAATTTAAGAAAACAAATGAAAAAAACCCTATAAACTATTAAGATAACATATCATCACAACACCAAACCTAAATGTTTGTTTGTCCTCAAGCAAAAATAAAAGTAAACAGAGTTTATATTAAGTGAAAAGAATTGAATAGTTTGCAAAATTAATTTTTAAAATTGAAAGTGGGAATTATGATCATCCTTATGGTTATATTCGGCTTCTCTTATCTTTGATGAATCTTTCATAATTAAGATTTGAGAATTTCTAAAAACTTTGATCCGAATTGTATTATGAAAATTCTTTTATTCTTATATGACTTGAAGGCAGTCACTTCATATTTAATTTAGGAAAATATCTTTTAGACTTTTGACTCTAAGTGTTCAGTTACAAGGCAGCTCTAAATGGGCTTTCAATCGATAATCCTGATCCAGTTAACCCAAGTTACCAGGTGATAAAGCACCCATCGGATCTAATTACCCAAGGCATTAAGTACAGTATTGGTCCCTAAGGTATAGGTAAAAAATTTGTTGCATCCCCAACCTTTTTTTGAATACAAAGTCGTCCCTAAGGTTTAAAAGCAAGTTTTAAAATCGTCATTTTTACTTAAATATTAAAATTTTGGACCAAATTACCCATAACAAAAAAATATAAAATAAAAAAAGAAAAACATAAGAGAAAGACAGTGTTTATTGATGGTGTTTTTGTGGAAAAACGAATTCCAAACACACAAACTCACCGGCAAGTGTACCGGGTCGCATCAAGTAGTAATAACTCACAAGAGTGAGGTCGATCCCACAGGGATTGATGGATCAAGAAACTTTAGTGGGTGATTAGTTTAGTCAAGCTAACATTAAAGTGAAATTGGATGAAATGTAGTGATGAGCGGATAATTTGTACGCTTTTTGGCATTGTTTTTAGTATGTTTTTAGTATGATCTAGTTAGTTTTTAGTATATTTTTATTAGTTTTTAGTTAAAATTCACTTTTCTAGACTTTACTATGAGTTTGTGTGTTTTTCTGTGATTTCAGGTATTTTCTGGCTGAAATTGAGGGACCTGAGCAAAAATCTGATTCAGAGACTAAAAAGGACTGCAGATGATGTTGGATTCTGACCTCCCTGCACTCGAAGTGGATTTTCTGGAGCTACAGAAGCCCAATTGGCGCGCTCTTAACGGCGTTCGAAAGTAGACATCCTGGGCTTTCCAGCAATATATGATAGTCCATACTTTGCCCAAGATTTGATGGCCCAAACCGGCGTTCAAAGTCACCATCAGAATTCCCAGCGTTAAACGCCGGAACTGGCACAAGGATGGGAGTTAAACGCCCAAACTGGCACCAAAGCTGGCGTTTAACTCCAAGAAGAGTCTCTACACGAAAATGCTTCAATGCTCAGCCCAAGAACACACCAAGTGGGCCCAGAAGTGGATTTTTATGTCATTTACTCATCTCTGTAAACCCTAGGCTACTAGTTCTCTATAAGTAGGACCTTTTACTATTGTATTTTCATCTTCTGATCTTTGGAATCTTTTGATCTTTAGATCTTTTGATCATTGGGAGGCTGGCCTCACGGCCATGCCTAGACCTTGTTCTTATGTATTTTCAACGGTGGAGCTTCTACACACCATAGATTAAGGTGTGGAGTTCTGCTGTACCTCGAGTATTAATGCAATTACTATTGTTCTTCTATTCAATTCCGCTTGTTCTTGTTCTAAGATATCACTTGTTCTTCAACTTGATGAATGTGATGATCCGTGACACTCATCATCATTCTCACCTATGAACGTGTGCCTGACAACCACCTCCGTTCTACCTTAGATTGGGTGGATATCTCTTGGATTCTCTAACCGGAATCTTCGTGGTATAAGCTAGAACTGATGGCGGCATTCAAGAGAATCTGGAAGGTCTAAACCTTGTCTGTGGTATTCTGAGTAGGATTCAATGATTGAATGACTGTGACGAGCTTCAAACTCCTGAGGGCGGGGCGTTAGTGACAGACGCAAAAGAATCACTGGATTCTATTCCAGCCTGATTGAGAACCGACAGATGGATAGCCGTGCCGTGACAGGGTGCGTTGAACATTTCCACTGAGAGGATGGGAGGTAGCCACTGACAACGGTGAAACCCTTGAATACAGCTTGCCATGGAAAGGAGTAAGAAGGATTGGATGAAGACAGTAGGAAAGCAGAGAGACGGAAGGAACACAGCATCTCCATACGCTTATCTGAAATTCCCACCAATGAATTGCATAAGTATCTCTTTCTTTATCTTTATGTTTTATTCATCATTCATATCCATTTGAGTTTGCCTGACTAAGATTTACAAGGTGACCATAGCTTGCTTCATACCAACAATCTCTGTGGGATCGACCCTTACTCGCGTAAGGTTTATTACTTAGACGACCTAGTACACTTGCTGGTTAGTTGTGCGAAGTTGTAGTGATCACAATTTCGTCCACCAAGTTTTTGGCGCCGTTGCCGGGGATTGTTCGAGTATGGACAACTGACGGTTCATCTTGTTGCTTAGATTAGGTATTTTTCTTCAGAGTTCTTAAGAATGAGTTCTAGTGTTTCAAGGTGATGTTCTTATCATCACCAAAGCTGATTGATTTTCATCAATTTAGCTCTTGAATGCAATGTCCTGCTGAAGCTTGTTCAGCCATGTCTAATTTCTTTAGACTGAAGCTTTAGACTAACATTGCATGATTCCTGGAATTCTCATTAAGAATTTTGATATCTTTATTTTCTTTTCGACTTAATTTTCGAAAAACACAAAAAAATTACAAAATCATAAAATCGAAAAATGTTTCTTGTTTGAGTCTAGAGTCTCATCTTAAGTTTGGTGTCAATTGCATGTTTCTGTTCCTCTTGCATTCATGCATGTGTCTTCATTAATCTTCAAGTTGTTCTTGAAAATTTCATTGCTCTGATCTTTGAATTCTATTGACTTGAGTGTTTTTGTGTCTCATATGCATTCTCATTTTGTTAGTGTCAGTAGTATACAAACTGCTAAGTTTGGTGTCTTGCATGCATTGTTATTTAATTTTAGTTACATTTTGATTATTAAAAATCCAAAAATATTTTTAATTTGTGTCTTTTCAAGTCAATAATACAGAGAATTGAAGATTCAGAACATACAGCAGAGGAATTGCACAGAAAAAAAGGCTGGGCGTTCAAAATGCCCAGTGAAGAAGGGCAGATTGGCGTTTAAACGCCAGCCAGGGTGCCTGGCTGGGCGTTTAACGCCCAAAAGGGTAGAGTTTTGGGCGTTAAACGCCAGAATGTGCACCATTCTGGGCGTTTAACGCCAGGATGGCACAGGAGGGAAGATTCTGTTTTTAATTCAGATTTTTTTTCAAGTTTTCAAAATTTTTCAAAATCAAATCTTTTTCAAATCATATCTTTTCAATCAAATCTTTTTCAAAATCAATTTCTTTCTATTTTCAAAAATACTTGCTATCAATTAATGATTTGATTCAACAATTCAAGTATGTTGCCTTTTCTGTTGAGAAAGGTTTAATGTTTGAATCATATCTTTTCTTGATAGCCAAGTCATTAATTTTTAAAATCAAATCTTTTTTTAAAATGTTTTTCAAATCATATATTCTCAATCACATCTTTTTAAAATCAATCATATCCTCTTAACCACATCTTTTTCAAAATAGTTTTCAATCATATCTTTTTAATTTCTAATTTCAAAATCTTTTTCAAAAATCACTTGATTTCTTTTCCACTATTGGTTTTCGAAAATCAATTAAGGTTTTTCAAAATGTTTTCAAAATCTTTGACTTAATTTTCGAAAATTACTTCTCCTCTTTTCACATCCTTCTATTTATGGACTAACACTATTCCTTAATGCAAAATTTGAACTCCATCTTCTTTGATAAGTTCGAATTTTCTACTTCTGCCTTCTATTTTTCTTTTCCTCTGACACCTCAAGGAATCTCTATACTGTGACATAGAGGATTCCACATTTTCTTGTTCTCTTCTCTTTCATATGAGCAGGAGCAAAGACAAAAGCATTCTTGTTGAGCCTGACCCTGAACCTGAAAGGACCTTGAAGCGAAAGCTAAGAGAAGCTAAGGCACAATTCTCTGTAGAGGACCTAACAGAAATCTTCAAGGAAGAAGAACCTATGGCAGCCGAAAACAACAACAATGCCAATAATGCAAGGAGGGTGCTGGGTGACTTTTCTGCACCTATTCCCAACTTCTATGGGAGAAGCATCTCTATCCCTGCCATTGGAGCAAACAACTTTGAGCTTAAGCCTCAATTAGTTTCTCTAATGCAACAGAATTGCAAGTTTCATGGACTTCTATTGGAAGATCCTCATCAGTTCTTAGCTGAGTTCTTGCAAATCTGTGACACTGTCAAGACTAATGGGGTTGACCCTGAGGTCTACAGACTTATGCTATTCCCTTTTGCTGTAAGAGACAGAGCTAGGACATGGTTGTATTCTCAACCTAAAGAAAGCCTGAACTCTTGGGAAAAGCTAGTCAATGCCTTCTTGGCAAAGTTCTTTCCACCTCAAAAATTGAGTAAGCTTAGAGTGGAAGTCCAAACCTTCAGACAGAAGGAAGGAGAATCCCTCTATGAAGCTTGGGAAAGATACAAACAATTAATCAGAAAGTGTCCCTCTGATATGCTTTCTGAATGGAGCATCATAGGTATTTTCTATGATGGTCTCTCTGAATTATCCAAGATGTCTTTGGATAGCTCTGCTGGAGGATCTCTTCATCTGAAGAAGACGCCTACAGAAGCTCAAGAACTAATTGAAATGGTTGCAAATAACCAATTCATGTACACTTCTGAAAGGAATCCTGTGAACAATGGGACAAATCAGAAGAAAGGAGTTATTGAGATTGACACTCTGAATGCCATACTGGCTCAGAACAAAATATTGACTCAGCAAGTCAATATGATTTCTTAAAGTCTGTCTGGAATACAAAATGCACCAGGTAGTACTAAGGAAGCTTCCTCTGAAGAAGAAGCTTATGATCCTGAGAACCCTTCAATGGACGAGGTGAATTACATGGGAGAACCCTATGGAAACACCTATAATCCTTCATGGAGAAATCATCTAAATCTCTCATGGAAGGATCAACAGAGACCTCAACAAGGTTTCAACAACAATAATGGTGGAAGAAACAGGTTTAGCAATAGCAAGCCTTTTCCATCATCTTCTCAGCAACAGACAGAGAGTACTAAGCAGAACAACTCTGACTTAGCAACCATGGTCTCTGATCTAATCAAAACCACTCAAAGTTTCATGACTGAAACAAGGTCCTCCATTAGAAATTTGGAGGGACAAGTGGGTCAGCTGAGCAAGAAAATTATTGAACTCCCTCCTAGTACTCTTCCAAGCAATACAGAAGAAAATCCAAAAGGAGAGTGCAAAGCCATCAACATGGCCGAATTAGGAGAGGAGGAAGAGGCAGTGAACGCCACTGAGGAAGACCTCAATGGACGTCCACTGACTTCCAATGAGTTCCCCATTGAGGAACCATGGGAATCTGAGGCTCAAAATGAGACCATAGAGATTCCATTGGACTTACTTCTGCCATTCATGAGCTCTGATGAGTATTCTTCCTCTGAAGAGGATGAGTATGTCACTGAAGAGCAAGTTGCTAAACACCTTGGGGCAATCATGAATCTAAATGACAAGTTATTTGGAAATGAGACTTGGGAGGATGAACTCCCTTTGCTCACCAAAGAACTGGATGACTTGTCTAGGCAGAAATTACCTCAAAAGAGACAGGATCCTGGGAAGTTTTCAATACCTTGAACCATAGGCACCATGACCTTCAAGAAGGCCTTGTGTGACTTAGGGTCAAGTGTAAACCTCATGCCTCTCTCTGTAATGGAGAAGCTAGGGATCTTTGAGGTGCAAGCTGCAAAAATCTCACTAGAGATGGCAGACAACTCAAGAAAACAAGCTTATGGACTTGTAGAGGATGTTTTGGTAAAAGTTGAAGACCATTACATCCCTGCTGATTTCATAGTCCTAGAGACTGGGAAGTGCATGGATGAATCCATCATCCTTGGCAGACCCTTCCTAGCCACAGCAAAGGCTGTGATTGATGTTGATAGAGGAGAAATGATCATTCAAGTGAATGAAGAATCCTTTGTGTTTAAGGCTCAAGGATATCCCTCTGTCACCATGGAGAGGAAGCATGAAGAGCTTCTCTCAAAACAGAGTCAAACAGAGCCCCCACAGTCAAACTTTAAGTTTGGTGTTGGGAGGCCACAACCAACTTCTAAGTTTGGTATTGAACCCCCACATTCAAACTCTAAGTTTGGTGTAGGGAGGTTCCAACATTGCTCTGAGTATCTGTGAGGCTCCATGAGAGCCCTCAGTCAAGCTACTGACATTAAAGAAGCGCTTGTTGGGAGGCAACCCAATATTATATTTTATTTATTTTCTTTTGTTATTTTATGTTTTCTGTAGGTTGATGATCATGAGAAGTCACAAAATCAATTGAAAAAGCAAAAACAGAATGAAAAACAGAAAGAAAACAGCACACCCTGGAGGAAGATCCTGCTGGCGTTTAAACGCCAGTAAGGCTAGCAGATGGGCGTTTAACGCCCAGTCTGGCACCATTCTGGGCGTTTAACGCCAAAAAAGGGCAAGAAGTCGGCATTAAACGCCAGAAAGGGGCACCAGCTTGGCGTTTAACGCCAGAATTGGCACAAAGAGCAATTTTGCTCGCCACTTGGTGCAGGGATGACTTTTCCTTGACACCTCAGGATCTGTGGACCCCACAGGATCCCCACCTACCCCACCACTCTCTCTCTTCTTCACCCATTCACCAATCACCTCAACTCCTCTTCCCCAAAAACCCTTCACCTATCAAATCCCATCTTTCTCTTCACCACTCACATCCATCCTTCATAAAACCCCACCTACCTCACCATTCAAATTCAAACCACTTTCCCACCCAAACCCTCCCATAGATGACCGAACCATCACCCTCCCCCCACTCCTATATAAACCCATCTTCACTCCTTCATTTTCCCACAACATAAACACTTCATCTCCTCATTTCTTCTTCTTCTACTCTCTTCTTTCTTCTTTTGCTCGAGGACGAGCAAACCTTTTAAGTTTGGTGTGGTAAAAGCATTGCTTTTTGTTTTTCCATAACCATTTATGGCATCCAAGGCCGGAGAAACCTCTAGAAAGAGGAAAGGGAAGGCAAAAGCTTCCACCTCCGAGTCCTGGGAGATGGAGAGATTCATCTCAAGGGTGCATCAAGACCACTTCTATGAAGTTGTGGCCTTGAAGAAGGTGATCCCCGAGGTCCCTTTCAAACTCAAAAAGAGTGAATATCCGGAGATCCGACATGAGATCCGAAGAAGAGGTTGGGAAGTTCTTACCAACCCCATTCAACAAGTCAGAATCTTAATGGTTCAAGAGTTCTATGCGAATGCATGGATCACCAAGAACCATGATCAAAGTGTGAACCCGGATCCAAAGAATTGGCTTACTATGGTTCGGGGGAAATACTTGGATTTTAGTCCGGAAAATGTAAGGTTGGCATTCAACTTGCCCATGATGCAAGGAGATGAACACCCTTACACTAGAAGGGTCAACTTTGATCAAAGGTTGGACCAAGTCCTCATAGACATTTGTGAAGAGGGTGCCCAATGGAAGAGAGATTCAAGAGGAAAGCCGGTTCAATTGAGAAGGCATGACCTCAAACCCGTGGCTAGGGGATGGTTGGAGTTTATCCAACGCTCAATCATTCCCACTAGCAACCGGTCTGAAGTTACTATAGACCGGGCTATCATGATTCATAGCATCATGATTGGAGAGAAATAGAAGTTCATGAGGACAAGCCCATCACTAAGAAGAGGATGGAGCAAACAAGAGACCCCTCTCATCATCAAATCCCTGAGATGCCTCAAGGGATGCACTTTCCTCCACAAAACTATTGGGAGCAACTAAACACCTCCCTAGGAGAATTGAGTTCCAACATGGGACAACTAAGGGTGGAGCACCAAGAACATTCCATCCTCCTCTATGAAATTAGAGAAGATCAAAGAATCATGAGAGAGGAGCAACAAAGGCAAGGAAGAGACATTGAGGAGCTCAAGCACTCCATAGGATCTCCAAGAGGAAGAACAAGCCGCCATCACTAAGGTGGACCCGTTCTTTAATTTCCTTGTTCTTTATTTTTCTGTTTTTCGAATTTTAGTGCTTATGTTTATCTATGTTTGTGTCTTGTGATCATTAGTGTCTTAGTGTATATGCCTTAAAGTTATGAATGTCCTATGAATCCATCACCTCTCTTAAATGAAAAATGTTCTTAATTGAAAAAGAGAAAAATTGCATGAATTTTGAATTTTATAACAGTTTAATTATTTTGATGTGGTGGCAATACTTTTGTTTTCTGAATGTATGCTTAAACAGTGCATATGTCTTTTGAATTCGTGGTTCATGAATGTTGGCTCTTGAAAGAATGATGAAAAAGGAGACATGTTACTGAGGATCTGAAAAATCATAAAAATGATTCTTGAAGCAAGAAAAAGCAGTGAATACAAAAAAAAATCGAAAAAAAAGAGAGAAAGAAAAAGAAAGAGAAAAAGAAAGAAAAAGAAAGAAAAAGAAAGAAATAAAGTTGTGATCCAAAGCAAAAAGAGTGTGCTTAAGAACCCTGGACACCTCTAATTGGGGACTCTAGCAAAGCTGAGTCACAATCTGAAAAGGTTCACCCAATTATGTGTCTGTGGCATGTATGTATCCGGTGGTAATACTGGAAGACAGAGTGCTTTGGGCCACGGCCAAGACTCAATAAGTAGCTGTGTTCAAGAATCATCATACTTAACTAGGAGAATCAATGACACTATCTGGATTCTGAGTTCCCAAAGAAGCCAATCATTCTGAATTTCAAAGGATAGAGTGAGATGCCAAAACTATTCAGAGGCAAAAAGCTAAAAGCCCCACTCATCGAATTAATACTGATCTTCATAGATGTTTTTGGAATTAATTGCATATTCTCTTCTTTTTATCTTATTTGATTTTCAGTTGCTTGAGGACAAGCAACAATTGAAGTTTGGTGTTGTGATGAGCGGATAATTTGTACGCTTTTTGGCATTGTTTTTAGTATGATCTAGTTAGTTTTTAGTATATTTTTATTAGTTTTTAGTTAAAATTCACTTTTCTGGACTTTACTATGAGTTTGTGTGTTTTTCTGTGATTTCAGGTATTTTCTGGCTGAAATTGAGGGACTTGAGCAAAAATCTGATTCAGAGACTAAAAAGGACTGCAGATGCTGTTGGATTCTGATCTCCCTGCACTCGAAGTGGATTTTCTGGAGATACAGAAGCCTAATTGGCGCGCTCTCAACGGCGTTGGAAAGTAGACATCCTGGGCTTTCCAGCAATATATGATAGTCCATACTTTGCCGAAGATTTGATGGCCTAAACCGGCGTTCAAAGTCACCATCAGAATTCCCAGCGTTAAACGCCGGAACTGGCACAAGGATGGGAGTTAAACGCCCAAACTGGCACCAAAGCTGGCGTTTAACTCCAAGAAGAGTCTCTACACGAAAATGCTTCAATGCTCAGCCCAAGCACACACCAAGTGGGCCCGAAAGTGGATTTTTATGTCATTTACTAATCTCTGTAAACCCTAGGCTACTAGTTCTCTATAAGTAGGACCTTTTACTATTGTATTTTCATCTTCTGATCTTTGGAATCTTTTGATCTTTAGATCTTTTGATCATTGGGAGGCTGGCCTCACGGCCATGCCTAGACCTTGTTCTTATGTATTTTCAACGGTGGAGCTTCTACACACCATAGATTAAGGTGTGGAGCTCTACTGTACCTCGAGTATTAATGCAATTACTATTGTTCTTCTATTCAATTCCGCTTGTTCTTGTTCTAAGATATCACTTGTTCTTCAACTTGATGAATTTGATGATCCGTGACACTCATCATCATTCTCACCTATGAATGTGTGCCTGACAACCACCTCCGTTCTACCTTAGATTGGGTGGATATCTCTTGGATTCTCTAACCGGAATCTTCGTGGTATAAGCTAGAACTGATGGCGGCATTCAAGAGAATCCGGAAGGTCTAAACCTTGTATGTGGTATTCTGAGTAGGATTCAATGATTGAATGACTGTGACGAGCTTCAAACTCCTCAGGGCGGGGCGTTAGTGACAGACGCAAAAGAATCACTGGATTCTATTCCGACCTGATTGAGAACCGACAGATGGATAGCCGTGCCGTGACAGGGTGCGTTGAACATTTCCACTGAGAGGATGGGAGGTAGCCACTAACAATGGTGAAACCCTTGCATACAGCTTGCCATGGAAAGGAGTAAGAAGGATTGGATGAAGACAGTAGGAAAGCAGAGAGACAGAAGGAACACAGCATCTCCATACGCTTATCTGAAATTCCCACCAATGAATTGCATAAGTATCTCTATCTTTATCTTTATGTTTTATTCATCATTCATATCCATTTGAGTTTTCCTAACTAAGATTTACAAGGTGACCATAGCTTGCTTCATACCAACAATCTCTGTGGGATCGACCCTTACTCGCGTAAGGTTTATTACTTGGACGACCCAGTACACTTGCTGGTTAGTTGTGCGAAGTTGTAGTGATCACAATTTCGTCCACCAAGTAGCCAACAGAATTGTAAATGACAGGAAATTTAAAGTTGCAGAAAGTAAAATTGCATGAAACTTAAAGTGCAAGAAAGTAAAATAGCTGAAACTTAAATTGCAAGAAATATAAATTGCATTAAATGTAAAGGGGATTAGGTGCAGGGAATTTAAAATTCAACAAGAAAATGTGAAGAGCAATCAAGCAGAGGAGTAAAAGATGAAATAAGTGCAGCAGATTTAAACAGAAATGGAAAATTGCTTGAAGAAGCAACACAGAATGTAATTCAGCTCAATTGTGAAATTTAAAGAGACAAATGAAGATCTCAGGAAATCAATGAGACTAGAAAACAAGTCTAGATCTCAATTCCTTCCTTGATCAAAGTAGAAAGCAGATTGAAGAAGAAAGAAAGATGAAAGCAGTAGAGAAAAACTTGGATCCAAATCTCAATTCACTGAATTATGTAGAAAATCAACAAAGAGAAATCTCAAAGGGAGAATGAAATAGAATTCCTTCAATTCTCCACCCAAGATTCAAAACAGAAATGAAAACTAAAAGAGAGAGAAAAATAAAAACTAAAGAGTGTAAAACTCCCTATTGGAGCCAGCCTTTCTAATGCTCTCTATTAGAGCCAACCTCCTCAATGAAGTGGAATTGATGCCTTTATATAGGCTTTACAAGATGAAAATAAAATTGGAATTGAAAACAAATTACAATCAAATGAAATCCTAATCTAACTGTTTCTTGTGCCTTTGAGTGATGATAATGGGCTTTGCTTGCTTTGAAGAAGAGTGGATTGATTTGGATTTTGCCTTTTCAAATTGGTGAAGAATTGACTACCAAAAATTGAACCATGGTGCACCTCCAGGGGAGCGTTCAGTTAACTAAGTTAACTGAGCGCTACATTTGCTTGTTGTCCTTAGCCCATTTGATGCGTGCCTTGCTCCAGGGTACCGTTAAGTTAGAATTTTCTAACTGAGCGTTACATGTGCTTGTCCTTGGCCCAATTCCCTTGCGTGACAAAGCTTCCTTGGGCAGCCCTCATAGTGCTAAGCTAACGTCAGACCTAACGTAGGGGGGCAAGAGGCAAGCAACGTTAATGGGAAAACCGATCCCCATTAACGTTTGCGAAAAGGGGCACAAGCCAACGTTAATGGGAAAAGTGAGTCCCATTAACGTTGGCCAAGAATTGAGAAGGAACGTTAGAAGTCACATTAAGACTTCTAACGTTGAGAATAACGTGGGCATATAAAGGTGGAACATTAGTGGAAAAGGTGAATGCCACTAACGTTCTTGCACCCAGAAATGTATTCCACATTAATCTCACTAAATGCCCAAGCCTAATTCATAATTCTCTGCAAGCTGGGCCCACTAAAGATGAGAATTGCTTCAACTCAAGGTCCAAAGCCCACATCCAAGACTTGAAGAACTCACTAGAAGATCATGAAGAGTAGTATATATAGGAGTAGTTTTGAACTAGAAGGGAGCTTTTGGGACTTTTGGGAACTACTCTCTGCATATTTTACTGTACTTCTAGCATGGATTATTCTTTTCTGCCAATTTTGAGTCCTAGAGCTATGAACAACTAAACCCCTTTCATTGGGTTAGGGAGCTATGCTGTAATTTGATGCATCAATATTAGTTTCCATTCTTCTTCTTCTATCTTTTCTCTTGATTTTAGTAGAAAGCTTTCAATCTTAATTCCACTGGTTAGTTGTCTTGGAAAAGAAACTCTCCATAATTGGATATCTTCGGAACCTTGGAAGAGGAATGAAGAGATCATGCTAGAAATGTTTTCTCATGCTGGACCAATGTGGGTTTGGATGGATATGTGACTATAATCCTACCAATACTTGATTTGGGAAATGTATGTGGTATAATCAGTGACCATACTTCATCTCTTCTCATGAGCAATTGACCAAGGAATTGGCTATTGATCAAGATTTGAGAGATTGGATTACCAAGGAATTGGAATCCAATCACTTAAGATTGCCAAGGAGATCAATGAATGCATTGATTGAGGAAGAGATGAGAATGAATTTGATTCGGAGAATTGCAACATCTCCTAAACCCAATGATCTCTCCATTTCTGATCTTACCCATTCTCTTTAGTTTCTGTCATTTACTTTTATGAGCTTTACCCAATTCCCCATTTAAGATTCTGCACTTTTATTTCTGCTATTTAATTTCTAGTCATTTAAATTTCTGCATCTCAATCTCAATTCTGTTTAGCTCAACTAGCATATTCTTCTAACTAAAGTTGCTTGACCAATCAATCCTTGTGGGATTCGACCTCACTCTATAGTGACTTTTACTTAACAATAATTCGGTATACTTGCCGAAGGAAGATTTGTTCAGAGACAAGTTTCCACGCATCAAGTTTATGGCGCCGTTGCCGGGGATTGATTTTGAATCAACAATGATTAAGCTAGAAGATCACTAGATTGAGCATTTTTTTCATTATTTTTCGTTATTCTTTTCTGTATTCAGTAATTTACCTTAGTTTGTTTTTAATTTCCTCTTCATTCCCTTTACCCTCTCTATTTTCTGTTCTCTTTTTCTTAGTTTATCATAATTTAGCTCACTAACCCACTAACTGTTTGATAAATTGTATCACTCACACTAACAATCATTCTAACCAAAAATAGTCTTCACTATATCTCCTGTTGTGCATTCTGTTTGTTGTATGACAGGGAGAAGAGAAGGAATCTCAATATCCTTTGATTCAGAACCTAAGAGAACTCTTTGGAGACGAAAAAAGGGAGGCAAGAGGAAAAAGAATTATTGGTACTGAGGAAGAGGAAGAGTATTTTGAACCCAACATGGAAGAGAATTTGGAGAACAATCATGAAGAAGAAGCTCATAATCATGCCAGAGAAGGCCATGCAAACTGGACTGGGCACGAAAGGAGGGTCTTAGGATCCTATATCAATCCTAATCCAGGAAACTGTGGAAGCAGCATTCAGAAACCCACCATACATGCCAACAATTTTGAGCTAAAACCTCAGCTCATCACTTTGGTGCAAAATAATTGCTCATTTGGAGGAGGTACTCAAGAAGACCCTAACCAACACTTGACCACCTTCTTGAGGATTTGTGACACGGTGAAGTCCAATGGAGTCCACCCCGATGTCTATAGGTTGCTATTGTTCCCCTTTTCACTCAGGGACAAGGCAACAAAGTGGCTTGAATCTTTCCCAAAAGAAAGCCTGACAAATTGGGAGGAGGTAGTGAACAAGTTTTTAGCAAGATTTTATCTTCCTCAAAGGATTAATAGGCTAAGAACTAAGGTGTAGACTTTCAGGCAACAAGATGGTGAGACACTTTATGAAGCATGGGAGAGATTCAAAGACTTGACAAGGAGATGTCCACCAGAGATGTTTAATGAGTGGGGTCAACTTCACATCTTCTATGAAGGTCTTTCCTATGAGTCAAAGAAGGCTGTAGATCATTCATCAGGAGGTTCTTTAAACAAGAAGAAAACCGTTGAAGAAGCCATAGATGTCATTGAAACTGTTGCTGAGAATGACTACTTCTATGCCTATGAAAGAAGTAACACTAGAGGAGTGATGGAGCTGAACCACGTGGATGCACTGTTAGCCCGAAACAAGATGATCACCAAGCAGCTAGCAGATCTTACCAAGAAGGTGGAAGAGAACCAAGTTGCAGCAGCCATCACCTAATCACCAACTCATGAAGGAGTAAACATGGGAGAAGAAGGTGACTGGGAGCAAGCCAACTATATGGGAAATTCACCTAGACAAGTCCATGATCCATACTCTAAAACCTACAACTCTGGATGGAGAAATCACCCCAACTTTGGATGGAGAAATCAACAAGACCAAGGACAAGATCAAAGATGTTCCAACTTCAACTCCAACAATAATGCCACTTATCAAAACACTTCATAGAGATATTACCAACATCCATCTAACCAACCTTCTCAACCACCTAATCTCAACCCACTAGCATCCACAGATGATAAGCTTTCAAAGATTGAGGCTCTACTTGAAAACATATGCAGAGAAGTCCAAGACAACAAAGTGTTTAAGGAAGAAGTGTGAGCCAACATCAAGAATCAAGGAGAAAACATCAAGAAATTGGAGTCCCAAGTAGGTTATCTATCTCAACAAATCCCCAAATCCACTGATGGATTCCCCAGTGATACATAGAAGAATCCAAGAGGAGAACCAAAGAAAGTGAGATGGGAAGAATGCAAAATGATAACCACAAGTGATGAGGGGAGTATGAATGGAGTAGAACACCTCTAAAATAACCAAAGGGAAAGTCAAGAGGAAGGAAGCTATGCAACTCCACTCACATCCAAGGAAGAGCTAAAGAAGAAGGAGGTACTGAACCCATATGCACCTTTTCCTCATAGGCTTAAAGGTGGTGTAGCAGGGAGAATGTACTCAAGGTTTCTTGATATGTTTGCATCTTTTGATGTAAATATACCATTCATTAAAGCCCTCCAACAGATGCCCTTCTACATTAAGTATATAAAGGAGCTACTAGCCAGAAAAAGTCCATTGAAGGGTGGACAAACAATCAAGATGGACAGAGATTGTAGTGCTCTCATTCAGCCAGGCCCACCCACAAAGAAGGAGGATCCAGGAAGCTTCCATATTCTTTGTGCCATAGGAGAAACAATGATTGCCAAAGGGCTTTGTGACTTGGGAGCAAGCATCAACTTAATGCCTCTCTCTCTCATGAAGAAGCTCCAAATCAATGAACTAACTCCTACTGATGTAATTATCAGATTGGCTGACAAAACCCAAAAACAAGCAGTAGGAGTAGTTGAAAATGTGTTGGTAAAGGTTGGGAGCTACTATCTTCCCACAGATTTTGTTGTTCTGGAAATGGATGAGAATCCTATTTACCCCATCATTCTGGGAAGACCATTTCTAGCCACACCTAGAGCACTCATAGATGTAGAATGAGGAGAGTTAGTGCTGAGAATACATGATGAGCAGCTCGCTTTCAATGTTTACAACCTCTCACAAAGAGCAGATTACGAAGACAATAAGATGATAGAAGAGCCAACCGAGGAAGCACAAACAACACAGTTGGAAACCCCATTGGTTGGGGAGCATAGTCAGGAAGAACCATGTTCAAAGGTGATTCAAGAGGAACCAGAACCACCAGATTCATGCAAGATCAATAACAAGAATCTCCTAGAGCAAGAATCCATAGAAAATAAGAAAACATCAATGGAAACAAGGAAAAGAATTTCAAGGGGATGGAGAAATGAGAAAATTCCTACAGACAATTTCTCACCAGGAGATGAAGTTACTTCTGCATACTTTCCATCTATACCACCCACCTAACCACTATTCCATCTCAGCTACCTCCTGTGTATACTATCAATAAAATCTTATCCTTAGAGCATCTGGAGCTCGTCAACAAAGCTAACGGATATAGATTCACTGCAAGAGGAGAGGACTTCAAGCACTATCAACCACGTTGACAAAGAACTAAACGTCAAACTAGTGACGCTAAAGAAGCGCTTCATGGGAGGCAACCCATGTTCTATAACTCTCTCTTTCTTAAATTTCTAATAGGAGCAACAAAACATTTTCCATGAAGTTTCAATCCAAATTTGGCAACTAATATAAAGTTCTTTCACATGCAACGTATAGTACATGAAAAGTTTAGTGTTCAAACACATCAATTGAACACACTTTATGAGAAAGATTTATGTCCCAAACTTGTTGTACCATAGGATCACAAACAAGTTTGGTGTGCTGATGTGCGTGCTTGAAAAGCTTAATAATTAGTTGAGTTGCATTCAAAAAAAAAGGGAGAGAGATTTTTGCTTCGTTAGTTCACCTTTTGAATTTTCCCACCAATTTTGCAATTAATCTTCACATTCTCTCTTTGTCATATATAGGGAATCAAAAAGGACATTGATGGTACTTGATAGGACAAGAGGTTCGGCCACTACATCAAGGGAATTTCACACTTGTCCTCATAGGGAATGTCCTTGGAAGTGTTGCCATGCAACATTGGGAATGGATGGCTTTAGAGACCAAATCAAGACCCTCAAAAAGGAGCTGATCCTTGTGCTCCTTCAATCCTAAAACCCCAACCGTCCACTATCAAACACCATCATCAATCCACACCCTTCAAGCAATTTCCATTTTCCTATTTAAACCTCTTCACACAACCTCTCCATACACACTTATACTCACCATTCCCACTCTCTCCTTTTGGTCCTACACACCTCACACACATCACTCCTCACCAAAGCTTCACATACACCCTCACAGCCATCTTGAGAATAACCAACATAGCAACTATCTTACATGGCATCATCAAGCTCCAAAAGACAAAAAGGGAAGGGACCCATAGAAACCCTCCTTTTGATGAAGTGCGGTTTAGAACATTTCATCATGCACTTCAATATGGGTGGATGGCTGACAAAGAAATCATTTATGAACTGGGCTTCCAAGTAACAAAAACCGAGTGTCCGGAGATCATAGAGAAGGTGGACCAACGTTGCTGGGAGCTCCTTACTGATCCGATCACAAGGGTGAATGCAACTCTAGTAAGAGAGTTCTATGCAAATGCAGTTAGGCAAGACAAGGCGGATGACTCATACGCAAGTTTCGTGATAGGGGTCATGGTAGATTTTAGTCCTATAACTATCATGAGAGTGCTGAAGTTGAGAAGCATTTCTTTTGAAGATGAGAGCTATCACTCAAGAATGGACAAACCTCCCAATTATGACCAGATTATACAAGATATATGTGTGCCAGGAGCAGATTGGGAAAGAGGTCCCAAGAGAAAACCCAAATTCATAAAAAGAGGGGATCTCCTCCCAGAGGCTAAAGGGTGGTTCGAAATTGTAAAGAGATCCATCCTCCCAGCCGGAAACAACTCAGAGGTAAATCTCAAGAGAGCAACGATGTTACAATGTATAATGAAAGGAGGAGAGATCAAGGTCCATGAAATCATAGCCCAAGGCATTCGGAAGTTTGCTGAGAAGAGTGATTCTGGAGGAAAGTTGGGTTATCCCAGCACTATTTTTCTTCTTTGCAGACTGGCCAGGGTGATATTCGAGGATGCGAACCCCCAGTGGATAACGGTTGGTCTTCCAATCACTTATCGTCAGATGCATGCAGCTGCAGCTCCACTACCTCCACGGAAGTTACGAAAGAGGCCAGCCCTTCAAACTGAAGAAGAACAACCTCCACAAGAGCAACCCCTAGCCACCTTAAGCATGCACCAACTGCAAGAGGCTATTGATGCCTTATCTAGGCAGTGTATGGAAAATCAAGAGTCATATAAGGAGTTTCAAATGCAATTAATGGACCGCCAAGAAGGATCAGTCTCTAGATGGATGGATCAGCAAAAAGAATGGCAAAAACAATTGATGGACCAGCAATTGGAACAAGGGAGACAATGGAGTGAATCCTTCCACAACCTGAGTCAAAAACAAGATCAGCAACAAGAAGCCATCCAAAGGCTAACCAACATTCAAGCACATCAAGGTGCACACATCCATGAGATGCATCGAACACAAAGAGAACAAGCAGATCTTTTTGATGAGCATAGAGCATTTTCGGAAGGTGTTTATTTGAGTGAGGCTGGGCATCATGTGAATACCCAAGCCAGGCTTGGATACCTAGTCGGACAACTGCCTGTTTTCCGTCCTGGAATAACAAAATATGAAGATATAAAATATGAGTTAGCACGAGTGGAGCGCGAAAGGATAGAACAAAGTCATGAATCAGTCAGAAAGGCACTGGAGGACTGGAAGATAGCCAAAATGAACCGAATGAGGGGAAGCACAAGTAGACAAAGTAAACTTCAAGAGGGCAAGGGAGCAGAAGAGAATGAGCAGGCCAACAAGTGAAAGGTGGTGAAATTCCTTCTTAGTTTACCTTCTTTTTCAAAGTTTTAAATAAGGAAAATCATGTATGAAATAGAACATGCTTCCATGGTAGCTTAGGATTTTCAATTATGCATTTAATTCTCCTTGCTTAAGTCTATGTTATTGAGCCTAATGTCTTGAATGTTCACTTGCACCTTTCTTACTTGTATGCTTGTCTCTTTAAGTTAATCAAAAAGAAAATGTTATGAAAAGAATGAGAGTGAAGTTATTTTGTAAAGTGCATTCTGAATGTTTATGGTAGGATGATTAGTAAGCTAAGTTGGTTCACCAAGAAAGGAAAGAAAGCAACTATGCATCCTAAGTCCTAAGTTTGAGACACATTCCTTGAGGCTAGCTAAACAATAAGATCCCAGCAAGAAAAAAAAAGAGAAGAGCAATACAAGTGAAAATAAGAAAGGGAACACAATAAGAAACAATGCTAGGCACCAAGGGTTTTGAAACTGAGGCATGTGTCTGTGGTGTTTATGTACAAGGGATATACATGGATGAATAAGCTCTTAGGGGTGCCTTATCACTTGGTAACTTGGATTAACTAATCCGGGATTATCAGCTGAAAGTCCACTATCAAGAGTAACCCTTGTTACAGAGCACTTAGTAACCCAAAGAGGTGCTGGACACCAAGGTCTCAAGAAAGAAAGAATAACAAACCATGTGCCTGTGGTTTGTATGTATGAGGGAAAGAGACTTGAGGGAGTAAGTCCGTAGGGGTGTCTTAACACCTAGCACCTTAAAACCAACTGGTTTGGGAGTGTTGGCGGAAAGCTTATCATAAAAAGTCGCCCTCTTACAAAGCACTTAGCAAAAAGACAAATAAACTTTGAAAAGAAAAAAAAAAGAAGGATCAATAAGAAAGAAGCCTCAAGGGATGCAATCAAGAGAGTGACTAGGGATTTGATAAAGGCTTGAAATCTAAAAGGAAAGAACCTAAGTTGCTATGCATGAAACCCCATGAACC
The DNA here is from genome assembly GCF_003086295.3 of Arachis hypogaea. Lineage (NCBI taxonomy): Eukaryota > Viridiplantae > Streptophyta > Magnoliopsida > Fabales > Fabaceae > Arachis > Arachis hypogaea. The sequence continues at coordinate 59,753,610 of NC_092044.1, read as the reverse complement.
ATGAATGCTATTTCCATCTTATCTTCTTTTTCTTTCATTTCATTTTTCTTATGCTTCAGTACTTGCTTAGGGACAAGCAAGCTTTAACTTTGGTGTTGTGATGCCAGGGCATCTAGGCCAGTTTCACAGACCTTTTCTTTACTGTTTTAGGGTAGTTTCATGCATTTTCCTAGTAAACAAGGCAAGTTTTGGGTGAAAATACACTTACACCTTCATTTAAGCAACTATTGTGAATTTTTGCATGATTTCATGAGATTTTTGCCAGAATTGCATGATAATTTAATGATGCATAAGCTCATGACTTTGGCTAGAGCTTTGATGCACTTTAATTGCTTGATTTCAGTACAGATGAAGCATGGAAGAATCACGTTAGCATTCACGTTAACTTAGTTAACATGATTACTAACATGGGATGGCAAATAGCTTGCAACGTTAATGAGAAAAGTGATCACCAATAACGCCTGCGAAGCCATTCATAGCCTACGTTAAGAGCCACGTTAACTAAGTTAACGTGGTACTTAACGTAGAAGAAAAAGAGGACTCCACGTTAATGAGAAACGTGAACTCCAATAACGTTTCTCCTCAACGTTAGTGGTAAAATTAAACGCCACTAACGTTGGGAAACTAGGCAATGCTCCACGTTAAGAGTCACGTTAACTAAGTTAACGTGAACTCTAACGTGGAAGAGGATCAACAATGCCAACGTTAGTGACATTCACTTTTGTCACTAACGTTGGATCATTAGCATTGCCTACGTTAACTCTCACGTTAAGATTGTTAACGTGGAAGTTAACGTGGAGTGGGGTTCAAAGAGCCAACGTTAGTGACACTCACTTTTGTCACTAACGTTGGGAGAGGGCTTCATTACTACGTTAAGAGCCACGTTAACTTAGGTAACGTGGGTTCTAACGTAGGGGCTTAAGGCAATTGGAGCGTTAGTGACAAAGGTGAGTGTCACTAACACTCTCGAAGGTGATAGATGCCCACGTTAAAGAGCTACGTTAGCTAAGCTAACGTCAGACCTAACATAGGGGGGCAAGAGGCAAGCAACGTTAATGGGAAAAGTGATTCCCATTAACGTTTGCGAAAAGGGGCACAAGCCAACGTTAATGGGAAAAGTGAGTCCCATTAACGTTGGCTAAGAATTGAGAAGGAACGTTAGAAGTCACGTTAAGACTTCTAACGTTGAGAATAACGTGGGCATATAAAGGTGGAACGTTAGTGGAAAAGGTGAATGCCACTAACGTTCTCGCACCCAGAAATGTATTCCACGTTAATCTCACTAAATGCCCAAGCCTAATTCATAATTCTCTGCAAGCTGGGCCCACTAAAGATGAGAATTGCTTCAACTCAAGGTCCAAAGCCCACATCCAAGACTTGAAGAACTCACTAGAAGATCATGAAGAGTAGTATATATAGGAGTAGTTTTGAACTAGAAGGGAGCTTTTGGGACTTTTGGGAACTACTCTCTGTATATTTTACTGTACTTCTAGCATGGATTATTCTTTTTTGCCAATTTTGAGTCCTAGAGCTATGAACAACTAAACCCCTTTCATTGGGTTAGGGAGCTCTGCTGTAATTTGATGGATCAATATTTGTTTCCATTCTTCTTCTTCTATCTTTTCTCTTGATTTTACTAGAAAGCTTTCAATCTTAATTCCATTGGTTAGTTGTCTTGGAAAAGAAACTCTCCATAATTGGATCTCTTCGGAACCTTGGAAGAGGAATGAAGAGATCATGCTAGAAATGCTTTCTCATGCTGGACCAATGTGGGTTTGGATGGATATGTGACTAAAATCCTACCAATACTTGATTTGGGAAATGTATGTGGTATAATCAGTGACCATACTTTATCTCTTCTCATGAGCAATTGACCAAGGAATTGGCTATTGATCAAGATTTGAGAGATTGGATTACCAAGGAATTAGAATCCAATCACTTAAGATTGCCAAGGAGATCAGTGAATGCCTTGATTGAGAAAGAGATGAGAATGAATTTGATCCGGAGAATTGCAACATCTCCTAAACCCAATGATCTCCCCATTTCTGATCTTACCCATTCTCTTTAGTTTCTGTCATTTACTTTTATGAGCATTACCCAATTCCCCATTTAAGATTCTGCACTTTAAATTCTGCTATTTAATTTCTAGTCATTTAAATTTCTGCATCTCAATCTTAATTTTGTTTAGCTCAACTACATATTCTTCTAACTAAAGTTGCTTGACCAATCAACCTTGGGGGATTCGACCTCACTCTATAGTGAGTTTTACTTGACGATAATTCGGTATACTTGCCGAAGGGAGATTTGTTGAGAGACAAGTTTCCACGCATCAGTGATTAGTTTAGTCAAGCTAACATTGAAGTGAAACTGGATGAAATGTAGCCAACAGAATTGTAAATGACAGGATATTTAAAGTTGGAAAAAGTAAAATTGCATGAAACTTAAAGTGCAAGAAAGTAAAATAGCTGAAACTTAAATTGCAAAAAATGTAAATTGCATTAAATGTAAAGGGGATTGGGTGCAAGGAATTTAAATTTCAACAAGAAAATGTAAAGAGCAATCAAGCAGAGGAGTAAAAGATGAAATAAGTGCAGCAGATTTAAACATAAATGGAAAATTGCTTGAAGAAGCAACACAGAATGTAATTCTGCTCAATTGTGAAATTTAAAGAGACAAATGAAGATCTCAGGGAATCAATGAGACTAGAAAACAAGTCTAAATCTCAATTCCTTCCTTGATCAAAGTAGAAAGCAGATTGAAGAAGAAAGAAAGATGAAAGCAGTAGAGAAAAACTTGGATCCAAAACTCAATTCACTGAATTATGCAGAAAATCAACAAAGAGAAATCTCAAAGGGAGAATGAAATAGAATTCCTTCAATTCTCCACCCAAGATTCAAAACAAAAATGAAAACTAAAAGAGAGAGTAAAATAAAAACTAGAGAGTGTAAAACTCCCTATTGGAGCCAGCCTTTCTAATGCTCTCTATTAGAGCCAACCTCCTCAATGAAGTGGAATTGATGCCTTTATATAGGCTTTACAAGATGAAAATGAAATTGGAATTGAAAACAAATTACAATCAAATGAAATCCTAATCTAACTATTTCTTGTGCCTTTGAGTGATGATAATGGGCTTTGCTTGCTTTGAAGAAGAGTGGATTGATTTGGATTTTGCCTTTTCAAATTGGTGAAGAATTGGCAACCAAAAATTGAACCATGGTGCACCTCCAGGGGAGCGTTCAGTTAACTAAGTTAACTGAGCGCTACATTTGCTTGTTGTCCTTAGCCCATTTGATGCGTGCCTTGCTCCAGGGTACCGTTAAGTTAGAATTTTCTAACTGAGCGTTACATGTGCTTGTCCTTGGCCCAATTCCCTTGCGTGACAAAGCTTCCTTGGGCAGCCCTCATAGTGCTAAGTTAACTATGTTAACTGAGCGCCCCTACCTTGTAGAGAGAGAGCTCCAAGTTCGAACCTTGGGTGAGAGCAATTTGGTGCCCCTCTCCTTATATTTTATTTGAATGAGGCATGATAAAGTTAACTTAAGTTAACTGAGCGTTCCTTGTGAAGCATTGGCGCTCAGTTAAAACATTTTAACTTAACACCCTTGCTTTCCCTTGGTCTCCAGCTTGAATCCTGGCTCTCCCAATTTGGCAAATTTCCTTGCAAACTAATAGCACTACTTTGCCTTGGAGAGAGGCTCCCACTTCTAGCCTTGCTGATTGCATTTTGTGGTTGATTTTTGGGCCTTAAAGACACCTTTCACTTGTGCTTCAATTGTATGCCAAATATAGATTGCTATATATCGTTGGAAAGCTCTGAATGTTAGCTTTCCAACGCAAGTAGAATCGCATCAATTGGACATCTGTAGTTCAAGTTATGGCCCTTTGAAAGAGGCACGGTCATGCTATCACAAGGCTTTATAAAAGCCCAAAAAAGTTAAGTTAAAATGTTTTAACTGAGCGCTAGTGCCTTTTTCACTCCATTTTGGCGCTCAGTTGAGTAAACCTAACTTAACTCCATGCTGTTGGTGCTTCCTTTGTCATGGGCCACGCTTTTAAAAGCGTGGCCTAAGGCCTTAAAGTGTGTTCTACCTTCAAAGTGTGCCCAAAATTCCTCTTTTCTTCTTTTTAGCTTATTGATGAGCGGATAATTTATACGCTTTTTGGCATTGTTTTTAGATAGTTTTTAGTAAGTTTGAGCTACTTTTAGGGATGTTTTCATTAGTTTTTATGTTAAATTCACATTTCTGGACTTTACTATGAGTTTGTGTGTTTTTCTGTGATTTCAGGTAAATTCTGGCTGAAATTGAGGGACTTGAGCAAAACTCTGAAAAAGGCTGACAAAAGGACTGCTGATGCTGTTGGAATCTGACCTCCCTGCACTCGAAATGGATTTTCTGGAGCTACAGAACTCCAAATGGCGCGCTCTCAACGGCGTTGGAAAGTAGACATCCAGAGCTTTCCATCAATATATAATAGTCCATATTTTGTTCGGAAATTGACGACGTAACTTGGTGTTGAACGCCAAGTACATGCTGTTGTCTAGAGTTAAACGCCAGAAAAACGTCATGATCCGGAGTTGAACACCCAAAACACGTCATAACTTGGAGTTCAACTCCAAGAAAAGCCTCAGCTCGTGGATAGATCAAGCTCAGCCCAAGCATACACCAAGTGGGCCCCGGAAGTGGATTTATGCATCAATTACTTACTCATGTAAACCCTAGTAGCTAGTCTAGTATAAATAGGATAAGTTACTATTGTATTAGACATCTTTTGACAGTTTAATCTCTTGACTGTTTAGCCTTTGATTATTCGGTCTCTTGATCACTCAAGGGGGCTGGCCATTCGGCCATGCCTGAACCTTTTACTTATGTATTTTCAACAGTGGAGTTTCTGCACACCATAGATTAAGGGTGTGGAGCTCTGCTGTACCTCAAGTTTCAATACAATTACTATTACTTTTTATTCAATTCTCTCTTATTCTTATTCCAAGATATACGTTGCACAACACTTTGATGAATGTGATGATCCGTGACACTCATCATCATTCTCACTTATGAACGCGCGTGATTGACAACCACTTCCGTTCTACCTTAGGCCGGGCGCATATCTCTTAGATTCCCCAACAGAATCTTCGTGGTATAAGCTAGATAGATGGCGGCATTCATGAGGATCCGGAAAGTCTAACCTTGTCTGTGGTATTCCGAGTAGGATCCTGGGAATCCGGAAAGTCTAACCTTGTCTGTGGTATTCCGAGTAGGATTCCGGTATTGAATGACTGTGACGAGCTTCAAACTCCTGAAGGCTGGGCGTTAGTGACAAACGCAAAAGAATCAATGGATTCTATTCCAACCTGATTGAGAACCGACAGATGATTAGCCGTGCTGTGACAGAGCATAGGAACGTTTTCACTGAGAGGACGGGATGTAGCCATCAACCAAGGGTGATGCCTCCAGACGATTAGCCGTGCAGTGACAGCACATAGGACCATTTTCCCGAGAGGATTGAAAGTAGCCACCGATGATGGTGATGCCCTACATACAGCTTGCCATGGAAAGGAGTAAGATGGATTGAAGAAAGAGTGAGTAGTGAAGTAGAGTCTCAAGAGGAGCACAGCATCTCCATACACCTATCTGAAATTCTCACTATTGATTTACATAAGTATTTCTATCCCTTTTATTTTCTTTTTATTATTAATTTTCGAAACCATAAACCAATTTAATCTGCCTAACTGAGATTTACAAGGTGACCATAGCTTGCTTCATACCAACAATCTCTGTGGGACCGACCCTTACTCACGTAAGGTTTATTACTTGGACGACCCAGTACACTTGCTGGTTAGTTGAACGGAGTTGTGAATTCAACTGGTGCCACAATAATGATTTCATACAAGTACAAAAGAATATGGATCACAATTTCGTCCACCACTTATTATGTGCTTCTTTGCTTCTTTTTCTTCTTATTTCCTACCAAATTTATAAAATTAAAAGATCAAAGAAATATACCAATTAAGCACAAAATAATGCAATATTTGAGCACAAATCATAAATTTCTTGTATAAAAAAGCATAGAAAAATATGACATGGTGAATAAGAAATCAGCGCACACTGCCCTGCTCTTGCCAAGGGCAGGGCAATATCATGATGAAACAAAGTGAGGTTGGAAGCAAATTTTCGCTAAGGTAAAATCTGGGCGCTCACAGCATGACCATGCCACCTTCAAAGGGCTATAACTTGAGCTACAGACGTCCAATTGATGTGCTTCTAGTTGCGTTGGAAAGCTGACATTCAGAGCTTTCCAACGATATATAGCAATCCATATTTGGCATAAAATTGAGACATAAGTGAAAGGCATCTTTAAGGGCCAAAAACAAGCAAAATTAAACCAAAATGCTTCCACCAAGGCTCGAAGAGGGAGACACAAGGAAACCAAGGAAGTCTGCCCTCAAGGAGAGCAGAATGCCCTCTTGGAGGGCAATGTCGTGTTCTCTTCATGAAAATTCAAGGAAAAATTGCAACAACTTCCTCCACCAAGTTTCGAACACAAGACCTCTAGGAAGCCAAGCCTTAGGCGTGAATTAGGTGCCTAGAAGAAAAAGCCAAGCAATACACTCCATGGGATTCGAAGTTGTCACTCCCCAAGGAAAGCTTGCACTGCCCACAATGAGGGCAGGGCAACATTTCGTGGTGCATGGCACGCACATCCTTGGCACGGCCAGCACGCACAATTGGTGCGCAGCAAGGGAGCTTCGGCGAGCAGTAATCATGGCACGGTCAAGGAACTTGGTGCGCGCACAAGACACACCAAGGCAACATTGCCCTGCCCTCCACAAGGGCAGGGCAGCATCCTGATGCTCCCACATTTGGCACGCAATATGCTTCCTCACACAAAGTTTCCCTGCTCTGCCCTCCACAAGAGCAGGGTAGCCTCCTGGGAGCAAACACTCATGGGCCAAAATTCAACCAAAATTCCATTTAAACTCAATTCCTCTCCAAATTGAATCAAGGCCAACCAAACCCATTTCTCCTCAATTCCAAAGCAAGCAAAGCCCACATCATCACTCAAAGGCACGTGGATCAATTAAATTAGGATTTTCATTTTTGTAATTTGTTTTAATTTCATTTTCATTTTTCACTTTGTAAAGCCTATATAAAGGCATCAATTAGAGCTCGAAAAAGGAGGCTTGCTCCATTAGGGAGTAGTAGTAGTAGATAGCTCTCTCTTTTAGTTTTCATTTCTATTTTGAATCTTGGGTGGAGATTGGAAGGAATTCTGTTTTCATTCTCCATCTGCAACATCTCTGCTTTGTTCTTCCGCATAATTGAGAATTGGATTTACATTTCACTTGCTGCTTGATTTACTTCTCTTCTACTGATTATTTTCTACTTTGATCAAGGAAGGAATTGAGATCTAGAGTTGTTTTCTAGTCTCTTTGATTTCCTGAGATCCTCATTTTGATTTTCCAATTAAGTTAAATTTAATTTCTGTTTGCTTCTTCAAGCAATTTTGCTTTCTGTTTGAGATCGGTTGCAAGTTACTGCATCTTTTACTTCTCTGTTTGATTGCCATTTACAATTTCTTGTGTGATTTCTTGAATCCCATTTCCCAAATTCCTTTTATTCTTCCTGTAATTTAAATTTTCAGTTGCTTGATCTATTGCTTCCTTTAATTTCTAGCACCCACTCCCCTTTACATTTGATGCAATTTATATTTCTTGCAATTTAAGTTTCAGGTATTTTACTTTCTTGTTCTTTAAGTTTCAGCAATTTAATTATTCTGCACTTTTAATTCCCTGCCATTTACTTTCTGTTGACTACACTTCATTTACAAAATTCAAATGGAGTTCAACTCATCTTGTGATCAAACAAATTTTCTGGGATATCACCCACCATCACAAATCTCTAATGGTGGTTGGGAATATCACCAAGAATTTACAGATTCTAAGCACTCCAATCCATGGAGATGCACTTCAAAGCCACAAGATGAACAAGATAATCATATGGGATATTTCTCACCACCACAAAATGATTCATACCATTATCCTCATGGTGGATGGGAGTATCACCAAGGAATGAAAGAGCATCCACCCTCACGTCCCAGTTTCTCATTTGAAAGTTCTTCATCACTTAATTATGCCTCAACACAAAGTTTCCACCCAAATCCATACAAGTCACCCCATCAATCACACAACTCATTCCACACCCCTCAACACAACTTCACCACAACATATCCACGTCACCAAAATTACTCTCAACTTTTATCTCTTGAACTACCAGATAAGGATTACCTTCAAGCCATTGAAATACATAGAAAACTCGTGGAAGGATACACACAACCCCAATCTTGGAAAGAAATCATCCTCAAGAAGATGAATGAGCCCTTAGAGCAAACAATGAGGAACTTAGAACCATCAAATAGAGAGGATGAAGACCAATTTGTGGGTGAGGAAGTGGAAAAGCAAGATGAGGAAGCCTCTGTGTCAAGTGAAATTTCAGTGAAAAAGGAAGAGGTGGTGGAAGTATTTGGACATGAGCCAAGGATTCTACATTCACAAGAGCCACTTGAGGTGACAATGAAACACAAAGATTCCCTCCCAGAGGCATTAATGGAAAATCATGAAGAAGAAAGGGAGGAAGACATTCAAGAGAAGTCACACTCAACTGAAGTAGAGAAGTACATGAAGGAAAAGCTCATGGAACCACCAATGCAAGAGGCTCTTGATAAAGAAATCACTCCAACAATCACACAGCAACCAAAACTTGAATCCAAAGAAGTGAAGGCAATTAACAAAAACACCAAGAAGAGGATTGTGACCAAGATATCAAGGACAACATTCATGAGAAGGTCAACTGCAAACAATCCTCCCCCTGATCAAGCAAGCAAGCTCAATCAAGCCAATTTCAAAAGAAAGCTTGCTGAGAGGAAACCAAGAAAGGGGACAATAGCTGGAACTTCTCCTCCTTTGAGGTCATTCCTCTTAACAAACTGGAAGAAGAGGAAGAAAAAGAAGAACAGGTAGACAGTAGGTACATTTCTTCTCCATGCTTTGTTTAAATTTCAATAAATTGGCATATGATTACATTCTAAGTTTGGTGTTGCCTTGCAACAAATTATTTTCAATCTTTTTGGATGATTGCATCAAATCAAAAATGAAAGTGACACACCAAGATTCTAAGTTTGGTGTGCCACTTATTTTCTATGCAAATCATTCAAGCAACATCACTTGTCTGCATAATCATATTGCCTTTTGCAGTGTTATTTTTCTTCTTCTTAGTTGGATAATTTTTGTTTTCTCTTTGTTTCATTTATTTACTTATTTTTAATGCTTTCTTTCATTAACTATTTTTGTTAATACATCACCAAAACATCCTTATTCATGACAGACTCTTCATTTGGTGATTGTATTTAACATATAACAGTTTCTTTTGTTTAGTTTTAGTTCAAATAAATTGACATATGGTTGCATTCTAAGTTTGGTGTTGCTATGCAACAAAATTTTATTCTAATTCTTACAAGATACTTGCATTAATTCCAAGTGAAAGTGTCACACTAAGTTTGGTGTGCCACTTATCTTTTATGCAATGTATTGTGCACACCTTCTTATCTATGCAATCAAAATGTCTCTGTCTCTTGTGCCTTGATTGTTATCTTTCATTTTGCTTGCTTAAAACACATGTGCTACTAACATTTCATTGTGTAAGACATTCATGATCCATCTTAGCCCCATAGCCATTGTTCTAATTGTTGCTTGAGGATGAGCAAGCACTCTAAGTTGGCAAGGGAAAGGGAAGAATTGGAGAAAAAGGACAACAATAATGAAGATGAACTACAAGGTTGTAAAGTTCCTTTTCCTCTCCTTTGTTTCCAGCACTTTAAATTGCATGATTGTCTTTATATTCTCTGTATGCATGTGTGGTATGACTAAGCATAGCTTGAATTTTGATTGAAACATGGTGCTGTGACATTATAACTACCAACTTGAATCCTGTGAATTCAAAAGCAAAAAAAAAAAAGCATCATGATCATAAACAAACAAGGAATTAAAGAAAAATTTAGCATGTGCATACAAGTATTGGAAAGCTAGTATGATTGATTGTTGCTCAATTGCATTGGATTTTATTTAATTGAAGTTTTTCATCTAGTACATTTTGTGAAATCTTTTGAAATCATGAAAACCTTGAAGAAGCAAATACAATTAAAGCAAGAAAAGAAAAAGGGAAAGAATGAGAAAGCTGAAGGCTCTGAGTACCAATGGCAATTTATTTGCTAAGTGCTTGTGGTGTTTATGTATCAAGCCAAATGCTTGAAAACAAAACACTTAGAAGTTAAGGCTAGGCTCAAGTGCAAAAGCACTTCCTCAAAGCTCAAGGCTCTGAGCATCAATGATTAGAGAGTCAAGAAAAGAAAAGAAAAATGAGCTTAATGAAGTCCTCTAATTAAATGCTTGTGGTGCTTATGTATCAAGTGGTAATACTTGAAAACAAAGCATTTAGAAGTCATAGCTTTGTTATCAACTCATGGGGCAAAGTACCCAGAAGGAGAAGCTAATAAAAAAAAAATAAATCAAAAGCTTGTTTCAAGGAAGTATTACAAGGAAAAGATTTCATAAAATGAGCTAGATAGAAGCATCAATCATTTAAATTTCTTTTGTGATTGAAGCATGCATAGAAAACTAGCTTACCATGAACATTGAGTTGCTATTCTTCTTACCTTGGATTGTCAATCTTTATTGCATGATTCTTTTCTTGCTTGGGGACAAGCAAGGTTTAAGTTTGGTGTTGTGATGACAAGTCATCATATACCTATTTTTCTATGCTTTTTCATACAAGAAATTGATGATTTGTGCTTAAATATTGAATGCTTTTGTACTTAAATGATATATTTTCTTAATATTTTAATTTTATAAATCTTGTAGGAAATAAGAAGAAAAAGAAGCAAAGAAGCACAAAAAAAGGAGAAAAAAAGAGCTTTGGGACACACTTTGAAGTTGGAGCACACTTTGGAGCCTTAGGCCACACTTTTAAAAGCGTGGCCCATGACCAAATCAAAGGTGAATAAGCAATCAGCGCACACTGCCCTGCTCTTGCCAAGGGCAGGGCAATATCATGATGAAACAAAGTGAGGTTGGAAGCAAATTTTCGCTAAGGTAAAATCTGGACGCTCACAGCATGACCATGCCTCCTTCAAAGGGCTATAACTTGAGCTACAGATGTCCAATTGATGTGCTTCTAGTTGCATTGGAAAGCTGACATTCAGAGCTTTCCAACGATATATAGCAATCCATATTTGGCGTAAAATTAAGACATGAGTGAAAGGCATCTTTAAGGGCCAAAAACAAGCAAAAATAAACCAAAATGCTTCCACCAAGGCTCGAAGAGGGAGACACAAGGAAACCAAGGAAGTCTGCCCTCAAGGAGAGCAGAATGCCCTCTTGGAGGGCAATGTCGTGTTCCCTTCATGAAAATTCAAGGAAAAATTGCAACAACTTCCTCCACCAAGTTTCGAACACAAGACCTCTAGGAAGCCAAGCCTTAGGCGTGAATTAGGTGCCAAGAAGAAAAATCCAAGCAATGCACTCCATGGGATTCGAACTTGGCACTCCGCAAGGAAAGCTTGCACTGCCCACAATGAGGGCAGGGCAGCATTTCGTGGTGCATGGCACGCACATCCTTGGCACGGCCAGCACGCACAATTGGTGCGCAGCAATGGAGCTTCGGCCAGCAGCAATCATGGCACGGTCAAGGAACTTGGTGCGCGCACAAGACACACCAAGGCAACATTGCCCTACCCTCCACAAGGGCAGGGCAGCATCCTGATGCTCCCACATTTGGCACGCAATATGCTTCCTCACACAAAGTTTCCCTGCTCTGCCCTCCACAAGAGCAGGGCAGCCTCCTGGGAGCAAACACTCATGGGCCAAAATTCAACCAAAATTCCATTTAAATTCAATTCCTCTCCAAATTGAATCAAGGCCAACCAAACCCATTTCTCCTCAATTTCAAAGCAAGCAAAGCCCACATCATCACTCAAAGGCACATGGATCAATTAAATTAGGATTTTCATTTTTGTAATTTGTTTTAATTTCATTTTCATTTTTCACTTTGTAAAGCCTATATAAAGGCATCAATTAGAGCTCGAAAAAGGAGGCTTGCTCCATTAGGGAGTAGTAGTAGTAGATAGCTCTCTCTTTTAGTTTTCATTTCTGTTTTGAATCTTGGGTGGAGATTGGAAGGAATTCTGTTTTCATTCTCCATCTGCAACATCTCTGCTTTGTTCTTCCGCATAATTGAGAATTGGATTTACATTTCACTTGCTGCTTGATTTACTTCTCTTCTGCTGATTATTTTCTACTTTGATCAAGGAAGGAATTGAGATCTAGAGTTGTTTTCTAGTCTCTTTAATTTCCTGATATCCTCATTTTGATTTTCCAATTAAGTTAAATTTAATTTCTGTTTGCTTCTTCAAGCAATTCTGCTTTCTGTTTGAGATCGGTTGCAAGTTACTGCATCTTTTACTTCTCTGTTTGATTGCCATTTACAATTTCTTGTGTGATTTCTTGAATCCCATTTCCCAAAGTCCTTTTATTCTTCCTGCAATTTAAATTTTCAGTTGCTTGATCTATTGCTTCCTTTAATTTCCAGCACCCACTCCCCTTTACATTTGATGCAATTTATATTTCTTGCAATTTAAGTTTCAGCTATTGTACTTTCTTGTTCTTTAAGTTTCAGCAATTTAATTATTCTGCACTTTTAATTCCCTGCCATTTACTTTCTGTTGACTACACTTCATCCAAATTCACTTCAATATTAGCTTGACTAAACTAATCACCCACTAAAGTTGCTTGATCCATCAATCCCTGTGGGATCGACCTCACTCTAAGTGAGTTATTACTACTTGATGCGACCCGGTATACTTGCCGGTTGGATTTGTGTGTTGGAAATTCGTTTTTCCACAAAAACACCATCAAGTTTTTGGCGCCGTTGCCGGGGATTGAGTTATTACTACTTGATGCTCTGCTATGATACCTGCACGCCGGTCTGTGCGTACGCATACATCGCTTTGTTCTTCTCCTTTGGTTCTTCATTCTTCCTCCTCCTTGCATGCTCCTCTTCCATTCTCACCAAGCCATTCCTACCTTATACATCCGAAATCACTCACAAAAGAGCATGTTTTCATAATCAAGCACAATTTATGAGGAAAGCTTAAAAGCATGCTATTTAAGGAAATAAGTGCAGGTTTATAGGATGAAATCCACTCAATTTCAACCAAAAATCATCATCAAAAATGGATTTATCAATTCTCCCACACTTAAACACTAGCATGTCCTCATGCTAATCACATTCAAAGGAGATGAATGAAAGGGAAAATAATTTATTCTATGTACTGCCTAAATGCATGCAACTATCATAGATATTACTAACTAATATCTACTGTACTAAAATTTGGTAAAAACAAACCATGAAATTCCAATCAATCCTAAGAAAACCTTAGGGCCAAGGCAAAGAGTGAATGCAGTATGATTGATGTCCAAAGAATTGAATTGAGTTTTTCAAAAGTAACAACAACAACTTGCAAGAAGATACAATATAAGGAACAAGAACATAGAATTGAGCGATTGAAACCCTCACCGGATGTGTATTCACTCTATTCGCTCAGTGTTTAGGGCTTAATCACTCAATTCTCCTTCAATCATGTTTCTCAAAGATTTATAACTCATCTAACAATCAACTAATATTTGATGCATAAAAAACAAATATCATGAGGTCTTTGGAGGGTTGTAATGGGGCTAGGGTTAAAGTGGGATTAGTATGGTTAAGTGGACTTAGTAAATTATATCTTTGATTAGCTCAAGTGACCACCTAATCTTATACCATCCTATATACACATAACAAAACTACCTAACTACCCATTTATCTCCTATCTCACATCTACTCATGCATTTTCTTTTCCAAAGAATAACCATATGCATCCTTTATTTAACTTTTCATTTATATGCTACTATGTACAAATTTTGTTTTTTGCAAAATTTTCTTGTTTTTATTAACGGCTAGAGATGCGTATGTCTTGAACAATGAATGCATGAGTATTTCCCATTTCCTAATTTTTTTTCACAATGAACATCCCATGTACTTTCATCACTAATGTTTTCCAGTAATTTACCCCACACTTAGAGTACACACACTACTCCACCCAAGCTAATCAAAGAACAATCCAAGGACATAAATGGTTTTTCGCTTTAGGGAGAATAATGTGCTCAAAATAAGAACAAACAGGGATTTAAAGGCTCAAAAGGGGTTACAAAGGTGAATGAAAAGATTGGCCATATGGTTTAGTGAGTTCAACATCAAAGATGGCCTCAATCATACTAAATGCATTCAAACAACAAATATAGGATATAAAGACTCATGCAAATCAAAGATCACAATAAAAAAAGAGTATAATCACACAAGAACAAACTTTATGGTTGAGAATATGCAACCATCAATTAGAGCTCAAATCTCACAAGGTATGTTATTCTAGCTCTTTTTCTACATTATATGAAAAGAATATTCCAAGCAAGTTGAATAGAAAATTTTCAATTCAATCAATGGCATGCCTTAAGAAGGATTTCATGAAAAGTTCTTGTTGTTTAACTAAACTTATTCACTCTATCAAGCAACATGCAAATTTTATCTACCATATAACTATAAGCACTAAAGAAATATATACAAACAAACCAAGCATAGTGCAATAAGAACACAATTACCAAAAAAGATGAAGAGAGAGAACAAAAATGGGTATTGCAAAGTGTTTAAGAAAAAAGATTTTTACCCCCTTGAAGTGTCGATCCTCCCCCGCACTTGAATAATGCGCGGTTTTCTCTGTATGCTCATAATCTGGGAGAACGAGAACTCGGGAGTTCCACCTTCACCTGGTGGTCATGGACATGGGTTGATAACTTCCATCATCCTCCCTCCTAACTAACTTTGATGAAGCTTTGGGAGTTGGACCGGGGTCTTTTCCTTGTAGCTTTGCCACTATCCACTTTAAACGATTGCGCTCAAGCCGCTCCATGTCGTGGATATCGTGCAAGATGTCTTGGGAGAGGTCCGGAAGAGACCAGAGAAACAGTTGAGGAGTTTATGAAGTTGGTGGATTTGATGACGGTGCTGTGGGTGCCTTCCTCTTCGCGGGGTGTCTTCTTTGTTGATACATCCAAATCTCCTCTCGGAATGAATTTGTTGCCAATTGGTATCTTGAACATGACGTCCGTCAGTTGCCTTTCTACCCCGGCTGCTATAGCCATACGCATCACCATCGATGGAAAAGGAATATTGATCTTATTCTTTTCAATGAGTTTCCAAATCGATGTGCGTATCAAAGGCACAATGGCTATTTTCTTTCCTTCCATGATAGCCCAAAGTAGCAAAGCAGCTTTAAGTCTAACATGGGTAGCATGGGTGCTAGGAATTATGTAGTTGGCCATAATCTGATGCCAAATATGTGCCTCAACATTTAAATTGGAGTAAGCAATACTAGTGGAAATAGATTTTCTCCTTTTGCCATACTACCATGACGCATCGAGACAGCCAATTCTCTTAAGAATAGTAGCCAAGGACATCTTCCCCTTGAACACATCTGCTTTGATCTTTGAATAATCATCCTTCACATGCGAGATGTGGGGAATCTTCAGAATAGGTTCTAGAGCCTTGTTGGAAGTGTCCAACATCTTCCCCCAGAGGAATACCGACTCCGCTTCCCAAGGTTGGTAGTTAGCATAGAATTCTCGCACCATGGATTTATTAATTTCAATGGGGTATTGCTCTAGAAATCCCCAATGAAGTGAGGCGATCCTTTCATAAATAATCACCTCATATTTGCTTGGAACCTTCAGTGTCCTCTCCCAATGAATTGTTCTTTTCTCGATTATTTCATATTGGAAGTCAGCTCTTTGGTTAACCAAGACATTTGGGTTCTCACTTTGGCGATCCATGAACCAAGTATTAGAAGGGCGAGTTGATGGTTGCACAACCGGCAGTGTAACCGGTGCTTTACCTTTCTTTCGCATCCTAAAAATGGAGAATCAAAAGCAAAAGATTTCAAGATTCCAGTAACAATTAAAACAAGATCAATGAGGAAACGCAAATAAAATGAAGAAGAATTTAAATTCTTAATTGAAAGCTTTCAAAATAGTATGTTAGAACACACACACTGGCCGGATAAAACGGCAATCACGCTATTAACCAATCAAAGTTCAATGCTTTTCAATCAAGTGCTTAAGTTGCAAGTATAAAGAATCAACATGAAAGCAACCTTAAGCAAGCACCAAATGATTCAATTGAATTCCTTGAAGGAATGGTTATTGAGGTTATGGCCATGAGAGTGCATTATTAAAAGAGTTGCACAACAACAATAACAATTCAAGCAAAGTGAAGTGTCATTTGTTCAACTTCAAGAAGTGATAATCACATGTAAATGCCCTTGATTCAAAGCCAAAAGATGTTTGATCAAGACATCAAAAAGTGAACATTTATAATGTGATTACTCAAATCAAGTGCTAAGAGGAACAATGAAAAGTTTGAATTCAAGTAATATCAATGCATTCACAACAAATTACCCGCTAACTAAGTGGTGCACGTAATTGCAATCACACTTTTGTAATTCCGCACAACTAACCAGCAAGTGCACTGGGTCGTCCAAGTAATACCTTACGTGAGTAAGGGTCGATCCCACGGAGATTGTCGGCTTGAAGCAAGCTATGGTTATCTTGTAACTCTTAGTCAGGATATCAGTAATTCTCAGGTTTAATTGTGAAAAGTAGAAGAACATGAAATAAATAATTGTTTTGCAGTGATGGAGAACAGGTTGAAGTTTTGGAGATGCTCTATCTTCTGAATCTCTGCTTTCCTACTGTGTTCTTCTTCATGCACGCAAGGCTCTTTCCATGGCAAGCTGTATGTAGGGTTTCACCATTGTCAATGGCTACCTCCCATCCTCTCAGTGAAAATGTTCAACGCGCTCTGTCACAGCACGGCTATTCATCTGTCGGTTCTCGATCATGCTGGAATAGAATCCAATGATTCTTTTGCATCTGTCACTAACGCCTCACAATCGCGAGTTTGAAGCTTGTCACAGTCATTCAATCCCTGAATCCTACTCAGAATACCACAGACAAGGTTTAGACCTTCCGGATTCTCAAGAATGGCCACCAATACATTCTAGCTTATACCACGAAGATTCTGGTTAAAGAACCCAAGAGATATCCACTCAATCTAAAGTAGAACGGAGGTGGTTGTCAGGCACATGTTCATGGGTGAGAATGATGATGAGTGTCACGGATCATCACATTCATCAAATTGAGGAACAAGTGATATCTTAGAATGGAAGCAAGCGTGATTGAATGAAAAATAGTAGTAATTGCATTAATCCATCAAGACACAGCAGAGCTCCTCACCCCCAACCATGGGGTTTAGAGACTCATGCTGTAGGAAATACAGTATGAAATGTGTAAAGTGTCATGAGATAAAGATACAATGTCAAAAGATCCTATTTATAGTGAACTAGTAAACTAGGATATACAGAAATGAGTAAATGACGTGAAAATCCACTTCCGGGGTCCACTGGTGTGTGCTTGGGCTGAGCATTGAAGCTTTCATGTGTAGAGACTTTTCTTGGAGTTAAACGCCAGCTTTTGTGCCAGTTTGGGCGTTTAACTCTAGCTTTTGTGCCAGTTCCGGCGTTAAACGCTGGGAATTCTGAAGCTGATTTGCAACGCCAATTTGGGCCATCAAATCTCGGGCAAAGTATGGACTATTATACATTGCTGGAAAGCCCAGGATGTCTACTTTCCAACTCAATTGAGAACGTGCCAGTTGGGCTTCTGTAGCTCAAGAAAATCTACTTCGAGTGCAGGGAGGTCAGAATCCAACAGCATCTGTAGTCCTTTTTCAGCCTCTGAATCAGATTTTTGCTCAGGTTCCTCAATTTTAGCCAGAAATTACCTAAAATCACAGAAAAACACACAAACTCATAGTAAAGCCCAGAAAAGTGAATTTTAAATAAAAACTCATAAAAACATACTAAAAACTAACTAAAATGTACTAAAAGCATACTAAAAACAGTGCCAAAAAGCGTATAAATTATCCGCTCATCACAACACCAAACTTAAATTGTTGGTTGTCCCCAGGCAACTGAAAATCAAATAGGATAAAAAGAAGAGAAAATATTATAGACTCCAAAATATCAATGAAACTTAGCTCCAATTAGATGAGCGGGACTAGTAACTTTTTGCCTCTGAACAGTTTTGGCATCTCACTTTATCCTTTGCAGTTTAGAATGATTGACATCTATAGGAACTCAGAATTCAGATAGTGTTATTGATTCTCCTAGTTAAGTATGATGATTCTTGAACACAGCTACTTTATGAGTCTTGGCTGTGGCCCAAAGCACTCTGTCTTCCAGTGTTACCACCGGATACATACATGCCACAGACACATAACTGGGTAAACATTTTTAGATTGTGACTCAACTTTGCTAGACTCCCCAATTAGAAGTGTCCAGGATTCTTAAGCACGCTCTTTTTTCCTTGGATCATTTTTTATTTTTGCCCTTGCCTTTTTGTTTAAAGGGCTATTGGCTTTTTCTGCTTGCTCTCTCTCTTCTTTTTTTCTTCTCTTTTTTTTTTTTGAATTCACTGCTTTTTCTTGCTTCAAGAATCAATCTGATAATTTTTCAGATCCTCAATAAGATTTCTTCTTTTCTATCATTCTTTCAAGAGCCAACAAGTTTAACATTCTTTAATCAACAAATTCAAAAGACATATGCACTGTTCAAGCATTCATTCAGAAAACAAAAAGTATTGTCACCACATCAAACTAATTCAACTAGTTTCAGAGATGAATTCGAAATCCCGTACTTCTTGTTCTTTTGTGATTAAAGCATTTTTCATTTAAGAGAGGTGATGGATTCATAGGACATTCATAGCATTAAGACATAAACCTTAAATTTTATTAATCATGAATTAAGAACAAGACTCAAAAATAAATATAAGATAAGACTAATAGTAATAGAAAACAAAAATTTAAATGACTCTAAAATAGACTCCTAATGATAGAGGTTATCACAGAGTTAGGACTCAACAACCTTGATTTTGAGAAGTGGATGCTCCCTCAACTTGTGGGGTATTTGACCCTTCGAGGGAGAGCTTCTGGCACTTTAGCTCCTGTAGCTCACGACCCTGCTTCTCTTGTTCCTTCAGCAATTTGCAGAGCATGCAGTTTTGATTCTGCTGTTCTTCCTTAATTTGTTCCATAGTTTCTTGCAACTTGGCAACAGATGCTTCTAGGCTGGCCCAATAGTCAATTTCAGGAAGTTCAGGGAGGAACTCCTGCGCCCTCCTTTTGATAGAGTTATCTTGCATTTGTCCTTCCATTGACTTCTTGGTGATTGGATGTTCAATTGGGATGAATTCATCTACTCCCATCCTCACCCTAGCATCTTTGCATAGCAAAGAGATTAAGCTTGGGTAAGCCAGTTTGGCTTCAGTGGAGTTCTTGTTTGCAATTGTGTAAATCTCACAAGCAATCAGATGATGAATCTCCACTTCTTTTCCCAGTATAATGCAATAAATCATCACTGCTCTCTTGACCGTGACCTCAGAACGGTTGCTAGTGGGCAATATAAAACGCCCAATGAAGTCTAGCCAACCTCTTGCAATTGGTTTGAGATCTCCCCTCTTGAGTTGGTTTGGGACACCTTTTGAATTGTTGTCCACTTAGTTCCAGGGAGGCATATGTCCTCTAGAACTTGATCCAACCCCTTATCTACTTTCACCATTCTCCTATTAAAGGATTCAGGATCATCTTGTAGTTGAGGCAATTTGAAGACCTCTCTTATTTTGTCCAGATGGAAGTAAATAATTCTTTCTCTGACCATGGTTCTGTAGGTATGAAAAGCAGTTCCAGTCATTCTTTGCTTATCTGTCAGCCACAGATTTGAGTAGAATTCCTAAACCATGTTTCTTCCAACCTTTGTCTCAGGGTTTGTTAGAACTTCCCATCCTCTGTTTTGAATTTGCTCTTGGATCTCCGGATATTCATCTTCTTTCAGATCGAATCTAACTTCCGGGATCACTGATCTCAGACCCATTATTTTGTGGTAATGGTCTGCATGTTCTTTGGTTAACAACTTCTCTTGACTCCAAAGATTCTTCGGATTATTCTCTTTCTTGCCTTTTGAATTGGTTTGTTTTCCTTTAGGAGACATGATCTTGATAAATCTTGGCTTAGTGATCACGGAAAAGCACACCAAACTTAGAGGTTTGCTTGCACTCAAGCAAAAGAAAGGAAAGAGGAGAGAGAGGAGGAGAGCAAATTCGAATGTGGGGAGAGGGTGATGGCCGAACGTGTATTTATAAGGGAGGGGGAGTGATTTCAAAAATTTTGAAGGAGATTTGAGAAGATATGGAAAGAATTTGCGAAGATATTTGAGTTTTTGAAGAAGATTTGGAAAGGATTTGAAAGAGATTTGAAGAATGATTTAGAAAATTGTCTAATTTTTGAAATTTGAAGGTGAATGATGAAAGTTTGTAATGTGTTTATACAGAAAATTATGGATCAAAACAAGAAAGTTTGAAAAAATTTGAAGTGGAAAACAAAATCTCTGTCCCCTACCTTTCAAGCGTTAAACGCCCAAAATGGTATCCATTATGGCGTTTAATGCCCAAATATTGGCCATTATGGGCATTTAATGCCCAGCCAGGTACCCTGGCTGGTGTTAAATGCCAGAAACCCCTTCATCACTGGGCGTTTTGCTAAACGCCCAGGATGCTGTAATCCTGGCGTTAAACACCCAGAATGGTACCCATTCTGGCATTTAATGCCCAAAATGGTACCTTTACTGGCGTTAAACGCCCAGAATGGTATCCATTCTGGCGTTTAACGCCCAGAGTACCCTTTACTGGCATTTTCTTGCCAGCAAACTCCTTTTCTCTGCTTTTTAGACTGAATCCTTCTGTAACTCTGTGAATTCCTTTAATTTTGATGATCAACCTTGAAGAATGTATGTCAATATTCTATTAAGTAAAATAAATCACCTGCTAATAGCTGGGTTGCCTCCCAGCAAGCACTTCTTTATTGCCTTTAGCTGGACCTTTACTGTGCTTCATTCAAGCCTCAGTTTTGAGCATTCTTGCTCAAAATTGCTTTTAAGATAATGTTTGATCCTCTGTCCATTAATAATGAACTTTTTATCAGAATCAATATCTTGAAGCTCAAGTTATCCATATGGTGACACTCCTGTAATCACATACGGACCCCTCCATCGGGATTTAAGTTTTCCTGGGAATAGCCTGAGCCTAGAGTTGAAGAGCAGAACTTTTTGTCCTGGTTCAAAGACTCTGGATGACAACTTTTTGTAATGCCACTTCTTTGCCTTTTCCTTATAAATTTTTGCATTTTCAAAGGCACTGAGTCTGAACTCCTCTAGCTCATTTAGCTGGAGCAATCTTTTTTCACCAGCTAACTTAGCATCCATGTTTAGGAATCTAGTTGCCCAGTAGGCTTTATGTTCCAGTTCCACGGGCAGATGACAAGCCATCCCATACACAAGTTGGTATGGAGAGGTTCCTATAGGAGTCTTGAATGCTGTTCTGTATGCCCACAGAGCATCATCCAAGCTCTTTACCCAATCCTTTCTATGGGCAATAACTGATGACAAGTCATCATATATCCATTTTTCAAGCTAATTTCACTTGTTTTATTAGTCTTTATGCAGTTTCTTGCATCCTAAGTAAGTGATTTGGAATGAAAATGCATAACTTCTTTAAATCAAGCAACCACCATTAAATTGATGCTAAATCATGAGGTTTGAGCAAGAATTAATTGATTCTTAATGAATTATAAACCTTGTGAATTTAGAGATTGGCACGCACCAAGGACTCTCGGCAGCAACAGCACGCACGCACGGGCAGAATCTGGCGCACCAAAAAACTCTGCCCTGCCCTCCACAAGGTCAGGGCAGCATCCTGCAGCACTACACGCACCAAACACGCACGCACAAGGCCGCACGCACAATTTCCTGCCCTGCCCTCCACAAGGGCAGGGCAGCCTCCTGGAAGCCAATTTTTCATGGGCTAAAAATTGAATTAAAAATCCAATTTAATTCATTTCTTCACCAAATCAAAAGCCCATCCAAATCCCAAGATCCATGAATAGAAAGTGTATAAATAGGAGATAGTTTGATGTTATTAAGACCTTTCTTTTGAGCTTTTGAATTTTTACTTTACTTTGAGCTTTTGAACCATCTCTAAGAGACTTCATTGAGAGCTAGGAACTGAGATTTGGAAGAATTGGGGAGGAGAATTGATCTCTCTTCTTCCTCGTTCTTGTTTGAGCATTTTTATTTTTCTTGGTTGAGTATTGGGTGTGAAGAATTGAGGAATTTCTGTCTCAATCTCCATTCAAGATCTCTTTAATTTCTCTTCTGCATAATTGATTCCAATTCCATTTCCTTTACTGCTTCTTCTTCAATTTCTTGTTAATTGCTTTGTGAACTTGGATCTGGGAAGGCAATTGAGATCTAGACTTTGCTGTCTAGTCTCTGGAGTCCTGAGATCTCATTTTCCTTTTGGTTCTTCTGTGAACCCCTACTGCAATTTAATTTCCATTTCTATTTGAGATCTAGTCTATTTCAATTCATCTTTTGTTTAGTTAATTGTTGCACTTTAATTTTCCTCGTTTGAATTCTGAAATCCCAGTCCTCAAATCCCTTTTTCATTCAAGCAATTTATATTTCTTGCACTTTAAGTTACTGCAATTTACATTTCTTGCACTTTAAGTTTCAGTCATTTAATTTCTTGTTCTTTAAGATTCAGCATCTTTTACTTTCCTGCTCTTTAATTTACTGCAATTCTCCCCTCTCCCTTTACATTCCAAGTAATTTAGTTTCTGTTAATGATAAACCACTCAACCAATACTTGATTCGCTTGACTAAATCAACCACTAAACTAAAATTGCTCAATCCTTCAATCCCTGTGGGATCGACCTCACTCCCGTGAGTTTTATTACTTAATGCGACCCGGTATACTTGCCGGTGAGTTTTGTGTTGGATCGCTTTCCACACATCAATAACTGTCCGTTCCAGGATTCTTTTTTAGCTCTCTATTAGAGACTTCAGCTTGCCCATTTTTCTGTGGATGATACGGAGTTGCTACTTTGTGGCTAATTCCATATCGGACCATAGTAGAGTACAACTGTTTATTGCAGAAATGAGTGCCCCCATCACTGATTAGTACTCTGGGAACACCAAACCTGCTGAAGATGTGTTTCTAGAGGAATTTCAGCACGGTCTTGGTATCATTATTGGGTGTGGCAATTGCTTCTACCCATTTAGATACATAGTCTACTGCCACCAGAATATAAGTGTTTGAGTATGATGTGGGAAGGGACCCATGAAGTCAATACCCCATACATCAAACAATTCAATCTCTAAGATCCCTTGTTGAGGCATGGCGTAACCATGAGGCAAGTTACCAGCTCTTTGGCAACTGTCACAGTTACGCACAAACTCTCGGGTATCCCTGTAGAGAGTAGGCCAGTAGAAGCCGCATTGGAGGACTTTAATGGCTATTCGCTCACTTCCGAAATGTCCCCATACTGTGATCCATGGCAATGCCACAGGATCCTTTGTGCTTCCTCTCTAGGTACACATCTGCGGATCATTCTGTCTGCACATCTCTTAAAGAGATATGGCTCATCCCATAGGTAGTACTTGGCATCTGAAATTAATTTTTTTTCTTTGCACCCTGTTGTACTCCTGTGGTATGAACCTTACAGCTTTATAATTTGCAATGTCTGCAAACCATGGAGCTTCCTGAATGGCAAAGAGTTGCTCATTTGGAAAGGTTTCAGAGAACTCAGTAGAAGGGAGGGATGCCCCAGCTACTGGTTCTATTCGAGATAGATGATCAGCTACCTGGTTCTCTGTCCATTTTCTGTCTCTTATTTCTATATCAAACTCTTGCAGAAGCAACACCCACCTTATGAGCCTGGGTTTTGAATCCTGCTTTGTGAGTAAGTATTTAAGAGCAGCATGGTCAGTGTACACAATCACTTTTGACCCTACTAAATAGGATCTAAACTTGTCAATGGCATAAACCACTGCAAGTAACTTTTTTTCTGTGGTTGTGTAATTCTTCTGTGCGTCATTTAGAATACGGCTAGCATAATAAATGACGTGCAGAAGCTTGTTATGCCTCTGTCCCAACACTGCACCAATGGCATGGTCACTGGCATCACACATTAGTTCGAATGGTAATGTCCAGTCTGGTGCAGAGATGACTGGTGCTGTGACCAGCTTGGCTTTCAGGGACTCAAACGCCTACAGACACTCTGTGTCAAAGACAAATGGCGTGTCAGCAGCTAGCAGGTTGCTTAGAGGTTTTGCAATTTTTGAAAAGTCCTTTATGAACCTCCTGTAGAATCCTGCATGTCCCAGAAAACTTATATATTATCCTCTCATCACTAAGGAATAAAAGTCATGTAAAATACAGGTGTTTGGGACCTTAAGTTCATGATTCAAGGGAATGAATTGGTAAATTTATCATCAAAAATCATATTTGAAGTTGCACATATCATAGAATATTCCACACAAGAGAATATTGAAAGCATATGATGGCCATCCCATATGTATCAATCAAGAATTTCATTGAGGCATTTCATAAAAA
This sequence comes from Arachis hypogaea, assembly GCF_003086295.3. Taxonomy (NCBI): domain Eukaryota; kingdom Viridiplantae; phylum Streptophyta; class Magnoliopsida; order Fabales; family Fabaceae; genus Arachis; species Arachis hypogaea. The sequence continues at coordinate 59,728,910 of NC_092044.1, read as the reverse complement.
AACTAATGTGTATTGTGCAAACTTATGACATTTAAGCTCAATTTCAATCACAATCAACCCAATAATCAAGTATCAACACTTGCAATACAAAGGAAAATAAAGAAAGCAATAAACTTAATCCAATTAACATGAAAGGAAAATAAAAACAACTTCAAAAATCAATCATAACAAGAAAATAAGAACCTGAAAACTAAAGGGTAAAGAAAGCAAGACTAGAAGAGGAAACAATGGCACTTGTTATAGCCACTGCGAGCTCACGTCGGTTAGCTTCACCGGAGATGCACCGGAGTATGGAAAACTCACCGGTGTGAAGAAAGAAAAAGAGAATGAGAAGAAAGAAAAGTAGAAGAAAGAGAGAAGAGAGAGAGAGAGAGAGAGTGAGTGACGGCGATGGCTGGCAGTAGGGCTGCCTGAGGAAGCTGGGCGGAGGGGTGAGCAGCAGCAGTAGAGAAGAGAAGAAAAGAAGCTGCTAGTTCAACAGGGGTGTTTGCCCTGTTTAACGCCCAGGTCGAGACTTTTGCGTGCGCACACAGGTCCGTGCGCATGCACAGAACGTGAAAAGAGAGGGGTGCAAACGCTTCAAACAGAGCGTGCAAAAGGGAGTGTGCGGGCGCACAGAGAATGCGAATAGAGGGACGCGTTTGTACACATAAGCGGGTGCGCACGGACAAGAAGCGAGAAAAGAGGGGGACGCGGACGCAACGTTCACACCAGAGGGGCTGCATCTAAGTTTGCGGGCACACAAGGCTGTGTGTGCGCACACAGGTCCTTGCACACGCATAGGGGCAAAAACAGAAAGTGTTCAGGCACACAGTCTGTGCTAACGCTCCTACCAGGGAGGGTGTAAGTTGGCGTGCGAACGCACATGCTTGTGCGCTCGCACAGAAAGTGCGAAAAGGTACATGTGTGCGTACGCACAGATCAGAGAAAACAGGGGAGAGGCCACGCACAGGATGTGCTGGCGCTGCGACCAGAGGGCAATACCAAGAGTGCGCGCGCGCACAGGCGGATGCGCACACACAGGACGCTGAAAATCGATGTTTTGTGCTCACGCACAATAGTGTGCAGACGCATAGATGCCCTGTTCCAAAAATTTTTCTCTAAAAAACTAAGGTACTAGGCCATAGCACAATCAACTTTTCAACCCTAATCATACAAGCATTCAAATACTCATGATCCACAAGCAATTTAGCTTATCTAACTCAAAAACATCAAACCAATCCTAAGCTAATCAACATAACAGAAGAAAGTAATTAAGTCTAAGAACTATAAACAAAAGGAGAAAGGTTAGAACAATGTTACCATGGGGGTGTCTCCCACCAAGCACTTTGGTTTAAAGTCCTAAGTTGGACTTGCATGAATTCATTGAGCATTTGGAAACTCTCCAAGGAGGAAAATCTCCAACTTCTTGGCATGCTTGGGTTGTGTGTGGTAGAATTTCACCCTATGACCATTAATTTTGAATGTAGTTCCATTGATAGGGTGAGCCACCTCAACCACCCCATAAGGCTTAACATCCACCACTTTGAATGGACCATCCCACCTAGATCTTAACTTTTCGTGCATTAACTATAACCTTGAGTTATACACAAGCACTGCATCACCTACCTTAAAGCACTTTCTCTTAATATTTTGGTCATGGAATGTCTTGGCTTTTTCCTTATAAAACTTAGAATTCTCATATGCTTCCACATTCTAACTGCTCCAATTGGAGCTTACGTTCCACTCCCGCTCCCTTTAAATCCGGATTGCACTGCTTCACCGCCAAATATGCCTTGTGTTGGATTTCAACTGGAAGATGACAAGGCTTCCCAAAAACAATGCGGAAGGGGCTCATTCCAATTGGGGTCTTGTAGGCGATTTTATATGCCCATAATGCATTTCCCAATCTGGAACCCCAATCTTTTCTTTGTGGGTTAACCACTTTCTCTAAAATTCTCTTGATCTCTCTGTTGGATACTTCCGCTTGCCCATTGATTTGGGGGTGATAGACTGTGGACACCTTGTAAAGAACTCCATACTTTTTCATCGACGCCTCAATTTTCCTGTTACAAAAATGGGTTCCTTGGTCGCTCACGATTGCTCGTGGCGACCCAAATTTACAAATGATATTATTTTAAAAAAATAAAGCAACGGTATTAGCATCATCACAACGGGTAGGGATTGCTTTCACCTATTTTGAGATGTAATCCACGGCTAACAAAATGTACACAAACCCATTTGAATTTGGAAATGGCCCCATAAAATCTATGCCCCAAACATAAAAAAATTTCACAAAAAATCATCCGTTGTTGGGGAATCTCATCTGTTTGTGAGGTATTTCCAGATTTCTAACATTGATGAGAAGATTTGCAAAATTGGTTGGCATCCCAAAATAAAGTGGGCCACCAGAATCCACAATCTAGAATCTTCGTTGCTGTTCGTTGTGGGCCAAAGTGCCCCCCACTCTCAAATGAGTGGCAAAATTTAAGGATAGAATGAAACTCGGATTTCGGCATACACTTCCTAATTACCTGGCCTGCCCCACACCTCCACAGATGTGGATCATCCCACAGGTAATACATAGCATCACTCCTTAATTTATCCTTTTGATGCTTCAAAAATTGTGGGGAAAAACGCGAGCAACCAAGTAATTAGAAATTGGGGGCAAGCAAAGGAGCACTTTGGGATATTGCTTGCAATATGTCTAAGGGAAATGAGTCATTGATAGGAGTAGGGTCTAAGGTTAAATGTTCAAGCCGACTTAGATGGTGCGCTACCAAATTTTGCGACCCACTTCTATATTTGATCTCCAAGCCAAATTCTTGCAAAAGCAATATCCACCTAATTAGCCTAGGTTTTGACTCCTTTTTCTTCAATAAATACTTCAAAGTGGCCTGATCTGAATACACCACTACTTTAGAGCCTAGCAAATAAGGTCAAAACTTATCTATTGCAAAAACAATGGGTAAAAGCTCTTTTTCGGTAGTGGTGTAATTCGACTGGGCCGAATCTAAGGTTTTTGAAGCATATGCTATAGTGTAAGTAGCGTTACCATCGCGATGTGCTAGCGCGGCACCTACGGCGTGATTTGAGGCATCTCATATGATCTCGAAATGTTGGTTCCAATTTGGGCCTCGCATAATAGGGGTCGTGGTCTGATGAGTTCGGATTCACTCCCCTCCAAATAAAATTGATGATTCCGCTCTTTGGCAAGCGCACCAAAATTATCGTCAAGTAATAACCCACAGTAGAGTGGGATCGTATCCACAGAGATTGGTAGATTTGAACAATTTTAATTAATTGGTGAATTAGTCAAGCTTAGACAGAATAAGTTGTAATTATAGGATCATAAATGGCAGAAACATAAATGGCAAAAGAATAAAGGAAAGCAATAAAGTGCAGAAATAGAAATAGCAAGAATGTAAAAGGGAGTGGGAATTTGCAGAATGTAAATGAAAGCTATAAAGGAATGGGAGAGATAAAAATGAGGGAATTCATTGAGATCAGGAGATATTGTCTCGTTGGATTAAATCCAGCTTATATCCTTTTCAATCATGCAACTCATTGACCTCTTAGTATTCAGGATTGATTGAGCCCCAATCCCTTGGTGACTTAACCTCTCAGATCTTGATCAATAGCCAATTTCTTGGTCTAATTTCTCATGAAGAGAGATATGCTTGGTCCCTGATTATACCACACATCCTTGTAGGTCCAGGTAGAGGGAGGATTATATGTTACCATATCCAAACACCAAAACCCAGATTCTACTCAAGTGTGAGAAATATTTTCAAGCATGGTTTTATGTTTCCTCTTCCAAGGTTCCCATAAAACCCAATTGCATTCAATCTCTTTTCCAAGATAATTGAATGCTAAGCATGAAGAACGAAAGTCCTTCAAGTAAATCAAAGAGAGATGAAGAGAAGAAGAAATTCACTATCATTAATCCATCAAGTACAATAGAGCTCCCTCTCTCAATGAGATGGAATTTAGCTACTCATAGCTTAGAAAGAAAGTACAAAAGATGGAAGAGATGAAGTGTAAAAAGTAAAAAAAATGATTCCAAACTAAAACTCTACAATCCCCTTGAGATAGTGATATGCGTCTCTGTATGTGTTTCCAATACTTTCAAGGGTATTTATACCACTCCTAGATCTAGAAATAAAGGAAATTACGAAAGTGAAACGAAAATTACAATTTGGAGGGAAAAAAAACTCAACAAACATGATCTTCCAACTGGTGTGTGACTGGCGTTCCTGATGACAAGTCATCATATGCCTATTTTTCAAGCTAATTTCACTTGTTTCACTAGTTTTTATGCACTTTCTTGCATTCTAAGCAAGTAATTTGGAATGGAAATGCATGGTTTCTTTGAATCAAACAACCACCATTTAATTGATGCTAAATCATGAGGTTTAAGCTAAATTTTATTGATTTTTAATGATTTATAAACTTTGTGAATTTGGTGATACTTTGATTATTTGTAGGTGAAGAAAAGAAGAAAACAAGAAAGCGTGGCTTAAGAAGTGTGGCCCAAGGAAGAAAAGAGTGTGGCAAAGGAAACAATGAAGCATGGCGCATGGAAGGAGGAAGCACACTGCTCTCCCCAAGAGCACAATGCTCTCCAAGGGAGCACAACAATGAACCAAGCATGCAAAGCTTCAATGCTCTGCCTTCCCTTGAGAGTGGAGAACAAACTTAAGCAAAGAAACAGGGAAGAGCAAAACATTGCTCTGCTCTCCTTGAGAGCATTATCGGGCTTCACTCTCAAATAAATCCAAGGAAATGTTTGCCAAATGCCCTCCCCAAGGATCGAACCAAGCACCTAAGGGGGAGTGGGGAGAGCTACTCACAAGGAAAATAAGCCAAAAATTGGCGAAAAGCATCCTCCAAGGTTCGAACCAAGCACCTCAAGGAAAGGAGGAGAGAGGCGCTACCTCACTCACAAAGAAAAAGGGTCAGCGCATGCCTTCAGCCACGATCGAACCAGGGACTTCCCCTTGGAAGCACTACTGCGCTGCTCACAAGGAGAGCAGAGCACTCCCCTTAGTGCTTGGTGCGCGCATCATACAGTCCAGGAAGCTTGGTGCGCACACTAACACGGACTTGGAGTGCGCAAGACACACGCACAAGCCACTGCTCCGCTCTCCACAAGAGCAGGGCAATCTCCTGATGCCTCTCCAAGCCTTGGCGCAACAAGGATCTCCATCATAAGCCACTGCTCCGCTCTCCACAAGAGCAGGGCATCCTCCTGGGAGCAACTTGGGCTGAAATTCAATCAAAAATCCAACTAAATTCAAATCCTCACCAAATTGAAAGCCCATCCAGATTCTAAAATCCAAGAATAGAAAGTGTATAAATATAGGCTAGTTTGATTTAGTTAGGAGCTGGACCTTCTCTTTAGACACCTCTAGACTTTACTTAAGAATTTTCTTTCAAAAACTTTCATTGGGAGCTTTTACTTTTGAATCTAGATCTTAGAGAATTGGGAAGGAGAATTGATCTCTCTTCTTCCTTGTTCTTTCTTGAGCACTTTTTATTTTTCTTGATTTGGATCTTGGGTGGAGAATTGAAGAACTTCTGTTTCAATCTCACCTTGAGATCTCTTGTTTACTCTTTCTGCATAATTGAATTTAAATTTCTGTTTACTGCTTCATCTTCTATTTTTCTGCAATTTACTTTTCTTTATTTTTTTTTGCAATTGTTCTTGTTGGATCAAGGAAGGATTTGAGATCTAGACTTATTTTCTAGTCTCTTCCACTCCTGAGATCTTCAACCTTCTTTTAAATTGCTGCAAATTAAGCATCAATCACTTTCTGTTTTTAAATTCTCAAAGCATTTTTACTCTTCTGTTTGAGATCTACTTCAATTTGATTCATCTTCTACTCTTTTGTTTATTGCAATTTACTTGCTTTTGTTTAAATTCTGCAGTCCCAATTCCCAATCCCTTTTATAATTCCAGCAATTTACGTTTCTTGCATTTTAAGCTTCAGTCATTTATATTTCTTGCAATTCAAGTTTCTGCACATTATATTACTTGCACTTTAAGATTCAGCTTCTTTACTTTCTTTGCTCTTTAGTTTACTGCAATTCTTCCCTCTCCCTTTACATTTCAAGAAATTTAGTTTCTGCAAATTACAAACAACTCAACCAATACTTGATTCGCTTGACTAAATCAACCACTAAACTAAAATTGCTCAATCCTTCAATCCCTGTGGGATCGACCTCTCTCATGTGAGTTATTATTACTTGATGCGACACGGTACACTTGCCGGTGAGTTTTGTGTTGGATCGTTTTCCACACATCAAGTTTTTGGCGCCGTTGCCGGGGATTGAAATAGATTGACAATGATTAAGTGATGTGGTAGTTTAGATCAAGCATTTTCTTTCTTATTTTTTTACTAACATACTAACTGTTTGAAGATTTGCCTCTATTAACACACTAACTGTTTGAAATTTTGTCTCAACTAACTACACTCAATTTTCAAAAAGTACTACTGTGTGTTCCTTGTATTGGTTTGCATGTCACAGGAAAGAAGAGAAGTTCCAAATTCTGAAGGTCAAGACGAACAGACTATCAGAAGGTTGAGAAGAGAAGTCAGAGGGAAGGCTATTATTGGAGAAGAAGTCTCTGCGGAAGAAGAATATCATGACATGAAGCCACAACTCATTACACTAATCAAGAACAATTGTTCCTATGGCGGAAATCCATTGGAGGATCCTAAACAGCACATATCCACTTTTCTGAAGACTTGTGGTGCTGTCAAACCCGATGGTATAGATCATGACACCTATAAGCTCTTGTTATTCCCCTTCTCACTAAGGGATAAAGCTGCACAATGGCTTGAAACCTTTCCCCAAAGAAGTATCACTAGTTAGGACAATTTGGTTACCAAGTTTCTAGCCAAATTTTCCTCATCCCAATAGATCATCAAGCTGAAAGAGGGGGTACATCCATTCACACAAGGAGAAGAAGAACCACTCTTCAAGGCATGGGAAAGATACAAGAAAGCAAATGACAAAGTGGGTTTCCAAGCTTTCTATGAAGGATTAACCCCAGAAACAAGAAAAGCTGTGGACTACTTCTCAGATGGCCTACTCAAAGCGACAACAACTGCCCAAGGAACTACAAATTTCAATGACAAAGGAGTCAACAACCAACACTCATTTGAGAAACCAAAGAATGCAATTTCAGAAAAAGAAGTGATGAATCTTGAAGGAGTGAATGTAGTCATGAACCTGAACAAACAAATGCACCATCAAACCCAGCAACACATGCAGCTGAGAGCTAGAAAAGTTGATTGCCTGCGTTGAGGCCCCATTCTTATCTGAGAATGGGGGAGTATCAACATCAAGAACAAAGAGGTTTCAACCAGGGCAAATCCATGACCACAAACAACCAACGTCACTGATGTGTGGAAAACGATCCAACACAAAACTCACCGGCAAGTGTACCGGGTTGCATCAAGTAATAAAAGCTCACGGGAGTGAGGTCGATCCCACAGGGATTGAAGGATTGAGCAATTTTAGTTTAGTGGTTGATTTAGTCAAGCAAATCAAATATTGATTGAGTGGTTTATCTTTAACAGAAGCTAAGTTGCTTGAAATGTAAAGGGAGAGGGAAGAATTGCAGTAAATTAAAGGACAGGAAAGTAAAAGTGCTGAATCTTAAAGAACAAGAAATTAAATGACTGAAACTTAAAGTGCAAGAAATGTAAATTGCAGTAACTTAGAGTGCAAGAAATGTAAATTGCTTGAATATAAAAGGGGAATTAAGGATTGGGAATTCAGAATTCCAGCGAGAGAAAGTAAATTGCAACAATTAATAAAGTAGAAAATGAACTGGGATAAACTAAATTTCAAACAGAAAATGAAATTAAACTGCAGAAAGGGTTCACAGAAGAACCAAAAAGGAAAATAGGATCTCAGGACTCAAGAGACTAGAAAGCAAAGTCTAGATCTCAATTGCCTTCCCAGATCCAAGTTCACAAAGCAATTAACAAGGAATTGAAGAAGAAGCAGTAAAGGAAATGCAATTAAACTCAATTCTGCAGAGGAAGATTAAAGAGATTTTGAATGGAGATTGAGACAGAATTTCCTCAATTCTTCATACCCAAAACTCAAACAAGAAAAATAAAAGTGCTCAAGCAAGAACGAGAAAGAAGAGAGATCAATTCTCCTCCCCAATTCTCTGAAGTCTCAGTGAAGTCTCCAAGAGAAAGTTCAAAAGCTCCAAATAAAAGTAAAGGTTCAAAGGAAAATTCAAAGTTCAAAAGTAAAGCAAAAGGTTAAAAGTCCTAATTACATCAAACCATCTCCTATTTATACACTTTCTATTCTTGGATCTTGGGATTTGGATGGGCTTTTGATTTGGTGAAGAAATGAGTTAAATTGGATTTTTAATCCAATTTTTAAGCCCATGAAAAATTGCTTCCAGGAGGCTGCCCTGCCCTTGTGGAGGGCAGGGCAGAAAATGGTGCGTGTTGGTGCTTGCGTGCTTGGTGTGTGATGCTGTAGGATGCTGCCCTGCCCTCGCGGAGGGCAGGGAAGAACTTTTTGGTGCACCAGATTGGTGCCTGTGCGTGCTGCTGGTGCTGCCGAGCCTTCCCTTGGTGCGCCAGAATGGTGCGCTGGCTGTGCACCACAAAATGCTGCCCTGCCCTCGCGGAGGGCAGGGCAGTGTTTCCAAAAGTGAAGTTCCAAGTTCGAAACTTGGTGGATGCACACGCTACCCATTTTCCTTGGCTTTCTTGGCACCATAATGAGGCCTAGTTCCTTGCTTCCTCGTTGTTCCGTGTTCGACTCTTGTGGCTAGCATTGGTAGGCTTTTTCCTTTCATTTATTTTCCATGAAGGCCCGATACTGCCCTTGTGGAGGGCAGGGCAAGGTTTGGCTCTTCTTTGATCCAAGGCACAATTTTGTGCTCTGCCCTTGTCGTGGGCAGGGCAGAGTTTGCCTTTCAAGCCTTGTTTCCTTATGTTGCCCTCCTAGAGGGCAGTGTGCCCTTGTGGAGGGCAATGCTTGCTCTCTCCTTTATGCGCCACGCCTTTTTCTCCTTTGGCCACACTTTCTTAGGCCACGCTTTCTCTTTTCTTCTTTTCTTCACCTACAATCAACCAAAATAACCACTCAAAGTATCACTAAATTCATAAGGCTTATAAATCAATTAAAATTCAATTAAATTTAGCTTAAACCTCATGAGTTAGCATCAAATTAATGGTAGTTGTTTGATCTAAAGAAGTTATGCATTTTCATTCCAAATCACTTACTTAGGATGCAAGAATGTGCATAAAAACTAATAAAACAAGTGAAATTAGCTTGAAAAATGGGTATATGATGACTTGTCATCAGTCACTCATCCAATAATGCCAATCAAAATCAATACTCACAAAACATGCACTCCCAGCCTCATAACAACTCACAAAATCACCAAAACACCTCTGCAACACCCACATCTTATCCGCGCAATACCTATGCAATTCCTTCACAAGGTTTCCCACATCACCAGTTCATCTCATACATTTACAACTTTTTCAGAGAATCTCGGACTTGGAAATAATGATAGAAAAACTCATGGAAGTTCAAGCCCATGAAACCAAAAACCATATGGATGCACATAAGAAGCTTGGAGAACACATACTGCTATTGGCTCAGCATTTTTCAAAAACAACCAAGAAGGAGAAAATCCCTCTCAACATCACTGAAGACAAACCAAAGAACAACGAAAATACTGCAAAAAGGGAAGAATGGAAAAAGATCATAGAGGAAAGTAAGAAAACCTTGGACAAAGAATGTACCAGCCAAGAAGAACACAACAAGGAAGTCTTACAAGGAGAGACAGAGGATATAATTAAAGAAGATCAGAAAATCCCTACTAAGAAATTTTCACTAGGGGATAAAGTACTGCTAAACATTCAAATCATGAAGGTGTCCCCACAACTGTCTGATCACTATATTGTAACTTAGATCCTTCCACGGGAACTCATAGAGGTCATAAAAGAGGAAACCGGAAGGAAGTTCACGGTAAAGAAAGACAAGCTAAGGCACTGTGATCTTCAATTTCTATGATCAACAGAATGAAAGATGTCAAGCTAGTGACAATAAAGAAGCACTTGTTGGGAGGCAACCCAACCTGAGGTAGTTTTCTTTTCATAGCTTTTTCAATAAAAATGCTGAATAATTGGTATGCATTGCAAGGAGCTAAGTTTGGTGTTGCACACCAAAACAATTTAAGGGAGAATGAAGGATTCTAAGTTTGGTGTTCCACCAAAATCTCACTTAAAAGCACATTCTCACTTCCTGCACAATGCTAACTCCAAGCAATCAGACAAATTATTCAACTATTTAACAGCTTTCTAGCTTTAATTCCATAACCTCTAGCAAAGACACAAGGATTTCACATATGGTTAACTTGTTGCATCAGAGGCAGTGGCAAGCAATTAAGTTTGGTGTTCCAACACCAAAATAAATCCAACAGACACACTCAATTCATGCATACTAACCATTCACTTAAAGGGCTTGAGAAGCAAGCAACTTTTGAGAATTATGCAGGAGACTAGCCAACGTTTGAAGACAATTTGCATTGTGACTCAAAAGGGAGGCAACAGGGGGAAAAATGAAAAGCTGCAACTTAAAAGGTTGTATTTACACTTGATCTGTGTTGTCGTGAAATGTTTTAATTCAGGAATTCTTGTATGTCTTGCTAAAGTGTTCATCTAGTTGCAAGTGAAGTTGTTTGATTAAGTATGCTGATCTGCATAAGTGTTTGTCATTCATTACTTAGCTTTAAATTTTGTTTTGTTTCCCTTGCTGTTTGAATAAAAGAGAGATGTTTGACTTAGAAAAGTAATTGTTCAATGTTGCAAAAGTTAAAATGAAAGTTAGTGGTGGTATGTGTTTGATTCAATTGTTAGCTCGTAGAATAATTGCTGCATAATGACATCTTACTTGAAGCTTAAGCTAGTTTGCTGCTATGATCCTTCAATTAATGAAAGTCCCTTGAAAATAAATCAAAACCAAAAGAAAAAGAAGAAGAAAAAGCCAAAAGCTGGCAAAGAAACAAATAATAAGGCTAGACACCAATAGCTTGGACCCTAGGACACATGCCTGTGGTGTTTTTGTACTAGGATATGCTTGGACAAGTTCTAAGGAGTATTTCAAAACTTGGCCACTTAGATTAACTGATTTGGGATTGCCAACTGAAACTCCACAATAAAGAGCAACCTAGCTACAAAACATTTAGTTATCCAAAGAGATGCTGGGCATCAATGATCCTAGGAAGAAAAAGGTGAGCCATGTGTCTGTGGTGAAGAAATGTTGAGTGAAATTAAGCCAAAGGCCACTGCAATATTTTCTACCAAGCCTTCAATAAATAATAAGCTCTCTAATGCAAAAGAAAGAAGAAAAAGCTAACAAGGGAAATAAGCAAAAAGTAAGGTATTGTAGCAGCAACCTTGGTGCACCCTTTAGGAGACATTGTTTGTTTTGACAGCAAGTAATAAATGAACTACTATTGATCTGCATAAAACCCCATAAACCAAATTCAACTATCTTCCTAATAAGGACATATATACCTCTTTATTTCATTCTATCTTCTCTTATGTTTAGTGCTTGCTTGGGGACAAGGAAGATTTAAGTTTGGTGTTGTGATGACAAGTCATCATATGCCTATTTTTCAAGCTAATTTCACTTGTTTCACTAGTTTTTATGCACTTTCTTGCATTCTAAGTAAGTAATTTGGAATCGAAATGCATGGTTTCTTTGAATCAAACAACCACCATTTAATTGATGCTAAATCATGAGGTTTAAGCTAAATTTTATTTGTTTTTAATGATTTATAAACCTTGTGAATTTGGTTATACTTTGATTGGTTGTTTGATTATTTGTAGGTGAAGAAAAGAAGAAAACAAGAAAGCGTGGCTTAAGAAGTGTGGCCCAAGGAAGAAAAGAGTGTGGCAAAGGAAACAATGAAGCATGGCGCATGGAAGGAGGAAGCACACTGCTCTCCCCAAGAGCACAATGCTCTCCAAGGGAGCACAACAATGAACCAAGCATGCAAAGCTTCAATGCTCTGCCTTCCCTTGAGAGCGGAGCACAAACTTAAGCCAAGAAACAGGGAAGAGCAAAACATTGCTCTGCTCTCCTTGAGAGCATTATCGGGCTTCATTCTCAAATAAATCCAAGGAAATGTTTGCCAAATGCCCTCCCCAAGGATCGAAACAAGCACCTAAGGGGGAGTGGGGAGCGCTACTCACAAGGAAAAAATAAGCCAAAAATTGGCCAAAAGCATCCTCCAAGGTTCGAACCAAGCACCTCAAGGAAAGGAGGAGAGAGGCGTTACTTCACTCACAAAGAAAAAGGGTCAGCGCATGCCTTCAGCCAGGATCGAACCAGCGACCTCCCCTTGGAAGCACTACTGCGCTGCTCACAAGGAGAGTAGAGCACTCCCCTTGGTGCTTGGTGCGCGTATCATACGGTCCAGGAAGCTTGGCGCACACACTAACATGAACTTGGAGCGCGCAAGACACACGCATAGGCCACTGCTCCACTCTCCACAAGAGCAGGCAATCTCCTGATGCCTCTCCAAGCCTTGGCCCAACAAGGATCTCTATCATAAGCCACTGCTCCACTCTCCACAAGAGCAGGGCATCCTCCTGGGAGCAACTTGGGCTGAAATTCAATCAAAAATCCAACTAAATTCAATTCTTCACCAAATTGAAAGCCCATCCAAATTCTAAAATCCAAGAATAGAAAGTGTATAAATATAGGCTAGTTTGATTTATTGAGGAGCAGGACCTTCTCTTTAGACACCTCTAGACTTTACTTAAGAATTTTCTTTCAAAAACTTTCATTGGGAGCTTTTATTTTTGAATCTAGATCTTAGAGAATTGGGAAGGAGGATTGATCTCTCTTCTTCCTTGTTCTTTCTTGAGCACTTTTTATTTTTCTTGATTTGGATCTTGGGTGGAGAATTGAAGAACTTCTGTTTCAATCTCACCTTGAGATCTCTTGTTTACTCTTTCTGCATAATTGAATTTAAATTTCTGTTTACTGCTTCATCTTCTATTTTTCTGCAATTTACTTTTCTTTATTTCTTTTTTCAATTGTTCTTGTTGGATCAAGGAAGGATTTGAGATCTAGACTTGTTTTCTAGTCTCTTCCACTCCTGAGATCTTCAACCTTCTTTTAAATTGCTGCAAATTAAGCATCGATCACTTTCTATTTTTAAATTCTCAAAGCATTTTTACTCTTTTGTTTGAGATCTACTTCAATTTGATTCATCTTCTACTCTTTTGTTTATTGCAATTTACTTGTTCTTGTTTAAATTCTACAGTCCCAATTCCCAATCCCTTTTATAATTCCAGCAATTTACGTTTCTTGCATTTTAAGCTTCAGTCATTTATATTTCTTGCAATTCAAGTTTCTGCACCTTATATTACTTGCACTTTAAGATTCAGCTTCTTTACTTTCTTTGCTCTTTAATTTACTGCAATTCTTCCCTCTCCATTTACATTTCAAGCAATTTAGTTTCTGCAAATTACAAACAACTCAACCAATACTTGATTTGCTTGACTAAATCAACCACTAAACTAAAATTGCTCAATCCTTCAATCCCTGTGGGATCGACCTCTCTCATGTGAGTTATTATTACTTGATGCGACCCGGTACACTTGCCGGTGAGTTTTGTGTTGGATCATTTTCCACACATCAGTTCCCCTAGCGTGTCACGCTCTCTTCATTTTAGCTGGCGTGTCACGCTCTCTTCGTTTCAGTGATGGCATGCCACGCCTGATCATTCAAGTGGCACGCCTTAGTAAGACTTCTTGAGCTGGCGTGCCATGCCTTTGACACCAAGTGGCACACCCAGCTTTTTGCTTTGCCTTCTTGTTCATTGGCGTGCCACGCCTGGTTACACACGTGGCACGCCGAGACTTCATTAGCCTTCAACCCCTTCTCTGGATTCTTGTACCAATGTGCCACGCCATGTTGCTCAAGTGGCACGCCCATTCAATTGCGGGTCTCTTAGGCTTGGCATGCCACACCTTGATCTTCAAGTGGCTTGCCCAATGGAATTCTGGAACTGGCGTGCCACGCCTTCGATACAAAGTGGCACGATCTAGTGATGACTCTTCTAGGTAATTAGTTGGCGTGCCACGCCCCTTCGATGGTCTTCATTGTTGCTCTCTGGAATGTTGTACTAACATGCCACGCCCAGCTTCTGGCGTGCCACGCCAATACATTTTTGTGGCATTTGTTCCACGTGGCATGCCTGCTTCACACGCCCACTTGTTTAGTTGTTTCCTTCCCATTTTTTATGTCTTTTTCGCCTGAAATTCAACACAAACTCATTTCAAAGCAATGTACTATGATATTCATCAATTAAGGCATGAATTTCAATGATCAAATGAGATTATGCCTCTTTTATGGCCTTTTTTATTCAAGAAAAAGGGTAGATGATGTAAGTCATCACAACACCAAACTTAAGCTTTGCTTGTCCCTAGCAAATCAATGTGAGTGGTCTTTTTGTGAATTGAGACTTGACCTTGAATGGATGCAATATAACTAAGAATAGGACTAAGTGTTCAACACATGCATGAATGCTTTGAATGTCACAAAGAGTCCCTAGATCTTTGAGGGTTCTTCCAAGCGTGTGCCTTAGGGTCCTTTTCATTGATTGTCACCTTGAAGTAGTAAGAGTTAGCTCATTCTATCCTTGGTTTAGCTTCTTTTTTGTTCATTGACCATGACTCTAAGTGTTTTGTCTCAAGACAACACTTTAGTTAGGATTTCAATCAACATTCCTAAACCAGTTGGCTTTAGGGTGTTAGGTGTTGAAACACCCATAAGAATTTACTTGCCCAGGCCTCTTCTTGACATATCTTCACCACAAGCATCTACTAGGGTCTCTAACTCTTTTGAGTTTTTTTCAATGTTTCTCATCCCTTCCTAGTAGTTGATGCCCAGAGCCTTGGGTCTTTGTTGCTTACTACTTCTTGGTTCTATAGAAATTCAAGGAACACCCCTCAACCTCTACTTGTCATGCCTTATAGGACTAATTGCCTTTCATGACTCATTTTCTTTTTAGTTCATTCAAGGTTCTACACTTAGTCTTTTGTTTCTTTGTTCTTTGAAAGAGCTTTCTTGGTCTTAGTCTCATTTACTCTTGTTCTTGCACAACTCACAACAACTCTTATGGAAACAAACTACACTTTATTGATGTTGAAAAAGACTAAAGTTAACATTGCATTTTCTTTCTTGCATATCAAGGGACTCACAAAAGACTTCAAGTAATAAAGAACTAAACATAAAACATAAACTATCCTAGCATTACCAATTATTCTCAAACATAAAGTAAAGTGGATAGATAAGAACTTAAACAGAATTCAGAAATTTGAAAAATGTCAACCATGGAACTCAACAACCTTGTGCAGCTTCAACTTTAGTTCATTGGCCCTTTGCCATTGTCTTTCTTCTTGGAGGGGGAGGAGTCATTTTCACCCTTTTGAGAGGATCCTTCTTGTGCTTTCTTGTCCTTGGGCTTCCAGAATCCCAGCCTTCTCATGTAGGACTTCACATTTTCTTTGTGTTGGTACGTAATTTCCTCCTGCCGTCCACTGAGTTCCTCCAATTTCTGCATATAGGTGGGATAATTGGGATTCATGTTAGCTACTGTATTGCACAAGTAGCTCAACTTGGTTTGTGCATAGCAGTCATAGTCCCCTCTTGCTATAGTTCTAGCTTCATAAAGGTATCTGAATTCAGCAAGGCTATTCATTTGATGTGGTTGATGTTCCAGCATCATCCCTAGACTGCCTTGCAACTCTTGTAACGGCCTAGCCCCGAAGAAACGGCACTTTTTCGGGATCAAACGGAATTTTTACAGAATTTTTAGGAATTTCTATGCATATAAGCACCTCTACTGCACAGGTGCTGCGTCATCAAGCTGCTGAGTCAGCAGCTTGATTGCACAGGACACCTCTCCTAATCTAAGAAGGCACGTCGCGAAGAGTTGCATTTTTGAGCCACTTTGGGCCCAAATTTCAAAATTCTGATTTTCGTGGTTAGTCTCTATGTGACGAGCCGGTAACAAATTTTGAGAGAAAAATTATATTAATATAATATTCATATATTATTATTTTATTCCGAATATTATATTATTATCTTCTCTACTGTGATTAATGTTGATCTATGTTTAGTAATATAATAATTGAGCTAGAAATCTACCAGTAACGAATAATACTGGCATTCTTAGATGAACTTAGCATTGCTAATGCTTCATCATATATCTTTTATTCTTATGATTATCCAGTTACTAGTGTCATTTACACTAAGTAACTTAATGTTTATCCATTAGCAGTGTAATTACTTAAGTTCTAATACATCTAGCTTTAGTAATTATCCTTTTTTGAGATATTTTGACAAGTAACTTTTGGATAATCATCATCCAAAAGCCATGGCCTCCCTTGGACAGCTTGGCTATCATTTTTGTTCTTGGAAAAGCTTAGAACACCATGAAAGAAAACCATGAAACTTCCATGAACACCTGAGCTTTTTTCTCCGTTCTTTCTCAAACCGAAACCCCTATCAAAAATCTAATCTTACCAAAGTGTTCACCTCTTCCTACTCTTCATTTCTATGTCACTTTTCATGGAGTAAATCAATGCATGAAGGCTGCTCCTCCTCCTTAAAGGTTCGGCCATGGTGGTTCCTTAAGCTAATGATGTTTTCTTCATGTTTTCTCTTAGGATATCTTATTCAATCACCAAAAGCTCCAAGAAAATGTGATTTCTAGTTACCTTAAGGTGAGGAAAACCTTCTTTTCATCATCATGAAGCTTCAGCCTTCATGGTTCATAAGATTCTTAAGTTGTTGTTGATGTTAAAATAGGCGTAAAAGTGCTTTTGGAAGCTTGTTTTTGGTGCAATCTTGGACAGCAGCAAAGGAGGTAAGGTTTGGTAAATTAATCAATGATTGGCTGTGTTATTGAAGTGTTAAATCAGATCTTGTTGCTTGAGGTTTGATTTTGGGTGTTTGTGTGATGGTTTGATCATGAAATCTTGTTGTTTAATGCTTGAAAATCATGTTTATGATGGTTTTGAAGTGGCTGTTGGTGCTGCTGGAAAACGTGACATTCCAGCCATGAAAATCATGATTTTTTATGCTTCTTTGATGTGCATTTAATGGCTGAAAAGTTTTTCTTTGGTTTGATAAAAATCGGGTTCAAATCGGTTTCCGAAAAGATTGAAAAACTAGCTGAAAATCAAGCAGAAATCTGATGAACTTTTGGAAAAATGTTTTTGGTTTTTGGAAGAACATGAAAACGTGTATTCATGGAGTTTTGGGGTCAAAATGTAATTATTAAAAAGTTTGGGATTGAAATTTAATTAATCAAAAGTTGAGGGCTAAAGTGCAATTATTAAAAGTTATAGGGGTCAGAATGCAATTTCTAAGAAGTCCGGGGGTCAAAATGCAATTTTTGAAAGTTAAATAAAATATTATTATTTTAATAATAAAATATTAATATATTATTTTATTAATAATATTATTTTAATAATAATATTATTTAATTAATAATAATAAAATATTGATAAAAAGACAGTTTTTCCTAAAAGCCTCAAGAAGGCAGTTTTGAGTCCAGAATTCTCTATTTCCTTTACTAAACACCTAAGAAGAGGTATAAGAGAAGATATAGAGGTATATGAGGTAAAGAAACAAGATTTTGAAACCTGTGTTTATGTTAAAAAGAAAAGGAGTTAAAAGTGATATAGCTGTGTACCTGACCTTACAAAGTAAACAGAGAATTGTAAAATGAGCTTTCTGTGATGTTGTAATGCTTGATTTATGATGATTGCTAAGTGATCGAAAGTATGGTTATATGTGAATTATGAGCCTTCGGGCAATGCTTGTGAATGTTGGTGGGGACGCCCGTATTGTGATGTTGCTTCCCAGACAGGCTGCGGTAGAGTAGTACCAGCCCTGCAAGCTGAATGCTTGGTAGAGGCCTGACTCGCATACCTGCGGTATATTGAGACCTGAGCAAATACCAGCCCTGCAAGTCAAGAGCACTTGGTAGAGGGTATGCGGTACTTAATCTGGGAGTAAGTTCTGGGAAGGCCCTATCTAACTTGGAGGGTCGGATTGCGTTGGGTGCGGGTCGAAACCGACAAATGAACTCATTACCTGCAGTAGGGACAGACATGCATCATACTTGTTTGTGCATTATTTATTGCTTATCTTCTTGTGTTCTTCTTCTATTCCTTGTTTGTTTGAGCATAACTGTGTGATTGCATATTAATGTGTGAATGTGCATTTACTTCCTATTTTCTCTCTTGTTCATGTGTTAGTTTATGTTGTTGTTATGTACATATTACTCTACATTTATTTATACTTCTATGACCATGGACATTATAAATGAACTTAACTATAAACCCCGACCTTACTAAGAACTCCCCAGTTCTTACTCCTTACACCTCTACAGATGGACACAGGAGTCCTATTCTACGAGATTGATCCACCGTACATCCATGAGGACCCGGTGCGCGGTGAGTATTACATCTACTGTGCGGTACCTCGTATCTGTAATTATGTAGTTCGTGGTAGACCTTTCCAGTACCCTATTAGGACAGTATACTTTAATCCTGATGCACCCTATGATTTTCCTTTATCTTGGTTACACCCCGGCGGACTTGGGATACCTCATCCTAAGGAGCAGATGCCACCTCCTTCTCCCGACTGTATTTTGTTTGGTAGCTATCACTCTGACAGAAGAAGAGGACGAGGAAGAAGAAGATCCAGAGGAAGATCCTAACTTCATAGTTATCTCCTCTGACAGCGATGACGATGAGCCAGGCGAGGCGCCAGCAGGCGAGCATCACCATTCGCCCGGTGGTTTTCCATGAGGTACTCTGGACCAAGATTGAGGAGATTTTTTTGAGACGCCTAGTCTAACTTCAGTACATTAGAGTGTCTCCCTCACTTTTGTTAGCATGATTAGAGGGAATAGGCATATCATAGAGTTAGGCTAGCCTGGGTGCCAGCTTAGGGGCTTTTGGTCAGGCTAGGCCCTAGGGCGTCTTATGTACATATATGTACATACTATATGAGTCACTGACTTAGGGGTGCTATACTATAGCTATATGCTTATATAACTGAGCCACTTCTGTAACATGATGTATATTATAGTGTGTTACTCCATATTCTATTATCTTTTGTTTTATGTATGTGAATGTTTAATTATCCCTTGATATATGGAGGGTATGCGACTTTAAATTATTCTTGTTTTAAAAAAAAATTTACTTGTAAAATTTGCGGTGTTTTAACAACGTACATGCTTATATTTATTAATTAATAATACAGAAAAGGAAAAACAAGTTGGTAACATTCAATTTCTAGTATGATCTAGACATGCTAGAAGTTGGGTCGTTACAATTTGGTATTAGAGCGGTTCTTCCTATTAGAGCTTGGGGAATGGACTGAATCATGCTTTATTGCATGCTCTGTGGTTTGTCTCATGCTTATAGGGTATCTATGTCATATGTGTTGCATGAATGTCTTTGTGCTTTCATTCTGATAATGTTTAGGCCCAACTTAAGGTATTAAGACTGATCACCTTGGTATTGATTGTTTGGTGTGAACAGAATCAGGATGCCTCCACGGAGACGTAGCAATCGGGAAGGGTCTATTGTTAACAATCCGCCGCGAAACGATGATAATCTATTTGCTGCGATTCACGCTATGGCTAAGGCCGTGTGTGAAATGGCGACTGCTACTACCCGAGCAGTTAACCGTCTGGGGAACATAATAGAGAGCGTAACAATGATCGTAACGGTGAGAATGGTGGGAACGGTGATAGAGATAACATGAATCATGATAGGCCTATGACATTAGCTGCTTTCTTGAAAGTTAATCCACCGAAGTTCAAGGGTACGACTGTAGCAACTGAAGCTGATAATTGGTTCCGAGGCATAGAAAGTTCCTTGAGGGCACAGCATGTCCCAGAAGAACAGTATGTAGAATTTGCTACTTATATGTTGGAAGGGGATGCTCAGCACTGGTGGCAGGGCATTCAACGTTTACTGCAGCAAGATGAGGGTAATATTTTGTGGAATTCTTTCAAAGAAGAGTTCTATAAGAAGTACTTCCCTAGAGCTACTCGTGAGGCAAAGGAGATGGAGTTGATGCATTTAAAATAGGGAAGTATGTCTGTTGCTGAGTATACAAGGAAGTTTGAAGATTTATGTCGTTTTTCCAAGGTTTGTCAAGGGAATCCAGCAGATTTCGAAGAGTGGAAATGTTTGAAATTTGAAGGAGGACTCCGTGAAGATTTGTTGAACTCAGTGGATCCATTGGAAATATGGAATTTTGCGGAGTTGGTTAATAAGAGTCAGCTAGTAGAGGACTGTGCTAAGAAGATAGCTGCAGCTCGGATGAATCGCCCAGGATCTTCTTTTCAGAATTATAATCGGTATACAGCTCCTCAGGAAAGAAATTTTAAGCAGGGAGTGATGATTGGATTTTTGACGGTTTAGAATTTCACAATTGAATTCTCGTTGCAAGTATAGTTTCTAAACCAACAATAATCCTTTCATACAAAAGATTGTTTGTCACAAGTAACAAACCCCTAAAATTAATAACTGAAGTATTCAAACCTCGGGTCGTTCTCCCTAGGAATTACAATGAAGTGTCTTGTTATTGGTTATGAGTTATTTTGGGGTTTTTTGAGATTTTAGACAAGAAATAGAAATGGCAAAGAAAATAAACTAACAACTAACAAAGCTTTTGGCAAGATATGAGAACTAGAAGTCCTATCCTAGTTATCCTCCTCAATTGTGATGATAAATTTTCCATTACTCCCACTTAGTTAACCTCTAACCATGGAGGAAAGTCAAGTGGATGAATCAATTTGATTCCTCAAGTCCTAATCAACTCCTAAAGGAAAGACTAGCTTTAGAGGCATTCAAATCAATTAGCAACTTCTAATTATCAATCAACAAAGGAAATAGATAACTCAAGAGTCACTAATCACTCTACCAAAGCCAAGAGGAACAAAATCTAACCAATAACTAGAATAGACATTTCAACAAACACATAAAAGGCAATAGAGGTAAATATTATTAAATGCAAGAATTAAAGGAATCTACAACTACAAAAACAAGAGATCAACAATAGAAAAGTAAAGAAGACATACTTATTATGAATTACCTCTTATTGAATTGGAAGAATGTAGAAGGAACAATACTAGATCTACAACAAAACATAAGAACAACATAAAGGAAATTACAACAAAAGAATAGAGGAAGATGGATGTAACAACAAGGAATTGAAAGGTAGAAGTAGAAGAAAGCAAAGATTAAAACCTAGATCTAAGAACTAAACCTAATCCTAATCCTAATTCTAGAGAGAAGAGAGATCTTCTCTCTCTAGAAACTACTTCTAAACTAATCCTAATGAGTGAAAATGAATTCATGTCTCTTTGCTCTTCAATCCTTGGCTTTAAATAGCATCTTTGGCGCCAAAGTTGGTTGGGATTGGGCCCCACAACCCTTGAGAATTCGTTGGTCACGTTTTCATTAAAAAAACATAAACCAGCATCGACGCGTACGCGTACAGCACGCGTACGCGTCCTTGGGGTGATTCGCAAGGTGCGCGCAAGCGCCAGTTGCGCCCGCGCGTCCATGGGCGAGTTCAACTTCTTTGCCTTTTCATGATTTCTTTACTTTACATGCTTTACTCTTCACTCCTTTGATCTATTCCTAGCCTTTTCAATCCGAAATAACTAACAAACACATCAAGGCATCTAGTGGAATCAAGGGTGAATCACAATCATAAGTTAAAGGCCTAAAAAGCATGTTTTCACATCTAAGCACAAATAAGGAGACAATCACAAAACCATGCTATTTCATTGAATAAATGTGGGTAAAAGGTGATAAAATCTCTTAAAATCAATACAAGATAAACTGTCAAAACGGGATTTATCAACCTCCCCACACTTAAACCAAGCATGTCCTCATGCTTAAACCAAGAATGAAGTAAGGGTATGGCGTTTATTCAAATGGAAACTAACTAAATGAAATCTACCTATATGCAACTATCTAGATGAATGCAATTGCTTGGTCAAAATAAATCATTTCCCAAGAAGCATATATGCACAAGGGCTAAGGACAAGCAAGTCTAATCCACAATTGAATTGAGTTATTAAATATTTTTACAAACTTGCATGAGAAGAGATGATCGTAGGTGGAAACATGTAATTGAGCATCAAACCCTCACCGGATGTGTTTGCACTCTATTCGCTCGGTGTTTGGGGTTGATTCTCTCAATTCACCCCTAATCATGCTTTCTAAGATTTTTTTTTCTTCTAACAATCAACATATAGTTCATGTATGCATACAAGTATCATGAGGTGTTTTCTTTGGTTGTAATGGGGCTAGGGTCAAGGTATGATGCATATATGGTTAAGTGAGCTTGAAATTTGAATCTTTGATAAGCTTAAACTTCCCACCTAACCTATGACATCCTATACAATTAAGTTCTAACCTAACTACCCATTCCTCACTTTTCCACATACTCATGCATTTCCTTTTCATTTCACGACACTTATGCATTGATCTTTATTGAGCTTCACTTTGCTTTGGGGCATTTTGTCCCCTTTTTATTGCTTTCTTTTTCTTCTTTTTCTTTCTTTTTCTTTCTTTTTCTATTTTTTTCTTTTTCTTTTCCATATTATGTTTTTTTTCTTTTTCTTTTGTTTTTCTCATTTTTTTTCTTTCTATATACAAGAACCTCAATGCATAAGGTTTTACATTTGATCAATACATGAGCATGTACCCAATTCCCAATACTTTCAATAAAAATACAAAACTATCCTTTTATTCACCCAATGTCCCAAGATTCCCACACTTGAATGATACTCACACACACTAGCCTAAGCTAATCAAAGATTCAAATAAGGACATTTATTGTTTTCCACTTTAGGCTTGTAATGTGCTAAATTAAAGAACCAAGTGGGTTAATCGTAGGCTCAAAATTGGCTAACAAAGGAAGATAAAAGGTAAGGCCATTTGGGTAAGTGAGCTAATGAAATGATGGCCTCAATCATATAAATGCATGAATACACAAAATAATGGACATAAAGAATCAAACAAATCAAAGATTATAATCATAGGAAGAGAATAATGCACACAAGAAGGAAAATAAGTGGTTATAAGATGTAACCACACCATTAGGCTCAAAACTCACTTGCTTGTGTTCTTAGCTCAAAAACATGATCCACAAGATATATAATTCAAGCAAGTTTAATGAAAATTTTTCACTCAAATCAATTGGTGCCCTATAGATAGAAATCCTTGAAAAATTTCATTATTTTGACTAAGCTTATTGTGTATACATATGCAAAAATTAAGAAAATGCAAGTAAAAATCCTAAAATCTTAAAATGAAATGCAAAGGTGTTGGGATTAGAAATTTGTCACCCAAAATCACCGATCGGTCGGATGACCTCCCCACACTTAAAAGTTTGCACCGTCCTCGGTGCACTCAAAGATGAGCAAGGGGGTACGGCAACTCTCTGAGTTGCTGTGTGTTCTTAGTCTTGCTTCCATGTTTGCTTGTGGTGCATTGTTCATGAAAAACAAAAATATAACACCATAAGATGAGAAGATATAAAAATAAGGAAGCATACATTGTTGGAATGAGGAACTAATCACTAGAAATGAGTGAGTGGATTAGTGTGACATGAATGACAAATAAGTGTGTGAATTCTAAATTGCGCGGTTTAGAACACACATTAGCCTAAAAGTTATGTCACAAAAGAAGCATGCACTTCACTTATCCTAGTGTACTTGAGATGCTTTAAGTAAGCTTGTAAGATAAAACAAGTATTAAAGAAGCATGAGAGCATTCAAGTCAAAGCTTATGGATGCATATGATCATAACATAAGGCATTAAGGTAAATGCACAACATCATCCATCAAGAGGTTGCCTAATCACAGAATAAGGCTCAACCACATGGTGGCCAAATCATGTGATTCAAGAAGAGTTACAAGCTCGAAGGCAATTCTCATCACTTGGTATTTTACAAAAGGTAAGCATAAAAAAAAACTCAAAACCAAGTAGCAAAATATAACCTCAACGATAGAATCCAACAAAGAATATTTAAAACAATTATGCTAAGATAGCATTCAATTAGTAATAAGTAGCAATATATGGTAAGCAAAATCCATAATCCAACACTTATAATGGAAAGAGAGAAAAATGAAATGAAAACTAAACTAGAACTAACTAATTAACTAACTAAAATAAATGGTTATCAATGGTGTTTGGAAGTGTTGGACGAGGGGTAGAAGAAGGGAAGAAGGAAAGAAATGGAAAGAGGGGAAGAAAAGAGAAGTGTTGAGAAAAGGGGATCCGCGCGTACGCGCACATGGCGCGCGCGCGTGGGTTGTGGTGCAATGGACCCGACGCGTATGCGTACAAGGTGCGTCCGCATCGAAGGATTATTCTGAGAGTGGCGCGCATGCGTCATGTGCGCGTGCGCGTGAATAGGTTTGTGCCAAAGGCACAACGTTGGCGCGGCGTAGGCACAACTCTCTGGAAAATGCATGGAGGGTGGAACTTCTCAATCCACGCGTACGCACGCGTTGCGCACGCGCGTGGATGGTCCAAAACGCTTGATGCACGCGTACACACGCAGTGCGCGTACGCGTGGATGGTGCTATGTTTTTCAAAATTTTCCTATGTTTTTGCACCAATCTAAGCATTCCAAACCTCCAAACAGCTACCAAAACACCATAAAACCTTATTTAATATATTATACTACCAAATATACTCGACTAACTAATCAAAACATGAATTTAAACTAATTCTATCAATATGTACAAAAGAGAAAATGAAAGGATTTTACCATGGTGGGGTGTCTCCCACCTAGCACTTTTGTTTATTGTCCTTAAGTTGGACTTATGGGGAGCTCCCCTCAGGGTGGCTTGTGCTTGAAGCTATCCTTGAACATCCACCAATGCTTGAATCTCCAATAAGCTCCATTCTTCAATTTTAACATCTTCAAGCTTTGATGGAGTTTCGCACAAGCTATGAGCTCCCAAATTTGATTTTCCTTGTGCGATCCAGGGTCCCACACTTTGTTTTGACACCCGTCCTTGAGTTGGTCATCATTATTCCATCCGGGTGGCATGGCCTTGGAATTCTCAAAGAAGCTTCTAAACAACTTCCTAGACCCATGCAATTTGGTTCTACACCAACTATTGCTCTTGAGTTTTGAGCTTACAACCATCATGAGCTTAGAATGACGTTTCCAACCACTACACAACTCTTTCCTACTCTTAACCCCACAAAGAGCTCTAAGTTGACTATCATTTTCAATTAAACCATATTCAAGTGAGAAATTAAAGCTTAGGGATAAGAGTTTTACCCACTTGAATGTGGTGTTGGATGGTGACTTGGGAAGGGGTGGTCTCAATGATCTTGCAAGCTCCACTCCCCCGTGCTCTTTCTTGACTATCTTCACCTCTTTACTAGCTTCTTCAATTTCAGTCTTTTCCCTTTCATCACTTGGCTTGGTGTTGTCTTCAAGAACCTTGATTTCTTGCCCAATGGGAGGTGATTCAATTTTGGATAGGAATTCATTGATGAATAAATCCATCTCTTGATCAACCTCTTCATATTCTTCAATTTCAATATACACCATGCCAACTTTTTCCTCTTGGTAGCTCTCTTTCGATTCACTCTCTTTCGCATTGCTCACCAAGGGTATGGGAGGTTGTGCACACTCTTCTATAATTTCAACTCCATGTCCAATGGGAGAGGATTCGATTGTAGATAGAAATTCATCCATGATTGAATCCATCTCTTGATAAACCTCTTCCAAGTCTTAAACTATGATATGCCTTGGAGGTTGCGCACCCTCTTCAACATCAATATCAAGCTTCTTGGAAGAGTTCTCCATGATGCTACATTCCCACGGACTTTCAACATCTCCTAAATCTTCGACCACTTCTTCCTTTTCTTCAATGATCATAGGCTTCTCCAATTGTTCCAACACAAAATTCAACTCCTCCTTCTCCACCGGATTTTCCAATTTCTCCTTCATGCTTTGCTCTTCTTTTAACCTTTCACATGTGGTCACGGAAGTACCTTGAGTCTTCAAACATTGGTGGGCTAAAGTATGCACCACCTTGGTCAAATTGGTCACAAACTCAAGTATATCTCGCTTCATGGCTTCTTGTCCTTGAAGTAACAAAGTGAGAGGATCGTCTATTGGGGTTTGGGGTGAGTAAGAAGGTTCATTATTTTGGAGAGAGGGTTCATGGTAAGAAGGTGGTTCTTCTTCGTAGAATTGTGGAGATGGTGAGTATTGAGGTGGTTCTTGGTAATAATCATGATAGAGTTGTGGTGGTTCTATAGGTTTTTGCTCATAAAGGTCATAAGAATATGGTATGGGTGATTGGTCATATGGTGGATATGGATTATAGGAAGGTGCTTGGTATGGAGAGGCTTGTGATTATGGTTGAGGTTCATGTTGAGGATAAGGTTCATAGGCATATGGTGGTGTTTGATTATCATAAAAGGAGTCACCATAGCTATTGAATTGACATGCATTAGGATGAGAGTTATACCTATAAGTGTCCGGAGGTTGTTGCCAATAGGACTGATCAACTCCTTGAGGCTCCTCCCATCTTGGAGTGTTCCATCTACAATGAGCGTCATCATTGAAGTTCACATTTCCTACAACACAATTAGAACCAAACTCATAGCCAAAGTGAGAATTCATAGTGAAAAAAACAAAATAAAACTAACAAAAACTAGAAAACAAGCAAAAGACAATCCTATTCACACTATTCACATATGTACAATAACCAATAACATAACACCATTGCAACTCCCCGGTAACGGCGCCATTTTGATGATTGGATTTTTGACGGTTTAGAATTTCACAATTGAATTCTCGTTGCAAGTATAGTTTCTAAACCAACAATAATCCTTTTCATACAAAAGATTGTTTGTCACAAGTAACAAACCCCTAAACTTAATAACTGAAGTATTCAAACCTCAGGTCGTTCTCCCTAGGAATTACAATAAAGTGTCTTGTTATTGGTTATGAGTTATTTTGGGTTTTTTTGAGATTTTAGACAAGAAATAGAAATGGCAAAGAAAATAAACTAACAACTAACAAAGCTCTTGGCAAGATATGAGAACTAGAAGTCCTATCCTAGTTATCCTCCTCAATTGTGATGATAAATTGTCCATTACTCCCACTTAGTTAACCTCTAACCATGGAGGAAAGTCAAGTGGATGAATCAATTTGATTCCTCAAGTCCTAATCAACTCCTAAAGGAAAGACTAGCTTTAGAGGCATTCAAATTAATTAGCAACTTCTAATTATCAATCAACAAAGGAAATAGATAACTCAAGAGTCACTAATCACTCTACCAAAGCCAAGAGGAACAAAATCTAACCAATAACTAGAATAGACATTTCAACAAACACATAAAAGGCAATAGAGGTAAATATTATTAAATGCAAGAATTAAAGGAATCTACAACTACAAAAACAAGAGATCAACAATAGAAAAGTAAAGAAGACATACTTATTATGAATTACCTCTTATTGAATTGGAAGAATGTAGAAGGAACAATACTAGATCTACAACAAAACATAAGAACAACATAAAGGAAATTACAACAAAAGAATAGAGGAAGATGGATGTAACAACAAGGAATTGAAAGGTAGAAGTAGAAGAAAGCAAAGATTAAAACCTATATCTAAGAACTAAACCTAATCCTAATCCTAATTCTAGAGAGAAGAGAGAGCTTTTCTCTCTAGAAACTACTTCTAAACTAATCCTAATGAGTGAAAATGAATTCATGTCTCTTTGCTCTTCAATCCTTGGCTTTAAATAGCATCTTTGGCGCCAAAGTTGGTTGGGATTGGGCCCCACAACCCTTGAGAATTCGTTGGTCACGTTTTCATTATAAAATCATAAACCAGCACTGACGCGTACGCGCACAGCACGCGTACGCGTCCATGGGTGATTCGCAAGGTGCGCGCAAGCGCCATTTGCGCGCGCGCGTCCATGGGCGAGTTCAACTTCTTGCCTTTTCATGATTTCTCTACTTTGCATGCTTCCTCTTCACTCCTTTGATCCATTCCTAGCCTTTTCAATCTGAAATCACTAACAAACACATCAAGGCATCTAGTGGAATCAAAGGTGAATCACAATCATCAAGTTAAAGGCCTAAAAAGCATGTTTTCACATCTAAGCACAAATAAGGAGACAATCACAAAACCATGCTATTTCATTGAATAAATGTGGGTAAAAGGTGATAAAATCTCTTAAAATCAATACAAGATAAATCGTCAAAACGGGGTTTATCAGGGAGCAATGCCTTCACGAAGGTACAATTAGAATAGAAATGTTCATGCACATCCTATAGGAGGGAATGGAGGAAGAATGAGACAGGATATGGGTAAGCGACCTCAGCAGGCGCAGATGCGACCAGTATGTAGGCAGTGTGGAAAGGATCATGGAAGTAGACCTTGTCAGCTTACAGGAATTATCTGCTTTTCTTGTGGTCAGCCTGGACATATGGCTAAGGACTGTCCGAAGAAGCCAGTACAAGGAATAGATAGGCCGCGACAGCAAGGACCTGTGTTTGCTATGACTGCTGATGACATATTGAAATCAGACTCCCTAATCCAAGGTCAGTGTTATGTCAAATCTCGACTCTTAACTGTACTGTATGACTCTAGTGCATCACATTCATTTATTTCCGAGACTGTTGCGCATGAGTTGGGATTAGATTTCACCATGTTAGATTATAATCTAATTGTTCATGAACCCACATCTCAAAATGCCTTGACTAGTAAAGTATGTCAACAGGTGCCTTTTGTTATTGAGGCTAGGACTTTTATACATGACCTGGTTTGTTTGCCTTTGTGTGGTTTAGATATTATCTTAGGTCTAGATTGGTTGTCTAAGCATCATGTTTTCCTTGATTGTTTTAAACGAATTGCTATATTTCCATCATCTGAAATGCACACTGAACCAGTTGAGTCTTGTACTTTCTATTTGAATTCCCTAAGAGTTATTTCTAGTAATAGTGGGTTAGAGGGTTACGTTCTACTATCGGCTAGCTCAGAAACTAATGAACAAGACTTGGAGCAAATCCGAATGGTGAAGGAGTTTCCTGATGTTTTTCCGGATGATATACCTGAGTTTCAACCTCAGAGAGAGATAGAGTTTAGTATTGATCTGGTTCCTGGAGCCGGACCAATTTCTATAGCACCGTATCAGATGTCATCATTGGAACTAGCAGAGTTAAAAAAGGAGTTGGATGAATTGCTAGGGAAGAAGTTTATTCGTCCGAGTGTATCACCATGGGGAGCTCCAGTGTTACTAGTAAAAAAGAAGGATGGTGGAATGAGGTTATGTGTGGATTATCGGCAATTGAACAAGATCACAATCAAGAACAAGTATCCACTCCCAAGGATAGATGATCTGATGGACCAGATGAGAGGTGCAACAATATTCTCGAAGATTGATTTGCGGTCAGGTTACCATCAAATCCGGGTGAAGGAATCAGATATACCTAAGACTGCCTTTCGAACTAGGTACGGTCACTATGAGTATACGGTTATGTGCTTTGGACTGACTAATGCTCCTGCTGTATTCATGGATTATATGAATTGCATTTTTCATCCGTCTCTAGATCAGTTTGTGGTAGTCTTTATAGATGATATCCTCATCTATTCCAAGACAGAAGAAGAACATGGAGAGCATTTGAGGATTGTGTTGCAAATATTAAGAGCACGGAAGCTATATGCGAAATTGTCGAAATGTGAGCTTTGGGCGACAGAAGTGGCATTCTTGGGACATGTGATCACACGAGATGGTATAACTGTAGATCCTTTAAAGATCGAGGCCGTAGTACAATGGAAGCAACCCAAGACAGTTACAGAAGTTCGTAGTTTCTTGGGATTAGCAGTATACTATCGGCGGTTTATCAAGGATTTTTCACAGATAGCTTTACCTTTGACTCGCCTTACTAGGAAGGAAGTTCCGTTTGAGTGGACAGAGAAGTGTGAAGAAAGCTTTGAAACTTTAAAGGAAAGGTTGACGATGGTGCCAGTTTTGGTGTTACCAGACCCACAGGAACCTTTTGAGGTGTATTGTGATGCTTCTTTTAAGGGACTTGGATGTGTATTGATGCAGCATAGGAATGTGGTAGCTTATGCTTCGAGACAACTAAGACCTCACGAAAGGAACTATCCGACACATGATTTGGAATTAGCAGCAGTGGTCTTTGCACTTAAGATTTGGAGGCACTATTTGTACGGAGCCCAATTTGAAGTTTTCTCTGATCATAAGAGTTTGAAGTATATCTTTGATCAGAAAGACCTTAATATGAGGCAGAGGCGATGGATGGAATTCTTAAAAGATTATGATTTTAAGTTGAGCTATCATCCTAGGAAGGCAAATGTAGTCACAGAAGCTTTAAGTCGGAAGAGTTTGGGCATATCCTGGATGATGATCAAGGAAGAAGAAATGATCTCAGCCTTTGAAAACTTAAAATTAGGAATGAGAGAGACATCAAGAGGAATTGTTATGGCGCAATTACAATTAACATCTGACTTTAAGATAGCTATTCAGCAAGCTCAAGCCCAGAATTCAAGAATGCTGGCATTGTTAACACGGATGAAGGCAGATCAGCCGGAAGAGGTACGCCAAGATAAAGAGGTAATATGGAGATATAGGAACCGAATTTGTGTACCTGCTCAGGAGGACTTGAGAAAGAACATTCTGACCGAAGCTCATGAAAGCATATTTTCTATCCAACCCAGAACGACTAAAATGTATCAAGACCTGAAGAAGATGTTCTGGTGGCTGGGAATGAAGAAAGATGTCGCAACATATGTTTCAAAGTGTCTCACTTGCCAGAAGATTAAGGTGAAACATCAAAAACCACCTGGAACCCTGCAACCATTGGAGATACCGCAATGGAAATGGGAAGAGATTACGATGGATTTTGTTACTGGGTTACCAAGAACCTCTGCCGAGCATGATGCAATTTGGGTAATTGTAGATCGATTGACAAAATCAGCATATTTTTTACCAATTCAAATTGGTCACAGCTTGGAGAAACTCGCCCGGTTATACATTCAGGAGATAATATGATTGCATGGAATACCTTCATCAATTGTGTTAGACAGAGATCCAAGGTTTACTTCTAGATTTTGGGGAGCTCTACAGAAAGCTTTTGGGACGAAGTTGCACTTAAGTACAGCATATCACCCACAGACTGATGGACAGACAGAATGAACAATTCGTACCTTGGAAGATATGTTGAGATCTTGCGTGATGGACCAACAGGGTAACTGGGACAAATACTTGCCATTTATTGAGTTTGCCTACAACAACAGTTATCAACAGAGTATCGGAATGGCACCATATGAGGCCCTCTACGGAAGAAAGTGTCAATCACCATTATGCTGGTATGACAAGGAGGAAGGCAGGATTTTGGGGCCAGACTTGGTACAAGAAACTACCGAACGGATTAAGCACATTCGAGAGAAGATTCAAACTGCCCAAAGTTGACAAAAGAGCTATGCAGATATTAGGCGTAGGCCCTTAGAATTTAACGAAGGTGACCATATTTTCTTAAGAGTGACACCTACGACTGGAATAGGTAGAGCTCTTAGGACTAAGAAATTGAATCCACGATACTTAGGTCCTTTTCAAATTCTTAAAAGAGTCGGTCCAGTAGCATACCAAGTAGCTCTCCCTCCTTATTTGTCAAACCTTCATGATGTTTTTCATGTTTCACAACTCAAAAAGTATAATCCCGACAAAAGCCACGTTTTACAACCAGAGACAGTACAGCTGCGAGCCGACTTGACATATCAAACCCTACCAGTCAGGATTGTGGAACGAAGTGACAAACAGCTTAGAGGCAAGACAGTATCATTGGTTAAGGTAGCATGGGGACAAACTGGGACTGAAGAGTACACATGGGAGCTGGAAGACAAGATGAGAACAGACTACCCGTTTCTCTTTTCAGGTAATTGAAATTTTGAGGACAAAATTTTCTTTTAGGAGGGTAGAATGTAACGGCCTAGCACCGAAAAAACGGCGCTTTTTGGGGATCAAACGGAATTTTTACAGAATTTTTAGGAATTTCTATGCATATAAGCACCTCCACTGCATAGGTGCTGCATCATCAAGCTGCTGAGTCAGCAGCTTGATTGCACAGGACACCTTTCCTAATCTAAGAAGGCACATCGCGAAGAGTTGCGTTTTTGAGCCACTCCGGGCCCGAATTTCAAAATTCTGATTTCCGTGGTTAGTCTCTATGTGACGAGCTGGTCACGAATTTCGAGAGGAAAATTATATTAATATAATATTCATATATTATTATTTTATTCTGAATATTATATTATTATCTTCTCTACTGTGATTAATGTTGATCTATGTTTAGTAATATAATAACTGAGCTAGAAATCTACCGATAACAGATAATACCGGCATTCTTAGATGAACTTAGCACTGCTAATGCTTCATCATATATCTTTTATTCTTATGATTATCCAGTTACTAGTGTCATTTACACTAAGTAACTTAATGTTTATCCATTAGCAGTGTAATTACTTAAGTTCTAATACATCTAGCTTTAGTAATTATCCTTTTTTGAGATATTTTGACAAGTAACTTTTGGATAATCATCATCCAAAAGCCACGGCCTCCCTTGGACAGCTTGGCTATAATTTTTGTTCTTGGAAAAGCTTAGAACACCATGAAAGAAAACCATGAAACTTCCATGAACACCTGAGCTTCTTTCTCCATTTTTTCTCAAACCGGAACCCCTATCAAAAATCTAATCTTACCAAAGTGTTCACCTCTTCCTCCTCTTCATTTCTATGTCACTTTTCATGGAGTAAATCAAGGTATGAAGGCTGCTCCTCCTCCTTGAAGGTTCGGCCATGGTGGTTCCTTAAGCTAATGATGTTTTCTTCATGTTTTCTCTTAGGATCTCTTATTCAATCACCAAAAGCTCCAAGAAAATGTGATTTCTAGTTACCTTAAGGTGAGAAAAACCTTCTTTTCATCATCATGAAGCTTCAGCCTTCATGGTTCATAAGATTCTAAAGTTGTTGTTGATGTTAAAATAGGCGTAAAAGTGCTTCTGGAAGCTTGTTTTTGGTGCAATCTTGGACAACAGCAAAGGAGGTAAGGTTTGGTAAATTAATCAATGATTGGCTGTGTTCTTGAAGTGTTAAATCAGATCTTGTTGCTTGAGGTTTGATTTTGGGTGTTTGTGTGATGGTTTGATCATGAAATCTTGTTGTTTAATGCTTGAAAATCATGTTTATGATGGTTTTGAAGTGGCTGTTGGTGCTGCTGGAAAACGTGACATTCCAGCCATGAAAATCATGATTTTTTATGCTTCTTTGATGTGCATTTAATGGCTGAAAAGTTTCTCTTTGGTTTGATAAAAATCGGGTTCAAATCGGTTTCCGAAAAGATTGAAAAACTAGCTGAAAATCAAGTAGAAATTTGATGAACTTTTGGAAAAATATTTTTGGTTTTTGGAAGAACATGAAAACGTGTATTCATGGAGTTTTGGGGTCAAAATGCAATTATTAAAAATTTTGGGGTCGAAAATTAATTAATCAAAAGTTGAGGGGCTAAAGTGCAATTATTAAAAGTTATAGGGGTCAGAGTGCAATTTCCAAGAAGTCCGGGGTCAAAATGCAATTTTTGAAAGTTAAATAAAATATTATAATTTTAATAATAAAATATTAATATATTATTTTATTAATAATATTATTTTAAAAATAATATTATTTAATTAATAATAATAAAATATTGATAAAAAGACAGTTTTTCCTAAAAGCCTCAGGAAGGCAGTTTTGAGTCCAGAATTCTCTATTTTCCTTTACTAAACACCTAAGAAGAGGTATAAGAGAAGATATAGAGGTATATGTGGTAAAGAAACAAGACTTTGAAACCTGTGTTTATGTTAAAAAGAAAAAGAGTTAAAAGTGATATAGCTGTGTACCTGACCTTACAGAGTAAACAGAGAATTGTAAAATGAGCTTTCTGTGATGTTGTAATGCTTGATTTATGATGATTGCTAAGTGATGGAAAGTATGGTTATGTGTGAATTATGAGCCTTCTGGAAATGCTTGTGAATGTTGTGCGGGGACGCCCGTATTGTGATGTTGCTTTCCAGACAGGCTGCGGTAGAGTAGTACCAGCCCTGCAAGCTGAATGCTTGGTAGAGGCCTGACTCGCATACCTGTGGTATATTGAGACCTGAGCAAATACCAGCCCAACAAGTCGAGAGCACTTGGTAGAGGGTATGCAGTACTTAATCTGGGATTAAGTTATGGGAAGGCCCTATCTGACTTGGAGTGTCGAATTGCGTCGGGTGCGGGTCGAAACCGACAAATGAGCTCATTACCTGCAGTAGGGACAGACATGCATCATACTTGTTTGTGCATTATTTATTGCTTATCTTCTTGTGTTCTTGTTCTATTCCTTGTTTGTTTGAGCATAACTGTGTGATTGCATATTAATGTGTGAATGTGCATTTACTTCCTATTTTCTCTCTTGTTCATGTGTTAGTTTATGTTGCTGTTATGTACATATTACTCTACATTTATTTATACTTCTATGACCACGGACATTATAAATGAACTTAACTGTAAACCCCGACCTTACTAAGAACTCCCCAGTTCTTACCCCTTACACCTCTACAGATGGACACAGGAGTCCTATTATACGAGATTGATCCACCGTACATCCACGAGGACCCGGTGCATGGCGAGTATTACATCTACTGTGCGGTACCTCGTATCCGTAATTATGTAGTTCGTGGTAGACCTTTCCAGTACCCTATTAGGACAGCATACTTTAATCCTGATGCACCCTATGATTTTCCTTTATCTTGGTTACACCCCGGCGGACTTGGGATACCTCATCCTGAGGAGCAGATGCCACCTCCTTCTCCCACCTGTATTTTGTTTGGTAGCTTTTATGGTTCCTGTGGCCAGCAGTGGTTCCTCTGCTATCACTCCGGCAGAAGAAGAGGACGAGGAAGAAGAAGATCCAGAGGAGGATCCTAACTTCATAGTTATCTCATCTGATAGCGATGACGATGAGCCAGGCGAGGCGCCAGCAAGCGAGCATCACCATTTGCCCGGTGGTTTTCTGTGAGGTACTCTGGACCAGGATTGAGGAGATTTTTTTTAGACGCCTAGTCTAACTTCAGTACATTAGAGTGTCTCCCTCACTTTTGTTAGCATGATTAGAGGGAATAGGCATATCATAGAGTTAGGCTAGCCTGGGTGCCAGTTTAGGGGCTTTTGGTCAGGCCAGGCCCTGGGGCGTCTTATGTACATATATGTACATACTATATGAGTCACTGACTTAGGGGTGCTGTACTATAGCTATATGCTTATATAGCTGAGCCACTTCTGTAACATGATGTATATTATAGTGTGTTACTCTATATTCTGTTATCTTTTGTTTTATGTATGTGAATGTTTAA
Source organism: Arachis hypogaea (assembly GCF_003086295.3). Taxonomy (NCBI): domain Eukaryota; kingdom Viridiplantae; phylum Streptophyta; class Magnoliopsida; order Fabales; family Fabaceae; genus Arachis; species Arachis hypogaea. The sequence continues at coordinate 59,693,371 of NC_092044.1, read as the reverse complement.
TTATCCCTTGATATATGGAGGGTATGCGACTTTAAATTATTCATGTTTTAAAAAAAAATTTACTTGTAAAATTTGCGGTGTTTTAACAAGGTACAGGCTTATATTTATTAATTAATAATACAGAAAAGGAAAAACAAGTTGGTAACATTCAATTTCTAGTATGATCTAGACATGCTAGAAGTTGGGTCGTTACAATTCGGTATCAGAGCGGTTCTTCCTGCTAGAGCCTGGGGAATGGACTGAATCATGCTTTATTGCATGCTCTGTGGTGTGTCTCATGCTTATAGGGTATCTATGTGATATGTGTTGCATGAATGTCTTTGTGCTTTCATTTTGATAATGTTCACGCCCAACTTGAGGTATTAAGACTGATCACCTTGGTATTGATTGTTTGGTGTGAACAGAATCAGGATGCCTCCACGGAGACGTAGCGATCGGGAACAGTCTACGGTCAACAATCCGCCGCGAAACGATGATAATCTGTTTGCTGCGATTCACGCCATGGCTGAGGCTGTGCGTGAAATAGCGACTGCTACTACCCGAGCAGTTAACCATCTGGGGGAACGTAATGGAGAGCGTAACAATGATCGTAACGGTGAGAATAGTGGGAACGGTGATGGAGATAACATGAATCATGATAGGCCTATGACATTAGCTGCTTTTTTGAAAGTTAATCCACCGAAGCTCAAGGGTACGACTGTAGCAACTGAAGCTGATAATTGGTTCCGAGGCATAAAAAGGTCCTTGAGGGCACAGCATGTCCCGAAAGAACAATATGTAGAGTTTGCTACTTATATGTTGGAAGGGGATGCTCAGCACTGGTGGCAGGGCATTCAACATTTACTGCAGCAAGATGAGGGTAATATTTTGTGGAATGCTTTCAAAGAAGAGTTCTATAAAAAAAATATACTTGTAAAATTTGCGGTGTTTTAACAACGTACAGGCTTATATTTATTAATTAATAATACAGAAAAGGAAAAACAAGTTGGTAACATTCAATTTCTAGTATGATCTAGACATGCTAGAAGTTGGGTCGTTACAACTCTCCCCAGTTGATCTGTTCTTGCTGCTCCTTCATGTGTTCAAAGCTTCCTTGGAGGTTTTGTATGTTCTCATTCACTTGGTTCCATTGCTCCCTTTGGCTATTTTGAAATTGGTTGACATCTTCCCTCAATTGGTGCAAATCTCCCTTCATTTGATGCACGTCTCCTTGCAGTTGCTCCCAGTTTACTCCTTCAGGAAATTGTTGAAGTTGCTGGTATTGTTGATATTGTGGTGGTTGAAGCACCAGGAAATATGGTTACTCCTCAGCCTCTTCTTCTTCTTCTTCTTCTTGTTGTGGCACATGAGCATGAGCTCTATGCTCTCTAGCCCTCTGAAGTGCATTGACAGCCAACACCTTGGCCATTTTCTTGGCAGTTATAGGCTTATCTTGCTTCATTAGTACCTCATCAATAACTTTCTCAACTCCAGCGTCATCACATAGCTCTTGTATGATGCTGGAGAATGCCAACCTTGTGCTTTCATTAGTGCCCTTCAATATCTTGTTGATGTTGTTGGCAATCAACTCTCCAACATTTACATTCTCTCCTTTCAAAATGCTGTATATGAGCACAGCTCTCTCCTTGGTCACCTCGGAGGTGTTGGATGTAGGAATCAAAGATCTTCTCACAAAGTCCAACCACCTCCTAGCTTAGGGGATCAAGTCCCTTCTTCTCAGCTGGTTAGGTTTTCCATCTTTGTCATTGACCCACTGCACATTTAGTACACAAATTTCGTTTATGATTTCATCAAATCCTGGGTCTGGTTGCTTCATCCTTTCCTCATAACTCTGAGTGGAGTCTGTCCTCTTCACCATCAGCACCCTTTCTATGTTAGAGGGACTATAGTCAATGGACTTCTGGTGCACGAAATTGTGATCAATACTTTTCACAACACAAATAATCCCCGGTGATGAATCCAAAAACTTGGTGTTCAATACCATGGCATAAACACAACTTCGCACAACTAACCAGCAAGTGTACTGGGTCGTCCAAGTAATAAACCTTACGCGAGTAAGGGTCGATCCCACAGAGATTGTTGGTATGAAGCAAGCTATGGTCACCTTGTAAATCTTAGTCAGGCAGACTCAAATGGATATGAATGATGATATACGAAAACATAAAGATAAAGATAGAGATACTTATGTAATTCATTGGTGGGAATTTCAGATAAGCGTATGAAGATGCTTGGTCCCTTCCGTCTCTCTGCTTTCCTACTGTCTTCATCCAATCCTTCTTACTCCTTTCCATGGCAAGCTGTATGCAAGGGTTTCACCGTTGTCAGTGGCTACCTCCCATCCTCTCAGTGGAAATGTTCAACGCACCCTGTCACGGCACGGCTATCCATCTGTCGGTTCTCAATCAGGCCGGAATAGAATCCAGTGATTCTTTTGCGTTTGTCACTAACGCCCCGCCCTCAGGAGTTTGAAGCTCGTCACAGTTATTCAATCATTGAATCCTACTCAGAATACCACAGACAAGGTTTAGACCTTCCAGATTCTCTTAAATGCCGCCATCAGTTCTAGCCTATACCACGAAGATTCCGGTTGAAGAATCCAAGAGATATCCACCCAATCTAAAGTAGAACGGAGGTGGTTGTCAGGCACACATTCATAGGTGAGAATGATGATGAGTGTCACGGATCATCACATTCATCAAGTTGAAGAACAAGTGATATCTTAGAACAAGAACAAGCGGAATTGAATAGAAGAACAATAGTAATTGCATTAATACTCGAGGTACAGCAGAGCTCCACACCTTAATCTATGGTGTGTAGAAACTCCACCATTGAAAATACATAAGAACAAGGTCTAGGCATGGCCGTGAGGCCAGCCTCCCAATGATCTAAGAACTAGATGTCCAAAGATGAAAATACAATAGTAAAAGGTCCTATATATAGAGAACTAGTAGCCTAGGGTTTACAGAGATGAGTAAATGACATAAAAATCCTCTTCCGGGCCCACTTGGTGTGTGCTTGGGCTGAGCATTGAAGCATTTTCGTGTAGAGACTCTTCTTGGAGTTAAACGCCAGCTTTTGTGCCAGTTTGGGCGTTTAACTCCCACTTTGGTGCCAGTTCCGGCGTTTAACGCTGGGAATACTGAGGGTGACTTTGAACGCTGGTTTGGGCCATCAAATCTTGGGCAAAGTATGGACTATCATATATTGCTGGAAAGCCCAGGATGTCTACTTTCCAACGCCGTTGAGAGCGCGCCAATTGGGCTTCTGTAGCTCCAGAAAATCCACTTCGAGTGCAGGGAGGTCAGAATCCAACAGCATCTGCAGTCCTTTTTAGTCTCTGAATCAGATTTTTGCTCAGGTCCCTCAATTTCAGCCAGAAAATACCTGAAATGATAGAAAAACACAAAAACTCATAGTAAAGTCCAGAAAAGTGAATTTTAACTAAAAAATAATAAAAATATACTAAAAACTAACTAGATCATACTAAAAACATACTAAAAACAATGCCAAAAAGCGTACAAATTATCCGCTCATCACAACACCAAACTTAAATTGTTGCTTGTCCTCAAGCAACTGAAAATCAAACAAGATAAAAAGAAGAGAATATGCAATGAATTCCAAAAACATCTATGAAGATCAGTATTAATTAGATGACCGGGGCTTTTAGCTTTTTGCCTCTGAACAGTTTTGGCATCTCACTCTATCCTTTGAAATTCAGAATGATTGGCTTCTTTAGGAACTCAGAATCCAGATAGTGTCATTGATTCTCCTAGTTAAGTATGATGATTCTTGAACACAGCTACTTATTGAGTCTTGGCCGTGGCCCAAAGCACTCTGTCTTCCAGTATTACCACCGGATACATACATGCCACAGACACATAATTAGGTGAACCCTTTCAGATTGTGACTCAGCTTTGCTAGAGTCCCCAACTAGAGGTGTCCAGGGTTCTTAAGCACACTCTTTTTGCCTTGGATCACAACTTTATTTCTTTCTTTTTCTTTCTTTTTTTTCTTTTTTTTCGAATTTTTTTTTGTATTCACTGCTTTTTCTTGCTTCAAGAATCATTTTTATGATTTTTCAGATCCTCAGTAACATGTCTCCTTTTTCATCATTCTTTCAAGAGCCAACATTCATGAACCACAAATTCAAAAGACATATGCACTGTTTAAGCATACATTCAGAAAACAAAAGTATTGCCACCACATCAAAATAATTAAACTGTTATAAAATTCAAAATTCATGCAATTCTTTTCTTTTTCAATTAAGAACATTTTTCATTTAAGAGAGGTGGTGGATTCATAGGACATTCATAACTTTAAAGCATAGACACTAAGACACTAATGATCACAAGACACAAACATAGACAAACATAAGCACTAAAATTCGAAAAACAGGAAAATAAAGAACAAGGAAATTAAGGAACGGGTCCACCTTAGTGATGGCGGCTTGTTCTTCCTCTTGAAGATCTTATGGAGTGCTTGAGCTCCTCAATGTCTCTTCCTTGTCTTTGTTGCTCCTCTCTTATGATTCTTTGATCTTCTCTAATTTCATGGAGGAGAACAGAGTGTTCTTGGTGCTCCACCCTTAGTTGTCCCATGTTGGAACTCAATTCTCCTAGGGAGGTGTTTAGTTGCTCCCAATAGTTTTGTGGAGGAAAGTGCATCCCTTGAGGCATCTCAGGGATTTTATGAGGAGGAATTTCCTCATGCTTGCTCCATCCTTTTCTTAGTGATGGGCTTGAGGTCATGCCTTCTCAGTTGAACCGGCTTCCCTCTTGAGTTTCTCTTCCATTGAGCGCCCTCTTCACAAATGTTTATGAGGACTTGGTCCAACCTTTGATCAAAGTTGACCCTTTTTTAGTTTGAAAGGGATCTCGGGGATCACCTTCTTCAAGGCCACAACTTCATAGAAGTGGTCTTGATGCACCCTTGAGATGAATCTTTCCATCTCCCATGACTCGGAGGTGGAAGCTGTTGCCTTCCCTTTCCTCTTTCTAGAGGTTTCTCCGGCCTTGGATGCCATAAATGGTTATGGAAAAACAAAAAGCAATGCTTTTACCACACCAAACTTAAAAGGTTTGCTCGTCCTCGAGCAAAAGAAGAAAGAAGAGAGTAGAAGAAGAAGAAATGAAGGAGATGGGGAAGGCTTTGTGGTTCGGCCAAAGGAGGAGAAAGAGTGTTTATGTTGTGGGAAAATGAAGGAGTGAAGATGGGTTTATATAGGAGTGGGGGGAGGGTGATGGTTCGGTCATCTATGGGAGGGTTTGGGTGGGAAAGTGGTTTGAATTTGAATGGTGAGGTAGGTGGGGTTTTATGAAGGATGGATGTGAGTGGTGAAGAGAAAGATGGGATTTGATAGGTGAAGGGTTTTTGGGGAAGAGGAGTTGAGGTGATTGGTGAATAGGTGAAGAAGAGAGAGTGGTGGGGTAGGCGGGGATCCTGTGGGGTCCACAGATCCTGAGGTGTCAAGGAAAAGTCATCCCTGCACCAAGTGGCGAGCAAATTTGCTCTTTGTGCCAAATCTGGCGTTAAACGCCGGGCTGGTGCCCATTTCTGGCGTTTAACGCCAAGTTCTTGCCCTTACTGGCATTTAACGCCAGTCTGGTGCCCCTTTCTGGCGTTAAACGCCCAGAATGGTGCCAGACTGGGCGTTAAACACCCATCTGCTAACCTTACTGGCGTTTAAACGCCAGCAGGATCTTCCTCCAGGGTGTGCTATTTTTCTTTCTGTTTTTCATTCTGTTTTTGCTTTTTCAATTGATTTTGTGACTTCTCATGATCATCAACCTACAGAAAACATAAAATAACAAAAGAAAATAAATAAAATATAACATTGGGTTGCCTCCCAACAAGCGCTTCTTTAATGTCAGTTGCTTGACAGAGGGCTCTCATGGAGCCTCAGAGATGCTCAGAGCAATGTTGGAACCTCCCAACACCAAACTTAGAGTTTGAATGTGGGGGTTCAATACCAAACTTAGAAGTTGGTTGTGGCCTCCCAACACCAAACTTAGAGTTTGACAGTGGGGGCTCTGTTTGACTCTGTTTTGAGAGAAGCTCTTCATGCTTCCTCTCCATGGTGACAGAGGGATATCCTTGAGCCTTAAACACAAAGGATTCTTCATTCACTTGAATGATCAATTCTCCTCTATCAACATCAATCACAGCCTTTGCTGTGGCTAGGAAGGGTCTGCCAAGGATGATGGATTCATCCATGCACTTCCCAATCTCTAGGACTATAAAATCAGCAGGGATGTAATGGTCTTCAACTTTTACCAGAACATCCTCTACAAGTCCATGAGCTTGTTTTCTTAAGTTGTCTGCCATCTCTAGTGAGATTTTTGCAGCTTGCACCTCAAAGATCCCTAGCTTCTCCATTACAGAGAGAGGCATGAGGTTTACACTTGACCCTAGGTCACACAAGGCCTTCTTGAAGGTCATGGTGCCTATGGTACAAGGTATTGAAAACTTCCCAGGATCCTGTCTCTTTTGAGGCAGTTTCTGCCTAGACAAGTCATCCAGTTCCTTGGTGAGCAAAGGGGGTTCATCCTCCCAAGTCTCATTACCAAATAACTTGTCATTCAGCTTCATGATTGCTCCAAGGTATTTAGCAACTTGCTCTTCAGTGACATACTCATCCTCTTCAGAGGAAGAATACTCATCAGAGCTCATGAATGGCAGAAGTAAATTCAATGGAATCTCTATGGTCTCATTTTGAGCCTCAGATTCCCATGGTTCCTCATTGGGGAAACTCATTGGAGGCCAGTGGACGTCCATTGAGGTCTTCCTCAGTGGCGTTCACTGCCTCTTCCTCCTCTCCAAATTCGGCCATGTTGATGGCCTTGCACTCTCCTTTTGGATTTTCTTCTGTATTGCTTGGAAGAGTACTAGGAGGGAGTTCAGTAATTTTCTTGCTCAGCTGACCCACTTGTCCCTCCAAGTTTCTAATGGAGGACCTTGTTTCAGTCATGAAACTTTGAGTGGTTTTGATTAGATCAGAGACCATGGTTGCTAAGTCAGAGGTATTCTGCTTAGAACTCTCTGTCTGTTGCTGAGAAGATGATGGAAAAGGCTTGCTATTGCTAAACCTGTTTCTTCCACCATTATTGTTGTTGAAACCTTGTTGAGGTCTCTGTTGATCCTTCCATGAGAGATTTGGATGATTTCTCCATGAAGGATTATAGGTGTTTCCATAGGGTTCTTCCATGTAATTCACCTCTTCTATTGAAGGGTTCTCAGGATCATAAGCTTCTTCTTCAGATGAAGCCTCCTTAGTACTACCTGGTGCATTTTGCATTCCAGACAGACTTTGAGAAATCATATTGACTTGCTGAGTCAATATTTTGTTCTGAGCCAATATGGCATTCAGAGTGTCAATCTCAAGAACTCCTTTCTTCTGATTGGTCCCATTGTTCACAGGATTCCTTTCAGAAGTGTACATGAATTGGTTATTTGCAACCATTTCAATCAGCTCTTGAGCTTCTGTAGGCGTCTTCTTCAGATGAAGAGATCCTCCAGCAGAGCTATCCAAAGACATCTTGGATAGTTCAGAGAGACCATCATAGAAAATTCCAATGATGCTCCATTCAGAAAGCATATCAGTGGGACACTTTCTGATTAATTGTTTGTATCTTTCCCAAGCTTCATAGAGGGATTCTCCTTCCTTCTGTCTGAAGGTTTGGACTTCCACTCTAAGCTTACTCAATTTTTGAGGTGGAAAGAACTTTGCCAAGAAGGCATTGACTAGCTTTTCCCAAGAGTTCAGGCTTTCTTTAGGTTGTGAGTCCAACCATATTCTAGCTCTGTCTCTTACAGCAAAAGGGAATAGCATAAGTCTGTAGACCTCAGGGTCAACCCCATTAGTCTTGACAGTGTCACAGATTTGCAAGAACTCAGCTAAAAACTTATGAGGATCTTCCAATGGAAGTCCATGGAACTTGCAATTCTGTTGCATTAGAGAAACTAATTGAGGCTTAAGCTCAAAGTTGTTTGCTCCAATGGCAGGGATAGAGATGCTTCTCCCATAGAAGTCGGGAGTAGGTGCAGTAAAGTCACCTAGCACCTTCCTTGCATTGTTGGCATTGTTGTTGTTTTCGGCTGCCATGGGTTCTTCTTCTTTGAAGATTTCTGTTAGGTCCTCTACAGAGAGTTGTGCCTTGGCTTCTCTTAGCTTTCGCTTCAAGGTCCTTTCAGGTTCAGGATCAGCCTCAACAAGAATGCTTTTGTCCTTGCTCCTGCTCATAAGAAAGCGAAGAGAACAAGAAAATGTGGAATCCTCTATGTCACAGTATAGAGATTCCTTGAGGTGTCAGAGGAAAAGAAAAATGGAAGGCAGAAGTAGAAAATTCGAACTTATCAAAGAAGATGGAGTTCGAATTTTGCATTAAGGAATAGTGTTAGTCCATAAATAGAAGGATGTGAGAAGAGGGGAAGTAATTTTCGAAAATCAAGTAAAAGATTTTGAAAACATTTTGAAAAACACTAATTGATTTTCGAAAATAAAAGTGGGAAAGAAATCAAGGGATTTTTGAAAAAGAATTTGAAATTAGAAATAAAAAAGATTTGATTGAAAGTTATTTTGAAAAAGATGTGGTTAAGAAGATATGATTGGTTTTAAAAAGATGTGATTGAGAAGATATGATTTGAAAAACATTTAAACAAATTTGATTTTGAAAATTAATGACTTGGCTATCAAGAAAAGATATGATTCAAACATTAAACCTTTCTCAACAGAAAAGGCAACATACTTGAAATGTTGAATCAAATCATTAATTGATAGCAAGTATCTTTGAAAATAGAAAGAAATTGAATTTGAAAAAGATTTGATTGAAAAGATATGATTTGAAAAAGATTTGATTTTGAAAAGATTTTGAAAACTTAAAAAAAATTTGCATTGAAAACAAAAATCTTCCCTCTTGTGCCATCCTGGCGTTAAACGCCCAGAATGGTGCACATTCTGGCGTTTAACGCCCAAAACTCTACCCTTTTGGGCGTTAAACGCCCAACCAGGCACCCTGGCTGGCGTTTAAACGCCAGTCTGTCCTTCTTCACTGGGCGTTTTGAACGCCCAGCTTTTTCTGTATAATTCCTCTGCTGTATGTTTTGAATCTTCAATTCTCTGTATTATTGACTTGAAAAGACACAAATTAAAAATATTTTTGGATTTTTAATAATCAAAATGTAACTAAAATCAAATAACAATGCATGCAAGACACCAAACTTAGCAGTTTGTATACTACTGACACTAACAAAATGAGAATGCATATGAGACACATAAACACTCAAGTCAAGAGAATTTAAAAATCAGAGCAATGAAATCATCAAGAACAACTTGAAGATTAATGAAGATACATGCATGAATGCAAAAAGAACAGCAACATGCAATTGACACCAAACTTAACATGAGACTCTAGACTCAAACAAGAAACATAAAATATTTTTTTGTTTTTATGATTTTGTAAAAAATTTTTTGGATTTTTCAAAAATTAAGTGGAAAAAGAAAATAAAGGTATCAAAATTCTTAATGAGAATTCCAGGAATCATGCAATGTTAGTCTAAAGCTTTAGTCTAAAGAAATTAGACATGGCTGAACAAGCTTCAGCAGGACATTGCATTCAAGAGCTAAATTGATGAAAATCAATCAGCTTTGATGATGATAAGAACATCACCTTGAAACACTAGAATTCATTCTTAAGAACTCTGAAGAAAAAATACCTAATCTAAGCAACAAGATGAACTGTCAGTTGTCCAAACTCAATAATCCCCGGCAACGGCGCCAAAAACTTGGTGCATGAAATTGTGATCAATACTTTTCACAACACAAATAATCCCCGGTGATGAATCCAAAAACTTGGTGTTCAATACCATGGCATAAACACAACTTCGCACAACTAACCAGCAAGTGTACTGGGTCGTCCAAGTAATAAACCTTACGCGAGTAAGGGTCGATCCCACAGAGATTGTTGGTATGAAGCAAGCTATGGTCACCTTGTAAATCTTAGTCAGGCAGACTCAAATGGATATGAATGATGATATAGAAAACATAAAGATAAAGATAGAGATACTTATGTAATTCATTGGTGGGAATTTCAGATAAGCGTATGAAGATGCTTGGTCCCTTCCGTCTCTCTGATTTCCTGCTGTCTTCATCCAATCCTTCTTACTCCTTTCCATGGCAAGCTGTATGCAAGGGTTTCACCGTTGTCAGTGGCTACCTCCCATCCTCTCAGTGGAAATGTTCAACGCACCCTGTCACGGCACGACTATCCATCTGTCGGTTCTCAATCAGGCCGGAATAGAATCCAGTGATTCTTTTGCGTCTGTCACTAACACCCCGCCCTCAGGAGTTTGAAGCTCGTCACAGTCATTCAATCATTGAATCCTACTCAGAATACCACAGACAAGGTTTAGACCTTTCGGATTTTCTTGAATGCCGCCATCAGTTCTAGCCTATACCACGAAGATTCCGGTTAAAGAATCCAAGAGATATCCACCCAATCTAAAGTAGAACGGAGGTGGTTGTCAGGCACACATTCATAGGTGAGAATGATGATGAGTGTCACGGATCATCACATTCATCAAGTTGAAGAACAAGTGATATCTTAGAACAAGAACAAGCGGAATTGAATAGAAGAACAATAGTAATTGCATTAATACTCGAGGTACAGCAGAGCTCCACACCTTAATCTATGGTGTTTAGAAACTCCACCGTTGAAAATACATAAGAACAAGGTCTAGGCATGGCCGTGAGGCCAGCCTCCCAATGATCTAAGAACTAGATGTCCAAAGATGAAAATACAATAGTAAAAGGTCCTATATATAGAGAACTAGTAGCCTAGGGTTTACAGAGATGAGTAAATGACATAAAAATCCTCTTCCGGGCCCACTTGGTGTGTGCTTGGGCTGAGCATTGAAGCATTTTCGTGTAGAGACTCTTCTTGGAGTTAAACGCCAGCTTTTGTGCCAGTTTGGGCGTTTAACTCCCACTTTGGTGCCAGTTCCGGCGTTTAACGCTTGGAATACTGAGGGTGACTTTAAACGCCGGTTTGGGCCATCAAATCTTGGGCAAAGTATGAACTATCATATATTGCTGGAAAGCCCAGGATGTCTACTTTCCAACGCCGTTGAGAGCGCGCCAATTGGACTTCTGTAGCTCCAGAAAATCCACTTCGAGTGCAGGAAGGTCAGAATCCAACAGCATCTGCAGTCCTTTTTAGTCTCTGAGTCAGATTTTTGCTCAGGTCCCTCAATTTCAGCCAGAAAATACCTGAAATCACAGAAAAACACACAAACTCATAGTAAAGTCTAGAAAAGTGAATTTTAACTAAAAACTAATAAAAATATACTAAAAACTAACTAGATCATACTAAAAACATACTAAAAACAATGCCAAAAAGCGTACAAATTATCCGCTCATCAACTTCCCTCTCACATAGCTAATGTACCCATAAGCTTGCCTTAGTTGTGGCACGACATTGGCATAAAATTCCCTTACCACGCCTTCCACCTCTTTCCTTGGTGGGTTGCAGAAGAGTGCCCAGCCCCTGTTGTTAATCTCAATGTTGATCTCATGGTACTCATTCCTTCCCAGTTGGAAACCAACCTTTGGGATGATCTCCCTCTCACTCACCCAACCATAGAATTGATTTTGGTTGAATGCGGAGAGGAATTTGTATTCATTGAAGGTTGAGCTTGAGGAACCGGAAGTTGGTTCTTTGGTCTTTCTTTTCTTTGAGGCTGAGGACTTTGGTGGTGCCATTGGGTGGAGAGAGAGAGAGTGTTTAAAGGTTCTAAAATAGTAATAGAGTGTTACAAAGAAACACAAGAAAAACAAAAGTTTTGCTCCAACACCAAACTTAGGACTTGATTGTCCCAATCAAGTAGAAAGATAGAGAGAAATGGGATGAAAAGAGAAAAGAAAAGAGAGAAAGAAAGGTCTGTGTGAGTTTCTTTCATGTGTGGGATGGGGTTTGAAGTGGGAGGGAAATTGGAAGTGAGGTTTTTATAGGGGTGAGTGTGTGGTTCGAATAGTGGGAAAGGAAAATAATTCAATGTTTCCCAACTTGGGGAGTGGCGCCTAATGTGGGAAGAGGTGCCAATCCTTATCCCACTGTGCCCTCTGTGTATGTTGAGCTCTTTGCTGTCAACCAAGTGGGCCCCATTCAATCTCTTGAAAATGAAACCGAAACCCTTTGAGTAATGACAATATAATCCTCCACATTCCTTTTTAATGCTAGTGAATGGATTTGCAACTGATGGGTGTCCCTTGGGACACCAAACTTAATTCATTTGCATCTCAATAAATTGGGTTCATCATTGGGTTTTTAAAGTGTTCATGGGAAAGAAGTAATTCCAATTCTTTCACATTCTGTTGCTTCTAATCTCCCTTGAACACATTAAAATTCACATTCAAGCCTCCACCAATATATTAAATGCTTTCAAATTGAGTAGCATTGGGCTTGTTAAGTGATCCTCATATGGTGGTGGCCACACCAAATTTAATCTCTGGGCTTACTCTTCAAAATTTAGTTTATCCAAATGGTGGTAAGCTTAGATTAAGTAGGTGAGTGGCCACACCAAACTTAGCTTTTTAGCTAGTTCTTAGCCCAATTACTCATCATCAATAAATGCCTTCATCAAGTTGCATTTCCAGAAATAGGAGACAAATTAATTCATAAAGCTATCCTAATTATCGAAATTGAAATTGAACTTTCTAAGCTAATATTCACAAACTACTTCTAAGAAAGCAATAAATCAAAAAATATAAAGTGTTGGGGTGCCTCCCAACTAGCGCTTCTTTAACGTCACTAGCTTGATGTTCTTTCTTTTTCAGTTGAGGTGGTAGCTCACTCTCCTTTCATCCAGTAAGTCCCCCAGGTAATGCTTGAGTCAATGGCCATTTGCAGTGAAGGTTCTTTGTGTTTTGTCCTCCATAAGTTTCACCTGACCATAGGGGTACACTTTAATGATGGTGAAGGGTCTTGACCATCTAGACTTAAGCTTCCCAGGGAAGAACTTAAGTCTGGAATTATACAATAACACCTTTTGTCCTTCAGTAAACTCTCTCCTTGCTATCTTTTGATCATGCCACCATTTTGTGCTCTCTTTGTAAATCTTTGCATTCTCATATGCTTGGCTCCTAAATTCCTTCAGCTCGTTGAGTTGCCTTAGTCTCTTTTTTCCAGCAACTTGCTCATCAAAGTTCAATAGTTTTAGAGCCCAGAATGCTCTATGTGCAAGCCAACTAGCAAATGGCAAGCCTTGCCAAATACCAATTGGTATGGAGACATCCAAATAGGGGTCTTGAAGGTTGTTCTGTAGGCCCATAAAACATCGTCTAGCTTCTTAGACCAGTCCTTCCTTGAGCTTCTAACAGTTTTTTTAGGAATCCTTTTTAGCTCCCTGTTGGAAATCTCTGCTTGCCTGTTGGTCTGCGGATGATAAGGAGTTGCCACCTTGTGCTTGACTCCATATTTAAGAAGGAGTGCCTCTAGTTGTTTATTGCAGAAATGTGTTCCTCCATCACTAATGAGTGCCCTGGGAACCCTAAACCTGCTGAAATGTTTCCTTCTTAAGAAGCTCATTACGACCTTGTTGTCATTTGTCGCAGTGGCAATAGCCTCTACACATTTTGACACATAATCTACAGCTACAAATATATAACTATTTGAGTAGGATGATGGAAAAGGCCCCAAAAAGTCAATCCCCCATACATCAAATAATTCTAACTCTATTATAAATCTCTGTGGCATTTCATTATTCTTGGGTAGATTGCCAGCCTTTTGGCACTCATCACATCTTGACACCAAGTCCTTTGCATCCTTGAAAATGCTTGGCCAGTAGAATCCACATTGGAGCACCTTGGCTGCTGTTCTTTCTCCACTAAAATGGCCTCCATATGCAAACCCATGACATTGCCAAAGCACCTCTTGTCCATCCCCATGGGATATATGATGAGCAGATATTTTATACGCTTTTTGGGGGTATTTTCATGTAGTTTTTAGTATGTTCTAGTTAGTTTTTAGTATATTTTTAGTATTTTTTAGGCAAAATTCATATTTTTGGACTTTACTATGAGTTTGTGTGCTTTTCTGTGATTTCAGGTATTTTCTGGCTGAAATTGAGGGATCTGAGCAAAAATCTGATTCAGGCTAAAAAAGGACTGCTGATGCTGTTGGATTTTGACCTCCCTGCACTCGGAATGGATTTTTTGGAGCTACAGGAGTCCAATTGGCGCGCTCTCAATTGGGTTAGACAGTAGACATCCAGGGCTTTCCAGGAATATATAATAGTTCATGTTCCATTCTGGCGTTAAACGCCAGAAACAAGTTACAAGTTGGAGTTAAACGCCCAAAACAGGTTACAACCTGGCGTCTAACTCCAGAAATAGCCTATGCACATGTAAAGCTAAAAGCTCAGCCCCAGCACACACCAAGTGGGCCCCAGAAGTAGACTTCTGCACTATCTATCTCAGTTTACTTATTTTCTGTAAACCTAGGTTACTAGTTTGGTATTTAAACAACTTTTAGAGATTTATTTTGTACCTCATGACATTTTAGATCTGAACTTTGTATTTTTGACGGCATGAGTCTCTAAACTCCATTGTTGGGGGTGAGGAGCTCTACTGTGTCTCGATGAATTAATGCAATTATTTATGTTTTTCATTCAACACGCTTGTTTCTATCTAAGATATTCATTCGCACTTCAATATGATGAATGTGATGATCTGTGACACTCATCACCATTCTCAACCTATGAACGCGTGCCTCACAACCACCTCCGTTCTACATTAGATTGAATGAGTATCTCTTAGATTCCTTAATCAGAATCTTCATGGGATAAGCTGGAATCCATTGGCAACATTCTTGAGAATCCAGAAGGTCTAAACCTTGTCTGTGGTATTCCGAGTAGGATCCAGGGATTGAATGATTGTGACGAGCTTCAAACTCACAAGGGTTGGGCGTACTGACATACGTAAAAGGATTAATGGATCCTATTCTAGCATGAGTGAGAACCGACAGATGATTAGCCGTGCGGTGACAGTGCACCTGGACCATTTTCACTGAGAGGACGGATGGTAGCCATTGACAACAGTGATCCCCCAACACACGACTTGCCATAAGAGGAACCTTGCGTGCGTGAAGAAGAAGACAGGGGGAAAGCATAGATTCAGAAGACAAAGCATCTCCAAAACTCCAATATATTCTCCATTACTACATAACAAGTTTTATTTAATCCATGCTTTTTGTTTACTACCAATCAAAACTGAGAATTATTATTATCTTGTCTAAGAGTTACAAGATAACCATAGCTTGCTTCAAGCCGACAATCCCATGGGATTCGACCCTTACTCACGTAAGGTATTACTTGGACGACCTAGTGCACTTGCTGGTTAGTTGTGCAGAGTTGTGAAGAATTGTGATTTCCAATTTTGTGCACCAAGTTTTTGGCACCGTAGCCGGGGATTGTTCGAGTTTGAGCAACTGACGGTGAA
This sequence comes from Arachis hypogaea, assembly GCF_003086295.3. Lineage (NCBI taxonomy): Eukaryota > Viridiplantae > Streptophyta > Magnoliopsida > Fabales > Fabaceae > Arachis > Arachis hypogaea. Next base: position 59,677,881 of record NC_092044.1, on the reverse strand, counting down.
TCTTGTTGCTTAGATTAGGAAAATTTTGTCTATTGGGTCAGAGTCTTTTATTTTCTTTTCAAAAATTTTTCAAAAATATTATTTTTCTTTATTAATTTTTAGTTTTTCTGTGAGTTTAGTGTCATGTTTTAAGTTTGGTGTCAATTGCATGCTTTTCTTTGTCTTTCAATTTTCGAATTGCATGTTCTTTGTTCTTCTTTGATCTTCAAGTTGTTCTTGTCAATTTTTCTTGTTTGATCTTTAGTTTCTCTTGTTCTGTATCTTTTATTGTTTTTCTTGTGCTTTTTCAAAATATCAGTTTTCTAATAAAAAAATATTTTATTTATTAAATACCTTATTAAAACATGTTAAATTTATAGCTCAATTGGCTAGAGTGTTGTGCTTATGTTCTTAGTAATTGGCTATCTTCCTTTTAAAACTTTTTAAAAAATAATTTCTCTTTGATTAAATCTTGTGTCAATTTTTAAGTTTGGTGTTCTCTTGTTAATTTTCCTTTAGTTTTCGAAAATTTTATTGTGGTTTTCTAAAAATTTTAAGTTTGGTATTCTATATTCATGTTCTTGTTGTTGTTGTGAGTCTTCAAAGTGTTCTTGAGTCTTCTTTGTGTTTTGATCTTAAAATTTTTAAGTTTGGTGTTTCTTGGTGTTTTCCCTCCAAAATTTTCGAAAACAAGGAGCATTAGATCTAAAAGTTTTAAGTCTTGTGTCTTTTGTGTGCTTTTCTCTTTCATCATAAAATTCAAAAAAAAAATTTAAAAATTGATTTTCAAAATCTTTTTCTTTCTTTTTATATAATTTTTGAATTTTGGGTCCTAATTTATTATTTTGATTGAAAAATTTTAAGTTTGGTATTTTCTTGTTAAGAAAGTTTCAATCTTTAAAATTTTAAAATCATATCTTTTTCAAAACTTCCTAACTACTTTCTCTCTCTTCAATTTTTTGAAAAGCCTCATCAAAAATTTTCAAAAACCTTTTTTTATTTTATTAATTATTCTAGTTTCCAATTATTATTATTATTATTATTTCAAAAAAAATTTAAAAATATATTTTTAATAATACTAGTTGAATCTCTAATTCACATCATCTCCCTTTCTCCATCATGGACCTAAGTGAAAATGAATAGTCTAGAAGGACTCTGGGGTCATATGCTAACCCCACTACTGCTTTATATGGGAGTAGTATCTGTATACCCTCCATCGGAGTCAGTAGTTTTGAGTTGAATCCTCAGCTCATTATCATGGTGCAGCAAAGTTGCCAGTATTCCAGTCTTCCACAGGAAGAACCTACAGAGTTTCTGACACAGTTTTTACAAATTGCTCACACAGTACATGATAAAGAAGTAGATCAGGATGTCTATAGATTATTACTGTTTTCATTTGCTGTAAAAGACCAAGCTAAGAGGTGGTTAAATAACCAATCTAAGGCTAGCATAAGGACATGGAAACAGCTGTTAGAAAAATTTCTCAATCAATATTTTCCTCCAAAACGGATGACACAGCTAAGGCTGAACATCTAAGGCTTTAAACAAGGAGATAATAAATCTCTTTATGATGCCTGGGAGAGATACAGAAAGATGCTAATAAAATACCCCTTTGAAATGTTTTTAGAGTGAGTGCAGTTAGACATCTTCTATTATGGGCTTATACAGAAGGCTCAGATGTCTTTATACCACTCAGCTGGTGGATCTATACACATGAGAAAGACAATTGAAGAAGCTCAAGAGCTCATTAATACAGTTTCCAGAAATCAGCATCTGTATCTAAGTAGTGAGTCTTCCATGAAAGAAGAGGCTAAAACAGTAACTGCTGAACTCAGTCCTGCAGAATAAGTTACTGAATTCAATCAGCAATTAGATTTTCTAACAAAACAGCTAGCCGAATTCAAGGAGATACTACAAGACACAAGAATGGCTAATATGAATATGGAAGTACAGTTGAAGCAAACAAAACAGCAGTTATCAAAATAAATAATAGAAGAGTGCCAAGCAGTTCAATTAAGAAGTGGGAAAACATTAAATACCTCACTTCAAAGCAACAGGAAGCCAAGAAATGAACAAACTGCTATCCAAAATTCCTCTGAGGACAGTAAGAGCCCAGAGAGGAATAATTCTGGCGCTCAAGCACCAGAAAAGGGTGAAAAGCTAGCGTTAGACGCCCAACCCATGCTCAGTTCTGGCGTTCAAACGCCAAAAACAGGCAAGGAGTTGGCATTAAACGCCCAATGGAAGCTTAGTTCTGCGTTCAAACGCCAAAAACAGGTAAGGAGTTGGCGTCCAATGCCAATCCAGCTTCCAACCCTGGCATTCAAATGCCAGTGGGGGATCAGACACATACAAGTGCTGATAGCAACCCCTCTAAAAAGGCTTCTTCAACCACTTTTGTAGGAAATAAACCTGCAACAACTAAGGTTGAGGAATACAAAGCCAAAATTCCTTATCCTCAAAAACTCTGCCAAGCGGAACAGGAAAAGTAATTTGCCTGCTTTGCAGACTATCTCAGGACTCTTGAAATAAAGATTCCATTTACAGAAGCACTTGAGCAAATACCCTCTTATGCTAAGTTCATGAAAGAGATCTTAAGTCATAAGAAGGATTGGAGAGAAACTGAAAAAGTTTACCTCACTGAAGAATGCAGTGCAGTCATTTTGAAAACCTTACCAGAAAAGCTTAAGGATCCTAGAAGCTTTATGATACCATGCACATAGAGGGAACTATGATGCATGAAAACTTGTCTCTCAACAAATTTCCCTTCGGCAAGTATACCAAATTATCGTCAAGTAAAACTCAAAATAGAGTGAGGTCGAATCCCACAAGGATTGATTGGTCAAGCAACTTTAGTTAGAAGAATACGCTAATTGAGCTAAACATAATTTAGATTGAGAACTTGTAGGAAATTAAATGACTGGAAAGTAAATAATAGAAATTAAAGTGCAGAATCTTAAATGGGGATTTGGGGTAATGTGCATGAAATTAAATGGCAGAAAGTAAAGAGAATGGGTAAGATCAGAAATGGGGAAATCATTGGGTTCAGGAGATGTTGCATTCTCCGGATCAAGTTCATTCTCATCTCTTCCTTAATCAATGCATTCATTGATCTCCTTGGCAATCTTAAGTGATCGGATCCCAATTCCTTGGCAATCCAATCTCTCTAAGCTTGAACAATTGCCCAATTCCTTGATTTAATTGCTCATGGGAAGAGATGAAGTGTGGTCACTGATTATACCACATGTATTTCCAAATCAAAGTATTGGGAGGATTACATGTCACTATATCCGCCCAAACCCCAATTTGGTCCTACATGAGAAAGCATTTCTAGCATGATCTCCTCATCCCTTTTCCAAGGCTCAAAGGAGATCCAATTAGGGAGAGTTTCTTTTCCAAGACAACTAACTAATTGAATTAAGATCGAAAGCTTTCTAGTAAGATCAAGAGAAAAGAAAGAAGAAGAAGAATGAAGACTATAATTGATCCATCAAATTACAACAGAGCTCCCTAACCCAATAAAAGGGGTTTAGTTGTTCATAGCTCTACAAATGAAAAATGGCAGAAAAGAAGAATTCATGCTAAAAGTGCAGAAAAGTAAATCTATAGAGAGTAGTTCCCAAAAGTGCCAAGCTTCTCTATAGTTCAAAACTACTCTTATATATACTACTCCTCTTGATCTTCTAGTGTGTTCTTCAAGTCTTGGATGTGGCCTCTGGATCTTGAGTTGAAGCAGTTCTCATCTTTAGTGGGCCTAGCTTGCAGAGAAATATGAATTAAGGCTTGGGTTTTTAGTGAGATTAACGTTGAGTGCCATTGTGGGTTCGAGAACGTTAATGGTATTCACTTTTTCCACTAACGTTCCAACCTTATATACCCACGTTAACTCCAACGTTAGTGGTCTTAACGTGACCACTAACGTTGCCTTTTCAATTTTTGGCCAACGTTATTGGGACTCACTTTTCCCAATAACGTTGGCTTGTACCACTTCGCGAACGTTAGTGGGAATCACTTTTCCCATTAACTTTGCTTGATGCCTTTTGTTCCTACGTTAGAGTTCACGTTAGTATAGCTAACGTGACTCTTAACGTAGGTGTGTTTCACCTTCGAGAGCGTTAGTGACACTCACCTTTGTCACTAACGCTCCAAATGCCCAATTTTTCTACGTTGGAACTCACATTAACTAAGTTAACATGGCTCTTAACGTAGTAGTGATGCCATCTTCCAATGTTAGTGACAAAAGTGAGTGTCACTAACGTTGGCTCTTTGATCTCAACTCCACATCAACTTTCACGTTAATGGTCTTAACGTGAAAATTAACGTAGGCAATGCTAGTTGGTCCAACGTTAGTGACAAAAGTGAGTGTCACTAACGTTGGCTTTTGTTTTCCTCTTCCACATTAGAGTTCATGTTAACTAAGTTAAATTTCTTAAGGTGGATCATTGCCAAGTTTTCCAATGTTAGTGGTGTTCACTTTTACCACTAACGTTGGACGAAAACGTTATTGGTGTTCACATTTTCTCTTAACGTTGGAGTACCCTTTTTCTTCTACGTTAACTACCACGTTAACTTAGTTAACGTGGCAAGTAACGTGAGCTTTGGATGGCTTCGCAAGATTATTGGTGATCACTTTTCTCATTAACGTTGCAAGCTTTTCACCATTCCACGTTAGTGTTCACGTTAACTAGGTTAACGTGAAGACTAACGTGGTTCTTCCTTACTTCCTTTGCCCTGAAATCAAGCAATTAAAGTGCATCAAAGCTCTAGCAAAAGTCATGAGATTATGCATCATCAATTTATCATGCAATTCTAGCAAAATACTCATGAAATTATGCAAAGTTCACAAAAAGTTGCTTGAATCAAGGTGTAAGTGTAATTTCATCCAAAACTTGCCTTATTCACTAAGAAAATGCATGAAACTATCGTAAAACAGTAAAGAAAAGGTCAGCGAAATGGCCTAGATGCCCTGGCATCATACTAGTACCAAGAGAGCTCTATGTGATCTTGGGGCAAGTATCAACCTAGTACCTGCATCCACTATCAGAAAGCTTGGCTTGGCAGAAGAAGTCAAACCAACCAGGATCTATCTTCAACTTGCTGATGGCTCCATTAAATACCCATGAGGCATGATTGAGGATGTGATTGTCACAGTTGGGCCATTTGCATTCCCCACTGATTTTGTAGTGCTAGAGATGGAGGAGCACAAGAGTGCAACTCTCATCGTAGGAAGACCTTTCCTAGCAACTGGACGAACCCTCATTGATGTCGAAAAAAGGGAAGTGACCCTGAGAGTCAATGAGGATGAGTTCAGGCTGAATGCTGTTGAAGTAATGAAGCATCCAGACACATCAAATGACTGCATGAGTGTTGATGTTATTGACTCCCTAGTAGAGGAGATCAATATGGCTGAGTGTCTCGAGTCAGAGCTAGAGAATATCTTTAAAGATGTTCAGCCTGATTTGGAGGAATCAGAGAGAATAATAAAACCTCTGAAAACCCCTCAGAAAGGGGAGAAACCTCCTAAACCCGAGCTCAAACCATTGCCACCATCCCTGAAATATGCATTTCTCGGAGAAGGTGACACTTTTACTGTAATCATAAGCTCTGCCTTAGAGCCATAGGAAGAGGAAGCACTAATTCAAGTGCTAGGGACACACAAGACAGCTCTTGGGTGGTCCATCAGTGATCTTAAGGGCATTAGCCCAGCCAGATGCATGCACAAGATCCTATTGGAGGATGATGCTAAGCCAGTGGTTCAACCACAGAGGCAGCTGAATCAAGCTATGAAGGAGGTGCTGCAGAAGGAGGTCACTAAATTACTAGAGGCTGGGATTATTTATCCTATTTCTGATAACCCCTGGGTGAGCCATGTCCAAGTTGTCCCCAAGAAAGGAGGCATGACAGTGGTTCATAATGAAAAGAATGAACTGGTTCCTACAAGAACAATTACAGGGTGGCGCATGTGTATTGACTACAGAAGACTCAATATAGCCACCAGAAAGGATCATTTTCCTTTACCATTCATAGACCAGATGCTAGAAAGACTAGCAGGTCATAATTACTACTGCTTTCTGGATGGCTATTCAGGTTACAACCAGATTGTAGTAGATCCCCAGGATCAAGAGAAAACAACATTCACATGTCCATCTGGAGTGTTTGCTTACAGAAGGATGCCATTTGGTCTGTGTAATGCACCTGCAACCTTTCAAAGGTGCATGCTCTCTATTTTCTCTAATATGGTGGAAAATTTTCTGGAAGTCTTTATAGATGACTTCTCAGTATTTGGAGACTTATTCAGCTCCTGTCTTGACCATCTGGCACTTGTTTTAAAAAGGTGCCAAGAGACCAACCTAATTTTAAATTGGTAAGAATGTCACTTTATGGTGACTGAAGGAATTGTCCTTGGGCACAAAATTTCGGACAAAGGAATAGAGGTGGATCAAGCTAAGGTGGAGGTAATTGAAAAATTACCACCACCTGCCAATGTTAAGGCAATCAGAAGCTTTTTGGGGCATGCAGGATTCTACAGAAGGTTTATAAAGGATTTTTCAAAACTTGCAAAACCTCTGAGTAACCTGGTAGCTGCTGACACACTATTTATCTTTGATAAGGAGTGTCTGCAGGTGTTTGAGACTCTGAAAGCTAAGCTGGTCACAGCACTAGTCATCTCTGCACCAGACTGGACATTACCATTTGAATTAATGTGTGATGCCAGTGATCATGCCATTGGTACAGTGTTGCGACAGAGGCATGACAAGCTTCTGCACGTCATTTATTATGCCAGTCGTGTTCTAAATGATGCGCAGAAGAACTACACAACCATAGAAAAGGAATTGCTTGTAGTGGTTTATGCCATTGATTGTGTACACTGACCATGCTGCTCTTAAATATCTACTCAAAAAGTAGGATTCAAAACCTAGACTCATAAGATGGGTGTTGCTTCTACAAGAGTTTGATATAGAAATAAGAAAAAGAAAAGGGACAGAGAATCAAGTAGCAGATCACCTGTCCCGAATAGAACCAGTAGAAGGGGCGTCCCTCCCTCTTACTAAGATATCTGAAACCTTTCCGGATGAGCAACTCTTTGCCATCCAGGAAGTACCATGGTTTGCAGACATTGCAAACTACAAGGCTGTGAGATTGAGTATAGTAGGCAGCAATAAAAGAAATTGATCTCAGATGCAAAGTACTATCTGTGAGATTCATACCTAAAGAGTATAGTAGGCATTGCCATGGATCACAGTATAAAGGACATTTTGGATGTGAGCGAACAGCCACGAGAGTCCTCCAATGTGGCTTCTACTGGCCTACTCTCTGTAAAGACTCCTGAGAGTTTGTACGTAATTGTGACAGTTGCCAAAGATCTGGCAATCTGCCTCACGGTTATGCCATGCCTCTACAAGGGATCTTGGAGATTGAGTTGTTTGATGTATGGGGTATGGACTTCATGGGACCTTTCCCATCGTCATACTCAAACACCTATATTCTGGTGGTAGTGGATTATGTATCCAAATGGGTGGAGGCTATTGCAACACCCACTAATGATACTAAGACAGTGCTGAAATTTCTCCAGAAACGTATCTTCAGCAGATTTGGTGTCCCTAGAGTACTAATCAGTGATGGGGGCGCTCATTTCTGCAATAAACAGCTTTACTCTGCTATGGTTAGATATGGAGTTAGCCATAGGGTGGCAACTCCATATCATCCACAGACAAATGGGCAGCTGAAGTCTCTAATAGAGAACTTAAAAGAATCTTGGAATGGACTGTGATTAACCGTAGAATGGATTGGGCAAGAAGCTTGGATGATGCTCTGTGGGCATACGGAACAGCATTCAAGACTCTCATAGGGACCTCTCCATACCAGCTTGTGTATGGAAAGGCCTGTCACTTGCCAGTGGAACTGGAACACAAGGCTTATTGGGCAACCAGATTCCTAAACCTTAATGCCAAGTTAGCTGGAGAAAAATGATTGCTCCAGTTAAATGAGCTAGAGGAATTCAAACTTAATGCTTTTGAAAATGCAAAACTTTACAAAGAGAAAGCAAAAAGATGGCATGATAAGAAGCTGTCGTCCAGAGTCTTTGAGCCAGGGAAGAAAGTTCTGCTGTTTAATTCTAGGCTTAGATTATTCCCCATGATGTTGAAATCCCGGTGGAGAGGACCATATGTGATTACAGGTGTATCACCATATGGATATCTAGAGCTTCAGGATAATGACTCTAACAAAAAATTCATTGTTAATGGACAGAGAGTCAACCATTATCTTGAAAGCAATTTTGAGCAAGAATGCTCAAAACTGAGACTTGATTAAAGCTCAGTAATAGTCTAGCTAAAGACAATAAAGAAGCGCTTACAGGGAGGCAACCCAGCCATTAACAAAGCTTATTTGTTAATTAAATGATCATTTTACGAGTTCATATTAATTATCTTCAAGGTAAAGCATAAATTGCATGAGTTCACAGAGTTACAGAAGGATTCAGAGGATAAAACAGCAAAAAAAAGCTCACTGGCATGAAAACGCCAGTAAAAGCTATTTTGGGCGTTTAACGCCAGTAGGGATAGCCATTTGGGCATTAAACGCCAGAATGGATACCATTCTGGGCGTTTAACGCCAGATTTGCAGCATCCTTGGCGTTCAGAAAAACGCCCAGTGATAAAGGATTTTCTGGCGTTTAACGGCAGCCAGAAGCTACAGATGGGTGCTAAGCGCCCAAAACATGCAGCAGTTGGGCATTTAACGCCAGGATTATCGGGAGAGGGTAACTTCATTTTCACTTCAAATTTTTTCCATTTTTCATGTTTCAATTCATGATTTCTTGCATAAACATGTTACAAACTCTCATCTTTCAACTTCAATTTCGAAAAATTTTAATCCTAAACATATTTCTTAATTTTTCTTCAATATCTTTTCAAACCTTTTTCAAAACTCATTGATCTTTTTGAATTCTTTTCAAATCTTTTTAAATTCTTCTCAAATCTTTTTTAATCATCATATCTTCTTTTCAAAATTCAGATTTATCTTTTTCAAATATCTTTCATATCTTTTCAATTTTAAATTACATATTTTTCCTATCATACTTATCTTTTACAAATCATATCTTCTATCCTATCTTTTTCAAAAATTTTCGAAAACCCACCCCCCTCACTTTAAATCCGCATTCGGCCTCCGTCCTCTTCTCCATCATTCGAACTTGGCTCTCCCTCTATCCCTCTCCTTTCCTTTCTTTTGCTTGAGGACAAGCAAACCTCTAAGTTTGGTGTGTTTATCCATGATCACTAAGCCAATACCCACTAATATCATGGCTCCTAAGGGAAAACAAACCACTCCAAGAGGCAAGAAAGAGAATTGATGAGCGGATAATTTATACGCTTTTTGGCATTGTTTTTAGGTAGTTTTTAGTAAGTTCAAGCTACTTTTAGGGATGTTTTCATTAGTTTTTATGTTAAATTCATATTTCTGGACTTTACTATGATTTTGTGTGTTTTTCTGTAATTTCAGGTAATTTCTGGCTGAAATTGAGGGACTTGAGCAAAACTCTGAAAAAGACTGACAAAAGGACTGCTGATGCTGTTGGAATCTGACCTCCCTGCACTCAAAATGGATTTTTTGGAGCTACAGAACTCCAAATGGAAAGTAGACATCCAGAGCTTTCCAGCAATATATAATAGTCCATACTTTATTCGGGAATTGACACCGTAAACTGGTGCTCAACGCCAGTTCCATGCTGCTGTCTAGAGTCAAACGCCAGAAACACGTCCCGACCCGGAGTTGAACGCCAGAAACACGCTATAACTCGGCGTTCAACTCCAAAAGAAGCCTCAGCTCGTGGATAGATCAAGCTCAACCCAAACACACACCAAGTGGGCCTTGGAAGTGGATTTATGCATCAATTACTTACTCATGTAAACCCTAGTAGCTAGTCTAGCATAAATAGGATAATTTACTATTGTATTGGACATCTTTTGATCACTTTAGATCTTAGGATCATCTTGGGATGATTAGTTCTCAGATCATGGGGGCTGGCCATTCGGCCATGCCTGGACCTTTCACTTATGTATTTTCAACGGTGGAGTTTCTACACACCATAGATTAAGGGTGTGGAGCTCTGCTGTACCTCAAGTTTCAATACAATTACTATTACTTTCTATTCAATTCTCTTTTATTCTTATTCCAAGATATACGTTGCACTTCAACTTGATGAATGTGATGATCCGTGACACTCATAATCATTCTCACCTATGAACGCGTATGACTGACAACCACTTCCGTTCTACCTTAGGCGGGGCGCATATCTCTTAGATTCCCCAACAGAATCTTTATGGTATAAGCTAGATAGCTAGCGGCATTCATGGGAATCCGGAAAGTCTAACCTTGTCTGTGGTATTCCGAGTAGGATTCCGGGAATCTGGAAAGTCTAACCTTGTTTGTGGTATTTCGAGTAGGATTCCTGTATTGAATGACTGTGACGAGCTTCAAACTCCTGAAGGCTGGGCGTTAGTGATAGACACAAAAGAATCAAGGGATTCTATTCCAACCTGATTGAGAACCGACAGATGATTAGCCGTGCTGTGACAGAGCATAGGACCATTTTCACTGAGAGGATGGGATGTAGCCATTGACAACGGTGATGCCCTATATACAGCTTGCCATGGAAAGGAGTAAGAAGGATTGGATGAATGTAATAAGAAAGTAGAGATTCAAGAGGAGCACAGCATCTCCATACACCTATCTGAAATTCCCCCTATTGATTTACATAAGTATTTCGATCTTATTTTATTTTCTGTTTATTATTTATTTTTGAACTTATCATAAACCATTTAATCTGCCTAACTGAGATTTACAAGGTAACCATAGCTTGCTTCATACCAACAATCTCTGTGGAATCGACCCTTACTTACGTAAGGTATTACTTGGATGACCCAGTACACTTGCTGGTTAAGTTGAACGGAGTTGTGACCACACATAGTTGTAAACCATGGTATTGGCATCATGTTTCTGGCGCCATTGCCAGGGAAAGAAAAAGCAATGAATTTTACAAAATGCAATAACATATGAATCACAATTTCATCCACCAAGTTTTTGGCGCCGTTGCCGGGGATTGTTCGAGTATGGACAACTGACGGTTCATCTTGTTACTCAGATTAGGTAATTTTCTTTTCAAAAAGTTTTCAAAAATTTTTCAAAATTTTTCTTTTCTTTTTCATTTTTTTTCCAAAAATATTTTCGAAAAAAATTAATAAAAATCCAAAAAAAATCATAAAATCATAAAAACCAAAAATATTTTGTGTTTCTTGTTTGAGTCTTGAGTCAATTTTTAAGTTTGGTGTCAATTGCATGCTTTAAAAATTTTTCTTGCATTTTTCGAAAATTCCATGCATTCATAGTGTTCTTCATGATCTTCAAGTTGTTCTTGACAAGTCTTCATGTTTGATCTTGATGATTTCTTGTTTTGTGTTGTTTGTTGTTTTTCTTGTGCATTTTTCGTTTGTTAGAGTCCATGCATTAAAGATTTCTAAGTTTGGTGTCTTGCATGTTTTCTTTGCATAAAAAAAAAATTTCAAAAATATGTTCTTGATGTTCATCATAATCTTCAAAGTGTTCTTGGTGTTCATCTTGACATTCATAGTGCTCTTGCATGCATCATGTGTTTTGATCCAAAATTTTTAAGTTTTGGGTCATGTTTGTGTTTTTCTCTCTCATAATTAAAAATTCAAAAAAATAAAAAATATATCTTTTCCTTTTTTCTCTCCAAATTTTCGAAATTTTGGGTTGACTTGGTCAAAAATTTTTAAAATTAGTTGTTTCTTACAAGTCAAGTCAAAATTTTAATTTTAAAAATCTTATCTTTTTAGATTCTTTTTCAAATTATTTTCAAAATCTTTTTCTTATTTTTATATCATATTTTCAAAAATATGCTAACAATTAATGTGATTGGTTCAAAAATTTGAAGTTTGTTACTTTCTTGTTAAGAAAGGTTCAATCTTTAAATTCTAGAAGCTTATCTTGTAGTTTCTTGTTAGTTAAGTCATTTTAAAAATTAAATCTTTTTCAAAATGCCTTTTTCTTAAAAATCTTATCTTTTTATCTTATCTTTTTCAAAATTTTATCTTTTTCAAAATTTGATTTTAAAATATCTTTTCTATCTTCCTATCTTCTTATCTTTTTAAAATTAAAAACTTCAAATCTTTTTCAATCAACCAACTAACTTTTTGTTTGTTTCTTATCTTTTTCAAAACCAACTAACTACTTCTCCCTCCCTAATTTCGAAAATATCTCATCTCTTTTTCAAAAATTCTTTTTTGTTTTAAATTTTAATTTTAATCTTATCTTATCTCTAATTTTCAAAAATTACTAACACCTTTTTAAAATTATTTTCGAATTCTCCCTCTCTTTTCTTATTCTATTTAATTAATTATTTACTAACACTTCTCTTCACCTCTCTTCATCTAAATATCCGAACCCATTCTTCTTCACTCTCCTCCCCTTTCTTCTTCTACTAACATAAAGGAATCTCTATACTGTGACATAGAGGATTCCTCTTCTTTTCTTGTTTACTTCTCTCTCATATGAGCAGGAACAAGGACAAAAGCACTCTTGTTGAAGCTGATCCTGAACCTGAAAGGACTCTGAAGAGGAAACTAAGAGAAGCTAAATTACAACAATCTAGAAGCAACCTTTCAGAAATTTTCGAACAAGAGAAGGAGATGGCAGCCGAACCCAATAATGATAATGCAAGGAGGATGCTTGGTGACTTTACCAAACCCACGTCCAAATTTGATGGAAGAAGCATCTCCATTCCTACCATTGGAGCGAATAATTTTGAGCTGAAACCTCAGCTAGTTGCCTTAATGCAACAAAACTGCAAGTTTTATGGACTTCCATCTGAAGATCCTTATCAGTTTTTAACTGAGTTCTTGCAGATCTGTGAGACTGTTAAGACGAATGGAGTAGATCCTGAAGTCTATAGGCTCATGCTTTTACCTTTTGCTGTAAGAGACAGAGCTAGAATCTGGTTGGACTCACAACCTAAAGATAGCCTGGACTCTTGGGAGAAGCTGGTCACGGCTTTCTTGGATAAATTCTTTCCTCCTTAAAAGCTGAGCAAGCTTAGAGTGGATGTTCAGACCTTCAAACAAAAAGATGGTGAATCCCTCTATGAAGCTTGGGAAAGATACAAGCAGTTGACCAAAAGGTGTCCATCTGACATGTTTTCATAATGGACCATATTAGATATATTCTATTATGGTCTATCTAAGTTTTCGAAAATGTCATTGGACCATTCTGCAGGTTGATCTATTCACCTAAAGAAAACGCCTGAAGAGGCTCAAGAACTCATTGACATGGTTGCAAATAACCAATTCATGTACACTTCTGAGAGGAATTCCGTGAATAATGGGACACCTCAGAGGAAGGGAGTTCTTGAAATTGATGCTCTGAATACCATATTGGCTCAGAACAAAGTGTTGACTCAGCAAGTTAACATGATTTCTCAAAGTCTGAATGGATGGCAAAATGCATCCAACAGTACTAAAGAGGCAGCTTCCGAAGAAGCTTATGATCTTGAGAACCCTGTAATAGTAGAAGTAAATTACATGGGTGAACCTTATGGAAACACCTATAATTCATCATGGAGAAATCATCCAAATTTCTCATGGAAGGATCAACAAAAGCCTCAACAAGGCTTTAACAATGGTGGAAGCAATAGGCTGAGCAATAGCAAGCCTTTTCCATCATCTTCTCAGCAACAGACAGAGAATTCTGAACAAAACACTTCTAATTTAGCCAATCTGATCTCTGATCTATCAAAGGCCACCTTTAGTTTCATGAGTGAAACAAGATCCTCCATCAGAAATCTAGAGGCACAAGTGGGCCAGCTGAGTAAGAAAGTCATTGAAACTCCTCCCAGTATTCTCCCAAGCAATACAGAAGAGAATCCAAAAGGAAAGTGCAAGGCCATTGATATAATCAATATGGCCGAATGCACAAGGGAGGAGAAGGACGAAAATCCTAGTGAGGAAGACCTCCTGGGACGTCTCTCAAGCAAGAAGGAGTTTCCTATTAAGAATCCAAAGGAATCTGAGGCTCATATAGAGACCATAGAGATTCCATTAAATCTTCTTCTGCCATTCATGAGCTCTGAAGACTATTCTTCCTCTGAAGAGGATGAAGATGTGACTGGAGAGCAAGTTGCTCAATATTTAGGAGCTATCATGAAGCTGAATGCCAAGTTGTTTGGTAATGAGACTTGGGAAAGTGAACCTCCCTTGCTCATTGGTGAACTAGACACCTGGATTCAGAAAATTTTACCTCAAAAGAGACAAGATCCTGGCAAGTTCTTAATACCTTGTACCATAGGCACCATGACCTTTGAAAAAGCTCTATGTGATCTGGGTCAGGGATAAATCTTATGCCACTCTCTGTAATGGAGAAGCTGGGGATCATTGAGGTACAACCTGCCTTGTTCTCATTACAATTGGCAGACAAGTCATTAAAACAAGCTTATGGAGTAGCAGAGGACGTGTTAGTAAAGGTTGAAGGCCTTTACATCCCTGCTGATTTCATAATATTAGACACTGGGAAGGAAGAGGATGAATGCATCATTCTTGGAAGACCTTTCCTAGCTACAGCAGGAGCTGTGATAGATGTCAACAGAGGTGAATTAGTCCTTCAATTGAATGGGGACTACCTGGTGTTTAAAGCACATAGCCATCCCTCTGTGACAAAAGAGAGTGAGCACAAAGAGCTTCTCTCAGCTCAGAGTCAAGAAGAGCCCCCACAGTCAAACTCTAAGTTTGGTGTTGGGAGGCCACAACCAACACTAAGTTTGGTGTTAAGACCCCATATCCAAACTCTAAGTTTGGTGTTGGGACTATACAACATTGACCTGATCACCTGTGAGGCTCCATGAGAGCCCACTGTCAAGCTAATGACATTAAAAGAGCGCTTGTTGGGAGGCAACCCAATTTTATTTATCTAATTTTAATTTTATTGTTATTTTGTGTTTTATTAGGTACATGATCATGCGGAATGACGAAAAAATATAAAAATTAAAACAAAATAAAAAAACAGCAGAAGAAAAATCAAACCTTGGAGGGAAGACAGACTGGCGTTCAACGCCAGTAAGAAGCATCTGGCTGGTGTTCAACGCCAGAACAGAGCATGAATCTGGTGCTGAACGCCAGAAACAAGCAACATTCTGGCGTTTGAATGCCAAGAATGTGCCTTGAGGAAAGCTGGCGCTGAACGCCAGCAACAAGCATGGAACTGGCGTTCAACGCCAGAAACATGCACATGGGCGTTGAACGCCCAGAGTGTGCATCATCTCGGCGTTTAAACGCCAGAATGGTGTGCAAAGGCATTCTACATGCCTAATTGGTGCAGGGATGCAAATCCTTGACATCTCAGGATCTGTGAACCCCACAGGATCATCTCAGGATCTGTGGACCCCATAGGATCCCTACCTAACATATTCTCCCCTCTTCCCAACAACTTCAATCTCTAAATCTCTCCTCCCAATAAACACTCTTCCCCAAAACCCTTCACCAATCACCTCAATCTCTCTTCCCAATTACCCCCTTCACCACTCACATCCATCCACTCTTCCCCATAAACCCCACCTACCTTCAAAATTCAAAAACACTTTCCCACCCAAACCCACCTAACATGGCCGAACCTACCCTCTCCCCTTTCCCTATATATACCCTTCCATTCTACTTCATTTTCCCACAACACAAACCCCCTCTTCTATACCTTGGCCGAATCCTTACACTCCTCACTCTCCTCCATATTTTTGTCTTCTTCTTCTTCTCTTCTTTCTTCTCTTGCTCGAGGGCGAGCAATATTTTAAGTTTGGTGTGGTAAAAGCATAAGCTTTTTTGTTTTTCCATTACCATCAATGGCACCTAAGGCCGGAGAATCCTCTAGAAAAGGAAAAGGGAAGACAAAAGCTTCCACCTCCGAGTCATGGGAGATGGAAAGATTCATCTCCAAAAGCCATCAAGACCCACTTCTATGATGTTGTGGCAAAGAAGAAGGTGATCCCTGAGGTCCCTTTCAAGCTCAAGAAAAATGAGTATCCGGAGATCCGACATGAGATCCGAAGGAGAGGTTGGGAAGTCCTAACCAACCCCATGCAACAAGTCGGAATCTTAATGATTCAAGAGTTCTATGCCAATGCATGGATCACTAGGAACCATAATCAAAGTATGAACCCAAGTCCAAAGAATTATCTCACAATGGTTCGGGGGAAATACTTAGATTTTAGTCCGGAGAATGTGAGGTTGGCGTTCCACTTTCCCATGATGCAAGGAGATGTACGCCCCTACACTAGAAGGGTCAACTTTAATCAAAGGTTGGACCAAGTCCTAATGGACATATGTGTGGAAGGAGCTCAATGGAAAAGAGACTCCAAAGGTAAGCCAGTTCAACTAAGAAGACTAGACCTCAAGCCTGTGGCTAGAGGATGGTTGGAGTTCAGTCAACGCTCCATCATTCCCACTAGCAACCGATCTGAAGTTACTGTAGATCGGGCCATCATGATTCATAGCATCATGATTGGAGAGGAAGTAGAAGTTCATGAAGTCATCTCCAATGAAATCTACAAAATAGCCGAAAAGCCTTCCACCATGGCAAGGCTAGCTTTTCCTCACCTTATTTGCCATCTATGTTACTCAGCTGGAGTTATCATAGAAGGAGACATCTCCATTGAGGAGGATAAGCCCATCATCAAGAAGAGGATGGAGCAAGCAAGAGAGACCCTCCACGGATCTCAAGAGATGCATGAGGAAGCTCATCATCAAGAAATTCCTGAGATGCCTCAAGGGATGCACTTTCCTCCCAACAACTATTGGGAACAACTCAACACTTCCTTAGAAGATTTGAGCTACAATGTGGAACAATTAAGGGTGGAACATCATGAGCACTCCATCATTCTCCATGAAATAAGAGAAGATCAAAGAGCAATGAGGGAGGAGCAACAAAGGCAAGGAAGGGACATAGAAGAGCTTAAGGACATTGTTGGTCCTTCAAGAAGAAGACGCCACTAAGGTGGATTCATTCCTTGTTCTTATTTCTTTCTGCTTTTCGGTTTTTATGTTGTGTTCATTTATGTTTTGTGTCTCTATTTCATGATCATTAGTGTTTAGTAACTATGTCTTAAAGTTATGAATAATTCCATTAATCCTTCACCTCTCTTAAATGAAAAATGTTTTTAATCAAAAGAACAAGAAGTACATGAATTTCGAATTTATCCTTGAATTTAGTTCAAGTATATTGATGTGGTGACAATACTTTTTGTTTTCTAAATGAATGCTTGAACAGTGCATATTTTTGATCTTGTTGTTTATAAATGTTAAAACTGTTGGCTCTTGAGAGAATGATGAACAAAGAGAAATGTTATTGACAATCTAAAAAATCATGAAAATTGATTCTTGAAGCAAGAAAAAGCAGTGAAAAGTAAAAAGCTTGCGAAAAAAATGGCGAAAAAAATTAGAAAGAAAAAGAAAAAGCAAGCAGAAAAAGCCAATAGCCCTTAAAACCAAAAGGCAAGGGTAAAAAGGATCCAAGGCTTTGAGCATCAATAGATAGGAGGGCCCAAGGAAATAAAATCCAGACCTAAGCGGCTAAATCAAGCTGTCCCTAATCATGTGCTTGTGTCATGCAGGTCCAGGTGAAAAGCTTGAGACTAAGTGGTTAAAGTCGTGATCCAAAGCAAACGAGTGTGCTTAAGAGCTCTGGACACCTCTAACTGGGGACTCTAGCAAAGCTGAGTCACAATCTGAAAAGGTTCACCCAGTCATGTGTTTGTGGCATTTATGTATCCGGTGGTAATACTGGAAAACAAAGTGCTTAGGGCCACGGCCAAGACTCATAAAAGTAGCTGTGTTCAAGAATCAACATACTTAACTAGGAGAATCAATAACACTATCTGAAATTCTAAGTTCCTAGAGATGCCATTCATTCTAAACTTCAAAGGAAAAAGTGAGATGCCAAAACTGTTCAAAAGCAAAAAGCTACAAGTCCCGCTCATCTAATTAGAATTAATATTCATTGATATTTTGGAATTTATAGTATATTCTCTTCTTTTTATCCTATTTGATTTTCAGTTGCTTGGGGACAAGCAACAATTTAAGTTTGGTGTTGTGATGAGCGGATAATTTATACGCTTTTTGGCATTGTTTTTAGGTAGTTTTTAGTAAGTTCAAGCTACTTTTAGGGATGTTTTCATTAGTTTTTATGTTAAATTCACATTTCTGGACTTTACTATGAGTTTGTGTGTTTTTCTGTAATTTCAGGTAATTTCTGGCTGAAATTGAGGGACTTGAGCAAAACTCTGAAAAAGACTGACAAAAGGACTGCTGATGCTGTTGGAATCTGACCTCCCTGAACTCAAAATGGATTTTCTGGAGCTACAGAACTCCAAATGGCACGCTATTAACGGCGTTGGAAAGTAGACATCCAGAGCTTTCCAGCAATATATAACAGTCCATACTTTATTTGGGAATTGACGACGTAAACTGGCACTCAACGCCAGTTCCATGCTGCTGTCTGGAGTCAAACGCCAGAAACACGTCACGACCCGGAGTTGAACGCCAGAAACACGCTATAACTCGGCGTTCAACTCCAAAAGAAGCCTCAGCTCGTGGATAGATCAAGCTCAACCCAAACACACACCAAGTGGGCCCCGGAAGTGGATTTATGCATCAATTACTTACTCATGTAAACCCTAGTAGCTAGTCTAGTATAAATAGGATAATTTACTATTGTATTGGACATCTTTTGATCACTTTAGATCTTTGGATCATCTTGGGACGATTAGTTCTCAAATCATGGGGGCTGGCCATTCGGCCATGCCTGGACCTCTCACTTATGTATTTTCAACGGTGGAGTTTCTACACACCATAGATTAAGGGTGTGGAGCTCTGCTGTACCTCAAGTTTCAGTACAATTACTATTACTTTCTATTCAATTCTCTTTTATTCTTATTCCAAGATATACGTTGCACTTCAACTTGATGAATGTGATGATCTGTGACACTCATCATCATTATCACCTATGAACGCGTGTGACTGACAACCACTTCCGTTCTACCTTAGGCGGGGCGCATATCTCTTAGATTCCCCAATAGAATCTTTGTGGTATAAGCTAGATAGATGGCGGCATTCATGGGAATCCAAAAAGTCTAACCTTGTCTGTGGTATTCCGAGTAGGATTCCGGGAATCTGGAAAGTCTAACCTTGTCTATGGTATTCCGAGTAGGATTCCGGTATTGAATGACTGTGATGAGCTTCAAACTCATGAAGGCTGGGCATTAGTGACAGACGCAAAAGAATCAAGGGATTCTATTCCAACCTGATTGAGAACCGACAGATGATTAGCCATGCTGTGACAGAGCATAGGACCATTTTCACTGAGAGGATGGGATGTAACCATTGACAACAGTGATGCCCTACATATAGCTTGCTATGGAAAGGAGTAAGAAGGATTGGATGAATGTAATAAGAAAGTAGAGATTCAAGAGGAGCACAGCATCTCCATACGCCTATCTGAAATTCCCACTATTGATTTACATAAGTATTTCGATCCTATTTTATTTTCTATTTATTATTTATTTTCGAACTTATCATAAACCATTTAATTTGCCTAACTGAGATTTACAAGGTAACCATAGCTTGCTTCATACCAACAATCTCTGTGGGATCGACCCTTACTTACGTAAGGTATTACTTGGATGACCCAGTACACTTGCTGGTTAAGTTGAACGGAGTTGTGACCACACATAGTTGTAAACCATGGTATTGGCATCATGTTTTTGGCGCCATTGCCAGGGAAAGAAAAAGTAATGAATTTTACAAAATGCAATAACATATGAATCACAATTTTGTCCACCAAGAATATTCCAAAACCACTTTGGAATCAAGGGATGTTCTTAACCAAAGAACATTCAGACCGTTACTACAAAATAATGGGTCTAAGGTCAGTGATCCCGGAAGTTAAATTCGATCTGAAAGAAGACGAATATTTGGAGATCCAAGAGCAAATTCGAAACAGGAGCTGGCAAATCCTAGATAATCCTGAAACAAAGGTGGGAAGAAACATGGTTCAGGAATTCTATTATAATCTGTGGCAAACAGACAGACAGAGAATAGCTGAAACCGCCTTCTATGATTTTTGAACTCTGGTCAGAAGGAAGATTGTTCACTTCCACCCTGACAAAATAAGAGAGATGTTCAAGCTGCCTCAACTGCAAGATGACCCAGACTCCTTTAGTAGGAGAATGATGAGAACAAATAAGAGCTTGGACAAAATTCTAGAGGAAATATGCCTCCCTGGAACCAAGTGCACAACCAACACAAAGGGTGTCCCAAACCAACTCAAGAGAGGAGATCTCAAACCAGTCGCCAGAGGCTGGCTGGACTTCATTGGGCGTTCTATACTGCCCACTAGCAACCGCTCTGAAGTCACCATCAAAAGAGCATTTATGATCCATTGTATTATGTTGGGAAAAGAAGTAGAAGTTCATCAGCTGATTTCTTATGAACTTTACACAATTGCAAACAAGAACTCCAAAGATGCCAAACTGGCTTATCCAAGCTTAATCTCTATGCTATGCTATGTAAAGATACTGGGGTAAAGATGGGAGTAAATGAGTATATCTCAATTGAGCAACCAATCACTAAAAAGTCAATGGAAGGACAACAAGTGCAGGACGACGCCATCAAGAGGAAAGCTCAGGAGTTCCTCCCAGAAATCCCTCAAATTGAATACTGGGAGCGTCTTGAAGCATCTGTTACCAAGTTGCAAGAAGCTATGGACCAACTAAAGGAAGAACAGCAAAATCAAAATAGCATGCTTTGCAAACTGCTTGGGGAACAAGAAGAACAAGGGCGTGAACTGAAGGAACTAAAGCGCCAAAAGCTATCTCTTGAAGGGCCAAGCACCCCACAGCCTAAAGGAGCATCCACCTCCCAAAATAAAGGTTGTTGAGTCCTAATCTTAGCTTTAACTCTGTAATAATTATTCTTATTAGGAATTTACCTTAGAAGTTATATATGAGTAGTAGTAATTAGTATCTTTATTTTGATTTTATCTCCAATTAAGCTATAATTTATTTTTCTCATCATCATTAAACATGAATAAAATAGCAGATTTTTAGAATAAGGAGGCAATATTTTTTCGAGTTTTTAATAAGAAAAATTCAAATTATTTATATGTAGTGGCAATACTTTTTGTCTTCTGAATGAATGTCTAAACAGTGCATAATTTTGATAGTGGAGTTTATGAATGTTAAATCTGTTGGCTCTTAAAGGAATGATGAACAAGAAAAATGTTATTGATAATCTGAAAAATCATGAAATTGATTCTTGAAGCAAGAAAAAGCAGTGAAAAACAAAGCTTGCGAAAAAAAAAACAAAAAAAAAACAAAAAAACAAAAGAAAAAGAAAAAGCAAGCAGAAAAAGCCAATAGTCCTTTAAACCAAAAGGCAAGGGTAAAGAGGATCCAAGGCTTTGGGCATCAATGGATAGGAGGGCCTAAAGGAATAAAATACTAGCCTAAGCGGCTAAATCAAGCTGTCCCTAAGCATGTGCTTGTGTCATGAAGGTCCAGGTGAAGAGCTTGAGACTGAGTGGTTAAAGTTGTGATCCAAAGCAAAAGAGTGTGCCTAAGAACTCTAGACACCTCTAACTGGGGACTTTAGCAAAGTTGAGTCCCAATCTGAAAAGGTTCACACAGTTATGTGTCTGTGGCATTTATGTATCTGGTGGTAATACTGGAAAAGAAAATGCTTAGGGTCACAGCCAAGACTCATAAGTAACTGTGTTCAAGAATCAACATACTGAAATAGGAGAACCAATAACATTATCTAAATTCTGAGTTCCTATGGATGCCAATCATTCTGAATTTCAAAGGATAAAGTGAGATGCCAAAACTGTTCGAAAGCAAAAAGCTACTAGTCCCGCTCATCTAATTAGAATCTGAGCTTCACTTAAAACTCTGAGATATTATTGCTTCTTGATTTTTTTTATCCTATTTTATTTATCTAGTTGCTTGGGGACAGGCAATAGTTTATGTTTGGTGGTGTGATGAGCGGATATTTTATACGCTTTTTGGGGGTATTTTCATGTAGTTTTTAGTATGTTCTAGTTAGTTTTTAGTATATTTTTTGTATTTTTTAGGAAAAATTTATATTTCTGGACTTTACTATGAGTTTGTGTATTTCTCTATGATTTCAGGTATTTTCTGGCTGAAATTGAGGGATCTGAGCAAAAATCTAATTCAGGCTGAAAAAAAACTGCTGATGCTGTTGGATTCTGACCTCCCTACACTCGTAATGGATTTTTTGGAGCTAAAGGAGTCCAATTGGTGCGATCTCAATTGGGTTGGAAAGTAGACATCCAGGGCTTTCCAGAAATATATAATAGTTCATGCTTTGCTCGAAGATAAGCAACGTAAACTGGCATTTAACGCCAGTCCATGTTCCATTCTGGTGTTAAACGCCAGAAACAAGTTACAAGTTGGAGTTAAACGCCCAAAACAGGTTACAACCTGGCGTCTAACTCCAGAAACAGCCTATGCACGTGTAAAGCTAAAAGCTCAGCCCCAGCACACACCAAGCGGGCCCCAGAAGTAGATTTCTGCACTATCTATCTCAGTTTACTTATTTTCTGTAAACCTAGGTTACTAGTTTGGTATTTAAACAAATTTTAGAGATTTATTTTGTACCTCATGACATTTTAGATCTGAACTTTGTATTTTTGATGGCATGAGTCTCTAAACTCCATTGTTGGGGGTGAGGAGCTCTGCTGTGTCTCGATGAATTAATGCAATTATTTCTGCTTTTCATTCAACACGCTTGTTTCTATCTAAGATATTCATTCGCACTTCAATATGATGAATGTGATGATCTGTGACACTCATCACGATTCTCAACCTATGAACATGTGCCTGACAACTACCTCCGTTCTACATTAGATTGAATGAGTATCTCTTGGATTCCTTAATCAGAATCTTCGTGGTATAAGCTAGAATCCATTGGTAGCATTCTTGAGAATCCGGAAGGTCTAAACCTTATCTGTGGTATTCCGAGTAGGATTCAGGGATTGAATGACTGTGATGAGCTTCAAACTCACAAGGGTTGGGCGTAGTGACAGATGTAAAAGGATCAATAGATCCTATTCCAGCATGAGTGAGAACCGACACATGATTAGCCGTGCAGTGACAGCGCACATGGACCATTTTCACTGAGAGGACGGATGGTAGCCATTGACGACGGTGATCCCCCAATACACAACTTGCCATAGGAGGAACCTTCCATGCGTGAAGAAGAAGACAGGGGGAAAACAGTGATTCAGAAGACAAAGCATCTCCAAAATTCCAACATATTCTCCATTACTACATAACAAGTATTATTTAATCCATGCTTTTTATTTACTACAAATAAAAACTGAGAATTATTATTATCCTGACTAAGAGTTACAAGATAACCATAGCTTGCTTCACGCCGACAATCTCCGTGGGATTCGACCCTTACTCACGTAAGGTATTACTTGGACGACCCAGTG
Organism: Arachis hypogaea; assembly: GCF_003086295.3. Classification (NCBI taxonomy): domain Eukaryota; kingdom Viridiplantae; phylum Streptophyta; class Magnoliopsida; order Fabales; family Fabaceae; genus Arachis; species Arachis hypogaea. The sequence continues at coordinate 59,654,337 of NC_092044.1, read as the reverse complement.
CACTTGCTGGTTAGTTGTGTGGAGTTGTGAAGAATTGTGATTTCCAATTTTGTGCACCAATATACACCTCCTCAAGATCCCATCAGCACACTTTTTGAACAAATATAGCTTATCCCAGATATAGTATTTGGCATCTTTGATGAGCTTTCTCCTCATGTGTTTGTTAATGTTGGTTGGTAGTTCCCCAATTGCTTTGAAATTGGCTATGTTTGCAAACCAAGGGGTCTCTCGGATCATCATCAATTGCTCATGAGGAAAGCTTTTGTTCACTACAAGATGGTGTGATCCTTCTTCTTCTTGTGGAATTCTTAAGAGGTGGTCAGCTACTTTGTTCTCTGCTCCACTCTTCTCTTTAATTTCAATGTCAAACTCTTGGAGTAGCAGGATCCATCTTATTAGTCTTGGCTTGGACTATTATTTGATAAGCAAGTATTTGAGTGCTGCATGATCAGTAAATACAATTACTTTAGAACCAATGAGATATTATCTAAATTTATCAAAAGCAAAGACAATGGCAAGTAATTCCTTCTCTGTAGTGGTGTAGTTCCTTTGATTCTCATTAAGAACTTTGCTGGCATAGTAAATGACATGCACCAATTTATTCTTCCTCTGTCCTAAAAGAGCATCCACTGCAAAATCTGATGCATCACACATCAACTCAAAGGGCTATTCCCAGCATGGTGGTGCTATGATAGGTGCAGAGGAAAGTTTGTTCTTAAGTTCCTCAAAAGCAAACATGGAATCATTATCAAAAACAAAAGGCACATTAGAAACAAGAAGGTTGCTCAAGGGTTTGGCAACCTTAGAGAAGTCCCTAATAAACCTCCTATAGAAGCCAGCATGTCCTAGAAAACTTCTAATTGCTTTGACATTGCAAGGTGGGGGTAACTTTTCAATCACCTCCACTTTTGCCTTGTCCACTTCTATGCCCTTTTTTGAGATTTTATGACCAAGGTGATGACAAGTCATCATATACCCATTTTTCTAGCTAATTTCACTTGTTTTATTAGTCTTATGCACTTTCTTGCATCCTAAGTAAGTGATTTGGAGTGAAAATGCATAACTTCTTTAAATCAAACAACCACCATGAAATTAATGTTAACTCATGAGGATTAAGCTAAATTTAATTGATTTTTAATTGATTTATAAGCCTTGTGAATTTAGTGATACTTGGAGTGGTTGTTTTGGTTTAATGTAGGTGAAGAAAAGAAGAAAAGAGGAAAGCGTGGCTTAAGGAAGCGTGGCCCAAGGAGAAAAAGGCGTGGCGCATAATGGAGGAAGCAAGCATTGCCCTCCACAGGGGCACACTGCCCTCTAGGAGGGCAACATAAGGGAACAAAGCTTGAAAGGCAACTCTGCCCTGCCCACGACAAGGGCAGAGCACAAATCTGTGCCTTGGAATCAAGAGGATCAAAACATTGCCCTGCCCTCCTCAAGGGCAGTATCGGGCTCACCAAGGGAAGAAATTCAAAGAAAAAGTTCACCTATGCTTACTACAAGTCTCGAACACGGCACAATGAGGAAGCAAGGAACTATGCTTCATTATGGTGCCAAGAAAGCCAAGAAAATTGAGTTGCGTGTGTTTCTGCCATGTCTCGAACGCGGGACTTCAGTTTGGAGACACTGCCCTGCCCTCCGCGAGGGCAGGGCAGCATTTTGTTGTGGCACGGCCAGCGCACCATTCTGGCGCACCAAAACATCATTCGGCAGCACCAGCAGCGCACCAGGGCACCAAACTGGCGCACCAGAATTTTCTGCCCTGCCCTCCGCGAGGGCAGGGTAGCATCCTGCAGCGCACACCAATGCACCACGCCCGCACCATGGCCGCACGCACCAAATCCTGCCCTGCCCTCCACAAGGGCAGGGCAGCCTCCTGGAAGCAATCTTTCATGGGCCAAAAAATTAAATTAAAAATCCAATTTAATTCATTTCTTCACCAAATCAAAAGCCCATCCAAATCCCAAGATCCAAGAATAGAAAGTGTATAAATAGGAGCTAGTTTGATGTAATTAGAACTTTTTGACTTGACTTTGGAATTTTGCACTTTCTTTGGAGCTTTGAATTTTGCAACCTTTCTTTGAGAGACTTGACCGAGATTTCAGAGAATTGGGGAGGAGAATTGATCTCTCTTCTTCCTCATTCTTGCTCGAGCAATTCTACTTTTCTTGTTTGAGTCTTGGGTGTTAAGAATTGAGGAAATTCTGTCTCAATCTCCACTCAAGAGCTCTTTAATTTCTCTTCTGCATAATTGAATTCATTTACATTCCCTTTATTGCTTCTTCTTCAATTTCTTGTCAATTGCTTTGAGAACTTGGATCTGGGAGGGCAATTGAGATCTAGGCTTTGCTACCTAGTCTCTGGAGTCCTGAGATCCCAATTTCCTTTTGGTTCTTCTGTGAACCTTTGCTGCATTTAATTTCTTTACTGTTTGAGTTCTAATTGCTTCTAGTTCAATTTCTGTTCTATTAACTGTGGTAATTCAATTTCTCTTTGCTTAGATTCTAAAATCCCAGTCCTCAAATCCCTTTTACATTCAAGCAATCTATATTACTTGCATTTTAAGTTACTGCAATTTACATTTCTTACACTTTAAGTTTCAGTCATTTAATTTCTCGTTCTTTAAGATTCAGCACTTTAATTTCAGTTCCCTTTAATTTACTTCAATTTCCCCTTCTCCCTTTACATTCCAAGCAATTTAGCTTCTGTTAAATACAACCCACTCAACCAAAACTTAAATCGCTTGACTAAATCAACCACTAAACTAAAATTGCTCAATCCTTCAATCCATGTGGGATCGACCTCACTCCCGTGAGTTTTTATTACTTGATGCGACCCGGTACACTTGCCGGTGAGTTTTGTGTTGGATCGTTTTCCACACATCAAGTTTTTTGGCGCCGTTGCCGGGGATTGAAATAGATTGACAATGATTAAGTGAAGTGGAGATCTAGATCAAGCATTTTTTTCTTTTCTGTTGTTTTAAATTTTGGCTAACACACTAACTGTTTGAATTTTTGCTTAAACTAACTAAAACTTCATTCTAGCTACAGATTGAAGTTTCATTGGTTTTCTGGGTCTGTGTGTTTATTGTTGTGTGTTGTATGTCAGGTACAGGAAGATCTTCCCCCATCCTCTCTGAAATTGACCAAAGAACTCTCCGAAGAATAAGAAGAGCTGAAAGAGGGAAGAACGTTATTGGAGAGGAAGAATCTGAGGAGGAATTCTAAGAAATGGAAGGAGATCCATCAAATCTCAATCAACCAGGAGGAGGGGCCAACAATAACCAACAACAAAGAAGAGTCCTGGCTTCATACACATTTGCAAATGCTAGACACTGTGGAAGTAGCATTCTTACTCCAAATGTCAATGCAAACAATTTTGAACTAAAGCCACAACTCATCACTTTGGTTCAAAACAACTGCTCTTTTGGAGGAGAGCCATTGGAGGACCCAAATCAACACTTATCTACCTTCTTGAGGATTTGTGATACTGTGAAAACCAATGGTGTGCCTCCTGACAGCTACAAGTTGTTGCTCTTTCCATTTTCTCTCAGAGACAAAGCCACTCAATGGCTAGAGATATTTCCAAAGGAGAGCATCAACACTTGGGATGACTTGGTGAGCAAGTTTCTTGCCAAATTCTATCCCCCTCAAAGGATCCTAAGATTGAAGACTAAGGTGCAGATATTCACTCAAATGGAGGCTAAAAATTTATATGAAGCATGGGAAAGATATAAGGCACTATTGAGGAAATGTCCACCAGAGATGTTCACTGAGTGGGACAAGTTGCAGAACTTTTATGAAGGACTCACTCTTAAGGCTCAAGAAGCGCTTGATCATTCAGCTGGAGGCTCTTTACAACTCATGAAAACTACAGAGGAAGCTTAAAACCTCATTGATATGGTGGCTAACAACCAATATTTCTTTGCTCATCAAAGACAACGCCAACCATCACAAAGAAGAGGAGTAATGGAGTTGGAAGGAGTGGACTCAATTCTAGCTCAGAACAAGATAATGCAGCAGTAGATTCAACAACAATTTGAGCAAATGGCCAAAAGAATTGATGGCTTGCAAGTTGCAACAGTAAGTGCCACAAGCCAACCATCAACCACTTGGGGGCAAAATGAAGAAACTCAAGAGGAGCAACATCAAGAGCAAGTCCAATACATGCACAACCAAAATCCTGGAACTAATGAAGTCTATGGAGATACTTACAATCCTTCTTGGAAGAACCATCCCAATCTCAGATGGGGAGACAACCACAATCAAAGCCAACAGCCATGGCAAAGGAACTCAACTCAAAACAATTGGAAAAACACAAACAACAACCAGCCAAACACTAACCAAAATACATACAGAAAACCACAAAACACTTATCCCAATTCTAACCATTATCCACCCAATAACCACCCAGCAAACCAAAACACTCATCATCATCCATCAACACCCCAAAACCAACCAACCTCACAAGATTCTCAGAGGATCACTAACCTAGAAATGCTCATGGAAAAGATGATGAAAAACCAATAAATGACAACAAAGAACCAAGAAGCTTCCATGAAGAACCTGGAGAGGCAGAATGGGCAAATTTCCAAGCAAATTTCTGTTAAAAAACCATCAAGCTCACTACCAAGTGATACCATTCCTAACCCAAAAGAGGAATGCAAGGCAATACAGTTGAGGAGTGGAAAAATACTGCTGAAAGATGAAGAAGCCACCAAGAAGCCTAAAGAAAGTGACGAGAAACAGGTTGAAAAAGAGGCAGCCAATGATGAAGATGCAACAGCAAGCAATCAACCTCAGAATCAACCTCAAGAAAAAGAAGATAGGCCACAGAATCTAAAGAAAGGAAAGCAGATCATGGAAGAACCAAATCCAAGACAACATCAAGTAGAGAAGAGCTCAACACCACCACTACCGTATCCCCAAAGATTCCACAAAGAGACAAAGGATCAACATTTCCACAAATTTCTTGAGACTTTCAAGAAACTGGAAATCAACATACCTTTAGCAGAGGCATTGGAGCAAATGCCTCTGTATGCCAAGTTTTTGAAGGAACTCATCAATAAGAAAAGGAGTTGGAGTGAGAAGGAGACCGTAATGCTCAGTGAAGAATGCAGTGCATTAATCAGAAAAGGACTTCCTCCCAAGCTTGAAGATCCTGGAGGTTTCTTCCTACCATGCACAATTGGAAGCTTATTCATCAACAAGGGGATGTGTGACTTAGGAGCAAGTATAAATATAATTCCATCTTCTTTAGTGAAAAAGCTGGGCATAGGAGAGGTGAAACCAATACAGATGTCCTTGGAATTGGTAAACCAATCAGTGGTATATCCTAAAGGGTTGATTGAGAACCTTTTAGTTAAGGTTGACAAGTTCATCTATCCAGCAGATTTTGTGATCCTGGATTCATCAGAAAATGGAAATGACTCCATAATTCTTGGCCGACCATTTTTGGCCACTGCTAGAGCCATTGTAGATATAGAGCAGGGAGAGCTAACACTCAGGATGCATGAGGAGAGCATCGCCTTGAAAGTCTTTCCAGAATCACAAAGTAATGAAGAAGCAAGCAAGACAAGTAGTGACTTCCTTCCAAAGCAAGCAACCAACAAGGCAGTAGAACAGAAAAATAAGCAGCTGCAAGAAGAAAAAGGAAAAGAAGCTAAGATAATAAACAAGAGGGAAGGTATCACAACCCAAGTCACTGTCAAGAAAGAAAGATCAACAAGAAAGAAAAAAATGAAGAGCAAGAAGAAGGCTCACAAAGGGTGGAAGAATAAGAAAATCCCAACTGAAGGATTTTCTAAAGGTGATAAGGTGCAACTAGTGTATCAACAGCTAGGAGCAGAAGATTACTACACTGTCAACCAAGTACTTTCTCTCGAGCATATGGAAATTGAGCATCAAGGCACACAGAGAAAGCTTACAGTGAGAGGTGACAAGTTGAGACATCACCAGCATCAACCACCCTAAAGGGAGTCCAATGTCAAGCTAGTGACAATAAAAGAGCGCTTCATGGGAGGCAACCCATGATTTAAGATTTCTGTCTTTTCTTTCATCTAATAAGCTATGATGCCCCTGAGTATGATTTTGAACTTCCATATTTGATAAATGCATACATTGTTTTAGAACATAAGTAAGACTTCTAAAGTTCGGTGTCCCTTAAGGCACACTCAACTTTTGCTTTTTAAAGAAAGGGGGCTATTCTTAGAACATGTGAAACGACATGTTGATAAAGCATATGACCAAACACTAAGTTTGGTGTCTACATATGTAATTTTATTCTACGGATTAGTTTCCTATTCATAGGATCAAAACCATACAGAAAGGGATCATGCATCAAATTTTTTTTATATAAAATACATCAATTGTGAAGAATGGTTTGCATTGCTAAGCCGTCCCCTCAACAAGAGATAAGTTTGGTGTTTACCAACTTTTAGCATCTTTAATTAAGGGACACAATTGATCAAAAAAATATATATATATCAAATAACAATTAAACAAAACAGAACAATTCTCTTCTTTATTACAAGTCAATGGCTAACGTTTATATTAATGTCTAAGGCTAGCTGTTTTGGTTTATGTAGGAGAAAAAGATCTCGACAAAAACAAGGAGGGGCCACGGCTAGGACAAGCTAAGAGAGGAATGGTCACATGTGCCTAAGGAGATGTGCCCCTTGGGAAGCAAAATCTGCATGCATACATCATTGAACACCGAAACACATGCAACCAATGAGGAGAGAATCCTCGTCAAAGCCTCAACAAGGCATGCAGACCGTTCAATCCATGAACCTTTGGTGTGATCAACTCAATCTCAACCCTTCATGAGCACCAACGAGCTCCTTCCTCATTCATTGTGGTTTTGTTGAAAAGCTTGAAGAATCTGCCTATTAATAGCCGTAGCAATAAACGGTTTACACAATCATTCAAGCCACCTTCACATGAAAGCCATAACCCCCTCTGCTCCCAAAACTAAAACGATTCCCTTATTTCACACAATAGAACCAAAACTCATCCTAAACACAACACATCTTTCTTCTATTCTCACTTTTCTCTCCATCCCACCTCAAACTTGATGGCCTCCTCAAGTTCAAAAAGAAGGCCGGGAAAGGAACCTATGATAGCCGAACCTCCATCATATGATGCAAGCAAATTTAGATCTCAATTCCATGAAGGGAGATATCATAGGTTCATGGAGGCAAAGAATGTCATCTATGAGAAAGGCCTTGAGTTGAGGGACGGGGAATACCCCATCATGAGGCAAATCACTAAAGAAAGAAGATGGGAACTTTTATGTGCTCCTCTTGTTGACATCAGTGCAGTCATGATCAGGGAGTTCTATGCAAATGCTGTAAAAGAAAACAAAGATAGTGCTCCTTACACAAGTTATGTCAGAGGAGTTGAAATGAGCTTCAGTCCAGCAGCCATCACTAGGGCTCTAAAGTTGAGAACCATAACTTATGCAGAGCCTAGTTATGAGACCAGGTTGCAAATGGAAAACAATCTTGATGAGATCTTGCAAGGGCTATGTGTGGAAAATACAGATTGGGAGAGAGACTCAAAAGGAGTTCCAAGTCATTTGAGGAGAATAAACCTTACTCCTGTGGCCAAAGGATGGTATGAGATAGTAAGGAGGTCCATTCTCCCTACTGGAAACGCCTCTTGGGTCACAATCAAACGAGCACTCTTGACATATTGCATCCTACATGGAGGTGAAATCAACCTCGCACAACTCATAGCCGACAGTATTCAAGATATGGCCAACAGTACAAGTAAATCAAGTAGTCTTGGACATCCAAGTACCATCCTTAGGCTATGCAACAAAGCAGGAGTGATCTTTGAAGATGAGGACACAGAAAAAGTGAAAAAAGGGAAAGGAATCACCAAGAAGAGTATGGAGGGAATGAATGAAGAAGAAGATCAAGAAGGGGTGGTAGCTCCCAGACAAAGGAGATCACAAAGAGAGGAAGGACGAAATCAAGCTCAGGATGCCATAGACATGAGCCAGTTACAAAGATCAATTGAAGAACTATCTCAGCAACTCATGCAGGCTCAACAAGGCCAAAATCAGGGGGGCAAAGAGAAATATCTAGAGCCCCATCCAGAATTTAGAGAGCAATATTTGAAAGATAAAGAGGAACGAGAAGCTTGGCAGCGTCAAATGGAGGAGAAACAAGAGAGATGGCAACAACAAATGATGACTTAGCAGCAAGAATTTCAAGCACAGATTCTTGAAGGACAAAAAGAGCAATACAAAGAATTCAAAGAATCATATGATAAGCTGTATTTTAGTCAAGCTAAAACAGGGGAATATAGTCACAACCTGTATCAATGGAAGAATATTCATCACACCATGGGAGAAGTTAGATATGCGCAAAGAATGGAGAATGATGAAAACATGCAAGCATGGTTGGAATACTTGACCCATAATTTGCCAACACTCAATCCTCAGATCAAGCCATTTGAGCAATGCCCTGAATTTTTAGCCAAGCAACAGGAAAGGTCTCATCACTATACTGAGGCAGCTTTTAAAAGATTGGAAGAAGTTGGGCTCTCAGGACTCTTAGATTCTGTTTGGGGTAGAAGATGTCCTAGTGAAGAGATCCGAGATTATTCCAAGCTAGGGAAGAGAAAGAAGAAAAAGGGAGAATCAAGCAGCAACCACGACCATTAGAAGGTGGCAAAGTTCTTTCATATTTCCTCTTTCATGTCCCTAATAAGGAGATGCATGTCTGAAACATGATATGCCTCCATCGTTTATGTCTTTTTACTTCATGCAATTTTTGTTCTTTGTTTTTATTAATAGATAGAGAAATGCCAAATCTGCATAATGCTTGTCATTCATCACTTAACTTTAAATTTTGTTTTGTTTCCCATATGCTTGAATAAAAGAGATATTGTTTGAATTGAAAAGTGAAATATCCAATGTTGCATAAGTAAGAATGGAAGTTAATGGTGGTATATATGTTTGATTAAATGCATAACTCATGAAATAATTGTTGCATAATATCAATTTTCAATTAAGTGTGAGTTAGCTTGCTGTTATAAAGACTCTCATCAATAAAGAAAAAGCCCTTGAGAACAAAAACAGAAAGAAAAGGAAGAAGAAAAAGCCAAAGTGGCAAGAAAAACAAAGAATAAAGGTTGGACACCAATAGCTTGGACCCTAGGACATATGCCTGTGGTGTTCTTGTACTAAGATATGCTTGGATGAGTAAATTCTAAGGGGTATTTTAAAACCCGGTCACTTAGATCAACTGATTTGGGATGGCCAATTGAAAGTCCACAATAAAGAGCAACTTAGATACAGAACATTTAGTTATCCAAAGAGATACTGGGCATCAATGATCCTAGGAAGAATTAGTGAGCCATGTGTCTGTGGTGGAAAGATGTTGAGTAAAAGAAAAAAAATAAAGCCAAAGGCTACTACTGCAACATTAGACACCAAACCTCCAAAAGAATAATAAGCTTGTTAAGCATTATAAGAAAAGAAAAGTTAACAAGGGAGTAATTAAAAAGTAAGTCTTATAACAGCAAGTTTAGCAAGCCTTGAGGAAAGATGTATATCATGTAACAGCAACAATAATTGAGTTATCATTGTCTGCATAAAGATCCCATAAATCAAGTTCTGCTATATGCCTAATAAGGATATGTGTTCTTTTCTTAATTCATTTCAATTGCTCTTAATTTTGATGCTTGCTTGGGGACAAGCAAGATTTAAGTTTGGTGCTGTGATGACAAGTCATCATATACCCATTTTTCTAGCTAATTTCACTTGTTTTATTAGTCTTTATGCACTTTCTTGCATCCTAAGTAAGTGATTTGGAGTGAAAATGCATAACTTCTTTAAATCAAACAACCACCATGAAATTAATGTTAACTCATGAGGATTAAGCTAAATTTAATTGATTTTTAATTGATTTATAAGCCTTGTGAATTTAGTGATACTTGGAGTGGTTGTTTTGGATTAATGTAGGTGAAGAAAAGAAGAAAAGAGGAAAGCGTGGCTTAAGGAAGCGTGGCCCAAGGAGAAAAAGGCGTGGCGCATAATGGTGGAAGCAAGCATTGCCCTCCACAGGGGCACACTGCCCTCTAGGAGGGCAACATAAGGGAACAAAGTTTGAAAGGCAACTCTGCCCTGCCCACGACAAGGGCAGAGCACAAATCTGTGCCTTGGAATCAAGAGGATCAAAACATTGCCCTGCCCTCTTCAAGGGCAGTATCGGGCTCACCAAGGGAAGAAATTCAAAGAAAAAGTTCACCTATGCTTACTACAAGTCTCGAACACGGCACAATGAGGAAGCAAGGAACTAGCCTTCATTATGGTGCCAAGAAAGCCAAGAAAATTGAGTAGCGTGTGTTTCTGCCATGTCTCGAACGCGGGACTTCAGTTTGGAGACACTGCCCTGCCCTCCGCGAGGGCAGGGCAGCATTTTGTTGTGGCACGGCCAGCGCACCATTCTGGCGCACCAAAACATCATTCGGCAGCACCAGCAGCGCACCAGGGCACCAAACTGGCGCACCAGAATTTTCTGCCCTGCCCTCCGCGAGGGCAGGGCAGCATCCTGCAGCGCACACCAACGCACCACGCCCGCACCGTGGCCACACGCACCAAATCCTGCCCTGCCCTCCACAAGGGCAGGGCAGCCTCCTAGAAGCAATCTTTCATGGGCCAAAAAATTGAATTAAAATCCAATTTAATTCATTTCTTCACCAAATCAAAAGCCCATCCAAATCCCAAGATCCAAGAATAGAAAGTGTATAAATAGGAGCTAGTTTGATGTAATTAGAACTTTTTGACTTGACTTTGGAATTTTGCACTTTCTTTGGAGCTTTGAATTTTGCAACTTTTCTTTGAGAGACTTGACCGAGATTTCAGAGAATTGGGGAGGAGAATTGATCTCTCTTCTTCCTCGTTCTTACTCGAGCAATTCTACTTTTCTTGTTTGAGTCTTGGGTGTTAAGAATTGAGGAAATTCTGTCTCAATCTCCACTCAAGAGCTCTTTAATTTCTCTTCTGCATAATTGAATTCATTTATAAATTCCCTTTATTGCTTCTTCTTCAATTTCTTGTCAATTGCTTTGAGAACTTGGATCTGGGAGGGCAATTGAGATCTAGGCTTTGCTACCTAGTCTCTGGAGTCCTGAGATCCCAATTTCCTTTTGGTTCTTCTGTGAACCTTTGCTGCATTTAATTTCTTTACTGTTTGAGTTCTAATTGCTTCTAGTTCAATTTCTGTTCTATTAACTGTGGTAATTCAATTTCTCTTTGCTTAGATTCTGAAATCCCAGTCCTCAAATCCCTTTTACATTCAAGCAATCTATATTACTTGCATTTTAAGTTACTGCAATTTACATTTCTTGCACTTTAAGTTTCAGTCATTTAATTTCTCGTTCTTTAAGATTCAGCACGTTAATTTCAGTTCCCTTTAATTTACTGCAATTTCCCCTTCTCCCTTTACATTCCAAGCAATTTAGCTTCTGTTAAATACAACCCACTCAACCAAAACTTAAATTGCTTGACTAATCAACCACTAAACTAAAATTGCTCAATCCTTCAATCCATGTGGGATCGACCTCACTCCCGTGAGTTTTTATTACTTGATGCGACCCGGTACACTTGCCGGTGAGTTTTGTGTTGGATCGTTTTCCACACATCACAAGGACCACCCCCTCTGTAACCATGAAATGGCATTTTTCCCAATTTAAAACAAGGTTGGTCTCTTGGCATCTCTTTAGCACCAAGGCCAAGTGATGTAGGCAATCAGAATATGAGTTACCAAATACAGAGAAGTCATCCATAAACACCTCAAAGAATCTTTCAATCATATATGAAAATATGGAGAGCATGCACCTTTGGAATGTTGCAGGTGCATTGCACAATCCAAAGGGCATTCTTCTATAAGCAAAGACACCATATGGACAAGTAAAAGATGTTTTCTCCTGGTCCTTGGTGTCTACAACTATTTGTTTGTAACCCAAATAACCGTCAAGAAAGCAGTAGTATTCATGTCCGGCCAGCCTCTCAAGCATCCGGTCTTTGAATGGAAGGGGGAAATGGTCCTTCCTGGTGGCTTCTTTGAGCTTCCTGTAGTCAATGCACATGCACCAACCAGTCACCGTTCTTATCGGTATCAGCTCATTCTTCTCATTTGGTACAATAGTGACCCCTCCTTTCTTTGGAACTACTTGTACAGGGCTCACCCAAGGGCTGTCTGAGATGGGGTAGATCACCCCAGCTTGCCACAACTTCAACACCTCCTTCTGGGCCACTTCATTCATAGTTGGGTTCAGCTTTCTATGTTGTTGTCTTGAGGGCTTAGCACCATCCTCAAGCAGGATCTTATGCTTGCACATTGAGGGGCTGATCCCCTTTAAGTCTGTGAGTGTCCAGCCTATAGCATCCTTGTGTTGTTTCAGCACTTGGATGAGTTTCTCTTCTTGCTCTTTACTCATGCTTGAGTTGATAATCACTGGGTAGGTGCTGTTGTCACCCAAATATGCATATTTCAAGCTTGAAGGTAAGGTTTTCAGCTCTAGTTTTGGTGCCTCTTCTCCATTGTTGTCTTTGGGGTTTGTCATGATTGAACTTCCCATGGTTCCTTGTGGTAGTTCTCCATGTGGTGTTTGTTGCTCTAATTCCATAGTTTCTTCACATTGCTCTTCTTTCAAAACTCCTTGAACTATCTGTTCTATGGTGTCCATCACCATGCATTCTCCTATTGATTCCTTGGGGTAACTCATTGCTTTGAAGAAATTGAAGATCATCTTCTCCTCAAGTAATCTCAAGAATAGTTCCCCTTTTTGCACATCAATGATGGCTCCAGCAGTAGCTAGGAATGGCCTTCCTAGGATAATTGAAGTGTTAGCCTCTTCTTCCATATCCAACATAACAAAGTCAGCTGGGAAAATGAATTCTCCCACTTTCACCAATAAATCTTCCACTACTCCATGTGGAAACTTGAATGTTCTATTAGCTAGTTGGAGTGCCATTCTTGTTGGTTTGGCTTCCTCAATTCTCATCCTTCTAATCATGTTCAAGGACATGAGATTGATGCTAGCCCCCAAGTCGCATAAGGCCTTCTCAATATTGATATCCCCTACGATGCAGGGGATTTGGAAACTCCCTAGGTCTTTCATTTTCTGGGGTAGTTTCTTTTGTATAATGGCACTACACTCCTTAGTTAGGACTACAGTCTCCTTTTCTCCCCAGTTTCTTTTTCTTGTCATGAGTTCCTTCAAGAACTTGGCATGGAGGGGCATTTGCTCTAGTGTTTCAGCAAATGGTATATTGATTTGGAGCTTTCTGAAAATTTACAAGAATCTGGAAAACTGGCTATCCTTCCTGATGACAAGTCATCATATACCCATTTTTCAAGCTAATTTCACTTGTTTTATTAGTCTTTATGCACTTTCTTGCATCTTAAGTAAGTGATTTGGAATGAAAATGCATAACTTCTTTAAATCAAGCAACTACCATTAAATTGATGCTAAATCATGAGGTTTGAGCAAGAATTAATTGATTTTTAATGAATTATAAACCTTGTGAATTTAGAGATACTTTGAGTGGTTGTTTTGGTTTCTTGTAGGTGAAGAAAGAAAGAAAAAAAAAAAGAAAAAACGTGGCTTAAGAAAGCGTGGCACAAGGAGAAAAGAGTGTGGCGCATAGAAGGAGGAAGCAAATGTTGCCCTCCACAAGGGCACACTGCCCTCCATGAGGGCAACATAATGAGCCAAACCATGAAAAGCATCACTGCCCTGCCCACAATAAGGGCGGAGCACAATTTGAAGCCAAGGACCAAAGGGAACAAAAACTCTGCCCTGCCCTCCTCAAGAGCAATATCGTGCTCATCAAAGAAATAAATTCAAGGAAAAAGCTTACCAATGCTTGCCACAAGGATCGAACTCGGCACCATGAGGAAGCAAGGAACTAGGCCTTACTTAGGTGCCAAGAAAACCAAAGAAAAGAAGTAGCGTGTGCTTCCACCGAGTTTCGAACGTGGGGCTTCACTTTTGGAAACATTGCCCTGCCCTCCGCGAGGGCAGGGCAGCATTTTGTGGTGCACGCACGCACGGGCAGAATCTGGCGCACCAAGGGGGTCTCGGCAGCAGCAGCACGCACGGGCAGCAAAATCTGGCGCACCAAAAAACTCTGCCCTGCCCTCCACAAGGGCAGGGCAGCATCCTGCAGCACCACACGCACCAACACGCACGCACAAGGGCCGCACACACACTTTCCTACCCTGCCCTTCACAAGGGCAGGGCAGCCTCCTGGAAGCCAATTTTTCATGGGCTGAAAATTGGATTAAAAATCCAATTTAATTCATTTCTTCACCAAATCAAAAGGCCATCCAAATTCCAAGATCCAAGAATAGAAAGTGTATAAATAGGAGATAGTTTGATGTAATTAGGACCTTTCTTTTGAGCTTTGAACCTTTGGAGCTTTTCTTTACTTTGACTTTTGAACCTTCTTTTAATTTTTGGAATTCTGAAACTTCATTGAGAGCTAGGAACTGAGATTTCAGAGAATTGGGGAGGAGAATTGATCTCTCTTCTTCCTCGTTCTTGCTTGAGCATTTTTACTTTTCTTGTTTGAGTCTTGGGTGTGAAGAATTGAGGAAATTCTGTCTAAATCTCCATTCAAGATCTCTTTAATTCCTCTTCTGCATAATTGAGTTCAATTACATTTCCTTTACTGCTTCTTCTTTAATTTCTCGTTAATTGCTTTGTGAACTTGGATCTAGGAAGGCAATTGAGATCTAGACTTTGCTATCTAGTCTCTGAAGTCCTGAGATCCCATTTTCCTTTTTGGTTCTTCTGTGAACCCTTGCTGCAATTAAATTTCATTTCCTGTTTGAATTCTAGTTACTTCCAATTCATCTTTTGCTTTATTAATTGTTGCAATTTAATTTCCCTTGCTTAAATTCTGAATTCCCAATCCTCAACTCCCTTTTTCCATTCAAGCAATTTATATTTCTTGCACTTTAAGTTACTGCAATTTACATTTCTTGCATTTTAAGTTTCAGTCATTTAATTTCTTGTTCTTTAAGATTTAGCACCTTTACTTTCAGTTCTCTTTAATTTCTGCAATTCATCCCTCTCCCTTTACATTTCCTGCTATTTACTTACTGTTGGATACAAAATCACTCAACCAATACTTGATTCGCTTGACTAAATCAACCACTAAACTAAAATTGCTCAATCCTTCAATCCCTGTGGGATCGACCTCACTCCCGTGAGTTTTATTACTTGATGCGACCCGGTACACTTGCCGGTGAGTTTTGTGTTGGATCATTTTCCACACATCAAGTTTTTGGCACCGTTGCCGGGGATTGAAATAGATTGACAATGATTAAGTGAAGTGGAGGTCTAGATTAAGCACTTTTTTCTTTTCTGTTTCTTTAATTTTGACTAACACACTAACTGTTTGAATTTTTGCTTAAACTAACTAAAACTTCATTCTAGCAATAGATTAAAGTTTCACTGGTTTTCTGGATCTGTGTGTTTATTGCTGTATGTTTGTATGTCAGGTACAGGAAGATCTTCCCCTATTCTCTCTGAAATTGATCAAAGAACTCTTCGAAGAATAAGAAGAGCTGAAAGAGGGAAGAACGTTATTGGAGAGGAAGAATCTGAGGAGGAATTCCAAGAGATGGAAGGAGATCCATCAAATCCCAATCAACCAGAAGGAGGAGCCAACAATAACCCACAACAAAGAAGAGTATTGGCTTCCTACACATTTGCAAATGCTAGACACTGTGGGAGTAGCATTCTTACTCCTAATGTCAATGCAAACAACTTTGAACTAAAGCCACAACTCATCACTTTAGTCCAAAACAACTGCTCTTTTGGAGGAGAACCATTAGAGGACCCGAACCAACATCTATCCACTTTCTTGAGGATTTGTGACACTGTCAAAACCAATGGTGTGCCTCCTGACAGCTACAAGTTACTGCTCTTTCCATTCTCTCTCAAGGACAAAGCCACTCAATGGCTAGAAACATTTCCAAAGGAGAGCATCAACACTTGGGATGATTTAGTGAGCAAGTTTCTTGCCAAATTTTATCCCCCTCAAAGGATCATAAGATTAAAAACTGAGGTGCAGACATTCACTCAAATGGAGGCTGAAAATTTATATGAAGCATGGGAAAGATATAAGGCACTGCTGAGGAAATGTCCACCAGAGATGTTCACTGAGTGGGACAAGCTGCAGAACTTCTATGAGGGACTTACTCTGAAGGCTCAAGAAGCACTTGATCATTCAGCTGGAGGCTCATTACAACTCATGAAAACTACAGAGGAAGCTCAGAACCTCATTGATATGGTGGCTAACAACCAATATTTCTTTGCTCACCAAAGGCAACGTCAACATTCACAAAGGAGAGGAGTAATGGAGTTGGAAGGAGTGGATTCAATCCTAGCTCAGAACAAAATGATGCAACAGCAAATTCAACAACAGTTTGAGTAGATGGCCAAAAGAATTGATAGCCTTCAAGTTGCATTAGTAAGTGCCACAAGCCAACCATCAACTACTTGGGGGCAAAATGAAGAAATTCAAGAGGAGCAACAGCAAGAGCAAGTTCAATACATGCACAACCAAAATCCTGGAACAAATGAAGTCTATGGTGATACTTACAATCCTTCTTGGAAAAACCATCCCAACCTCAGATGGGGAGACAACCACAATCAAACTCAGCAGCCATGGCAAAGGAACTCAAATCAAAACAATTGGAAAAACACAAACCAAAACAACCAGCCAAACACTAACCAAAACACATATAGAAAACCACAAAACACTTATCCCAACTCTAACCATTATCCACCCAATAACCACCCAACCAACCAAAACACCTACCATCATCCAGCAACACCCCACAACCAACCAATCTCACAAGACTCTCAGAGAATTACTAATCTAGAGATGCTCATGGAGAAGATGATAAAGAACCAAGAATTGACCACAAAGAACCAAGAAGCTTCCATGAAGAGCCTAGAAAGGCAGATTGGACAAATCTCCAAGCAGATTTCTGTTGAAAAACCATCAATCTCACTACCAAGTGACACCATTCCTAATCCAAAAGAGGAGTGCAAGGCAATACAGTTAAGGAGTGGAAAAATCCTGCTGAAAGATGAAGAAGCCACCAAAAAGCCCAAGGAAAGTGACAAAACACAAGTTGAAAAAGAGGCAGCCAATGATGAAGATGCAACAGCAAGCAATCACCTTTAGAATCAACCCAAAGAAAAAGAAGATAGACAAAAAAATCTGAAGAAGGGAAAGCAGATCATGGAAGAACCAAATCCAAGACAACATCAAGTGGAGAAAAACTTGACACCTCCACTGCCTTATCCCCAAAGACTCCACAAAGAGACTAAGGACCAACACTTTTCTAAATTCCTTGAGACTTTCAAGAAGCTAGAAATCAACATACCCTTGGCTGAGGCATTGGAGCAAATGCCTCTATATGCCAAGTTCTTAAAGGAGCTCATCAATAAGAAAAGGAGTTGGAATGAGAAGGAGACTGTAATGCTCAGTGAAGAATGCAGTGCATTAATTAGAAAAGGGCTCCCTCCCAAGCTTGAAGATCCTGGAGGTTTCTTCCTACCTTGCACTATTGGAAGCCTATGTATCAATAAGGGGATGTGTGATTTAGGAGCAAGTATAAATCTAATTCCATCTTCTCTAGTGAAAAAGCTTGGTATAGAAGAGGTGAAACCAATACAGATGTCCTTGGAATTGGTGGACCAATCAGTGGTATATCCTAAAGGGTTGATTGAGAACCTTTTAGTTAAGGTTGACAAGTTGATCTTTTCTGCAGACTTTGTGATCCTAGATTCATTAGAGAATGAGAATGACTCCATAATACTTGGTCGACCATTTTTGGCCACTGCTAGAGCCATTATAGATATAGAGCAGGGAGAGCTAACCCTCAAGATGCATGAAGAGAGCATCACCTTGAAAGTGTTTCCGGAATCACGAAGTAATGAAGAAACAAGCAAGATAAGTGACTGTCTTCCAAGGCAAGCAACCAACAACACAGTAGAACAGAAGAATGAGCAGGTACAAGGAGGAGAAGGAATTCAAAAAGAAGCTGGGATAATAAACAATAAGGGAAATGTCACAACTAAAGCCACTGTTAAGAAAGAAAGACTGACAAGGAAAAGGAAGAAAAACAAGAAGAAAGTTTACAAAGGGTGGAAGAACAAAAAAATCCCAACTGAAGGATTTTCCAAAGGTGACAAGGTGCAATTAGTATATCAACAATTGGGAGCAGAAGACCACTACACTGTTAACCAAATACTCTCTCTCGAGAACATTGAAATAGAGCATCAAGGCACACAGAGAAAGCTTACAGTGAGAGGGGACAAGTTGAGACATCACCAGCATCAACCACACTAAAGGGAGATCAATGTCAAGCTAGTGACAATAAAAGAGCGCTTGTTGGGAGGTAACCCAACCTGAGGTAGTTTTCTTTTAATAGCTCTTTCAATAAAAATGTTGAATAATTGGTATGCATTGCAAGGAGCTAAGTTTGGTGTTACACACCAAAACAATTTAAGGGAGAATAAAAGATTCTAAGTTTGGTGTTCCACCAAAATCTCACTTAAAAGAACATTCTCACCTCCTGCATAATGCTAGCTCCAAGCAATCAAACAACTTATCCAACTATTTAACTGCTTTCTAGTTTTAATTCCATAACCTTTAGCAAGGATACAAGGTTTCACATATGGTTAACTTGTTGCATCAGAGGCTGTGGCAAACAATTAAGTTTGGTGTTCCCATACCAAAATAAATCCAAAAGCCCACAAATAAGTCATGCATACTAACCATTCATTTAAGGGCTTGAGAAGCAAGCAACTTTTGAGAATTATGCAGGAAATTAGACAACATTTGAAGACAAATGGCATTATGACTCAAAAGGGACACAACGGAAGGAAGAACTAAAGGGCTGCAACTTCAAAGGTTGTATCTAAACTTAATCCTTGTTGTTGTGAAATGTTTTAATCCAGGAATTCTTGTATGTCTTGCTAAAGTGTTCATCTAGTTGCAAGTGAAGTTGTTTGATTAAGTATGATAATCTGCATAATGCTTGTCATTCATCACTTAGCTTTAAATTTTGTTTTGTTTCCCATTTGCTTGAATAAAAGAGGAATATTTGAATTAGAAAGTAAATATCCAATGTTGCATAAGTTAGAATGGAAGTTAATGGTGGTATATGTGTCTGATTAAATGCATAACTCATGAAATAATTGCTGCATAGTATCATTTTCATTGAAGTGTGAGCTAGCTTGCTGTTATAAAGGTTCCTGTCAATAAAGAAAAAGCCCTTGAGAACAAAAATAAAATAAAATAAAATAGAAAGAAAAGGAAGAAGAAAAAGCCAATGTGGCAAGAAAAACAAAGAATAAAGGCTGGACACCAATAGCTTGGACCCTAGGACACATGCCTGTGGTGTTCTTGTACTAGGATATGCTTGGACAAGTAAATTCTGAGGGGTATCTCAAAACCCGGTCACTTAGATCAACTGATTTGGGATGACCAATTGAAAGTCCACAATAAAGAGCAACTTAGATACAGAACATTTAGTTATCCAAAGAGATGCTGGGCATCAATGATCCTAGGAGGAAATAGTGAGCCATGTGTTTGTGGTGGAAAGATGTTGAGTAAAAATAAAGCCAAAGGCTACTACTGCAACATTAAACACTAAGCCTTCAAAGAATAATAAGCTTGATAAGCAACATGAGAAAAGAAAAGTTAGCAAGGGAGCAAGTAAAGAGTAAACCTTATAACAGCAAGTTTAGTAAGCCTTTGAGGAAAGATGTATATTATGTAACAGCAAACAATAGCTTGGGTTGTCATTGTCTGCATAAAAACTCCATAAACCAAGTTCTGCTATATGCCTAATAAGGATATGTTTGCTCTTCTTGTTCATTTCATTTTCTCTTAGTTTTGATGCTTGCTTGGGGACAAGCAAGATTTAAGTTTGGTGTTGTGATGACAAGTCATCATATACCCATTTTTCAAGCTAATTTCACTTGTTTTATTAGTCTTTATGCACTTTCTTGCATCTTAAGTAAGTGATTTGGAATGAAAATGCATAACTTCTTTAAATCAAGCAACTACCATTAAATTGATGCTAAATCATGAGGTTTGAGCAAGAATTAATTGATTTTTAATGAATTATAAACCTTGTGAATTTAGAGATACTTTGAGTGGTTGTTTTGGTTTCTTGTAGGTGAAGAAAGAAAGAAAAAAAAAGAAAAAAATGTGGCTTAAGAAAGCGTGGCCCAAGGAGAAAAGAGTGTGGCGCATAGAAGGAGGAAGCAAATGTTGCCCTCCACAAGGGCACACTGCCCTCCAGGAGGGCAACATAATGAGCCAAACCATGAAAAGCATCACTGCCCTGCCCACAACAAGGGCGGAGCACAATTTGAAGCCAAGGACCAAAGGGAACAAAAACTCTGCCCTGCCCTCCTCAAGAGCAATATCGGGCTCATCAAAGAAATAAATTCAAGGAAAAAGCTTACCAATGCTTGCCACAAGGATCGAACTCGGCACCATGAGGAAGCAAGGAACTAGGCCTTACTTTGGTGCCAAGAAAACCAAGGAAAAGAAGTAGCGTGTGCTTCTACCGAGTTTCGAACGTGGGGCTTCACTTTTGGAAACATTGCCCTGCCCTCCGCGAGGGCAGGGCAGCATTTTGTGGTGCACGCACGCACGGGCAGAATCTGGCGCGCCAAGGGGGTCTCGGCAGCAGCAGCACGCACGGGCAGCAAAATCTAGCGCACCAAAAAACTCTGCCCTGCCCTCCACAAGGGTAGGGCAGCATCCTGTAGCACCACACGCACCAACACGCACACACAAGGGCCGCACGCACACTTTCCTGCCCTGCCCTCCACAAGGGCAGGGCAGCCTCCTAGAAGCCAATTTTTCATGGGCTGAAAATTGGATTAAAAATCCAATTTAATTCATTTCTTCACCAAATCAAAAGGCCATCCAAATTCCAAGATCCAAGAATAGAAAGTGTATAAATAGGAGATAGTTTGATGTAATTAGGACCTTTCTTTTGAGCTTTGAACCTTTGGAGCTTTTCTTTACTTTGACTTTTTAACCTTCTTTTAATTTTTGGAATTCTGAAACTTCATTGAGAGCTAGGAACTGAGATTTCAGAGAATTGGGGAGGAGAATTGATCTCTCTTCTTCCTCGTTCTTTCTTGAGCATTTTTACTTTTCTTGTTTGAGTCTTGGGTGTGAAGAATTGAGGAAATTCTGTCTAAATCTCCATTCAAGATCTCTTTAATTCCTCTTCTGCATAATTGAGTTCAATTACATTTCCTTTACTGCTTCTTCTTTAATTTCTCGTTAATTGCTTTGTGAACTTGGATCTAGGAAGGCAATTGAGATCTAGACTTTGCTATCTAGTCTCTGAAGTCCTGAGATCCCATTTTCCTTTTTGGTTCTTCTGTGAACCCTTGCTGCAATTAAATTTCATTTCCTGTTTGAATTCTAGTTACTTCCAATTCATCTTTTGCTTTATTAATTGTTGCAATTTAATTTCCCTTGCTTAAATTCTGAATTCCCAATCCTCAACTCCCTTTTTCCATTCAAGCAATTTATATTTCTTGCACTTTAAGTTACTGCAATTTACATTTCTTGCATTTTAAGTTTCAGTCATTTAATTTCTTGTTCTTTAAGATTCAGCACCTTTACTTTCAGTTCTCTTTAATTTCTGCAATTCATCCCTCTCCCTTTACATTTCCTGCTATTTACTTACTGTTGGATACAAAATCACTCAACCAATACTTGATTCGCTTGACTAAATCAACCACTAAACTAAAATTGCTCAATCCTTCAATCCCTGTGGGATCGACCTCACTCCCGTGAGTTTTATTACTTGATGCGACCCGGTACACTTGCCGGTGAGTTTTGTGTTGGATCGTTTTCCACACATCACTTCCCATCCTTTCTTAGTCTTTGTGGGTATGGTGCCTTTGGCACATAAGTTTTCAAGACTGGCTTTGGTGAAGATGGGCCAGGGGTTTCTTCCTTCTTCTTGTTTTTAGGCTTTTCTGCAGCATCTTCTTCATGGTTCTCCTGGTTTGGGGTTGCCTCTTCTACCACCTTTCCACTCCTAAGTATGATGGCCTTGCATTTTCCTCTTGGGTTGGCCATGGTGTCACTGGGAAATGTGTGTGTAGGCATTGGAATTTGCTTGGATAAGATCCCCACTTGTGCTTCCAGCTTTGAGATTGCTGCACCTTGATTTTTTAGATTCGATCTATATTCTTCTTGGTTGGCATCTATCTTCTTTTCAGCCTGTGCTTGTCTCTCCAAATGGGTAAAAATAGCCCCTGTGAGCTGTGATGATAACTGTGCTATTGCAGTCTCTACTCTCTCAAAGTTACCTCTGATCTCGCATGGTTGTGAGGTTGAGGTTAATGTGTCTTGATGGTGGTGTGTTTGCTTGGTGGAATGGTATGATGTGTGAGGTGGATTGTGGTAAGGTCTATTATTGTTTGATTCATGGTTGGGGCTGTGATTTTGGTAGTGATTGGCTTGGTATGACTTGTTATGATCTTGGTTACGACCTTGTTGGTTCCCCCACCCAAAATTTGGGTGGTTCTTCCATCCTGGATTGTATGTCTTGGAGTTAGGGTCATATGGTGGTCGAGAGAGGTTGTGTACATAGTTTGCTTGCTCACATTTGACTTCTGGTGCATCTCCTTCTTGGGGTGGTGCTTGAGCTTGAACCACTACAACTTGATTGTTCTCATCTTCTTAGTCAAGGCAGCTAGTTGTACTGCAATTGCCTTGTTTTGTGCCAACAGAGCATCTACAGAGTTGAGTTCCAGCACCCCCTTCTTTTGGCCCCTTTCTGAATCATAGAAGTAGTCATTCTCAGCTACAGTTTTAATGACATCTATGGCTTTCTCAATGCTCTTCTTCTTGTTGAGTGAACCCCCTGAAGAGTGGTCCATAGCCTTCTTTGATTCATAGGTTAGTCCTTCACAGAAAATGTGGAGCTGCACCCATTCATTAAACATATCTGGTGGGCAATTTCTTGTTAGATCATTGAACCTCTCCCAGGCCTCATAGAGTGTTTCACCAGCTAACTGTCTCAAGGTTTGCACCTCAGCTCTTAGCCTGTTGATCCTCTGTGGAGGGTAAAATCTTGCTAAAAATTTGTTCGCAACATCTTCCCATGTGGTTAGGCTCTCCTTGGGAAATGCTTCCAACCACTTTGTTGCATTATCTCTGAGTGAGAAAGGGAACAAAAGCAGTTTGTAGGTATCAGGGTGTACCCCATTGGACTTTACAGTATCACATATCCTCAAGAATGTGTTGAGATGTTAAAAAGTAAAAAGTAAAAAATGAATTCCAAACTAACACTCTACAATCCCCTTGAGATAGTGATATACGTCTCTGTATATGTTTCCAATACTTCCAAGGGTATTTATACCACTCCTTGATCTAGAAATAAAGGAAATTACAAAAGTTAGAAAATTACAATTTGGAGGGAAAAGAAACTCAACAAATGTGATCTTCCAGTTGGCGTGTGACTGGCATTCCCGTAGCGTGTCACGCTCTCTTCGTTTTAAGCTTGGCGTGCCATGCCTCACCCTCCAAGTGGCACGCCTTCCTCTATCACATCCCTGGCATTCCATGCCTTCGAGCCAAAGTGGCACGCTCAGGGCATTTTAATTGACCCAGGTATCATGGCGTGCCACGCCTTCGAGCCAAAGTGGCATGCCCAGGCCATTTTAAAGTCCTCAAGTAGCTTGGCGTGCCATGCCTTCGACACCAAGTGGCACGCACAGGCCATTTTCCACATCTTCATGCTTCTGGAAACTTGTACCAGCGTGGCATGCCCAAGGTCTGGCATGCCATGCCCATCTAAATGCTTCATCCTCTTGCTGGCGTACCACGCCTCATAATCCAAGTGGCAGGCCCAGTTCATTTGGCCCTTTATCTCCTCCTCTGAAAAACACTACCAGCGTGCCACACCATGAGACTGGCGTGCCACGCCCTTCACGTGCCTTGGTTCCAAAGGTTGGCGTGCCACGCTTGGACGTTCAAGTGGCACACCAAAGTGGGACAATTGAGCTGGCGTGCCACGCCTTCGATACCAAGTGGCACGCCCAGCTTTGTTTGGCCTCCTTCAGTGCTGGCGTGCCATGCCTGATCATTCAAGTGGCACGCCTTAGTGAGACTTCTTGAGCTGGCGTGCCACACCTTTGACACCAAGTGGCACGCCCAGCCTTTTGCTTTGCCTTCTTGTTCATTGGCGTGCCACGCCTGGTTGCTCACGTGGCATGCCCAGACTTCATTAGCCTTCAACCTTTTCTCTGGATTCTTGTACCAGTGTGCCACGCCATGTTGCTCAATTGGCATGCCCATTCAATTGCGGGTCTCTTAGGCTTGGCGTGCCATGCCTTGATCTTCAAGTGGCACGCCCAAGTGAATTCTGGAACTGGCGTGGCACGCATTCGATGGTCTTCATTGTTGCTCTCTGGAATGTTGTACCAGCGTGCCACGCCCAGCTTCTGGCATGCCAGGTCAATACGTTTTTGTGGCGTTTGTTCCAAGTGGCACGCCTGCTTCACATGCCCACTTGTTTAGTTGTTTCCTTCCCATTTTTCATGTCTTTTTTGCCTGAAATTCAACACAAACTGATTTCAAAGCAATGTGATATGATATTAATCAGTTAAGGCATGAATTGTAATTATCAAATGAGATTATGCCTCTTTTATGGTCCTTTTTATGCAAGAAAAAGGGAAGATGATGTAAGTTATCATGGTCAATGCTTCCTTCAATTTGTCAAAATCCTTTTTGCAATCCTCATCAAAATGGAACTCCACATCTTTCTGAAGTAGGTGGGAGAGGGGTAAAGCAACTTTGCTAAAATTCTTGATGAACCGATGATAAAAACTTGCATGACCAAGAAAGGAATGGATTTGCTTTACCGAGGAGGTAAGGAAAACTCGAAATGACATCAATTTTAGCTGGGTCGACGGAAAATCCGTCCTTAGATACAATGTGACCCAATACTATGCCTTGCTTCACCATATTTCTCAAAGTTCAACACAAGGTTTGTATTAGTGCATCATTCTAGTACCCTAGCTAAGTTTCCTAAACAATCATTAAAGGAGCTACCATAAACACTAAAATCGTCCATGAATCCTTGCATGTAATTTTCCAAAAGATCTGAGAAAACGCTTGTCATGTATCTTTAGGACGTTGCCAGTGCATTACATAAGCTGAACGACATTTTTTTGTATGAAAACGTTCCAAATGGAAAAATGAAGGTAGTTTTCTCTTGGTCTTCAGGAGCTATATGAATTTGGAAGTATCCAGTATATCCATCCAAGAAGCAATCATGGGATTTACCTGCCAAGCGATCCAACATTTGATCAATGAATGGCAACGGGTAATGGTCCTTCCGCGTTGCTTGATTCAGATGGCGGTAATCAATGCACACTGATAAACCCCAATTTTGTGGTTTATGTTGTGCTTAATTTAGGGGATTTTATCACCTTTTTTCATATTTATTCAATGAAATAGCATAGTTTTGTAATTCTCCCTTGTTTTTTGTTTAATTGTAAAAACATGCTTTTTAGGCCTTTAATTGGTAATTTTAATTCACCTTTTACTCTGCTAGATGCCTTGATGTGTCTGTTGAGTTATTCCAGGTTGAAAAGGGCTAAGAATGGGTCAAAAGAGTGAAGAGAAAAGCATGCAAAGTGGAGAATTCAATGAAAAACAAGGATTCGGAGTGCACATGCCGACGCACATGCGTGACAGACGCGCACACATGGATGGACCTCGTTAAAGTGAAAACGCTGGGGGTGATTTCTGAGCTGTCCAGGCCCAAATCCAACTCGTTTCTAAGAGTATTTCATGCAAAATTTAAGCTTTGGAAAAGGAGGGAGCAATTAGTTGTAGGATTAGCATCATGTAGGTTAGTTTCTAGAGAGAGAAGCTCCATCTTCTCTCTAAAATTAGGGTTCTTAGGGTTATTCTCATCTTAGATCTATACATAATTTCTTATTCTCATCTTGTCTTCTTTACAATTTCTTGTTCTCATACTTCATTCTTCTTAGTCTTCTTGTTAATTTTCCTTTTATGCCTCTTTTATGTTTATGAATGCTCATGTTGGATTTGGTTTACATTTAATGCAATTCGATGTTTAATGTTCCTTATTGTTGATTTGAGTTGTGAATTTTACTTTCCTTGCAATTGGTAGTCGGTAGATTTGTTATTCTTGCATTTTTACCATGCTTTCATCTTATGCCTTCCAAGTGTTTGACAAAATGCTTGGTTGGATGTTAGAGTAGATCTTGAGCATTCTTGGCTTAGAAAGAGTAATTAGGCAATCTTGAGTCATCAACACCCAACTCATGTTGGTGATCTAGATTTGTTAGCTAATATTTTTTCCATTGGCGCTAATCTTTTACTAATTTAATTAGTAAATTGATTAGGACTTTTGGATTTAGATTGGCTAGTCTTATTAGACTTTCTTCGAGTGTGAAGATAATATTACATCTTCTTCCATCGTCGGGGATAACGTCATAAGATAAATTCTTGTTTATTATTGTGATATGATTAACTAGCCTTGTTGGACGTTCTCCCTATGTGAAGATAACATGATACCTTCTCCCATTTGTTGGAGTTGACTAAATAAGATGAATTAATCATTGTATAACTATGATAGAAAGCCTATATTCTCAATCCTTGCCATGAATGTCTCCCTTTTATTAATTGTCTTCTTTAATTGCCTACATGATTTACTTTTCTTGCCCATTTAATTTCTTACCCTTTTATAAATCAAACCCCTTGCATCTTTATAGCCAATAATTGACCACTTCATTGCAATTCCTTGTGAGACAACCCGAGGTTTCAATACTTTGTTAAATTTTCATTAGGGTTTGTACTTGTGACAAAACCAAATTAAATTTGATGTGAGAGTTATTTGTTGGTTTGGAGCTATGCTTACAACGAAGTTCTTATTTTTATTAAGAGAAATTTCTAGATTGACAACAAGTATTACTATCACACACTCGCCAAGCATTCTGAATTCTGTTGCAACAAGCTCTCCACTTTCCGTCTTCACGATGGTTACCCCAGATTTCTTAGGAACCACTTGGACCGGGCTCACCCACTCATTGTCTGAGATGGGATAGATGATGTCCGCTTCGAAGAGGCGAGTCACTTCTTTGTTGACTATATCAAGGATTGTGGGGTTTATCCACCTTTGTGGTTGACAGATTGGCTTAGCACCTTCTTCCAAGAAAATTCTATGAAGGCATATTTGAGGGATTATTCCCACAATGTCACTTAAGCTCCATCCAATCGCTTTCTTGTACTTCTGGATAACCTCGAGGAGTTGTTGTTCCTCTTGTTTGGAAAGATTGATTACGACTATCACCGGGAATTTATGCTCCTCATTAAGAAATGCCTATTTGACATTCGGTACGAGAGGCTTCAAATATTCCTGGTGGACGAAATTGTGATACAAGAGTTCCAGGCACTGTTAGAGAAGCACTTTCTTTCCACAACTCCATTCAACTTAACCAGCAAGTGTACTAGGTCATCCAAGTAATACCTTACGTGAGTAAGGGTCGATCCCAGAGAGATTGTTGGTATGAAGCAAGCTATGGTCACCTTGTAAATCTCAGTTAGGCAGATTAAATTGGTTTATGATGAGTTCGAAAATTAATAATAAAAAGAAAATAAAAGGGATAGAAATACTTATGTAAATCAATAGTGGAAATTTCAGATAGGCGTATGGGGATGCTGTGCTCCTCTTGAATCTCTACTTTCTTATTACATTCATCCAATCCTTCTTACTCCTTTCCATGGCAAGCTGTATGTAGGGCATCACCATTGTCAATGGCTACATCCCATCCTCTCAGTGAAAATGGTCCTATGCTCTGTCATAGCACGGCTAATCATCTGTCGGTTCTCAATCAGGTTGGAATAGAATCCCTTGATTCTTTTGTGTTTGTCATCATGCCCAGCCTTCAGGAGTTTGAAGCTCGTCACAGTCATTCAATCCCAGAATCCTACTCGGAATACCATAGACAAGGTTTAGACTTTACGGATCCTCATGAATGCCGCCATCTATCTAGCTTATACCACGAAGATTCTGTTGGGGAATCTAAGAGATATGCACCCGGTCTAGAGTAGAACGGAAGTGGTTGTCAGTCACGCACGTTCATAGGTGAGAATGATGATGAGTGTCACAGATCATCACATTCATCAAAGTGTTGTGCAACGTATATCTTGGAATAATAATAAAAGAGAATTGAATAGAAAGTAATATTAATTGTATTGAAACTTGAGGTACAGCAGAGCTCCA
Source organism: Arachis hypogaea (assembly GCF_003086295.3). NCBI lineage: Eukaryota > Viridiplantae > Streptophyta > Magnoliopsida > Fabales > Fabaceae > Arachis > Arachis hypogaea. The sequence continues at coordinate 59,625,983 of NC_092044.1, read as the reverse complement.
CACCCTTAATCTATGGTGTGCAGAAACTCCACTGTTGAAAATACATAAGTGAAAGGTTCAGGCATGGCCGAATGGCCAGCCCCCTCAATGATCAAGAGACCGAATGATCAAATACTACAAAGTCAAAAGATTAAACTGTCAAAAGATGTCTAATACAATAGTAACTTATCCTATTTATACTAGATTAGCTACTAGGGTTTACATGAGTAAGTAATTGATGTATAAATCCACTTCCGGGGCCCACTTGGTGTATGCTTGGGCTGAGCTTGATCTTTCCACGAGCTGAGGCTTCTCTTGGAGTTGAACTCCAAGTTATAACATGTTTTGGGCGTTCAACTCCGGATCATGACGTGTTTCTGGCGTTTAACTCCAGACCGCAGCATGTACTTGGCGTTCAACGCCATGTTACGTCGTCAATTTCCGAATAAAGTATGAACTATTATATATTGCTGGAAAGCTCTAGATGTCTACTTTCCAACGCCGTTGAGAGCGCGCCATTTGGAGTTCTGTAGCTCCAGAAAATCCATTTCGAGTGCAGGGAGTTCAGATTCCAATAGCATCAGCAGTCCTTTTGTCAGCCTTTTTCAGAGTTTTGCTCAAGTCCCTCAATTTCAGCCAGAAATTACCTGAAATCACAGAAAAACACACAAACTCATAGTAAAGTCCAGAAATGTGAATTTAACATAAAAACTAATGAAAACATCCCTAAAAGTAGCTTGAACTTACTAAAAACTACCTAAAAACAATGCCAAAAAGCGTATAAATTATCCCTCAATGAGTTCTTGAGCCTCTTCAGGCATTTTCTTTAGGTGAATAGATCCACCTGCAAAATGGTCCAATGACATTTTCGAAAATTCAGATAGACCATAATAGAATATATCTAATATGGTCCATTCTGAAAACATGTCAGATGGACATCTTTTGGTCAGCTGCTTGTATCTTTCCCAAGCTTCATAGAGGGATTCACCATCTTTTTGCTTGAAGGTCTAAACATCCACTCTCAGCTTGCTCAGCTTTTGAGGAGGAAGAATTTATCCAAGAAGGCAGTGACCAGCTTATCCCAAGAGTCCAGGCTATCCTTAGGTTGTGAATCCAACCATATTCTAGCTTTGTCTCTTACAGCAAAAGGGAAAAGCATGAGTCTATAGACTTCAGGATCAACTCCATTCGTCTTTACAGTCTCACAGATTTGCAAGAACTCAGTTAAAAACCGATAAGGATCTTCAGATGGAAGTCCATAAAACTTGCAGTTTTGTTGCATTAAGGTAACTACCTGAGGTTTCAGCTCAAAGTTGTTGGCTCCAATGGCAGGAATGGAGATGCTTCTTCCATCAAACTTGGACGTTGGCTTTGTGAAGTATTCTCCTTGCATTATTATTATTTTCGGCTGCCATCTCCTTCTCTTGTTCGAAAATTTCTGAAAGGTTACCTTTAGATTGTTGTAATTTAGCTTCTCTTAATTTTCTCTTCAGAGTCCTTTCAGGTTCTGGATCAATTTCAACAAAGTGCCTTTTTCCTTGTTCCTGCTCATATGAAAGAGAAGAAAACAAGAAAAGAAGAGGAATCCTCTATGTCACAGTATAGAGATTCCTTTATGTTAGTAGAAGAAGAAAGGGGAGAAGAGTGAAGAAGAATCCAAACTCAAGGGATCGATTGGGTTCGGATCTTTAGATGAAGAGAGGTGAAGAGAGGTGTTAGTAAATAAATAATTAAATAGAATAAGAAAAGAGATGGAGAATTTCGAAAATAATTTTGAAAAAGTGGTTAGTGATTTTCGAAAATCAGAGATAAGATAAGATTAAAATTAAAATTTAAAACAAAAAGAATTTTGAAAAAGAGAGAAGTATTTTCGAAAATTAGAGAGGGAAGAGTAGTTAGTTGGTTTTGAAAAAGATAGGAAACAAACAAAAAGTTAGTTAGTTGATTGAAAAAGATATTAAAATCAAATTTGAAAAAGATAAGAAGATAAGAAGTTAGATAAGATATTTTGAAATCAAATTTGAAAAAGATAAAATTTTTGAAAAAAAGATATGATAAAAGATAAAAAGATTTAATTTTTAAATTTAAAATTACTTACTTCACTAACAAGAAACTTCAAGATAAGATTCTAGAACTTAAAGATTGAACCTTTCTTAACAAGAAAGTAACAAACTTCAAATTTTTGAATCAATCACATTAATTATTAGTGAATTTTCGAAAATATGATATAAAGATATGAAAAAGATTTTGAAAATATTTTTAAAAAGATTTTTGAAATTTTCGAAAAAAAGAAAAAAATGAAAAAGATATAATTTTTGAAAAAGATTTTGGAAAGATAAGATTTTTAAAATTGAAAATTTGATTTGACTTGTAAGAAACAACTAATTTAAAAAATTTTTTGACCAAGTCAACCCAAAATTTCGAAAATTTGGAGGGAAATAAGGAAAAGATATTTTTTTGATTTTTGAAATTTTTAAGATGAGAGAGAAAAACACAATCATGACCCAAAACATGAAAATTTTGGATCAAAACACTTAATGCATGCAAGAACACTATGAATGTCAAGATGAACACCAAGAACACTTTGAAGATCATGATGAACATCAAGAACATATTTTTCAAAAAATTTTTATGCAAAGAAAACATGCAAGACACCAAACTTAGAAATCTTTAATGCATGGACTCTAACAAACGAAAAATGCATATGAAAAACAACAAACAACACAAAACAAGAAATCATCAAGATCAAACAAGAAGACTTGTCAAGAACAACTTGAAGATCATGAAGAACACTATGAATGCATGGAATTTTCGAAAAATGCAAGAAAAATTTTTAAAGCATGCAATTGACACCAAACTTAAAAATTGACTCAAGACTCAAACAGGAACACAAAATATTTTTTATTTTTATGATTTTATGATTTTTTTGTATTTTTATTAATTTTTTTTCGAAAATATTTTTGGAAAAACGAAAAAGAAAAATTTTGAAAAAGTTTTTGAAAAGAAAATTACCTAATCTGAGCAACAAGATGAACCGTCAGTTGTCCATACTCAAACAATCCCCGGCAACGGCGCCAAAAACTTAGTGGTCGAAATTGTGATACAAGAGTTCCAGGCACTGTTAGAGAAGCACTTTCTTTCCACAACTCCATTCAACTTAACCAGCAAGTGTACTGGGTCATCCAAGTAATACCTTACGTGAGTAAGGGTCGATCCCACAGAGATTGTTGGTATGAAGCAAGCTATGGTCACCTTGTAAATCTCAGTTAGGCAGATTAAATTGGTTTATGATGAGTTCGAAAATTAATAATAAAAAGAAAATAAAAGGGATAGAAATACTTATGTAAATCAATAGTGGAAATTTCAGATCGGCGTATGGGGATGATGTGCTCCTCTTGAATCTCTACTTTCTTATTACATTTATCCAATCCTTCTTACTCCTTTCCATGGCAAGCTATATGTAGGGCATCACCGTTGTCAATGGCTACATGCCATCCTCTCAGTGAAAATGGTCCTATGCTCTGTCACAGCACGGCTAATCATCTGTCGGTTCTCAATCAGGTTGGAATAGAATCCCTTGATTCTTTTGCGTTTGTCATCACGCCCAGCCTTCAGGAGTTTGAAGCTCATCACAGTCATTCAATCCCAGAATCTTTCTCGGAATACCATAGACAAGGTTTAGACTTTTTGGATCCTCATGAATGCCGTCATCTATCTAGCTTATACCACGAAGATTCTGTTGGGGAATCTCAGAGATATGCGCCCGGTCTAGAGTAGAACGGAAGTGGTTGTCAGTCACGCACGTTCATAGGTGAGAATGATGATGAGTGTCACGGATCATCACATTCATCAAAGTGTTGTGCAACGTATATCTTGGAATAAGAATAAAAGAGAACTGAATAGAAAGTAATAGTAATTGTATTGAAACTTGAGGTACAGCAGAGCTCCACACTCTTAATCTATGGTGTGCAGAAACTCCACTGTTGAAAATACATAAGTGAAAGGTTCAGGCATGGCCGAATGGCCAGCCCCCTCAATGATCAAGAGACCGAATGATCAAAGACTACAAAGTCAAAAGATTAAACTGTCAAAAGATGTCTAATACAATAGTAACTTATCCTATTTATACTAGACTAGCTACTAGGGTTTACATGAGTAAGTAATTGATGTATAAATCCACTTCCGGGGCCCACTTGGTGTATGCTTGGGCTGAGCTTGATCTATCCACGAGCTGAGGCTTCTCTTGGAGTTGAACTCCAGGTAATAACGTGTTTTGGGCGTTCAACTCCGGATCATGACGTGTTTCTGGCGTTTAACTCCAGACAGCAGCATGTACTTGGCGTTCAACGCCAAGTTACGTCATCAATTTCCAAATAAATTATGGACTATTATATATTGCTGGAAAGCTCTGGATGTCTAATTTCCAACGCCGTTGAGAGCGCGCCATTTGGAGTTCTGTAGCTCCAGAAAATCCATTTCGAGTGCAGGGAGGTCAGATTCCAACAGCATCAGCAGTCCTTTTGTCAGCCTTTTTCAGAGTTTTGCTCAAGTCCCTCAATTTCAGCCAGAAATTACCTGAAATCACAGAAAAACACACAAACTCATAGTAAAGTCCAGAAATGTGAATTTAACATAGAAACTAATGAAAACATCCCTAAAAGTAGCTTGAACTTACTAAAAACTACCTAAAAACAATGCCAAAAAGCGTATAAATTATCCGCTCATCAATTCCCTTGCTTCTTGGTGTGGTAGTCTATCCTCTTGGTCTGAGGGATTGGTGAGGAATCTTCATCTTCGTCATCAATTTATCTCACTCTTGAGCTCCCTTCAACAACTAAACCTTCTCGAAGTTCATGTTGGGTATCTACTATGGGTTTCCTTTTTCTTCCATCTTCAATGGAGTTCTCTTCCCCATCGATCAATTCATCATTAGGCTCTTCCTTGGCATGAGTGGGTTGAGAGTCTATCTTCTCTAGTGACTCATTGCCTTTTAGGGTTATAGCATCAATGCTGGACTTTAGAGTTAATAGTGGCGGCAACGGTGAACCATTAGGTGTCACAAGTTGTGGAGGAGTAAGGTTGTTAGAGGTAAAGGCAGGAGGTGATAAAAGGGACAAGACCTCGGCAAGAGTTGCCATGCAATTGTCTTGTTTCCTTTGAAATTCCTGCTGTTCTTGAATGAAGGCTTGAAGATTATTCTCCTCATGAGGAAAGTTAGAGTGAGTGGTATGATGATGAAGGTTAGGTTTCTCCAACTATGGTAATGGGTAAGTTAATTGAAGAGAAATTGGTGGTGGGAATGGCAAAGGGGCTTGAGAGTATAGGGGTTGTGTCTCATGTAGAAGATACGGAGGACAAACATGTAGAGGGGAAAAGTTGTATTGATGGTGTGTTCCACTAGGTATGAGGGGATGATAGGCTTTAGGATCATAGGGTCCTTGTGAAGTTCCTTGTCGCCAAGAATTGCTTGCTTGCGACCCTTGCTCAATTTGGCCTTCTATACCTTGATGTGAATTGATGTTGGTATTATCTTCCCCTACAAAATGATAGCAACCAAACTCCAAGCCAAAAGGGTGATAGCTCATGGTGCAAAGAAGATAAGACTCAACAATATTAACGAAAGCAATAAACAAATGAATATATATCCTAAGTTTATCTATTTACCTAGGACTAAACAAACAAACACGTGAGTTACTACCACAAGTTAGATAGAGGCACCATCTATCAATTAGTGTCAAGTAACAAATAAAAATCAAATATTCATACTATTCACATATTCACAACAGCCAAAACTATAGCACACATTGCACTTAGTAATCCCCAGCAATGGTAAAAAATGTTGGTATGGTTTTTATCGCCGGTTAGGAATTTTTCCCCCAAAATAGGGATCAATTCGTTGGTAGCATAATCTTAACCAACAATCAACTCCCTGCCATAGTTTGGAAGGACAAAGGATGTCACAATTCAAAACAAATATAACTGAGAATATTTAGACTCCCGGGCCATCTCCTAAGGACCTAGTGACCAATGAGTGCACAATTTGGGTTGTGAGCGCAACAAGATTTTCAATGAAGATATAAACAATTAAAGAAATAAAAAAACATCCAAAATAGCAAGTAATGAACTAATAAAGGAATTAAAGAACTAACTATGTAATATAAACAAGTAAACTATAAAAGTGATTGATGTATGTTTGTGTGTGTGTGATTTAAAACATAAATGAAATCTTGGCTTGGAATGAGCTAAGGGTCCTTTCCTCGTTGGAACCACAACTATAACAATTGTAATGGATTAATCTCACTTATTTAACCCTCACATCGGAGAATAAGTCAAGTAGGCATAAGTGTTCCCAATCCACAAATCCTAACTCACTTACTAATTACCTTAGCAATAAGTTAGCGTTAGTGGAAACAAGAACAATTAATAATCCAAGAATCATCACTAAATGTTGGACATTCCAACTCTGGGAACCCAATTGCTCATTTTCCCCAGGCCAAGAGGTAGAAATTTAGCCTATAATCAAAATTGATATTTCCACAAACACTTGGTGGGCATAAATGCAAACCATAGTAAAATTAAGAAAATGGTTGAAACTATGAGAAAAAAATTACCAAAATTAACAATAATAACTCAAACAAGCATATAACAATCATCAATCATCAACAAGAAATCAAAATTGCAAAAAGTATATATTAACACCAAGACTTAAATTACAAGTAAAAGTATCAAAATGGTAACTATAAAGAGTAGTGATTAAGAATTATTCACAATGGAGGCTAGCAAAATCCAAGAGCAAAAAATGGAAATGGCACTTGAAATGTAAAACCCTAATATAAACCCTAATGGAGATGAGAGAAAACTTAGAGAAAAGAGAAACTACCCTAAAGCCTCCTACTACACTCCTAAAACTATTCTAATGATATTCTATGGTATGGTATGGTTTTCCCCATGTTTTCCCCCTTCATTATCAGCTATTGGCTTCAGAATTGGTCCTCCAATCCATCAAAAATGCGAGTCACGTGTGTTTTTAATGAAGGCCTGTGCGGGTACTTGTGCGTATGCACAGACGTATGCGACTCGGCCAAAATCTCTGGTTGTGCGCACGCACACTTCGTGATGCATTGGATGATCGTGCGACGCACAAGATGCAGTGCGCGCAAGCTTCGCTCTACTATGATACATGTGTTGGACGCACACATCGCTTTGTTCTTCTCCTCTGATTCTTAATGCTTCCTCCTCCTTGCATGCTCCTCTTCCATTCTCACCAAGCCATTCCTACCTTATACATCTGAAATTACTCACAAACGACATCAAGGTATCGAATGGAAGGTAAATGGAATAGAATAGACTAAATTAGGCACAAAATAGCATGTTTTCATAACGAAGCACAATTTAGGAGGAAAGCTCAAAAGCATACTATTTAAGGTAATATGTGCTGGTTTATATGAGGAAATCCACTCAATTTCAACCAAAAATCATCATCAAATATGGATTTATCAACCCTTCCGCAAGCCTTTCCTTGGCACAATCAGACCACAAACACATAACTAGGAAATTATTGATCCAGACATCAATTCCTAGAGCCTCTTAAGACTTTAAATATTGTCTTAAGGAAACTCTTTAATCGGGCTTTCAATCGATAATCCCAGTCCAGTTGGCCTAAGTTATCGGGCGATAAAGCACCCTCGGATTTTCTTACCCAAGTCTTTCTTTGAAACACAAACATCACAAGCACATAACTGGGTCCTAGTCATTTGTTCTCAGGGCCTTATGACTTTTAAATTTCTGATCTTTCTAGACTTGTCTCCCACTACTTCAAGGAATTGATTTGAATTCTCATAATACTTTTTCAAATTCCTATTTTTGAAGATCATCCTTCTGTTTTCGCAAGATTATAATATCTTAGGTTCATCAAATGTAACCACCTATTTTGAGCTCCACCATTTGGTTTTTAATTATTCACTCTTTCCATTAAGATATCCTCTATACAAAGTGATTACTAGAGGAACAAACATATGAGTTACGAGTTTAAGCATTGAAGAAAATCATACAAGAAAAAGAAAAAGAAGAAAAACAGAAAAATGAAAATGAAAATGAAAAGAAAAAGGAAATAACAAAAGGAATAAAAGAAATAACTAACCATCAGAGGAGATAATTTATTTTACCCTAATCTTACCCAAGATTACTTATTTATGATTAGTGCTTTCTTCCATTATCAATCCCCGGCAACGGCGCCATAAAAGTTGATGAACAGAATTCACTCCACATATAAAATAAATTCGTTCGTTGGCAAGCGCACCAAATTATCGTCAAGTAATAACCCACAATGGAGTGGGGTCGAATCCACAGAGATTGATTGATAGAGCAACTTTAGTTAATGAGTGAATTTAGTTAAGCTAATTAATAGAGAAATGTAAATGACTCAAAAGTAAAGGAAAGTAATAAAGTGCAGAAAACTACATGGCAAAAATGTAAAGAACTGAAACATAAATGGCAGAATTGTAAATGGGAATGAGGAATAGCAGAAATTAAAGAAAGCTAAAAAGAATAGGTATGGTAAGAATATGGGAAATTCGTTGGGATCAGGAGATGTTGCTCTCTTTGGATTAAATTCAGCTCATCTTATCTACAATCATGCAACTCATTGACCTCTTGGCAATCATGATCGATTGAACCCCAATCCCTTGGTGATTCAATCTCTCAAATCTTGATAATCAGCCAATTCCTTGGTCTAATTTCTCATGAAGAGAGATATGCTTGTCCTTGTTTATACCACACATCCCCTAGATCCAAATAATGGATGGATTTCATGTCACCATATCCAATCCCAAAACCCAGATCTACTCAAGTGTGAGAAGGAATTTCAAGCATGGTTTCATGTTTCCTTTTCCAAGGTTCCCATGAAACCCATTTTGCATTCAACCTCTTTCCCAAGATGATTGAACACTAACATGAAGAATGAAATTTCTTCTAGCAAATCAAAAAGAAGATGAAGAGAAGAAGATTCACTATCATTAATCCATCAGGTACAACAGAGCTCCCTCTCCCAATGAGAGGGAGTTTAGCTACTCATAGCTTAGAAAAAAGTACAAGAGATGGAGAAGATGAAGTGTAAAAGTAAACCTAAAGCTAACTATCTAATCCAACTTTCTAACCCATTTTCCAACCCCCTTTTCAGTACTCTTAGGGGGTATTTTTACTGCTCCTACTAAAAAATAAAAATTACAAAAGAGGAATGAAAATTACACTTGAAATAAAAGAGAAAAACTAATAAAATGGGTCAGATGCTTGGCGTTAAAGTGGCGTGCTACGCCTGTCTCCTCAACTTGACTTGGCGCGCCACGCCTGGCTCCCAAGTGCCACACCCCCTTTGTCTAACTAACTTGGCGTGCCACGCCTTCGAAATCAAGTGGCACGCCCAGGGTCCTTCCTTTGCTTGTCTTCCTCTAGAATCTTGAACTGGCGTGGCACGCCAGACCTTAGTAAGGCTCTTCTTCTTCCTTTGGGAATATAACATTGGCATTCCACGCCAAGTAGCTGTCGTGCCACGCCTTTGATGAGTGCTTCATTTTCTTCCCTGAAAAATGCTATTGGCGTGCCACGCCCAGTAGGTGGCATGCAACTCCCATGATAATGCATGACTAAGTCCTTCTGGCGTGCCACTCTCAGCATTCAAATGGCACGCCCATGGTTACCTTATCTTGGCGTGCCACACCTTATGTCCCAAGTGGCACGCCCTTTGTTCTTCTTCTTTAGATGCTACATTTGGCATGCCACGCCTTCGACATCAAGTGGCACACCCATGTTGGAGCTGCATTCTTTCCTCTTTAGACCAATGGCCTGGTGTGCCATGCCTTCGAGTTCAAGTGGCACACCCAGGTTAAAAATAAGGATGGCGTGCCATGCCTAGAACCCAAGTGGCACTCCCAGTGTTGAATCTCCAACTCCTTTCTCTGGATCAATGTATTGGCGTGCCATGCCTTTGAACCCAAGTGGCACGCCCATTCTCTATTGATGCCAGGGCATCTAGGCCAGTTTCACTGACCTTTTCTTTACTGTTTTAGGGTAGTTTCGTGCATTTTCCTAGTAAACAAGGCATGTTTTGGGTGAAAATACACTTACACCTTCATTCAAGCAACTATTATGAATTTTGCATGATTTCATGGGATTTTTTGCCAGAATTACATGATATTTTAATGATGCATAATCTCATGATTTTGGCTAGAGCTTTAATGCACTCTAATTGCTTGATTTCAGGACAAATGAATCATGGAAGAATCACGTTAGCATTCACATTAACTTAGTTAACATGACTACTAACGTGGGATGGCAATTGGCTTACAACGTTAATGAGAAAAGTGATCACCAATAACGCCTGCGAAGCCACTTTATAGCCTACGTTAAGAGCCACGTTAACTAAGTTAACATGGTACTTAACGTATAAGGAAAGGAGGACTCCACGTTAATGAGAAACGTGAACTCCAATAACGTTTCTCCTCAACGCTAGTGGTAAAAGTGAACACCACTAACGTTGGGAAACTAGGCAATGCCCCACGTTAAGAGTCACGTTAACTAAGTTAACGTGAACTCTAATGTGGACAAGGATCAACACTGCCAACGTTAGTGACACTCACTTTTGTCACTAACATTGGATCATTTTTCATTGCCTACGTTAATTCTCACGTTAATATTGTTAACGTGAAAGTTAACGTGGAGTGGGGTTCAAAGAACCAACGTTAGTGACACTCTGTGTCAATAACGTTGGAAGATGGCTTCATTACTACGTTAAATGCCACGTTAACTTAGTTAACGTGGGTTCTAACGTAGGGGATTGGGGCAATTAGAGCGTTAGTGACAAAGGTGAGTGTCACTAACGCTCTCGAAGGTGATAGGTGCCCACGTTAAGAGCTACGTTAGCTAAGCTAACGTAAGACCTAACGTAGGAGGCAAAAGGCAATCAACGTTAATGGGAAAAGTGATCCCCATTAACGTTTGCGAAAAGGGGCACAAGCCAACGTTAATGGGAAAAGTGAGTCCCATTAACGTTGGCCAAGAATTGAGAAGGAACGTTAGAAGTCACGTTAAGACTTCTAACGTTGAGAATAACGTGGGCATATAAGGGTGGAACGTTAGTGAAAAAGGTGAATGCCACTAACGTTCTCGCACCCAGAAATGTATTCCATGATTAATCTCACTAAATGCCCAAGCCTAATTCATATTTCTCTGCAAGCTGGGCCCACTAAAGATGAGGATTGCTTCAACTCAAGGTCCAAAGCCCACATCCAAGACTTGAAGAACTCACTAGAAGATCATGAAGAGTAGTATATATAGGGTAGTTTTGAACTAGAGAGGGACTTTTGGCACATTGGAGAACTACTCTCTGCATATTTACTTTTCTGTACTTCTAGCATGGATTATTCTTTTCTGCCATTTTTCATTCATAGAGCTATGAACAACTAAACCCCTTTCATTGGGTTAGGGAGCTCTGCTGTAATTTGATGGATCAATATTAGTTTTCATTCTTCTTCTTCTATCTTTTCTCTTGATTTTACTAGAAAGCTCTCAATCTTAATTCAATTGGTTAGTTATCTTGGAAAAGAAACTCTCTTTAATTGGATCTCTTCGGAACCTTGGAAGAGGAATGAAGAGATCATGCTAGAATTGCTATCTCATGCTGGACCAATTTGGGTTGGGATGGATATGTGACTATAATCTCCTCAATACTTGAATTGGGAAATGTATGTAGTATAATCAGTGACCATACTTCATCTCCTCTCATGAGCAATTGACTAAGAAATTGGCTATTGATCAAGATTTGAGAGATCGGATTACCAAGGAATTGGGATTCAATCACTTAAGATTGCCAAGGAGATCAATGAATGCATTGATTGAGGAAGAGATGAGAATGAACTTGATCCAAAGAATTGCAACATCTCCTAAACCCAATGATCCCCCCATTTCTGATCTTACCCATTCTCCTTAATTTCTGCCATTTACTTTTATGAGCATTACCCAATTCCCCATTTAAGATTCTGCACTTTAGTTTCTGCTATTTACTTTCTAGTCATTTAAAATTCTGCATCTCAATCTAAATTCTGTTTAGCTCAACTAGCATATTCTTCTAACTAAAGTAGCTTGACCAATCAATCCTTGTGGGATTCGACCTCACTCTATAGTGAGTTTTACTTGACAATAATTCGGTATACTTGCCGAAGGAAAATTTGTTGAGAGACAAGTTTTCATGTATTATCTATTAGGGTGCTGGCGTGCCACGACTAGCCTGGCATGCCACACCCCCTTTGTGGTCTTCAAGAGTGCTCTCTGGAAAGTATAGTTGGCATGCCACGCCTGGCCCTGGCGTGGCACGCCCATAGTTAAGCTCATTGTCACTTCTCTGGATTATATAACTAGCATGCCACGCCTGGCTTTGGTGTGCCACACCCATTGTGATTCATCTCCCTGGCGTGCCACGCCTAGCCTTCGCGTGCCACGCACATAGTGAGCTCCATGGGCTTCTTATCTGGGTTTACTAACTGGCGCGCCACACCTTCGATATCAAGTGCCATGCCTATTGTAATTCTTGTATTGTGCCTTCAAGATTTGTAAACTGGCACGCCACACCCATTGGCTGGCATGCCACGCCCATTCAAAGCGTAGGCGTTTGCACCAAGTGGGACGCCCAGTTCACACGCCAAGCTTCCCTTTCTTGCTTCCTTCTTACTTTGTTGCTCTTTCACCTGAAATTCAGCAAAAACTCATTTCAAAGAAATGTACCATAATATTCACCATTTAACTCATGAAAGTGCATTAGTTGAATGAGTTTACACTTCTTTTATGGTCCTTTTACATAGGAAAAAGAGGTAGATGATGTAAGTCATCAACTAACTTCAAACATCGAGTTTAACAGAGCTTTAGGAATAAGTGTAAGTTATATAAAGAAGCATACGTGCTTGAAAAAGAAAGGAATAAGATACACCGAAATCAATGTGGCTTAAATAAAAAGGAATGCCTTTGAAGACGCTTGACTTTAATTTAGGACACTAGGTGCCGTTGAATTTTTGCTCCTTTGGACTTGCCCTAGCCAGACGCCAGGCTTCCAAGAGGCACACCGGGCGTGACCTTCCTTAGTAGCATGTGGACACCAGGTGTGTTGTATGGCCGCTGGGCATTCACCCCTCCCTTTTTTGTTGAAAAATTTGAAAAGTACATAAACCAAAAGTAAAAATGCATGCAGAAGAAAGAAGAAGGACACGACTAATGAAACTATGGAATGAAAAAGAAAAAAAAGAGAAAGAAAACTAACCATAGTTGGGTTGTGGTGGCATAAATCCCCACACTTCGTACAATTGAACCAAAAAGTGCAGTGGGTCGTCCGAGTAATACCTGAGCGAGTCAAGTAGATCGCACAAGGATTGTGGCTTGAAGCAGGCTATGGTTATCTTGCAGGTCTTACCCAGGTGAGTAGTAAATTTGTTGGATTTAGTTAAAAGCATAAAAGGAATAAAGATGGAATTACAAGGTTTGATTAGAAGAATAAGAAGGTGGTTAAGGCTTGGAGATGCTTTGTCCTTCTGGATTAACTCTGGTTTTACTGTCTTTTTCAATTATGAATGATTTCTTCTATGGTAGGCTATATGTGATTGACGCTGGTTTGAGCAGCCGCCAATCCTCCTCCAGATCTAAACCTCAGGGTTAGTGCGGATCCATTCTGATTGAGGGTGAAGTTTCTGTAGTTCATTCTCTTTGGTGATCCTACTCAAAACGCCACAGACAATGTCGAATTTTCTGGATCAGAGGATGTTGCGCCTTGGTTCTAGCCTCAACCATAGAGACCCTAATATCTCCATACCTTGGTTGAACTTGTGTCTTGAGAAGTCCCCAACGAAGTCATGGATTAGCCATCTAAGAGATGTATAGTCAAACTGGCGGTTCAATGCTTTCCACTTAAGTATTCACACGAACCCAAAAAGAACACCGGTGGTTGTTGGGCATACAGTCTTAGTATGAAGAACGAAGATGATTGTCACGGGTCATCCCATTCATCATGTTGAAGAACGAAAATACATCTTAGAATTAAATCAAACACGAATTAAAGAGAAATAGTAATACTTTTATTAATCCATAAAACTCAGCTCCCCTCAACCTAGGAGGTTTAGAAACTCATACTAATAGAAAACACAATGATAAACAAAATATGTCATAAAGTCCTCTATGATTATATAAAATATCCCTTAAATACTAAACTAATGACTAAGGGTTACATAAGAAGGGTAAAACAGTCTTTCAGTGCTAAAATCCACTTCTGGGACCCACTTGGTGAGTGTTTGGCCTGAGCTTTGATGAGATCCACATGCTATTAGGCCTCTAGGGCATTAAACGCTGGCTAGGGGATACTCTTTGGGCGTTTGGATGCAGGTCTCCTTCTTTGGGCGTTGGACACCTGAAATGGGGCAGGAGGCTGGCATTGGATACCAGTTTTTGACTTTTTATTCTAAAGCTAAGTATGGACTATTATACATTGTTGGATATCTTTGGAAGTTAGCTTTCCATAGTCGTTGAAAACGCTCCATTTGGACTTCTGTAGCTCCAGAAAAGCTCCTCCGAGTGCAAGGAGGTCAGATTTGGACAACATCTGCAGTGCTTTCTCTGTCTCTGAATTAGACTTTTGGTCCAGCTCCTTAATTTTAGCCAGAAAATACCTCAAATTGTATAAAAACACACAATCTCAAAGTAGAATAAAAAAATATGAATTTAATACTAAAACCTATGAAAACTTAATATAAATTAAACAAAACATGCTATAAACTATATGAAAATGATGCCAAAAAGCGTATAAAATATCTGCTCATCAGGTTTCCTCCTAACAAGTGCTTCTTTAATGTCACTAGATTGGTGTTGAGTCTTCTAGGTTGGAGCTTGGGGTGCCTCCTAGCACCTTCTAGTGCCATCTTCCATTAAACATTCATTGTCCAGCTCATCTTTTGTTTCAAAATTTATGTGACATAGAGGGTCTTCAAGGGTTCTTTCATCCACAATTTCTTGGACTAAGGTGTTAATTAAGTCAATTCTCATGCAATCCTCTATTTCGCTAGGGTGTTTCATGGGTTTGAAGACATTAAAAACCATTTGTTCTTCATGCACCCTTAGTGTTAGCTCTCCTTTTTGGACGTCAATGAGTGCCCATTTGGTGTCAAAGATTAGTCTTCCAAGGATGATCGAGCCATCCTCATTTTCCTCCATGTCAAGAATTACAAAGTCGGCAGAAAAGATAAACTTTCTGACCTTGACCAATGTGTTTTCTACTATCCCATATGGAAACTTCATTGATCAATCAGCTAGTTGCAATGAGATTCTAGTTGGCTTCACCTCCCCAATTTGTAGCTTCTTCACCATGGATAGAGGCATTAAGTTGATGCTAGCTCCTAAGTCACAAAGAGCTTTGCCAATGGTGATACACCCAATAATGCAAGAAATTTGAAAACTACCAGGATCCTTCAACTTTTGTGGTAGTTTTCTTTGAATGATGGCACTGCACTCCTTGGTGAAAATTACCTTCTCATTTTCTTTGAGGAATCTTTTCTTGGAAAACAACTGCTTCATGAATTTGGCATAGAGAGGTATTTGTTCAAGGGCTTTAGTGTAAAACCCGAATAATTAATAAATAATTAACTCATAAATTAATATTTATTCAAGAAAAATAAAAAATTGAATTTTATAGTTTAATGAGATAGAAATAATTAAAATAAGAATTTTGACACTAATTTTAAAGAATTTGGCCCAAGATTGCGCCGAACTGGCCGAACTGGGCCGTATTGGACCCGTGGCCCAACCCAACTCACTAATACAAATGAGCTTCAGCTCATTTCTTCCTCATGCATGTTGAAACACCCTGAACAAGTTCAGCCAAGGGGGAAGAATATGAAGGGAAATGCAAACCGTTGAAATTAATTCAAATTCCCACATCTTCCAACTCCCGGCTCCGATCGTCGCACCATTTACAACCACGCAGCATCGAGCTCTAGAAACCCAGCACTTAATTAGGTAAGAAATTCACATTTTCCTTTTCCATTTTCTCCACCCCAATTTTGACATTCAATGAACAATTATGTTGAATTTTGTGTAATTTCGGTGTTTAAGTTTGAATAAACTTACGGGTATTGTCAGATGTAGCTCACTTGAGCTGTGGGTCAGTTAAGCACCATTAAACCCTTTGTGTAATGTTGAATTAGTGAACTCTATATTAATTATAGTGATAATAGTGATGTTATATTGAAATTGGTTATTGGGTGGTATCAAATGGAGAAATTGGGAGCTAGAAGATTAACTTTGGAGGCTGGGTTTCATTGGTGAGGGACCGAAGTTGAGGAGCTTGTGGTGCGGTGAATGCTTGAGGTGTTCCATGATTAATGAGGAATCATCCAAGGTATGGTTTCGATTTCTCGTAACTAAAATATAATGTATCGTGAAAACTTAGCCTAGTTAATCGTAAGATAGGATTGAAATGTTGATGTTGTTGATGATTGTGATTGGCTGGTATTTATGAGGCTTGGTGATTTGAGATTGTTGTTTATGAAATAATACAATTTTTATGGTGCTCCAATTTTTTAGATGTGGGTTCACACTAGTGTCATGGTTTTTAATGACCCATGCATTAGCATAGAACTCTTGCACCATCAGGATCTCAGCTTCTGGGATAGGATTGGTTAGGACTTTCCAACCTCTCCTCCAGATTTCTCTTCGAATCTCCGGGAACTCATTCTTTTTTAGCCTAAAGGGGACTTCAGGAATAACCCTTTTCTTTGCCACTACTTCATAGAAGTGGTCTTGATAAGCTTTGGTGATGAATTTCTCCATCTCCCAAGATTTGGAGATGGAAGCAACTGGCTTTTCCATTCCTCTTTCTAGAGGATTCTCCGATTTTGGGTGCCATAAGTGGGAATGGAAGGCAAAAAGCAAGGCTTTTCCAACACCAAACTTAAAAGCTTTGCTCATCCTCGAGCAAAATATGAGGAAAAGGGAAGAAAAGAGTAGAAGAAGAAGAGAAAAGAGGAGATGGAAAGGGATAGGGGATTCGGCCAAGAAGGGCTTTAGTGTTTGAATGGTGTGTATGAAGGGTAGGAAGAAGGGTTATTTATAGGAGTGGGATAAGATGGGTTCGAATGGATGGGTGGGAATTGGGTGGAAAATTTTGAATTTGAAGTGGGTGGGGATTGGTGGGAGTTATGATGGTTTTGGGAAGTGATATGGATGTGATTGGGTTAGGGTTTATAGGGAAGAGTGTGTGAGGAAGAGTGAAAAGAAGGTGGGGTAGGTGGAGATTCTATAAGACTCACTGATCCTGAGAGGCTAGAGAATTCAAGTTCCTTGCCGCTGATAAACCCCAATCTTGTGGTTTATCTTGTGCTTAATTTGGGGATTTTATTAACTTTTCTCACATTTATTCAATAAAATAGCATGGTTTTGTAATTCTCCCTAAATTTGTGCTTAAGTGTGAAAACATGCTTTTTAGGCCTTAAAATAGATAAATTTAATTCACTTTAATTCCATTCGATGCCTTGATATGTTTGTTAAGTGATTTCAGGTTTAGGAGGCAAAGATTGGATTGAAGGAATGAAGGAAAACCATGCAAAGTGGGAGAACTCATGAAGAAATGAAGGAATCGCAAAGCTGTCAATCCTGACCTCTTTGCACTCAATTGATCGTAACTTGAGCAAGAAAGATCCAAATGAGATGATTTCTATTGCGTTCAAAATCTAACATCCGGGGCTTCAAAATAATATAAAATTTGCCATATTTTCCTGACGTAAAAAGATGCGTACGCGCACATGATGCGCATGCGTTGATGGATCAGCGTGGGTCCACTTTAAGCAACTCATGGCCAGCAATTTCTAGCTCATTTTGGGCCCAATCCAACTCATTTATGATGCTATTGAACCCAAGGATTAAAGGGGGATGAACCAAGTAGTCATAGTTTTAGTTTTCATCATGTTTTAGGGTAGAATTCTAGAGAGAGAAGCTCTCCCTTTTCTCTAGAATTTAGGGTATTTTAGGTTTAATTCTCTCAAATTCATCTTTCAATTCTTGTTTTGATTTAGTTTTCTCTTCGAATTTCTTGTTGTTACACCTTTGTTCTTCTAGTTCTTGTTGTTAATTTCCCTATTTTGCCATTTTTATGGTTATGAACTCTTGTTGATTTTAATTTTCCTTTAATGCAATTTCATGTTTCTATGTCTTTTTATGTTTACCTTAATTGCTATTGTTGATCTCTTGCTTGTATTTGTTATGGGTTTCATTAATTCTTGCATTTTTGTGATGTTTACTTTTATTGCACACTGTGTGTTTGATGAAATGTTTTCTCTAGTTTTTTAGTAGTTTTCTCTACTCTTGGCCTAGGCTAAGGGAATTGAGTGACCTTAAGTCATTGGGTCTCAATGAATTGATGATTTGAGAACCCTTGGTGATCAATTTGATACCCATTGACACTAAACCACTACTAATCTAGTTAGTAGATAGGTTGGGACTTATGGGTTGATGTTGATCAAGTCATTTGACATACCTCAAGCTTAGGAGTAGATATTACGTACTTAAAGCTCTTGGAGGTAGACTTAATGAGCTTGGTTCCTCATAATTGTCAATATATGGTTTGTAGACAAGGATGGTGATCTCAATTACCTATCTCAATATACTTGCAACGAGAATTCATTTGGGAAATTCTAGACCGTCACAACAATTCACTTATCACCGCTTGTGGGCATTGAACGCCCAGCTCTTGCTCCTGGCTGGTGTTAGCTATGTGCCTCTCATTGGGCATTGAACGCCCTTTAGGGACTTCCTTCCTAGCGTTTAACGCCAGGTCTGTGCCTTTGTTGGGGAGTTGAATGCCAAGGTTCTGCCCCCTGACTAGTGTTCAATGCTAGCTTCAAGCCCCCTGGCTGTGTTCAAAGCCAGCAAGGTCTCTACTCTAGGGTGTTCTGTTTCCAGCTGTGATTGTTTCTGTTTCTGTTCTAATTGCTGCACATGATCACAAACTTAAACAAATATGAAATTTAAATTGAAATAACTTAAATTAAAACAAGAAAACATTAATTATTGATGGGTTACCTCCCAACAAGTGCTTCTTTAATGTCATTAGCTTGATGGTTAGCTCCTTATGGAGATGGATAGGGGCTTAGAATTTCATCCCTTACAGTGAATTCTTGCCTGTGTTCTCATGGATAAGTTTCACATGTTCCAGATATAGGATCCTGTTCATAGTATGTGGAATGACTGGATTTTTAGTGAAGATGACTCTCATGCCAGGTGAGAGGCCTTCAGTGGGGATTTTCTCATCCTTCCAGCCTTTAGGTACTTTCTTCTTAGTACCTTTATTCTTAGTGCTTGATAATGGCTGCCCAACACCAAACTTAGAATTGGTGTTCCAGGGTTCTGTAAAACTCTGCACTGAGAAAGAGAGTTGGAACACTAAGTGTTGAACAATTGTTTCTCTATTGTCAGAGAAAGAGTTAGGGTTAGGCATCTTGAACAAGATGTGGTCCTCCCAAAGCTGTAAAACTAGCTTTCCCTTTGCTACATCAATGATGGCATTGGCAGTGGCTATTAAAGATCTTTCAAGGATGATGGATTCATCCTCTTCCTCTCTAGTATCCAAGATTATGAAATCTACAGGGATGTAAAGGTTCTCAATCTTTACTAAGACATCCTCTACACGACCATAAGCCTTTTTTATTGACCTGTCTGTGATGCACACGGGAATTGCATCGGAAGAAAATTTCTCAATGAAGTTGCATTGCAAGTATAGCTCTACCAACAACAATCCTCGAGGATCAAATTTAGAAAGGAATTGGTTGTCACAAGTTCAACCCCAATAAAGTAACCGAAGTATTCAAACCTCGGGTCGTCTCATAAGGAATGGGCAAACATGTGCTTCAACATTGGTTAGAAATCCAGGGTTGTAAGTCATGAGCAAGAAAGTAAACTAGGAATCTTAGCAAACAAGTAATCTAAAGTTCAAGGAACTAATTGAAATAACTAAGCAAGATGTGAGCAATTTCAAACTAAGAAGACAACATTCAATTTAATTATACTCTCAACTAAACAATAACTATAACTAAGGGCAAGGCACTAAAGATTTTTGGTTTTCCAAATAAGAATGATAAAAACAACTCTTGGCTAGACATGGGAATTGGGGTCACTATCCTTGTCTAATGACCATATCTTGACAATTATGGGGAGCCAAACTCATTAAATCTACTTCTATACTTGAAATAAGTTAAATGGTTTGGTCAACATCCACCCATAAGTTCTAACCTCACTACTAATTAACCTAGTAGTAGGTTAGTGTCAATGGCTATCAAATTGACCACTAAGGGCTCCCAAATCATCAAATCCATTAGACCCAATGACTCAAGTTTACCCAATTCCCTTGGCCTAAGCCAAGAGTAAAAAGAACTACTCCATAATCAAGGTAAAAAATTCATCAAACACATGGTAAGCATTAACAAAAGACATGTTCAAATTGCAATTGGATTGAAATTAACAAATACCCACTAACAAATATTAACTTACAATCACTCAAACAACATAATTAATCATAGAAATCATCAATGTAACATCAACAAGTCAAGATTCACAACATTCATGCAATGGGTATAAAGTGACAATTGACAAGAATCCATAAAGCTAACACAAGATCTAAGAAAAAGTATACTAAGAGATTCAAATTAAACAATCAAAACTAGTAATTAACAAGATCCAGTTCAGAATTTAACAAGGGAATATCAAATTAAAGCTAGATCTAGAGAAGAATAAGGGTTTCTCTCTCTAGAAGAACAAAGAACCAAAAAAACTAGAAAATGTGTCTTAGTGTAAAATGATTGATCCCCTCCTTCTCCCTAGCATCCTTGGGTATTTTTCCATGCAAAAATAGCTTGAAATTGGGCCTCCTGAGCCTCAGAAATTGCTAGGCATGATTTCTTTTAATGAGGTCACGTGCAGCTTCCAGCGGTGCGCGCTATGCGTGCGTGCGCGCCGATTGTTTTTGTGATCCACGCGTGCGCGCCAAGTGTGCATGTGCATCGGTTGTAATTCTCTGTCCTGCGTGGATGCATCCATCCTTGCGCGCCGCTTCCAGCTATCCTCATCCATGCGTGCGCGTGGTGTGCGCGTGCGCGTCGGTGCTGCAGTTTCCAAAATCCAAATCTTCATGTTCCTTAATCTTGTGCATGCTTTCTTTCTCTCTTCTAGGCCATTCTTACCCTATTAATTCTGAAATCACTTAACAAATATGTCACGGCATCGAATGGCAATAAAGAGGATCAAAATATAGCAATTATAAGGTAAAATAAGCATGTTTTCTATCATGGAGCAATATTAGGAAGTGAACACAAACCCATTCATTTCTTGTGAATAAGTGTGAAAAATATTGACAAAAACCCCCAAATTAAGCACAAGATAAACCACAAAATTGGAGTTTATCAGTCTTCCATCTTTAGTGAGATTCTTGCAACTTGTACCTCAAAGATTCCCAACTTCTCCATTACAGAGAGTGCTATAAGGTTTATGCTTGACCCTAGGTCACACAAAGCCTTATCAAAGGTAATGGTGCCTATGATGTAGAGAATCAGGAAGCGTCAGGGATCTGGCAGCTTCTGAGGTAGTTTTTGCTTAACCAAGGCATTGAGTTCCTTGCTGAGCACTGGAGGTTCTTCCTCCAATGGCTCTGTGCCAAATAGCTTGGCATTCTATTTCATCAGAATTCCTAGGTACCGAGCAACTTGCTCTTTCCTAGTTTCTTCTTCCTCATCAGAGGAGGAGTACTCTGCAAATTCTATGATCTTCAACCAAGCATTCAAAGAAACTTCAATGGGCTCCACATGAACCCTTGGTTCTATCAGTTATTTAATAGGAAAGTTCTCACTGGGCTGAGGGTTGCCAACTATCCCTATCATGGTATTCAACGCCAGGACTTGTGTTTCTTTGGGCGTTGAATGCCCAGCTTGCATACCTTCACTGGCGTTCAACACCAGTGGTTGTGTTTGCTTGGGTGTTGAATGCCCAGTAAGGTGCTCCTTACTGGCGTTCAATGCCAATGATGGTGGCTTGTTGGGCGTTGAACGCTAGTTATGGTACCTTTGTGGGTGTTCAACGCCCAGTAAGGAAACTCCTTACTGGGCGTTCAACGCTCACAAAGGTTCCTTACTAGCGTTCAATGCCAAGGATGGTTCGTTGTTGGGCGTTGAATGCCCAGCAGGGAGTTTCTTATTGGTGTTCAATGCCAAATCATCTCCCTTAGATTTGGCCTCAGTGTCTACTGTGATGGCCTTGCACTCTTCTCTTGGGTTCACTTCAGTGTTATTAGGGAGTGATAAGAGGGTTCTCAGGGATCCTCTTGCTTATCAAACTAACTTGTACCTCCAGATTTTTTATAGAGGACCTAATTTCTGTTATGAAACTCTGAGTTGCTAAGTCATAAAGACTCTACTTGAAAGTTTCCATCTGTTCCTGAGAATATGAGAATGGTGGTCTGTTGTTGAACCTTTCTGGGTTCTTCCACCTTGATTATTGTTGAAGCCTTGTTGAGGCCTCTGTTGATCCTTCCATGATAGGTTAGGATGATTCCTCTATGAAGGGTTGTATGTGTTTCCATAGGGTTCTCCAATGTAATTCACCTCTTCCATCATGGGTTGATCTGGATCATAGGCATTTCCATCATAGAAGGTGTCATGCGTACTGCTAGTTGCAGCTTGCACTCCAGTCAAGTGCTGAGAGATCATATTGATTTGTTCAGTCAATATCTTGTTCTGAGCTAATATGGCATTCAGAGTGTCAACTTCCAGGACTCCTTTCTTCTGAGCTACCCTATTGTTCACAGGATTTCTCTCAGAAGTGTACATGAATTGGTTGTTTGCAGCTATTTTAATGAGTTCCTGTGCCTCTTCATGCAATTTCTTTAAGTGGAGTCATCCACTAGCAGAATGATCCAAGGACATCTTGGATATCTCAGATAGGCCATCATATAAGATTCCTAGGATAGACCATTCTGAGAGCATATCAGGAGGATACCTCCAGATCAGTTGCTTGTATCTTTTCCAAGCTTCATAGAGGGATTCACCCTCTCTTTGTCTGAAGGTTTGAACTTCCACCCTAAGCTTGCTCATCTTTTGGGTGGAAAGAACTTGGCCAAGAAGGCATTGACCAACTTTTCCTAAGAGTCCAGGCTTTTCTTAGGTTGAGAATCCAACCATATCTTAGCTCGGTCTCTAATAGTAAGAGGGAAAAGCATAGGTCTGTAGACCTCAGGATCCACTCCATTGGTCTTAACAGTGTCACAGATCTATAAGAATTCAGATAGGAACTGATGTAGATCTTCTAGTGGAAGTCCATGAAATTTGCAATTCTGTTGCAAGAGAGAGACTAACCGAGGCTTTAGCTCAAAGTTATTTGCTCTAATGAAAGTTATGGAGATACTTCTTCCAAAGAGGTCAGAAGTTGGTGCAATGAAGTCACCAAGAACTTTTCTTGAATCTCCTCCATTATTCTGTTCGGCTGCCATATCTGTGTTTTCAGCTTCTTGTTCGAATAGCTCTGTGAGGTTTCCTCCGGAATGTTGTTCTTTAACTTGTTGCAAACACTTTCTTAGGGTTCTCTCGGGTTCAGGATCAGGATCAAAGAGAATTTCTTTATCTTTGTTCCGGCTCATAAACAAGAAAAAGAGAACAAGAAAGAAGAAGAATGAGAGCTCTATGTTAAAGAATAGAGGACTCCCTGTGAGATGTGAAGAAGAAAGAAGAATGAAGATAGAGGAAGGAGATGAAGAATTCGAATAAAAGGGGTTAGGGAATTCGAAAATATTTTTGTTTTTATTTTATTTGTTAATTGAATTCAAAAATAAAAGCTAATTAACTAAAAAGATTTAAAAATTGAATGATGAATTTCAAAAAAGAAGAGAGAGAAATAGAAGGGAGGTTTTCGAAAATAGGAGAGAGAAGAATTAGTTAGGAAATTTTGAAAAAGAAGAAAGGAAAAACAAGTAACTAATTAAGAAAGATTTGAAAAAGATTTGATTTGGAAATTTGAAATTTGAATTTTGAATTTTAAATCTTAAAATTTGAATTTTGAAAATTTCAATTTTAAATTTTGAAATTTGAATTAGAAAGAAGATAAGATAAAGATTTGAAGAAGATTTGGTTTTTGAAAGATTTTATTTTGAAATTTAAAATTAAGATAAGATAAGATAGTGATTGATGAATGAAAGATAACAAAAGATAAGATAAAGATTAAAAAAGTTTTAAATTTTAAATTTTAGAAGAAAGATAAGATAAGTTAGAATCACAATTAAAAGAAAAGATTTGAAAAGATATTAAAAAGATAAGATTTGAAAATTGATGTTTGAAATTAAAATAAGATAAGATAATAATTTGAAATTAAAAATTGAAATTTTTGTTAAAATTTTCGAAAATAATTTTGAAATAAAGATAGAAAAGATTTTTTTTCATTTTTTGAATTAATAAAGAAAGAGAAAAACAACCAAAAGACAACAAACTTAAAATTTTTAGATCTAAAACACTAAGTCTTCAAAAATTCAAAAAGAATAACACCAAAAGACACCAAACTTAAAAATTTTAAGATCAAAACAAGAAAAGAAACAAGAACAATTTGAATACCAAGAAAGAACACTAAGAACAATTCGAAAATTCAAAGCAAATAATGAACACACAAAGGACACCAACCTTAAGAATTGACACTAGACTCAAACAAAAGACACTAATTTTGAAATTTTTTTAAAAGAAAGCAAGAAAATTAGAAACTTTAACAAGAACAAGAACAAAGCCTCAAATAAAAAGATAAAGATCAAAAAGAAAAGCAAATATTTTTGAAAATTTTTATTTTTTCAAAAAAAGGGAAACAAAATTAAAAAGCACCTAATCTAAGCAACAAGATAATCCTTTTTTTTGCCAAATCCGAACAATCCCCAACAACGGCGCCAAAAACTTGTGCACGGAACTGGCTTCACAGAACTTGCACAGATAGACTGGCAAGTATACCGGGTCGTCCAAGTAATACCTGAGGTAAGTCATGGTCGATCCCACGAGGATTGTTTGTTTGACCAAGCAGTGGACAACTTGCAGGTCTTAGTTAGCGGATAGAAATTATAGTTTGTCATGAAAATCATATAAAACAGATAAATAGAACATTACTAGGTAGATAGGAATTCAATGGTGATAGAATGGTTGAGGCTTCGGAGATGCTTCATCTTTCAAGATTAACTTTTCTTATTGTCTTCTTCAATAACCTTTTGATTCCTTCAATTGCAGAAGACTTATGTCCTCTCATCAAGCCACCTCTAGGTTTTTCACTATAGCAGAAGATGAAGCTCTAAGAAGTCCACTGCCCTTGACGATCCTACTCAAGGTGCCATAGACATGGCAGATCTTCCAGATCAGAAAGTGCTGCTTCTCTGACTCTAGCCATAATGCCACAGAAACTTCACACACCCATAGTCAACGGATTATATGTCACATATCTAAAGTTGCTCAAATGCTCTATTGGAATCCGCAATGCAATCCCTAGCTTTAGTTCAACGCTATCTGGGTCAAGAATCACAGGGAACCCATGTAGAACAAAGGTGATTGTCACGGGTCACCCTCAATTCATTAGATGAAGAACGAGGTTGCATAAGAGAATAGAATCAGACATATTGAATGAAAACAGTAATATTATTGATCCATGAAACTCAGCAGAGCTCCTAACCTTAACCTTAGGAGGTTAGTGACTCATGCTATTCGAAAATACAATGGAAAAAGTAAAAGTGGGCAAGAGTCCTTTAACAAGGGTGAACTCTTGTATATATATACTAATCTGCTAACTAGAAATTACAGAAATAAGATAAATTAGTCTTGAAGTGTGAAAATCCACTTCTGGGGCTCACTTGCTGAGTGTTTGGGCTAAGCTTGAGTGTTTTCTACGAGCTAGTACCCCATAGGGGCATTGAACGCCACCCCTGGGCTCCTTTTTGGGCGTTGGACGCTAGCTACTCCCCTGTGGGCGTTGGACGTCAGGAATAGGGCTGGTGGCTGGCGTTGAATGCCAGATTTGGGCCTTCATTTCTAAAGAAAAGTATAGACTATTATATATTTTTGGAAAGCCCTGGATGTTATATTTCCATAGTCGTTAAGACCGTGCCATTTGGATCTCTGTAGCTTTAGAAAAGCTCATTCGAGTGCACGGAGGTCAGATCATGACAGCATCTATAGTTCTTTCTCTGCTTCTGAATCAGACTTTTGCTCAAGCTCCTTAATTTCAGCCAGAAAATATCTGAAATCACCATAAAACACACAAACTCAAAGTAGAATCCAAAAATGTGAATTTTTCAGTAAAACCTATGAAAACATAATAAAACTTAAAAAAAACATAATGAAAACTATATGAAAATGATGCCAAAAAGCGTATAAAATATCCGCTCATCAATGTGCGCATCCACATGTGTGCACGCACAAGTCTAGTCATGTGACACATTTAAAATGGCACGTGAGTCATGATTTGGGGACCATTTTGGCCCATTTTAAATCACTTTGAAGTCATATTTGAAGAGAAGCTTGAGGAGGATCATAGATGGATACATATACACTCATTTTTTATATTTTTCTAGGATTTTAGTTCATAGTTTTTAGAGAGAGAAGCTTTAACATCTCTTCTCTCTAGGTTTTCTAGGATTTTCTTCAATTTTTCCACTAATTTGGATTTTGATCTTGTTTAATTATAGTTTTGAATCTTGTTTTTTTGTTTCTACATTATATTTTGCTTAGATTTCTTGTTAAATCTACTCAGCTTTGTTTTTACTTTTATGAACTATGTTAATTCTTGATTTCTATGAATGAATTTGATGTTTTAAGTTTTTATTTATACTTATTTGAGTTGTCAGTGTTGAATTCTTGTAGTGGATAGTAGTAGCTTTTGTCAATTTTTGTAATTTATTATGTTTTACTTTTATGCACACCAAGTGTTTGATAAAATATTTATATTAGTTATGGAGTAGATTTTTCTTTTCTTGGCTTGGAGTTGAGAAATTAGATGACCTTGAGATTAATATCCAATTTTGATTGGTAATTTATAGTTTATAGTTAATCTTGTTTTTACTAACACTAATTTTTTACTAAATGTAATTAGTAAGTTGGTTAGGACTTGTGAATTAAGATTAATTATGCCTACTTGACCTTTCTCAATATGTAGAGGTTGACGAAGTGAGATTAACACTTAATAATTATTATGCTTTAGTTAATGACAAGGATAACGATTCTTGACTCTCAACCCTAGCCAACATCTTTTAGCGCTTGACTTTTTCCTCTTTATTAGTTCATTACTTTAATCATTTCTAATTTAATTTAGTTGCTTTTTAGTATATTTATCACTTTAATTGTTGCTCTTTTATCCTATACTTGCTTAATTAGTCGTTTAATTGCTCTTTGATTTTATTTTCTTAGAATTTAATTATTAAGTACTCTTTTAATTTTTAGTCTATTTATATTTCTATAATTGCGCTCAAATTCCCCGATTTTCATAGCCAATGATTGTATACACTATTGCAAGTCCAAGAGAAACAATGCCAAAAACTTCTGTTTATTGTTTTGAACTTGTGACACTTTTACTAAACCTTGAAAAGTGTTGAATTTCGCTTTAGAACTACAACGAATCTTGACCTTTAAACTTATGAATTTTCTAAACCGGTTTTTAGCACTCGTCAAGATCCTATTAACATTTATCTTACCTTCGACAAATTGAGGTTTTCCATTAATATTTATCTTATCTATTGACAGGTTGAAGTATAAATGTCAATTGACAATAAGAGTGTCAAGTGATTTTAAATTGATTGTGTCAATTAACATTGAGAATGTCAATTGTCTTTAAGCTGACTGTTCATACACCGGTCCGAGCTACAAAGTCAGTACTGAACGAAGACAAAAGCGACCGACCTTTTGCAAGGTTGGTCTTCACCGACCTCTTCTCAAAGAGCTCAGCCAAATCACCAGAGGCCTAAAACAGTCCCAATGCAGAAGGATACAACCCACCTGAAGGCGGCTGGCCAAAAGATAAGTGATCCCACCCACAAAAAGATAAGATAAGATAACTAAACTTATCTCAATGAAGGTCACTCCCCACTACTATAAATACACTGGAGCACCCAGGTATAACTCATACCCCAATTCTACAAAAAATCTGCCTAGAGCCCGTGCTAACTTAAGCATCGGAGTCTCTTGCAGGTACCACCACCCTCCGGTGACCAAGGATCAGCAGCACCTCAAAATCCAGCAAGTCAAACACAACAGCTCCGATCACATCAGAAGATCTCATCCAAGATCAACCTTCAGTTTCAGGTAAACCTCGGAACATTGGCGCCGTTGCCGAGGAACCTGGAAGTCATTCTATCACCATGGCGAGCATCCCTGCCAACGACCTTAACTCTGGATTAGAAGAAGGAATGCTATTCAAGAACACGGATGCCACACCAACCTCCACAAAGGACACATACCAATCCAAGGGAGACAGCCTTGACGAACTGGCTTTCCTGTCGGTAAAGAAATTCATAAATATAATCGCATTGTAAGTATAGCTTCTAAACCAATAGAAAATCTTTTCGTACAAACGTTTGGTTGTCACAAGTAACAAACCCAATAAAATTTATAAACTGAAGTATTCAAACCTCGGGTCGTCTTCTCAAGGAATTGCAGGGAAGTATGATTTATTATTGGTTATAGAAAATAATATTTTGGGTTTTTGAAATAAGGAACAAGTAATTTAAATGACAGGAAAAATAAATTAATAATTATAAAAACTCTTGGCAAGGTATGAAAACTGGAAGTCCTATCCTAGTTATTCTTATCAATGGTGATGAGAATTATATTTTTTCTCCCACTTAGTCAACCTCTAACTATGAAAGTAAGTCAAGTGGATAAATCAATTTAACACCTAAAGTCCTAGTCAACTCCTAAGGAAAGACTAGAGTTATATGAATCTAAATCAATCAGCAAAGATATCAATTATCAATCATGATGAGTTTGACAACTCAAGAGTCACCAATTAATCAACCAAAGAAAAAAGGGGAAAATCTAAATTATTTATATAAATAAAGGAAAGCAATCATAATTCTGAAATATCTCAAATTATATTAAATAGAAAATCAATCTAAACATAAAGAGTTCATAAACAAAATTGAGAAAATAAATAAAAGGAACATTGAACCTGTGATTGAAAAGATGAAATCCTAATTCCTTTAGGAGGAATCTTAATCCTAAATCCTAAGAGAGAGGAGAGAACCTCTCTCTGTAAAAACTACATCTAAACTTAAAACTATGTATGAATGTATGTTCTATGAAGTATCTTGATGAATGAATGGATTCCCCCACTTATAGCCTTTAATATGTGTTCTCTGGGCTTGGATCTGGACCAAAAAAAGGTCTAGAAGTCGCTGGGGCCGACTTCTGCAGATTTTGCAGATCGCGCACGTCACGCGTCCGCGTGGGTCACACGGTCGCGTCATCTGGAGTTTTGCTCTTCCACACGGTCGCGTCAGTCACGCATCCGTGTCAGTTGTGTTTCGCGAGTCACGCGTTCGCGTCATGCCAGTTTAAGCTATCCGATACCAATTTGCGCAAAGCACGCGCTCGCATCGCCTATGCGTTCGCGTCACTGCCAGTTTATTCAAAAACTCCATTTTGTGCTTTCCTTCTATTTTTGTATGTTTTCTTTCCATCCTTTAAGTCATTCCTGCCCTATAAAACCTAAAAGTACTCAACACACAGATCACGGCATCGAATGGTAATAAAGGATAATTAAATTTAATATTTTTAAAGCATAGGAAACATGTTTTCTCATATATCATAAAAAAGGAAGGAATAGTGAAACCATACAATTTACATGAATAAGTGGGTGAAGAATTGATAAAATCAATCAATTTAAGCTCAAGATAAATCATAAAATAGTGGTTTATCAACCTCCCACGCTTAAACATTAGCATGTCCTCATGCTAAATCCAAGAGAAAAGAGTAAAGGTAAAATGGTGGAATCTTATGCAATGCAATCTATTCTAAATGCAAACTACCTAAATGAGTCATGCATTTCTAGTTATTATTCACTTGTATATAAAGCTTACATGTAGTTAAATTAATTCATATCTTCAAGGAATCATATATGTACAATTAAAGCCAAATCATATTACAGCACAGTTATAATTAAGTTGAGTTAAGATAGTTCACAACTTGCAAGACAATTAATAATTAGATTTGGATGTATGAGAATGAGCTATTAAACCCTCACTGGATTTTGTGTTCACTCTCTAATCACTTAGTGTTTGGGTTTAATCACTCTCTTCTTTTCTAGTCATGCTTTTCTAAAACCTTGTTTTTCCTCTAACCAGTCAACAAATGTGGAATATAGGCATACAAAAATCATGAGGTCTTTTCTCAGGTTGTAATGGGGCCAAGGTAAGGGTAAGGATGTACATATAAGGCTAAGTGAGCTAACAAAGTGAATCCTTGATTAGTCTAAGATTTCACTTAACATACATACTTTATAATTTCAAAGTTCTCTTACCTAGCTACCCAAAATTTTCCCACTTTTGTATCACATGCTCATGCACCAAATTTATTTTTGAATTTTGTCCCATGTACATTGATTCTTTATAATTGCATTGGGGTAATTTTTGTATCCCCTTATTTAAATACTATTTTTTTAATGCACATGGTAATTTAATTATTTACATGAGCATGCTTCCCAAATTTTTGAGATAACTTATTCAATTTAAATCCCTACTTTATTTCTATCATCCAATGTTCCCATAAAATTTCCCACACTTAAATTATACACAATATCTATCTTAAGCTAACCAATGATTCAACTTGGGATTTTCATTTTGTTTTTCTGCTTAAGGCTAGTAATGTGGTTATGAATTAGAAGGGGGTTAAAAATCTCAAGGGGGCTAACAAGGATGGCATATAAGGTAGGTTTATTTGGGACAAGTGAGCATAAATACAAATAATGGCCTCAATCATCTCTTGGTATGTATCTATATTCTATAATTGGACATATAGATTAAAACAAAATAAAGATTGCAAGCATAGAAAAGAAGTGTGAAACACACAGGAATGAAATTTATGGTTTGGTGTAAGCATACAATTAAGCTCAAAACTCACAGGCTGTGTGTTCTCTAGCTCAGAAATCATATATCATTTATGTATGTCATGTAAGTAGAAATCAAGAGTTTCCATTCAACTCAATGTAAATCTTAGGGTGACCCTTAAAATCTTAGTGTTCCTCCTTGAAGAAATGTTGTTAACTAACTAACATGTAATGCTATATATACAAGATGTGTGGATTGTTTTGATTTACAAAAGTTCCTAGTTTACTCATTTATTTTCAATTAAACCAACTTATCATATGCTAAAAGGGCAAACTATACTAATTAATCCACTTAATATATAACTAGTAAACTAAAAGTGCAAATTAAGCTAAAAAATCTAAGATATATACAGCCCAAAGTGCAGAATGCAAAAATACAGCAAAAGCAAAAAAGAAAAAAAAATGAGCAAATAAAATATAAAAAATGAACAAAATAAGATAAGAGTCTGTAATGGTTCACCAAAAAATATATGCCAGAGATGGCGACCTCTCCACACTTAAAATATAGCATCATCCTCCGTGCTCATTCAAGCTGGGTGTGAAGAAGTGTCATCTCCAGAAGGATGGGCTGCTGGTGTCTCAGTGGTGGGCCAACGGTCTACAGTCTCCGTGAGTATAGGAAGAGCGGTCTGCTGAAGCGGAGGCTCTATCTGTAGAGGAATCTCCGGATCTACGGCCTGTAGGTGGTGGTGCTCCTCATGGTGTGGTGCAGTGTGCTCAGGTCCTCCCTACTCAGCCTAGGTATGTGCCTCCTCCTCATGATCACTCGCCTCCTCCTCGGATGTATCTAAAGGTGTGTCGGGCTCGGAGGGGATGTCACCACCGGATCGGATCATCAGCTTGAGGTGCTCATAGCGTCGCTTGTGGCGACGCTCAGACCTTTTATAACGTCGCCTGTTGCAATGCTCAGACCTCTCATATTGCTGCTGCTGGTGGCGCTCCATCTGGTCTAAGCGGTCAAAGTGTCGGTGCACCAAAAGATAAACGGGCTCAGGAGCAGGTGGGAGTGTAGTGCACGGAGCTGGGGTAGTAGATGCGAAAGGGGCAGCTGAAGATGTGGCTGCCTCAGCAGTCAGTGAGAAAAGGAGGTTGGTAGCCTAGGCCCTGAAACTTCCTACTGTGAGGGATGATCTTCCTGCAGTCCGTGGTGGAAGGCTTTTCATCAGCAATATCCCAAGGTACCTCAGCTTGGTGACCCAACTGAGTAATCAAGAATGGAAAAGGGAGGGTGCCTCTGACATGGACCCTGGCCATGTAATACCAGATGAAGCGAGGAAGATATAGGTCCTTATCCTCCATCACACACCAGATAAGGGTAATCATAGCAGCTGGCACTTCGGTCTCTTGAGTGCTCGACATTACGTAGTTACTCAGAATCTGTTGCCAAAGTTGAGCCTCATCATTCAGATACATCAGCCTGATTCCCTTAGGTACCAGTGTGCTCTTTCCCATGACCCATGGAACAGTAGGATCAAGAGCTATAGTCCTTTTCACGGCATCCCAATCAAATCTCATGAATCGCATATCATCTTCAGCCCTTTGGTAACCGTCTGGTTGATCTGATTTAGGTGGGAGCTGGAGGATGTCTTCTATGGCTTCCTCAGTGATCAGAATCTGTTTGCCTCTGAGCTGTACTGCATCCAGGGATATTTTAAAGTAGTTATAGTAGAATTCTCTGACCCAGGATGAGTTGATCTCAGTCAAGTTTCTCTCCAGGAAGAACCAGCCTCTCTGTTTAATTTGGTCTGAAGTGTATTACTTGAGTTCTTCTGGAATTTTGAGTGTCCTTTCCAGGTATAGGTTCTTGGATGTGGCAAAAAATGGGTACCGCAGCTCACAGTATTTGTTTGCAAATTTTACTGGGTCAGCTGCAAGTACCAACTGATCAGCTTTTTCCTGCGGGGTAAAGTTTTTCTCCCGCCAGGAATCATCATGCAAAATGTCAAGGATGGCCATAGAGGGTTTGCCTTTTTTCCTTTTGCTAGTGGTTGCTTTGCCTTTTCGTTTGCTTTAAGAGTCAGACATCCTGAAAAGCAGAAATTCCAGGATATAATTGAAGAATAAAAGCAGGAAGACAAGTAGGCCAATAGAATAATAGCAATATAAGCACAGAGTGGCAAAAGAGCAAGAGAAGCATGAAATGAGTCAAATAGGAGGGCATTTTGGATTGTATTCGAGTGAAAAAATCTGAAAATAAAAATTACAATCCAAAATACATGATAAGTGGAATTCATGTTAATTAGGAAAAATAGTGATCATGCCTTGAGTTAGAAAGTTAAAGAAGTTAGGTAAAAGGAGAAGTCAGAACGTTAAAATGGTTAGTAGGCAAAAAGGAAGTTAGAAAGTGAAAGTAGTGAGTTAGTAAAAAGTAAGTGGCATGATGATGGGTTTCCTAGTTAACAATAAAGTCACAAATTTAAAGAACAGTGAACTCATATTCAAGCAAGGATTTTAGGTTATTGATGATAATTCATATAGATACAAGAGTGGCATAGTAAAACGAAATCATCAATAATGCAGTTTATTAACTGGGGAATCAAAAGGAACTAAAATGCTAGCCCGTGCATTCATGAATTGGTTTGGTTGTAGCCAAATAGTGCAAGATTCAAAATTGCCAAAACCAATACATGAATGGGAAAAATGAAACAAGTTCGCAGAAAATTGGGCAGCATTCCGGCTAAAATTGGATGTTCCCAGAAAATAAACAGCAGGAAAATCAGTCCATATAAAATTAAATAAAGCTGCAAAAAGACACAAATAACATGAACATGAAAGAACAGTGTAACAGCAGCATGAAACATGGAAGAACAATATATGAACAATATGATCACCACATCACAAGCAGAATCGCGAAATAGATAAAAACAAGTAGCAAGAACGGCGTAATTATCAGCCTTAAATCCACTAACCACATCCTAGCTACCTAACCACCTAGAATCCACTACAATCATGCATCTCTAACTATGCTAAGATGAACAGAATCTAAAAAAAATTGCAACTAACTACTAATGAACTGGTAAAGGGAATGGTGTTCGGCGAAACCTGGTGTGGGTAAGATCAGAATTTAAGACAGAGAGGGGGGTAGTGGCACTGATGGATGCACGGCGGTGGCACGGTGGTCGCACGACGGTGGTCGGATGGGGGCAGGGGTTGGTTGTTGTGCTGGGTTAGGGTTAAGGGTGGTTGGAAATGAAAGAAGAAAGGGGGCGAGGGTTC
This sequence comes from Arachis hypogaea, assembly GCF_003086295.3. Lineage (NCBI taxonomy): Eukaryota > Viridiplantae > Streptophyta > Magnoliopsida > Fabales > Fabaceae > Arachis > Arachis hypogaea. Next base: position 59,591,618 of record NC_092044.1, on the reverse strand, counting down.
GTGGGTGGTGGTTGTGGTTGGCGCGGTGATGGGAGGTGGCGCGGTGGTGGGGGGCTCGGGTAGGGGCAGTGGTGGAGGTGGGTTTGGTTAGAAGGAAGGGAGGTGAGGGAAGAGAAGAAGGGAAGAGACAAGAGAGGGGGGTGTCTCGGGATGGTCTGGGTGGTTGAGGGTGGTTGGCGCGGCGGTGGTGGTGGCTGGTCGGTGGAGGTTGGTTGCATAGGGGGGTGGCAGAAGAGGAAGGAAGGGGAATTTTGGGACGCGATGGGGTAAGGGTTCGCGTGATTTGGGTTTAGTGTTTTCGAATCCACGCGAACGCGTGGGGCACACGATCGCGTGATTAGGGCAAAAGAGGTACGATGGGGTCGCGTGATTGACACTATCGCGTAAGTTGGGTAAAAGATGAGCAACGCTGACGCGTGAAGCACGCGAACGCGTCACTGTGAATTGTGCTAGACGCACAGTTCCAGCGTCGTTTTGGCGCAACTCTCTGTTTCCATTTAAGGGGCTATAATATCCACGCGTCGCTCACGCTTTCGCGTGGGATGAGTGTTGTGCAAGTGACGCGTTCGCGTTAGGGACGCGTACGCATGGGCCGTTTTGTGCTAAACGCACACCAGCTGCATGATTCCAGCCCAACTTTCTGGGCGTTTGATCTCTACGCTGATTTCTATTCCACGCCGACGCGTAGCCTGCGCGGTCGCGTGGAGTGAATTTTTTTTATGCAGTATGCAAAATGCAAATAATGATATGCACAATTCTAGGTTCAATTAAAATTCAAAAATAGAATAAACTGAAAAAGGAATGATCATACCATGGTGGGTTGTCTCCCACCTAGCACTTTTAGTTAAAGACCTTAGGTGTGTTCAAACAGGCTTCAGGGCTCCCGGGGTGTTGAATGTCAGAATAGATTCCAGGATCCCAAACTTTACTTTTACACCCGTTTGTGTCTTGATCTGCATTTTTTCCGCCGGGTGATAAGTAATCTGAATTCTCACTGCAGTGACCAAATAGCTTCCGAGACCCATACAATTGAGCTTGACACCAATCCTTGCACCTCAAATTAAAGTGCGAAACCTCATTGAATTTTGCATACCAGCTTTGAGTGCTAGTCAATTCCCTTTTACTCTTAAAGCTGAAAAGAGCTCTAAGCTAGCCATCTGTTCAAGTAAAACATATTTAAGTGGAAAAGTAAAGATAAAAGCTAAGGATTTTACCCACTTGAAGTTCGAGTTGGGTGGTAGTGGCTTTGGGATGGGTGTTTTCAGTGGTTCTGCGAGCTCTACTCCCTTGTATTCCTCTGTAAATTCCTCCACTTCTTTGCAAACTTCTTCAATTTCAACCATGTCTTGATCAAAGTCCTCGATTTCTTCCTCATCATCACTCGAGTCATAAGTTGGGGGTTGAGAAAAATCTACCTTAGCATCATCTTTGTATTCACTCAGGGAAGATTCTTCTGTCTCAAAGAACTCACTTGCGGATGCAAGTTCATTACTAGGAGAACTTGACTCGTGGTTATCATTATCAAGGAAACTTGTGTCTTGGGTTGATCCGTCCAGTTCTTCATAAGGAAGCTGCTTTGGAGGTTGTGCACTAACCTCCTTAGCATCAATTGTAATTTCCTTGACGGAATTTTCCACAACTCTGGATTCCCATGGAGGTTCAGTATCTCCTAAGTCTTCAACCAATTCTGCTTCTTCTTGGATAGTTTGGGCTTCCTCCAATTGTTCCAGTACAAATTCATGCTCCTTACTATCCACTGGAGTTTCTAATATCTCCTTCATGCTACGTTCTTCATGAGATTGCCCACATGAAGCCATGGGGGTTCCTTGAATGTCCAAACGTTGGGAAGGTAATCGATTTATTGCTTGGTCTAGTTGGCAAAGGGTTGCTTTAAGTCTCTCCACTATTTCGTTGAAACACTCCCTTGATTCTTGAGGTGATGGATATGGACATGGTACATAGGGAAGTGGTGGTTCGTGGGAGTAATTGGATTGGGATTAGGGTTGATAAGGGTCATACGGTGGTGAATGGTAACGAGGGGCTTGTAAGTGTGGTGGTTCGAAGCTATGTTGAGAGGATGATCTATAAGCACAAGGTGGGGCATTGATGTAAGGTGGGTGTTATTGCCTAAAGTGTTGATCAGATCCTCTTGGCTCCATCCATCTTTGATTGCTGAGACCTTGATGTATATTCCTGTTATAGCTTCCATTCCTTTCAACAAAATTAGAACCAAACTCAAAGCGAGAGGGGTGAGAACTCATAGTAGTTTTTAGAAATAAAGAGGGAAAAACAAAAACAAATAAACAAGAAAAGGAAAATATTTACAATAACCAATAATAAGGCACATGTTTGCAATTCCCCGGCAACGGCGCCATTTTGACGAACTGAATTTCCTGTCGGTAAAGAAATTCATAAAGATAATCGCGTTGTAAGTATAGCTTCTAAACCAACAGAAAATCCTTTCGTACAAACGTTTGGTTGTCACAAGTAACAAACCCAATAAAATTTATAAACCGAAGTATTCAAACCTCGGGTCGTCTTCTTAAGGAATTTCAGGAAGTATGATTTATTATTGGTTATAGAAAACAATATTTTGGGTTTTTGAAATAAGGAACAAGTAATTTAAATGACAGGAAAAATAAATTAATAATTATAAAAACTCTTGGCAAGGTATGAAAACTGGAAGTCCTATCCTAGTTATCCTTATCAATGGTGATGAGAATTATATTTTTCTCCCACTCAGTCAACCTCTAACTATTAAAGTAAGTCAAGTGGATAAATCAATTAACACCTAAAGTCCTAGTCAACTCCTAAGGAATGACTATAGTTATAGGAATCTAAATCAATCAGCAAAGATATCAATTATCAATCACGATGAGTTTGACAACTCAAGAGTTACCAATTAATCAACCAAAGTCAAAAGCGGAAAATCTAAATTATTTATTTAAATAAAGGAAAGCAATCATAATTCTGAAATACCTCAAATTATATTAAATAGAAAATCAATCTAAACATAAAGAGTTCATAAACTAGATTGAGAAAATAAGTAAAAGGAACATTGAACCTGTGATTGAAAAGATGAAATCCTAATTCCTTTAGGAGGAATCCTAATCCTAAATCCTAAGAGAGAGGAGAGAACCTCTCTCTATAAAAACTACATCTAAACCTAAAACTATGTATTAATGTATGTTATATGAAGTATCTTGATGAATGAATGGATTCCCCCACTTATGGCCTTTAATCTGTGTTCTCTGGGCTTGGATCTGGACCAAAAAAAGTCCAGAAGTCGCTGGGGCCGACTTCTGCAGATTCTGCAGATCACGCACGTCACGCGTCCGCGTAGGTCACGTGGTCGTTTCATCTGGAGTTTTGCTCTTTCACACGGTCGCGTCAGTCACGCGTCTGCGTCAGTTGTGTTTCGTGAGTCACGCATTCGCATCATGCGCGCGTTCGCGCCAATACCAATTTGCGCAAAGCACGCACTCGCGTCACCCATGCGTTTGCGTCGCTGCCAGTTTCTTCAAAAACTCGATTTTGTGCTTTCCTTCCATTTTTGTATGTTTCCTTTCCATTCTTTAAGTCATTTATGCCCTATAAAACCTAAAAGTACTCAACACACAGATCAGGCATCGAATGGTAATAAAGGATAATTAAATTTAATATTTTTAAAGCATAGGACACATGTTTTCTCATATATCATAAAACAAGGAAGGAATAGTAAAACCATGCAATTTACATGAACAAGTGGGTGAAGAATTGATAAAATCAGTCAATTTAAGCATAAGATAAATCATAAAATAGTGGTTTATCAAGCCTCAAGACACAAAAATCTTATATGCCATCCGCAAACAGCAGGATCGCCTCAAACAGCTCGAACAAGAGGCCGAGCGGCAGCGAGAGGCCGAGAGAGACCTCCAGAGAAAAACAAGATGGCGTCGATAGATAGAGGACAAGCTCCTCAAGCTCGAAGCCGACCTCAAAACTAAGACCACCCGATCCAATCGCGAGGATATCTCTCACAAGGACCAAGACCCGTTCACTAAGGATATCATGAAAGCTAAAGTCCCAAAAGACTTCAAAGATCCTGACATGACCCCATACGACGGTACGTCTGATCCAAGCCATCATCTCAGCAATTTCAAAAGTCGGATGTATCTCACAAATGCCTCGAACGCAATTCGTTGCAAAGCTTTCCCAACCACTCTAACCAAAACGGCAATAAAGTGGTTCGACAGCTTGCCACCAAGATCGATCACGAGCTTCGATGACCTCGCCAAAAAATTCCTAGCCAGGTTCATCATCCAGAAGGATAAAACCAAGCACGCTCCGAGCTTGTTAGGGATTAAACAAGGAGATCGGGAAAGCCTCCGCAGTTACATGGAAAGATTCAATAAATTATGCCTGGACATACAGAATCTTCCTACAGAAGCAGCGATTATGGGACTCATCAACGGTCTACGGGAAGGGTCCTTTAGCCACTCTATATCCAAAAAACACCCAACATCTCTGAATGAGGTACAAGAATGGGCGGAAAATACATCAATATGGAGGAGAACTCCCGATTAGGAGAAACCTCAAAGACCGGATTCTCCTACCCACCTCGGGACAAGGATAAAGAGTCCAAGAAGAAAGAAGAGCCACCTAATGAGAAACCCAGAAAATACCACAACTACACCCCTCTTCGGGTGTCCCTTGTGGATGTTTACTGAGAGATATGCAACACTGAGAAGATCCTACCGCCTTGCCCGATTAAACACAATAGAGGAGGAAGACGGACAGATTATTGCAAATACCACCTAATCTACGGGAATTCTACCAACGAGTGCTACGACTTAAAGAATGTCATAGAAAAACTGGCACGAGAAGGGCGACTAGATCAATTCTTAGCCAACAGAGCGGATGAACCAAAAAAGAGAAGAAGGGATGAAGAGGTCGAACGAGTTGAACGTCCCCCTCACACCCCTGAGAGACATGTTCACATGATAAACAGGGAATTCGCGGGAGGAGGGATCTCTAAGTCATCCTGCAAAAGACACCCTAAAGAGGTGTATCACGTTGGAGAAGTGGATGATGGGTGGAAAATTAGATTTCCACACAAACTCACCGATAAGTGTACTGGGTCGCATCAAGTAGTAATAACTCACAAGAGTGAGGTCGATCCCACAGGGATTGATGGATCAAGCAACTTTAGTGAGTGATTAGTCTAGTCAAGCTAGCATTGGTGAATCGGATGAAATTGAAGCAACAAAAAGTAAATTGCAAGAATTAAAAGTGCAGAAGCTAAATTGGTTGTGAAAGTAAAATGCATAATGTAAATTAGCTTAAGCTTAAATGACAAAAAAAGTAAAATTGCATCAGATCTCACTTGCATGAAGTAAATTGACAGAATCTTAAAGAGCAAGGAAAGTAAATTGCATCAAATGTAAAAGGGAACTGGGTGCTGGAAAATTTAAGAAAGCAGTAAATCAATACTTAGAACAATTGCAGGAATTGTAAATTGCAAGGAAATAAATCAAGATCACAGCAAGCTCAAATGCAAAATTTCAGAAAGTGAATATGTAGAAGAGAATTACAGAAGATCTAAACAAAAATGATAAATTGCAAAAGAACTAAAACAGAAATAAAAACTTGCTTTATAATGAAGTTCAAAGAGACAATTGAGATCAGATCTTTAATTCTTGAAATCAGAAACTAAGAAATCACATGGAAACTCAACGATGAAGAGATTCAAGAGAATTCTCCAATCAGACCTCCAAGAATCCAAATCAGAGAGAAAATAGAAGTTGCAGAAGAAGTAGAATGAGAATCAGAAAGCAAAATTCAGATTTGATCTCCAATTCTTCAAATTTAAAAAAAGAAAACTAAAAAGGAGCTCTCTATTCTACTTGCTCCCTATTAGAGCCAGCCTCCTTCTAAAATGGAACAGATTCCTTTTTATAGGCTTTCTACAAAATGAAAATAAAAATGAAATTAAAAATAAATTACAAAATAAAATTCCTAATCTAGCTTCTCTGTGTCATATGCCTTTGAGTGATGTCCATGGGCTTTGCTTGCTTTGGATTTCAATGAAATGGGTTGATTTTTATTTGGCCTTGAAAAAAATGGTTTTGAAGAAGGATGTGTCCAGTTGGCTTTGGTTCAAGTTGGTTGGAGGCATGGGGCAGCTCAAGTGAGGTCTGTTGTTCTTCTCAAGATTTCTTCATCTCCTCTTCATATCTTTCAATCACAGGTTCAAGCGTTGAGAATTTTTGGTTCAGGAAAGTTTGTGAGGGTTGTGAGTTTTCATGTTCCTTTGTCATCTCAAGTGGCTTCTGTGGATATGCAATTTCAGGTTCAAATGCCTCCTCTAACTCATTCTTCATTAACATTTTGCTTGACACGGGGGCCTCTTTATCTTCCTTTTCTACTTTTACCTTTTTTATCCACCAATTGATCTTCACCTTCATTGCTTAGCAATTCTTTGTTTCTTCTTGCTTGCTCCAAATATCCATTCATCTTATTGTAGAGTATTTCTTGCCTTTTCCACGATTGTTCTTGTCTTTCAAAAAATTCTCTGGAGTTTTGAAGGAGATCCTCTGAAGGTTGAGAGTAATTTTGTGAACATGAACGTGTTGTGGTGAAGTTGTTTTGAGGGTTATGGAGTTGATTTTGTGAGTTGTGGAATGAATTTTGTGGTTGGTGAGATGAGTTGTATGGATCTTAGAGGAAACTGTATATTGAGGCATAATCAAGGGATGATGTCCCTTGCTGAGTGTCATATGGAGCACCAGAATTCCCTTCCCAACCATAGTTAGTGTTAGCATCATAACAGTATGATTTACTTTGTGGCTCTGGGAGGAAATTCCTTTCGCTTGATTGTTCACACTCATGTTGATAAGCACAGACATCATGAGAAAAATGACATGAATCATTTGGTGGTTCTGGATCATATCTCGTGTGAATTGCTTCATCATCTATCATTTCTTAGTGATATTCCCAGCCACCAGTAGAATAATGACTCGAATCATTTTGTGGTGGTGGGAGATATCCCATATGATTCTCTTGCTCATCTTATGGTTTTGAAGCATATCTCTATGGAGTGGAGTGCTCAGAATTTACATTTTCTTGGTGATATTCCCTACCACCATTAGAGTAATCAATTGGTGGTGGTGGGTAATATCCCATAAGATTTGTTTGATCAGAAGATGAGTTGAACTCTATTTGAATTTTGTAAAACTCAACACCAGTGAAGATTGAAATTACTCATATCAAAGATAAGAATTTCTTAGTGAGGCAAAAACACAAATACCTTGGTTTCAATTTAAAACAGAGAACAAAAATAAAAAAAATGCTTAATCTAGACTTCTCACTCACTTAATCATTGTTGATCTAAATCAATCCCCGGCAACGGCGCCAAAAACTTGATGGGGTGGAAAATTAGATTTCCACACAAACTCAGCGGCAAGTGTACCGGGTCGCATTAGGTAGTAATAACTCACAAGAGTGAGGTCGATTCCACAGAGATTGATGGATCAAGCAACTTTAGAGGGTGATTAGTCTAGTCAAGCTAGCATTGGTGAATTGGATGAAATTGAAGCAACAGAAAGTAAATTGCTAGAATTAAAAGTACAGAAGCTAAATTGGTAGTGAAAGTAAAATGTAGAATGTAAATTAGCTTAAGCTTAAATGACAAGAAAAGTAATTGCATCAGATCTCACTTACAGGAAGTAAATTGACAAAATCTTAAAGAGCAAGGAAAGTAAATTGCATCAAATGTAAAAGGGGACTGAGTGCTGGAAAATTAAAGAAAGCAGTAAATCAAGACATAGAACAATTGCAGGAATTGTAAATTGCATGGGCTTTACTTGCTTTGGATTTCAATGAAATAGGTTGATTTTTATTTGGCCTTGAATAAAAATGGATTTGAAGAAGGATGGGTCCGATTGGCTTTAGTTCAAGTTGGTTGGAGGAATGGGGCAGCTCCCAGTAGAGTGCTCCGTTGAGTTAGTGAGCGTAGCGCTCACTCCTTGTGTGCCTCCTTTGCATGGCCTCTCCCAACGTTCACTTAGTGAACGTCGTGCTCCCTTAGTGAGTGCTGGCCTTTTGGTGCGTTGGTCCCCTCTTCAAGCCCTGGCCGTTCCCTTTTGAATATTGCACATTGTTTTTTTCTTTTGTGAAGCCCGAAAATGTTGAAAGAGTTAACGTAGCGCTCCTTTGATTTGAGCGCTGGCCTTATGGTTGAGCTTCCTAGTAGCGCTCAGTTGAGTGTGTGAACGTAGCGCTCAATTGCTTTCCTTGTGCGCGCTTTATTTTGCTTGGTAAGAGTGCTCCGTTGCTTTGGTGAATGCTGTCCTTGTTAGACCAAGGAAGCTCCGCAGATATCCTATTCAAATCCGCCTTCGACTAGCTCAGCCTACAAGAGAAAGAGCTCAGAGCATATTCAAATAGCTTGTTCAGGCTCAGAGACGCCCCAGTCCAGCCACTTGGGTACATTCCACAGCACACAACATTTGGAAAAGGAACACGGTCTAGAACGCTGAGCATAGACTACATCGTAGTCGACGTGAGCTCTGCATACAACGCCCTTATAGGTCGGACAATGTTAAATCAACTCGCCGCGGTGGTCTCCACTCCATACCTATGCATGAAGTTCCCAACTATAGAAGGGATCGCTACCGTAAAGGGGGACTGAAAACTTGTGCGACGCTGTTACAACGAAAGTCTAAACCTTAAAGGCGACCCTAGAGGAAAAGAAACCAATACTATAGAACTTGGGAGAATCCGAGCTCACGAAGAACTCCGTCCTCAACCAGAAGGTGAGACCAAAGAAGTTCAAATCGAAGACACTCAAGACAAAATAACAAGCATAAAGGTGAATCTAAAAGGAGACCTAAAGAAGCTGCTAACAAAGCTCTTAAGGGATAATTCCAACCTCTTTGAATGGAAGGCCACTGACATGCCCGGTATTGATCCCGGACTAATGTGTCATTAGTTAGCCGTATATCCTGGGTCTCGCCAGTTCAACAGAAGCGTAGGAAGCTCGGCCCAGTGAGGTCACAAGCCGTAGAGGAGCAGGTACAGGCCTTGTTAGAGGCAGGGTTCATAAGGGAGGTAAAGTACCCGTTATGGCTAGCCAATGTAGTACTGGTTAAAAAGTCAAACGGGAAGTGGCGGATGTGCACTGATTATACCGACCTCAACAAAGCTTGCCCAAAAGATCCCTACCCACTCCCAAACATAAACACACTGGCCGACGCTTCATTGGGGTATAAGTACATCTCCTTCATGGACGCGTACTCGGGATATAATCAGATCCCGATGTATCAACCCGACCAGGAGAAAACCTCATTCTTAACCCCAAGAGCCAACTACTGCTACATAGCCATGCCCTTCAGACTCAAGAACGCAGGGGCTACATACCAGAGACTGATGAACAAAGTTTTTGCCAATCACATCGGGAAGCTGATGGAGGTTTATGTAGACGACATGCTGGTAAAAACACAAAGAGAGGAAATGTTGTTATCCGACCTCACTGAAGTGTTCAACACCATAAGAAAGCATGGGATGAGACTTAACCCTGCAAAGTGCACTTTTGTGGTAGAAGCTGGCAAATTCTTGGGCTTCATGCTCACCCAAAGAGGATCTGAAGCGAACCCGGATAAGTGCCAAGCCATACTTAGCATGAAAAGCTCGACTTGTGTTAAAGAAGTCCAGCAGCTCAACGGAAGACTAGCGGCTCTGTCTAGATTCCTAGCCTTATCGGCCATAAGATCTCTCCTTTTCTACACAACACTAAGGAAAGAAACGAGGTTTGAATGGACCACAGAATGTGAACAAGCCTTCCAAGACTTCAAAACATTCCTGGGGCGACCACCTATCCTAACCCGAACCAGGGAAGGCGAAGAGCTAATCCTATACCTTGCTGTAGGAAATTGGGCAATAGCTTCAGCACTAGTCAGAGAAGATGAAAACGGGCAGCAACCTATCTACTTCATCAGCAAGGCTCTGCAAAGGGCCGAACTAAACTATCATAAGATAGAAAAGTTCGCCTATGCCCTTATACTTACTTCCCGACGACTCTGACCATATTTCCAGGCCCATACCACTAGAATATAGACCAACCAACACATAAAAAGTGTTCTACAGAAAATAGACTTGGCAAGAAGAATCCTACAATGGACAGTTGAGTTGTCCGAGTTCGACCTAAAATACAAAGCTTGAACAGCCATCAAGTCCCAATATCTGGCCGACTTCGTTGCAGAATACACCAACACTCCAGACACCCCCACTAGCTGGAACCTCTATGTTGACAGTTTCTCAAATAAAACCGAAAGTGGAGCCAGAGTAATCCTAGAAAATAATCAAGGAACTAAACTCGAGCTCTCCTTAAGGTTCGAGTTCCCTGCCTCAAATAACGAAGCCAAGTACAAAGCCCTACTGGCAGGTTTGAAGTTGGCTAGGGAGGTCGGCGCTTAAAAGCTTACCATTTTCAGCGACTCACAGGTAGTCACCTCGCAAATAGAAGGGAGCTAACAGGCTAAGGATCCCACTATTAAGAAATACCTAGACAAAATCAGAGAACAGCTCAGAAAATTCATGGGATATGAGATTCGACATATACCTCGGGAATAATAGAATCCTCATCCAAGAAACACTACAAAATCCATCAACCTCAAAAGAACATAAGGTCTTAAGCATATCAGACCCAGACCAAGGGTGGATGACCCCCATAATTAGCTATCTCAAAATTGAAACACTCTTTACAGATAAAAAAGAGGCAAAAGGCGAATACGAGAAGCACAGTACTACACCATTGTGCACAACGTCTTATATAGGAGAAAAATCTTGATAAACCCCAATTTTGTGGTTTATATTATGCTTAATTTGGGGGATTTTATCACCTTTTCCCATATTTATTCAATGAAATAGCATGGTTTTGTAATTCTTCATTGATTTGTGCTTAAGTGTAAAAACATGCTTTTAGGCCCTTAAATTGGTCATTTTAATTCACTTTTGATTCCATTAGATGCCCTGATGTGCTTGTTGAGTGAGTTCAGGTTGAAAAGGCTAGTAATGGATCAAAGGAGTGAAGAGAAAAGCATGCAAAGTGAAGAACTCATGGAAAATCAAGGATTTAGAGTATATTCACCGACGTGCACGCGCAACATACGTGCACGTGTGGAAGATGACGTCGCATGGCGATGCATATGCGTGCACCACGTGTATGCGTGGATGGAAAAATGCCAAGCGACGTGTATGCATGACCTACACGTACGCGTCGTTGCTCGCATGTGACTTCATTAAAGTGAAAACGCTGGGGGTGATTTCTGAGCTGCCCAAGCCCAAATCCAACTGACTCTAGAGGCTATTTTATGCAAAATTGAAGATTGGACAAAGGGAGAGCACTTAGTTGTAGGATTGGCATCATGTAGGTTAGTTTCTAGAGAGAGAAGCTCCATCTTCTCTCTAGAATTAGGGTTCTTAGGGTGATTGCATCTAGATCTAGGCTGAATTTCTTGTTCTCATCTTGTTTTCCTTACAATTTCTTGCTTCTACTCTTTCATTCTCATAGTTTATAGTGTTAATTTCTTTTTTATGCCTCTTTTATGCTTATGAATGCTCATGTTGGATTTGGATCTACGTTAATGCAATTTCATGTTTGATGTTCCTTTATTGTTGAATTGAGTTGTTGATTTTACTTCTCTTGCAATGGGTAGTTGTAGAATTTATCTTTTCTTGCAATTTATTATGCTTTCCTTTTATGCCTTCCAAGTGTTTGACAAGATGCTTGGTAGGATGTTAGAGTATATTTTTGAGCATTTTTTGCTTGGAAAGAGAAATTGAGCAATCTTGAGTCATTAAGACCCAACTCATGTTGGCGATCTAGAGTTGTTAGCTAATATTGTTTCCATTGATGCTAATCTTTTGCTAATTTAATTAGTAAGTTGATTAGGACTTTTGGATTAAGATTAGCTAGTCTATTTAGACTTTCTTCAAATGTGAAGATAATATTATACCTTCTTCCATCGTCGGGAATGACGTAATAAGATAAATTCTTGTTTATTATTGTGATATGATTAACTAGTCTTGTTTGACGTTGTCCGTATGTGAAGATAACATGATACCTTCTTCCAATTGTTGGAGTTGACTAAATAAGATGAATTAATCATTGTATGACTAGGATAGAAAGCCTATATTCTCAAGCCTTGCCAAGGATGTTTCTCTTTATTAATTGCTTTCTTTAATTGATTGCTTGATTTACTTTTCTTGTCATTTATTTTTGTGTCCTTTTATCAATCAAACCCCCTTGCATCTTCATAGCCAATAATTGACCACTTCATTGCAATTCCTTGTGAGACGACCCGAGGTTTAAATACTTCGGTTACTTTTCATTGGGATTTGTACTTGTGACAACCAAAATTTTTTATTGAGGATTGTTGTTTGTTGGTTTAGAACTATACTATCAACGAGAATCCAATTGAGAAATTCTTTACCGACACGACATAATTTCTTCATCAAAATGGCACCATTGCCGAAAAATTACAATGGTGTTATATTATTGGCTATTGTGAATATGTGAATATGTTTGCCTTTTGCTTATTTGTTAGTTTTTGTTAGGTTTAGGACTTTGTTGTTTACTTTTGTTAGCATTTGTTTTCATTTGCCACTATGAATTCTCAACACTTTGGCTATGAGTTTGGTTCAAATTATGTTGTAGGAAATGGGAGCTACAATGACAATATGCATCAAGGATGGAAAAATCAAAAATGGAGGGAGCCTCAAAGGATTGATCACCCTTCTTGGCAACAACCTCCTCTAGTCTCTTATAGGTATAATTCCACTATTAATGCATATCAATCTAATGGATGTGGTGACCTTCACTGTGGTTGCCGACAACCAACACCATATGCCTATGAACCACCCCCTCAACCTAGTTTTGGACCACCATACTCACAAGCCCCCTATCACCAAACACCTCATTATGACCCTAATCCTTATCCACCGTACCAACCACCTTATAAGCCATATGAACCATACATAGAACCACAACAATTCCAAAACAACTACTTCCAAGAACCACCTCTATATACACCATCTCCATACCCTTACCAAGAAGAACCACCTTCTAATTACGAGCCCTTTCTCCCAACCAATGAACCCTCTCTTCCACCACTGCCCCCCAATGAAGCCCTCATGATAGAACTAAAAGATCTTGACTCTTATATCCAAAGGCAACAAGAGGGGACGAAAAAGGAGTTTAAGGAGCTAGAAGCCAAGTTTTCTACTATGAATGAAGCCATTAACCACATAGCCTCCCACCTGAGCTTATGCATTCCAAGTACTCCCATTGAGGAATGTGGAGAAGCAATCAAGGAGCTTAGTGAGGGAGTGAGTTGGGAGCTTTAAGGTAAAGAAGAGGAGTTAAAGCAAGAATTACCACAAGGGGAGAAAGTAGAGATGGTTGGTATGGAAGGAGTGGTTGAAGCCTTAGGAGATGTTGGAAGTCCATGGGAATGTAGTATCATGGAGACCTCTTCGAAGAAGCTTGACATTGATGTTGAGGAGGGTGCGTAACCTCCAATACATATCATGGTTGAAGATTTTGAAGAGGTTGATCAAGAGATGGATTCAATCATTGATGAATTCTTGTGTACAATTGAATACGATCCATTGGGCTTGACATAGAGAGTAAAGAAGAAGATACCTCACCTTCCATACTCTTGGTAAGAAATGAAGAAAAGATTGAATTGGAAGCTACCAAGAGGAAGAGGTTGAGCAAGAAGTAAGCTCCATCATTGAAGATGATTCCACACCAACCAATGTGTCTTTTGAAATTGATAAAGATACCTCGTTGTGTTATGAAATTGATGACAAGAAGGACCGTGCACGACCTCCGACACATGGTTTGAGCAATGAAGAGTGTGTAGAAGAAGTTGGTGAGCAAGGAATTGAAATTGGAAAAGCTTGCAAAGAGGTGGAAGTTGCAAAGAAAGAGCACAAGGGAATGGATCTCGCATTGGCTAAGGGTGGGGAGGTCCCCCTTCCTAAGTCACCATCATCCAACACGACATTCAAGTGGGTAGAAATCTTATCCCTAGGCTTCACTTTCTCACTTGAATATGGTTTGATTGAAAATGATGGTCAACTTAGAGCTCTTTGTGGAGTTAAGAGTAGGAGAGAATTGTGTAGTGGTTGGAAAAATAATCTAAGGCTCATTAAGGTTGAACCCTCAAGGCATAGATCCCATGGTTGGAAGGGTGCTAAATTGTATGGGCTAGGAGGAGAATTTAGTTCTAAGATGAGAATTCTGCTTGCCCACCACTCAATTGAAATTATGATGATAAATTAGAAGAGGGGTGTGAAAATAAGGTATGGGATCCCGGATCACAACATGAAGACCAATTTTGGGAACTTATATCTTAGGAAGAATCTCACCCAAGCAAGGATGAATACAAGCACAAGCCACCTTGATGAGAGCTCCCCATAAGTCCAACTTAAGGACAATAAACAAAAGTGCTAGGTGGGAGACACCCTACCATGGTAAACTCCAATTCATTTTTCTCTTCTGTAAATATTGGTAAATAAGATTAATTTCATGTTTTGTTTGGTTAGTTGAGTTTATTTGGGAGTCTAGTATGTTAAATAAGGTTTTATGGTGCTTTAGTAGTTGTTTGGAGGTTTGGAATGCTTGGTTTGGTGCAAAAAATGGAAAAATTTTGAAAACCAGAGCACCAACCCACGCGTGCGCGTGACCCAAGTTTTTCGACCATCCACGCGCACGCGTGGATGAAATATTTCTACCCCCAACCAAAAACCCGAGAGTTGTGCCTGAAGTGTGCCAACTTTGTGCACAAGGCACAAGGCCATCCACGCGCACGCGTGCCTCACGCGTACACGTCGATTGTCCAAATAACACATCATACGTACGCGTGACCCACGTGTACGCGTCGCTTCCATTTCACGCATCCATGTTCACGCGTCACTCCACGCGTACGCGTGGAGTGTCCTGTCAACACCTTATTTTCTTCTTTTCTTTCCGTTTCTTCCCTTTTTCTTTCTTCTCTCGTTTTCTTTCCACTCTTCAACCATCATCCAATACTACCAAACATCCTTTAACACCATTTCTTTTAGCTAGTTATTTAGTTAGTTTAAGTTTCATTTAATTTTCTGTTTTTCATTACAGGTGTTGGTTTATTAATCTTGTTTACTATCTCTTGCTGCTGATTATTGATGAGATGTTATTTTAACATCATTGTTATTAATTTTCATTGTTGGAGTTCTTTGTTGAGGTTATGTTTTGTTACTTGGTTTTGAACCTTTCATGCTCAATGTTTTTGACTACCAGGTACATGTTACATTGCCTTTAAGCTTCTAAATCTTTTGAATTGCATGTTTTGGCCACCATGCATTCATCATCCATTGTTAGGAAATTGTACATTATTAATGTATTTTTTTATGATGCTTGTTTATGATTGAACATCACCTATTTCATGCATTGAGATTTTGGAATTGTGAAATTGGATCGAAAGCTTTCCTAGTGACATATTTTTTAGCTTTCTAAGCTTTGTAGACCATGCTTGCTATGTGATTGATTTTCATTTCTATCTTCCTTCTTCTAAGTTCCATAGCACCCATGTGTTCCACTTCTATGTCACTTAGGTGTTACAACAACTTCAATATGTGTCATTGTTTGATGTGTGAGCTCTATATTTCATTTGGTTCATTAAGCTTCCTTACACATCAATCAAATTTCCATTCATTATCCATTTCACAATTGCTTGATTAATTGCTTGAATGCTTTCATGCCTCTTCACTACTTATTTGTTTGTATTTTAACCTACAAGTCTTCTTAAAGTATTTCAGGCACACTAGAATGAGTGAAGTGCTTGCTTCTTTTGTGTAATTGTGACATAGCCCCTTATGCTAGGGTGTGTGTTCTAAACCGCATATAATTTAGGACCCACACACCTGTTTTTTCATTAATGTCACACTAATTCACTCACTCCATTCTAGTGATTTACCTCATTCTAACAATCCATGCTTCCTTTCTTGTGCATTTACTTGTCTTATTATTCCTGCTTTCTATTTTCAAGATAAGTCATTAATGAGCGGATAATGTATACGCTTTTGGCATTATTATTACATAGTTTTAGTATGTATTAATTAGGTTTTAGTATATTTTTATTAGTTTTTAAGCGAAATTCACATTTCTGGACTTTAATATGAGTTTGTGTGTTTTTCTATGATTTCAGGTATTTTCTGGCTGAAATTAAGGGACCTGAGCAAAAATCTGATTCAGAGGTTGACAAAGGACTGCTGATGCTGTTGGATTCTGACCTCCCTGCACTCGAAATGGAATTTTTGGAGCTAAAAGAGTCTAAATGGCGTGCTCTCAATTGCGTTGAAAAGTAGACATCCAGGGCTTTCCAAAAATACATAATAGTCCATACCTTGTACGAGTTTAAATGACGCAAACTGGCGTTTAACGCCAGCTTTCTGCCCTATTCTGGCATTAAACGCCAGAAACAAGTTGCAAAGCAGATTTAAACACCAGAAACAAGTTACAAACTGGCGTTCAACTCCAAGGAAGACCTCTACACGTGAAAGCTTCAATACTCAGCCCAAGCACACACCAAGTGGGCCCGGAAGTGGATTTTCGCATCATTTACTCATTTCTGTAACCATAGTAACTAGTTTAGTATAAATAGGACTTTTTACTATTGTATTAGACATCTTGGTTATCCTGGTTCCCTCTCTGGGGCCGGAACCAATGAACACCTTTATCACTTATATATTTTCAATGGTGGAGTTTCTACACACCATAGATTAAGGGTGTGGAGCTCTGCTGTTCCTCGAGTATTAATGCAATTTCTACTGGTATCTATTCAATTCATGCTTATTCTTATTTTAAGATATTCATTCGCACTTCAACCTGATGAATGTGATGATCCGTGACACTCATCACTATTCTCACTTATGAATGCGTGCCTGACAAAGACTTCCATTCTACCTGCGAAAGCTAGAGTGTGTATCTCTTAGATTCCTGATTCACGACGCATGGTTGCCTCTCCTAAAAACAGAGCCTTCCATTCCGTGAGATTAGAGTCTTCGTGGTATAAGCTAGAATCCATTGGCAGCATTCTTGAGATCCAAAAAGTCTAAACCTTGTATGTGGTATTCCAAGTAGGATCTGGGATGGGATGACTGTGACGAGCTTCAAACTCGCGACTGTATGGCGTAGTGACAGACACAAAAGGATAGTAAATCCTATTCCTACATGATCGAGAACCAATAGCTGAATAGCCATGCGGGAAACCGTAGAGGACCTTTTTCACTGAGAGGATAGGAAGTAGCCATTGACAACGGTGACGCCCTACATACAGCTTGCCATAGAAAGGAGTATGAAGAATTGGATGAAGGCAGTAGGAAAGCAGAGATTCAGAAGGGATGAGGCATCTCCATACACTTATCTGAAATTCCCACCAATGAATTACATAAGTATCTCTATCTTTATTTTACGTTTTATTTATCTTTTAATTATCAAAACTCCATAACCATTTGAATCTGCCTGACTAAGATTTACAAGGTGACCATAGCTTGCTTCAAGCCGACAATCTCCGTGGGATCGACCCTTACCACGTAAGGTTTCTTACTTGGAGGACCCAGTGCACTTGCTGGTTAGTTGTGCGAAGTTGTGAAAAAGAGTGATACTACAATTGTGCGTACCAAGTTGTTGGCGCCATTGAGATCACAATTTTGTGCACCATGTTTTTTGCGCCGTTGCCGGGGAAAGTTCGAGTTTGGACAACTGACGGTTCATCTTGTTGCTCAGATTAGGTAATTTTCTTTTAAAAAGGTTTTCAAAAATCTTTCAAAATTTTTTTATTTGCTTTCGTTTTCCCAAAATTAATTTTCAAAAAATCCAAAAAAAATTAATAAAATCATAAAAATCAAAAATATTTTATGTTTTATGTTTGAGTCAAGTGTCAATTTTTAAGTTTGGTGTCAATTGCATCTTTTTTATTTTCTAAAAATTTTTCGAAAATTCATGCATGTGTTCTTCCTGATCTTCAAGTTGTTCTTGATAAGTCTTCTTGTTTGATCTTCATATTTTCTTGTTTTGTGTCTTTTGTTGTTTTTCATATGCATTTTTTAATCCAGTGTCTAAACATTGAAAATTTCTAACTTTGGTGTCTTGCATGTTTTTCTTTTCTTGAAAATTTTTCAAAAATAAGTCTTGGTGTTCATCATGATCTTCAAAGTGTTCTTGGTGTTCATCTTGACATTCATAGTGTTCTTGCATGCATCATATGTTTTGATTCATAATTTTCATGTTTTGAGTCATTTAGTTATTTTTCTCTCTCATCATTAAATTAAAAAAATAAAAAATATCTTTCCCTTATTTTCCTCATAATTTTCGAAATCTTTGGGTTGACTTAGTCAAAATTTTTTTAAAATAAGTTGTTTCTTGTTAGTTAGGTCAAGATTTCAATTTCGAAAATCCTATCTTTTCAAAATCTTTTTCAAAAATCAAATCTTTTTCATTTTTTATTTTCGAAAATTTTAAAAATTGATTTCCAAAATCTTTTTCTTATTTTTCTTTTATTTTCAAAAACTTTACTAACAATTAATGTGATTGATTCGAAAATTTGAAGTTTGTTATTTTCTTGTTAAAAAAAATGTTCAATCTTTAAATTCTAGAATCATATCTTTTAGTTTCTTGTTAGTCAAGTAATCAATTTTAATTTTAAAAATCAAATCTTTTTCAACCATATCTTTTCAATCATATCTTTTTAATCATATCTTTTTCAAATCATATCTTTTCCAAAAATTTGATTTCAAAATATCTTTTTCTAACTATTTATCTTTTCAAAATTGATTTTCAAATCTTTTTCAACTAACTAATTGACTTTTTTGTTTGTTTTACTATTTCTTATCTTTTTCAAAACCACCTAACTACTTTTCTCTCTCTAATTTTCGAAAATTTCTCACCCTTTTTCAAAAATTCTTTTTAATTAACTAATTGTTTTAAATTTTAATTTTATCCCTTTTTATAAATTCTAATTTTAACTTTAATTTAAAATAAAAACAAAAATATTTTTCTTTTATTTTAGTTAATTTTTGAAAACTCCTCTCCCTCTCATCTTTTTCTATTTATTTATTTATTTACTAACACTTCTCTTCTACTCATAATTCGAACCCTCTTCTCTTCTCTCTCTGTGTTTGAATTTTCTCCTTCTTCTATTCTTTTTCTTCTACTCACATAAAGGAATCTCTATACTGCGACATAGAGGATTCCTCTTCCTTTTCTGTTCCCTTCTTTTTCACATGAGCAGGAGCAAGGATAAGAACATTCTTGTTGAAGCTGATGCGGAACCTGAAAGGACTCTGAAGAGGAAGCTAAGAGAAGCTAAAACACAACACTTTGAAGAGGACTTTACTAAAATTTTCAAAAAAGAAGTAGAGATAGCCGAACCCAATAACAATTGTGGAGGTGCAAGGAAGATGCTTGGTGACTTTACTGCACCGAATTCCAACTTTCATGGAAGAAGCATCTCAATTCCTGCCATTGGAGCAAACAAATTTGAGCTAAAGCCTCAATTAGTTTCTCTGATGCAATAGAATTGCAAGTTTCATAGACTTCCATCAGAAGATCGTTTTCAATTCTTAACTGAATTCTTGAAGGCTTATGCTTTTCCTTTTTGCTGTAAGAGACAGAGCTAGAATATGGTTGGCCTCTCAACCTAGAGATAGCCTGAACTCTTGGGATAAGCTGGTCACGGCTTTCTTAGCCAAGTTCTTTCCTCCTCAAAAGCTGAGCAAGCTTAGAGTGGATGTTCAAACCTTCAGGCAGAAAGAAGGTGAATCCCTCTATGATGCTTGGGAGAGATACAAGCAACTGACCAAAAAGTATCCTTCTGACATGCTTTTAGAATGGACCATCTTGGATATATTCTATGATGGTCTGTCTGAATTGTCTAAGATGTCATTGGACCATTCTGTAGGTGGATCTATTCACCTGAAGAAAATACCTGTAGAAGCCCAGGACTTCATTGACATGATTGCAAATAACCGGTTCATGTACCCTTCTGAAAGGAATCCTGTGAATAATGGGACGCCTCAGAAGAAGGGAGTTCTTGAAATTGATGCTTTGAATGCCATATTGGCTCAGAACAAAATGTTGACTCAACAAGTCAACATGATTTCTCAGAATCTGAATGGATTGCAAAATGCATCCAACAGTACTAAAGAAGCATCTTCTGAAAAGGAAGCTTACGATCCTGAGAATCCTGCAATGGCAGAGGTGAATTACATGGGTGAAGCCTATGGAAACACCTATAATCCCTCATGGTGAAATCATCCAAATTTCTCATGGAAGGATCAACAAAAGCCTCAACAAGGCTTTAATAATGGTGGAAGAAACAGGTTTAGCAATAGCAAGCCTTTTCCATCATCCTCTCAGCAACAGATAGAGAATTCTGAGCAGAGCTCCTCTAGCTTAGCAAACATAGTCTTTGATCTATCTAAGGCCACTCTCAGTTTCATGAATGAAACAAGGTCCTCAATTAGAAATTTAGAGGCCCAAGTGGGCCAACTAAGTAAAAGAGTCACTGAAACTCCTCCTAGTACTCTCCCAAGCAATACAGAATAGAATCTAAAAAGAGAGTGCAAGGCCATAACTATGAGTAACATGGCCGAACCTGGAGAGAGTAAAAAGGCAGTGCTTCCTAGTGAGGAAGACCTCTTGGGACGTTCACTGACCAATAAAGAGTCCCCCTTTGAGGAACCAAAGGAATCTGAGGCTCACACAGAGACCATAGAGATTTCATTGAATTTCCTTCTGCCATTCATGAGCTCTGATGAATATTCTTCCTTTGAGGAGGATGAAGATATTACTGAAGAGCAATACCTTGGAGCAATCATGAAGCTGAATGCCAAGCTATTTGGTAATGAGACTTGGGAGGATGAGCCTCCATTGCTCATTAATGAACTGAATACCTGGGTTCAGCACACTTTACTTCAAAAGAAACAGGATCCTGGTAAATTCCTAATTCCCTGTACCATAGGCACCATGTCTTTTGAGAAGGCTTTGTGTGACCTGGGGTCAAGCATAAACCTAATGTCACTCTCTGTAATGGAGAAACTGGGAATCTTTGAGGTACAGGCTGCCAAATTCTCATTAGAGATGGCAGACAAATTCATGAAAAAGGCTTATGGACAGGTAGAGGACGTGCTAGTAAAGGTCAAAGGCCTTTACATCCCTGCTGGTTTCATAATCCTAGACACTAGGAAGGATGAGGATGAATCCATCATCCTTGGAAGACCCTTCCTAGCCACAGTAAAAGCTGTGATTGATGTGGACAGAGGAGAGTTGGTCCTTCAATTGAATGAGGACTACCTTGTGTTTAAGACTCAAGGTTCTCCCTCTGCAACCATGGAGAGGAAGCATGAAAAGCTTCTCTCAATACAGAGTCAAACAAAGCCCCCACAGTCAAACTCTAAGTTTGGTATTGGGAGGCCACAACCAAACTCTAAGTTTGGTGTTGAACCCCCACATCCAAAGTCCAAGTTTGGTGTTAGGAGGTCCCAACAATGCTCTGAATATCTGTGAGGCTCCATGAGAGCCCACTGTCAAGCTATTGACATTAAAAAAGCGCTTATTGGGAGGCAACCTAATTTTATTTATCTATGTTATTTTCTATTTTTAGGTTGATGATCATGTGGAGTCACAAAAATAACTGCAAAAATTAAAGAAAAATAAAAAACAACATTAAAAATAGTAAATGCCAGTAAGGGTAGTAGAATGGGCGTTTAACGCCCAGTCTGGCACCATTCTGGGCGTTAAATGCCAGAAACAAGCATCAGACTGGTGTTAAATACCAGAAAGAAGCAACAAGCTGGCGTTAAACGCCAGAAACAGGTTACAGCCTGGCGTTTAACGCCAGGAAAGGAATAAAAGCTTGCGTTAAATGCCAGAGACAAGCAGCAGTCTGGCGTTAAACGCCATGGTTGCACATCAAGGGCGTTTCGCACGCCTAAAAGGAGCAGGGATACAATCCTTGACCCCTCAGGATCTGTGGACCCCACAGGATCCCCACCTATCCCACCTCTCTCTCTCTCCATCTCCTCTTCTCTCACTTCTTTCTCTCTTCTTTTTCTCTAGGACGAGCAAACTTTTTAAGTTTAGTGTGGTAAAAGCATTGCTTTTTGTTTTTCCATAACCATTTATGGCACCTAAGGCCGGAGAAACCTCTAGAAAGAGGAAAGGGAAGGCAAAAGCTTCCTCTCCGAGTCATGGGAGATGGAGAGATTCATCTCAAGGGTCCATAACTCAGTAGTAGAGTATTTGACTGCAAAACAAGAGAGCCCGCTCATGGACCTCAACAAGAGCATGAGAAAGATCCGCATCAAGAAATTCCTGAGATGCCTCAAGGGATGCAATTTCCTCCACACAACTATTGGGAACAACTCAACACCTCCTTGGAAGGCTAGAGTTACAACATGGACCAACTAAGGGTGGAGCACCAAGAGCACTCCATCATTCTTCATGAGATTAGAGAAGATCAAAGAGCTATGAGGAAGAAGCAACAGAGGCAAGGAAGAGACATAGAGGAGCTTAGGTGCACCATTGGTTCTTCAAGAGGAAGACGCCCCCCACACTAAGGTGGACTCATTCCTTAATTTCCTTATCTATTTATTTTCTATTTTCGGTTTTTGAACTTCATGTTTGTCTATGTTTGTGTCTTCACTACATGATCATTAGTGTCTAGTGTCTATATCTTAAAGCTATGAATAACTCCATGAATCCTTCACCTCTTTTAAATGAAAAATGTGCTTAATTACAAAAGAACAAAAAGTACTTGGATTTCAAATTTTATCTTGAAATTAGTTTAATTATTTTGATGTGGTGGCAATATTTTTTGTTTTTCTGAATGAATGCTTGAACAGTGCATATTTTTTATAGTAAAATTTATGAATGTTAAAATTGTTGGCTCTTTAAAGAATGATAAACAAAGAGAAATGTTATTGATAATCAGAAAAATCATGAAATTGATTCTTGAAGCAAGAAAAAGCAGTGAAAAAGAAGAAGCTTGCGAAAAAAATTAGAAAAAAGGCGAAAAAAAGAAAGAAAAAGAAAAAGCAAGCAGAAAAAGCCAATAGCCCTTTAAACCAAAAGGCAAGGGTTAAAAGGATCCAAGGCTTTGAGCATTAATGGATAGGAGGGCCCAAGGAAATAAAATTCAGGCCTAAGCGGCTAAATCAAGCGGTCCATAACCATGTGCTTGTGTCATGAAGGTCCAAGTGAAAAGCTTGAGACTGAGTGGTTAAAGTCGTGATCCAAAGAAAAAAGATTGTGCTTAAGAACTCTGGTCACCTCTAATTGGGGACTTTAGCAAAGCTGAGTCACAATCTGAAAAGGTTCACCCAGTTATGTGTCTGTGGCATTTATGTATCCGGTGGTAATACTGGAAAACAAAGTGCTTAGGGCCACGGCCAAGACTCATAAAGTAGCTGTGTTCAAGAATCAACATACTGAACTAGGAGAATCAATAACACTATCTAAAACTCTGAGTTCCTATAGATGCCAATCATTCTGAATTTCAAAGGATAAAGTGAGATGCCAAAACTGTTCAGAGGCAAAAAGCTACTAGCCCCGCTCATCTAATTGGGACTAAGTTTCATTTATATTGTGAGATTCATTGTGTATTCTCTTTTTTTTATCCTATTTTGTTTTCATTGCTTGGGGAAAAGCAACAATTTAAGTTTGGTGTTGTGATGAGCGGATAATTTATACGCTTTTTGGCATTGTTTTTACATAGTTTTTAGTATGTTTTAATTAGTTTTTAGTATATTTTTATTATTTTTTAAGCAAAATTCACATTTCTGGACTTTACTATCAGTTTGTGTGTTTTCTGTGATTTCAGGTATTTTCTGGCTGAAATTGAGGGACCTGAGCAAAAATCTGATTCAGAGGCTGACAAAGGACTGCTGATGCTGTTGGATTCTGACCGCCCTGCACTCGAAATGGAATTTTTGGCGCTACAGGCATTCAAATGGTGCGCTCTCAATTTCGTTGGAAATTAGATATCCATGGCTTTCCAGCAATATATAATAGTCTATACTTTGCCCGAGTTTAGATGACGCAAACTGGCATTTAATGCCAGCTTTCTGCCCTATTCTGGCGTTAAATGCCAAAAACAAGTTGCAAAGCAGAGTTAAACGCCAGAAACAAGTTACAAACTGGCGTTCAAATCCAAGGAAGACCTCTACATGTGAAAACTTCAATACTTAGCCCAAGCACACACCAAGTGGGCCCAGAAGTGGATTTCTACATCATTTACTCATTTTTGTAACCCTAGTAACTAGTTTAGTATAAATAGGACTTTTTACTATTGTATTAGACGTCTTGGTTATCCTGGTTCCCTCTCTGGGGCCGGAACCAATGAACACCTTTATCACTTATGTATTTTCAATGGTGGAGTTTCTACACACCATAGATTAAGGGTTTGGAGCTCTGCTGTTCCTCGAGTATTAATGCAATTACTACTGGTTTCTATTCAATTCATGCTTATTCTTATTTTAAGATATTCATTCGCACTTCAACCTGATGAATATGATGATCCGTGACACTCATCACTGTTCTCACTTATGAAGGTGTGCCTGACAAACACTTCTGTTCTACCTGCGAAAGCTAGAGTGTGTATCTCTTGCATTCCTGATTCACGATGCATGGTTGCCTCTCCTGATAACAGAGACATCCATTCCGTGAGATCAGAGTCTTTGTGGTATAAGCTAGAATCCATTGGTAGCATTCTTGAGATCCGAAAAGTCTAAACCTTGTCTGTGGTATTTCGAGTAGGATCTGGGATGGGATGACTGTGACGAGCTTCAAACTCGCGACCGTAGGGCGTAGTGACAGACGCAAAAGGATAGTAAATCCAATTCCTACATGATCGAGAACCAACATCTGATTAGCCATGCGGGAAACCGTAGAAGACCTTTTTCACTGAAAGGATGGGAAGTAGCCATTGACAACGATGACGCCCTACATACAGCTTGCCATAGAAAGGAGTATGAAGGATTGGATGAAGGCAGTAGGAAAGCAGAGATTCAGAAGGGATGAGGCATCTCTAAACACTTATCTGAAATTCCCACCAATGAATTACATAGGTATGTCTATCTTTATTTTACGTTTTATTTATCTTTTAATTATCAAAACTCCATAACCATTTGAATCCGCTGACTGAGATTTGCAAGGTGACCATAGCTTGCTTCAAGCCGACAATCTCCTTGGGATCGACCCTTACGCATGTAAGGTTTATTACTTGGACGACCCAGTGCACTTGCTGGTTAGTTGTGCGAAGTTGTGAAAAAGAGTGATACTACAATTGTGCGTACCAAGTTGTTGGCGCCATTGAGATCACAATTTCGTGCACCAGTCATCATAAGTAAAAATGAAAGCCGAAAAGGGACATGCAGCAACTGGTTGACCTACCAGCTGAAGGTAGCAACATGGATAGTCGCCGTACCCCCTTACTCATCTTTGAGTGCACCAAGGACGGTGCAAACTTTTAAGTGTGGGGAGGTCATCCGACCGCTCGGCATTTTTGGGTGACAAGTTTCTAATTCCAACACTTTTGCATTTCATTTTAAGGTCTTTTAGGATTTTTAGTTGCATTTTCTTATTTTGCATATATATATAAAATAAGCTTAGTCAAAATAATAAAAATTTTCAAGAAATTCATCTTTAGGGTACCCCAATTGATTGAAAAAAAAAATTAGAACTTGCTCGAATTATATACATTGTGGAACATGATTTTTGAGCTAAGAACACAAGCATGTGAGATTTGAGCCTAATTGTGTGGTTACATCCTATAAGCACTGTTCATACCCTGGGTCGAGCTGTCCGACCCGGGATGATTGGCAATGAGACGACCGACCTCCTCAGGTCAAGCTACCCGACCTCTTCTCTAAAGTGCTCAGCCAAATTGCCAAGAAAGCCCAGTAAAGGGCCCAGATAGAGGAACACGACCAAAATCCAAAGGCAGCCCAAGCCTATAGAGATAAGGGCGGTTCCCTAGAAGATACGAGGACCCCAGTCAAAGATAAGATAAGATAGGATAAGATAACTAACTTATCTTATCTAAAAAGGTCACTCCACACCATTATAAATACGTTGGAGCACCCAGGTATATCATATACTCTGATTCTACAAAAAACCTACTTAATACCCCTGCTAACATAAGCATCAGAGTCCCTTACAGGTACCCCCACCCTCCGGTGACGAAGGATCAGCACCAACACCAAGTCCAACAAGTCGAACACAACAGCTCCGACCAGGACAGAAGATCTCGTTCGAGATCGACCTACAGTTTCAGGTAACCCTCGGAACATTGGTGCCGTTGCCGGGGAACCTGGAAGTCATCCCATCATTATGGTGGACGATCATGACAACGATCATAATTTAGATATAGAGGATAGAACACTGCGCAAAAACATGGACACTACCCCAAAGGATACTTCTCAACTTAACAACAAAAAGAATTCGCCAAACGCAGAAGCCATGAATGCGCTTCAAGACTGTTTAAAACAATTGGAATAAGAATCCCTACGTCAACGAGAGGATGAGAAAGACCTACAGAAGGAAATAAGGCGACGCTGGGAATTGGAGGAAAAACTCTTAAAACTCGAAGCCGATCTCAAGACCAAAGCCAACCGATCCCCTCGCGAAGACAGCTCCCGCAAGAAACAAGATCCATTCTCCAAGGAGATCATGAAGACCAAAATCCCAAAAGACTTTAAACTCCCAGATATGACTTTATACGACGGCACTACAGATCCCGGCCACCATCTCAGCAATTTCAGAAGTAGAATGTACCTCACCGACGCCTCAGATGCAGTTCATTGCAAAGCCTTTCTGACTACTTTAACCAAGACGGAAATTAGATGGTTCGACAATCTACCTCCTAGGTCCATCTCGAGTTTCGACAACTTGGCCAAGAAGTTTTTGGCCGGATTCTCCATCCAAAAAGACAAAGGTAAGAACGCTCCAAGTCTATTAGAAATTAGGCAAGGAAAATGGGAAACTCTCTGCAACTACATAGAAAGATTCAACAAAATGTGCCTAGACATACAGAGCCTACCAACGGAGGCTGCCATTATGGGCCTCATCAATGGCTTGCTAGAGGGACCTTTTAGCCAATCTATATCAAAAAACACCCCACATCTCTGAATGAAGTGCAAGAACGAACAGAAAAGTACATCAACATAGAGGAAAACTCTCGACTAGGAGAGACCTTGAAATCCCGATTCACCTCCCGGGATAAGGACAAAGAATCCAAAAAGAAGGAAGATCGACATGGAGAAAAAATAAAAAAATATCACAATTACACCCCCTTTTGGGTGTCTCTCGATGATGTCTACAGAGAGGTATGCAACACTGAAAAAATACCCCCAGCTCGACCACTCAAAGGCAAAAAAGGAGGAGGAAATCGGGCTGAATATTGTGAATATCATAGAAAAACTAGTAAGAGAAGGGAAGCTAGATCGGTATTTGGCCACCCGGGACGATGAGCAAAGAAAAAGAAGAGCAGAAGATGTCGGACAAGCTGAGCGATCACCTCGTACACCAGAAAGACATGTCCACATGATACACGACGTATATCATGTTAAGGACGTATATCATCTCGCAAAAGACATCTTAAGGACGTATATCATGTTAAAGGGAAGGAAGAAGCACCCGACATCCCCGCGATCACTTTCAACAGAGAAGACGCATCCGGCATCATATTGGGACACGACGATCCCATGGTCATCACTGTTATACTGGCAAACGCAAATCTCCATCGCACACTGATAGACCAAGGGAGCTCCGCCAACATCTTATTCAAAACTACCTTCGACAAGCTCGGTTTGGAAGAAAAAGAACTTATAGCATATCCGAACAGCCTGTTTGGACTAGGAGACACCCCGGTTCAACCGCTGGGATACATCTCGCTACACACAACTTTCGGAAAAAGAAACTAGTCAAGAACACTCAAGATAGATTACATCGTGGTCGACATAAGTTCATCCTACAATACCTTAATAGGTCGGACAACATTGAATCAGCTCGGTGCAATAGTCTCGACTCCACATCTATGCATGAAATTCCCAACTGTAGAAGGGATAGCTACAATAAAAGCAGATCAGAAGACGACACGCCATTGTTACAACGAAAGCCTAAACCTCAGAAGCAGAGAAGAAGAATTCCACACAATCGAACTCGGTGGAGTTTAGAGGCGACAAGAACTCCGCCCACAACCTGAAGACGGAATAGAGAAAGTCCAGATCGGGGATACCCTGGACCAAATGACCAGTATCGGTACAATCCTACAAGGAGACATAAAAGAATCGCTCATACAGTTCTTACGAGATAACTTCGACCTCTTTGCGTGGAAGGACGCAGACATGCCAGGCATAGATCCCAAGTTAATGTGCCACAAACTAGCAGTCTACCCAGGATCTCGGCCAGTACAACAGAGGTATAGAAAGCTCGGACCAGAACGCTCTCATGCTGTGGAAGAGCAGGTACAAGCTCTACTAGAGGCTGGATTCATAAGAGAAGTCAAATACCCACTATGGCTAGCTAACATCGTCTTGGTGAAAAAATCAAACGGGAAGTGACGAATGTGCACCGCCTACACTGATCTCAACAAAGCCTACCCAAAAGATCCTTATCCACTCCCAAGTATCAACGCACTGGTCGATGCTTCCTCTGGATATAAATACCTCTCGTATATTGACGCATATTCGAGATACAATCAAATCTCAATGTATCCACCCGACCAAGAAAAAACTTCCTTCTTAAACCTAAAAGCAAACTACTGCTACATCGTCATGCCTTTCGGTCTTAAAAATACGGGAGCTACTTATCAGAGATTAATGAATAAGGTCTTTTTGGATCACATCGGAAAAATCATGGAAGTCTACGTAGACGACATGCTAATAATGACACAAAATGAAGAGAAGCCATTGTCCAACCTGACCCAGGTGTTCGACACTATAAGACGGCATGGCATGCGACACAATCTCGCAAAATGCACCTTCGCAGTAGAAGCTGGCAAATTCTTGGGTTTTATGCTCACACGGAGAGGAATCGAGGCAAACCCGGATAAATGCCGGGCCATACTCGACATGAAGAGTCTGACTTGTGTCAAAGAGGTACAATAACTCAATGGGAGGTTGGCAGCCTTGTCCAGATTTCTAGTCGGATCGGGAATAAGATCTCTCCCCTTCTACGCCACTCTGAGGAAGGGAAAGAAGTTTGAATGGACAACGAAGTGCGAGCAAGCCTTTCAAGATTTCAAAAGATTCCTGGGACAGCCACCTATCCTAACTCGGGCACGAAAAGGAGAACCACTCATATTGTACCTCACGGTAGGAAGTCGGGCAGTAGCCTCAGCACTAGTCCGAGAAGATGACAGTGGGCAACAACCCGTATATTTCATCAGTAAAGCATTACAAGAATCCGAGCTAAACTACCAAAAAAATAGAAAAGTTTGCCTATGCTCTGATACTAACAACTCGACGACTTCGTCCATATTTCCAGGCCCACACCATTAGGGTTCGAACCAACCAGCCCATAAAAGGGATCTTACAAAAAACAGACCTAGCGGGCAGAATCTTGCAATGGGCAGTCGAGTTATCCGAATTTGATCTTCAATACGAAGCTCGGATAGCCATCAAATCATAATACCTGGCCGACTTCATTGCAGAATTTACAGACACACCGAAAATCCCCACAGAATGGAATCTCTACGTGGACGGTTCCTCAAATAAAACTGGAAGCGGCGCGGGTGCGATAATTGAAAGCGACCAAGGAACCCAAATCGAACTCTCCCTCACCTCAAACAACCAAGCGGAATATGAGGCACTACTAGCTGATTTGAAGCTGGCTAGGGAGGTGGGAGCTCAAAAGCTTACCATCTTCAGCGACTCACAAATAGTCACTTCACAAATAGCAGGAAGCTACCAAGCCAAAGATCCCACCATGAAAAAATACTTGGACAAAACAAAGGAACAGCTCGGACAACTCGGAGAATATGAGATCTGTCACATATCCCGAGAACGGAATGCTCGAGTTGACGCACTCTCAAAACTAGCCAGCACCAAACCAAGGGGCAATAATAGAAGCCTTATCCAAGAAATTCTGCAGAATCCATCAATCTCGAAAGAAGAAAAAGTCCTGACCATAACAGGTCAGGATCAAGGATGGATGACTCCCATAATTAACTACCTCAAAACAGAAGCACTCCCCACAAAGGAAAAGGAGGCAAAGAGGTTGAAACGGGAGGCACAATACTACACTATCATAAACAATACTCTATACAAAAGAGGGATTTCAATACCGTTGTTAAAATGCGTACCGACTTCTAACACAAAGGAAGTTTTGGAAGAAGTACACAGTGGCATTTGTGGCAATCACCTCAGAGTGCAAGAACTTACCAGAAAAGTACTCCGGGCAGGATTTTATTAGCCAACTCTACAAAAAAAAGCCACAGAATTCGTAAAGGCATGTCCATCATGTCAGAAACATGCCAAATTTCACATCGCCCTACCAGAGAAGCTCATCAGCGTGACCTCACCTTGGCCATTTGCAAAATGGGGACTTGACCTTCTCGGACCCTTCCCTCAGGGATCGAGACAAGTTAAATTCCTTATAGTGGGGATAGACTACTTCATAAAGTGGATCGAGGCAGAACCCCTAGCTAACGCCACTGCTCAAAGAAGTCGAAAATTCCTACATAGGAATATTGTCACGAGGTTTGGGGTTCCATACTCCATCACCACAGACAATGGTACCCAGTTCACAGATGCAGGCTTCAGAAAGCTAGCAGCTGACTTGAACATAAAACAACAATTCACTTCTGTTGAACATCCCCAAGCCAATGGACAAGCCAAAGCTGCTAACAAAGTCATACTAGCTGGGCTGAAACGGAGATTACAAGATACAAAGGGAGCCTGGGCCGAGGAGCTCCCACAAGTCCTATGGGCATATCGAACAACGCCATATTCCACCACAAAGGAATCACCCTTCCGATTAGCATATGGAATGGAGGCAATGATCCCAGTGGAGATTGAAGAAAGGTCACCTAGAATGATTTACTATAGTGAAGAAGCCAACTCCCAACTACAAAGGGAAGAACTTGACATACTTCTGCAAGTCCGAGAAAGATATTGGATTAGGGAAGAAGCATTAAAATGACGAATGGCTGCGAGATACAATCAAAAGGTAGTACGGCGAGTTCTTGCTGAGAACGACCTCATCCTAATCCGAAATGACATCGGAACAACCCGACCTGGAGAAGGAAAGCTGGCAGCAAACTGGAAAGGACCCTACCGAGTCATAGAAGTACTTGGAAAGGGCTACTACAGACTGTCCGAACTCAATGTGCGAGAGCTTCCTAGGTCATGGCACGCCTGCAACCTAAGAAGGTACTATAGTTAGGGATTAAAAAGGATCTTAGGATAGGGCGCACTCTTTTTCCTGAAAAGGTTTTTTAATGAGGTGCCAAGCCGAGACCTACAAATCACCCCACTTAGAGGATTAACCTCCCGCATGTATATATTTGCGTTCTCTTTTAAATAAAATCTATTCAGATCTTTTACAAACGCTCAAGCCACATTAGTCTGAAACATTCATCGTCCGATTATAAAGCTACAGATCGGTAGAAAGTGAAAATCAAATTCACTACGCGATCACGATAAAGACCAAAAATGAAAACCAAATTCATTAAAAGGTCAACCAAACGAGGGTTAAACCCAATCTCTACAAAATTGGCAAAGATGAAAACAGAATAATGCTAGAAGTTATAGAAAGTGATCCATAGAAAGGACCTGACGAGGTCCTAATAAAATGGATTGCTATAAAATAACTTAAAGACTGGCCGACATAAAGAAGTCGGACCAGTCGCAATAGCCGAAGTTATAAGTAAATCCCTGGAAAAAGGTCTGGCCATCCCTATAAAAGAGGATTACTATAACTTAGAAGGGCCCGACGTGACGAAGTCAGCCCAAAACATAAGAGTTATAAAAGTAATCCCTGAAAGAGACCTGAACAAGGTCCAAGAAAGAGGATTACAAAAATAACTTAGAAGGGCCCGACATGATGAAGTCGGCCCAAAACATAAAAAGTTATAAAAGTAATCCCTGAAAGAGACCTAAACAAGGTCCAAGAAAGAGGATTACAAAAATAACTTAGAAGGGCCCGACAAGATGAAGTTGGCCCAAAACATAAAAAGTTATAAAAGTAATCCCTGAAAAGAGATCTAAACAAGGTCCAAGAAAGAGGATTACAAAAATAACTTTGAAAGACCCGACGTATGGAAGTCGGCCCAAAGCATAAAGTTATAGAAGTAATCCCTGAAAAAGATCTAAACAAGATCCAAGAAAGAGGATTACAAAATAACTTGGAAGGGCCCGACATGATGAAGTCGGCCCAAAACATAAAGCTACAAAAGTAACCCCTAAAAGAGACCTAAACGAGGTCCAAAAAAGAGGGTTACAAACAACAACTGGGGTAAAAAATCGACCTGACAAAATCGACAACCACAGCGTTATAAAATGTAATTCCTTATAAAGACCTGAACAAAGTTCAAACAAAATAAATTGCTGAAAATAACATCAGGCAAAGGAATCAAGCCAATAAGGTCAGACAAAGTTCCAACACTCCCAAAGCCTACAAAGGTACCAAGACGAGTGCAGACAGACATGATATAAAAACATAGAGTTATAATAATAGCAAGCTTCAGAGGCCACCAAGGTCAGCCCAAAAATCCTAGAAACTACTTTGTTTTTCAAAATAAAGTTGCTAAACAAGCAACTAAGAAAGTGTCAACAGTCAACAAAAACCATTTACAAAAGCGAAAGTTCAAAAGCCCACAGGCAGGGCCATATGCAAACATATCAGGAATAACTAAAGAGGATCTAGAGGTTTCCCAGTAGCTGCATCAACATGGGGCGAAGGAGGACGAGTTTGGAGAGGCACAGCATTCACTGTCCCATCCTCCCGGTTCAAGATTTGACAGTCAGGTTCAGGCTCAATTCCGACTAAAGGAGCTGAAGAAGTCGGCACAACAGAAGCCTTGGTGGCAGGTGCAGGAAGAGGTTCAACATCATCTTTGTCAGGGTCGTTAGGGACAATCTTACCATCCCTCAAAACATTGTCAAGGCTGAAGAGAGTGAGGTTGAGCTCGGGTGCAAGGACCCGAATCTGATCCTTTAAGTTCTCATAAGCCGCAGTCACGCTGCCCACAAGGTGACCTTGGAGCTCAGTATAGTCATCCCGGGAAGTCTCCAAATCACCCCTGAGACGCACCACTTCTCGGTAGGCTGAAACATAGCTCTCCTTGTGCTTCAACGCCGTGTCTTCAGCCAACTTCACAAAAGCTGCCAAAGCCACAGAGCTAGCCTTTTCACCCTCTAACTCTTTCTCTACCTTCTCCAACTTTACCTCCAGCTCCTCCTTAAAACCTTTTATCCTATCAAACTCTGACTTAGCCTCCATCATAAAAGACTTTGTAGCATGAACCAGAATACCCTAAGCAGTTCGAAAAAGAGCCGCACCCATATGAGCCATATTCACACTGCTTCTAGTTATAAACTCCAGGTAATGAAGAATGGACACATCATCCATTGAAATACCTCCATAGGGGGCAATTTACTGGTCAACAAACTCAACAGCATCAAAATCAGGGGCATCAAGGTTAAAGGGCTCAGGCGTTTTTTGCTTTTTTGGAGGAGGAGTGCCAGAAGCAGCAGCTGAAGTTTGTGGAGTGTCAGCCAGACGAACCCGGGGAGTAGGGATCACCCTCCTTGGCCCGGGTGAACTCGGCACGGGCAGCTTCACTTGAACTTGAGAAGACCCCTCTCCAGTCGCCTTGGCTGATATGTTTTGAGCAGCAGCAGCCTTCCTTGTCTTTTTGAAGGCCTTCATGGAGTCATTACTTTTTGACATCTCTGAAAAACAGAATCAACCACAGTAAAGGATTACAATCAAAAAATAAGAGGAAGCAAAGCTAAGAAACAAAGAATAAAAATAAGTCAGACAGTACCCAACACAGTTCAGACCAGGGACGGGTCCCCCAGAAACTTTTTGGTATCAAGATGGGGGGTTCCCCCCATATGTCCTCTAGAACAATCACAAAAGCCCGCTCAACCTCGTCAAGCATCTCCCATGTATAACGAGACACTGTCACATTCTTTTGCCATTTTAGAGGAAAAGCAGGCTCATCATTTTCATCAAGAAAAAAGGGGCGGGCCCCCTCAACCACTCGAACTTTAAAGAAATAGTTCTTAAAGTCCTTAAAGGACTCATCATACATGGCAAAAACTTTATACCCTTGAGCAGATCTAAAAGAAACCCAAGAAGCTTTCTTTTTGGAAGAAGCCTGATAAACCACTATTTCATGGTTTATCTTGTGCTCAATTGAGTGGTTTTTATCAACTCTTTACCCACTTATTCATATTATTCGCATGTTTTACTTTTTCCTTCCAGATTTTGTGCTATGATTGAAAACATGCTTCTTTCGGCTTTAAATTTGCTATGTTTAATCCTCTCTTATTACCATTCGATGCCTTGATATGTGTGTTAAGTGATTTCAGAGATTACAGGGCAAGAATGGCTCAGAGGATGGAAAGGAAGCATGCAAAAGTGAAAGGAATACAAAAAGTTGAAGAAGATGCTAAGCTGTCCAGCCTGACCTCTTCGCACTCAAACGGGCATAACTTGACCTACAGAGGTCCAAATGACGCAGTTCCAGTTGCATTGGAAAGATAAAATCCGGGGCTTCTCAAAGATATATAGTATGTCATAGCTGCCCCAAAGTTAAGCGACGCGAACGCATGGATGACGCGCCTGCATCGCATCTGCGAACTTCAATCCACGCAAACGCGTGGACGACGCTTCCGCGTCACTTTCTCGCGACCTGAATGTACCAAAAAATGCTGGGAGCAATTTCTGCGCTATTTTTGACCCATTTTTTGGCCCAAAAGGTACATATTAGAGGTTATAAAGTGGGAAAATCCATTCATTCATCATATACATCATACAACATACAATCATACATAGTTTTAGGATTTAGATATAGTTTTTAGAGAGAGAGGCTCTCTCCTCTCTCTTAGGATTTAGGATTAGGATTCCTCTTAAAGGATTTAGGATTTCTTATTCTCAATTTCCAGGTTTAATTTTCCTTTTATTTATTTTCCCAATTTAATTTATGAACTTTTCCATGTTAGATTTGATTTCTTTTATTAATGCAATTTGAGGTATTTCAGATTTATGATTGCTTTCTTTTATTTATTATATCATAATTTGAATTTTTCTCTTTTGGCTTTGGTTGAGTAATTGGTGACACTTAAGTCATCAAACTCAGCAGTTGATTAATATTTAAAGTTTGCTGGTTAATTTGGATCCCTCGAAAGCTAGTCTTTCCTTAGGAGTTGACTAGGACTTGAGGAATCAAATTAATTGGTCCACTTGACTTTCCTTTATTAGTAAGGGTTAACTAAGTGGGAGCAATGGACAATACTCATCAGCTGATAAGGATAACTAGGATGGGATTTCCAATTCTCAAACCTTGCCAAGAGATTTTCTAATTATTAATTTATTTTTCTTATCAATTAAATTACTTGTTCAAACCTTTTCAAAATCCCAAAATACACCTTTGCATAACCAATAATAAATCATACTTCCCTGCAATTCCTTGAGAAGACGACCCGAGGTTTAAATACTTCGGTTATCAATTCCAAAGGGGTTTGTTACTTGTGACAACCAAATGTTTGTACGAAAGGATTTTCTGTTGGTTTAGAAGCTATACTTACAACGCGATTATATTTTTATAAAATTCTTTACTAGCAAAAATCCTAACGTCAAAATGGCACCGTTGCCAGGGAATTGCAAACGTGTGCCTTATTATTGGTTATCGTAAATACTTTTCTTTTACCTGTTTGTTTGTTTTTGTTTTCCCTTCTTATTTCTGATAGCTACTATAAATTCTCACCCCTCTCGCTTTAAGTTTGGTTCTAATTTTGTTGAAAGGAATGGAAGCTATAACAGGAATATGCATCACGGTCTAAGCAATCAAAGATGGATGGAGCCAAGAGGATCTGATCACCCCTTTAGGCAACAACATCCTCCTAGATATCATGGACACAGACCATTCTACAATGCATACCAAGCTGATAGATATGGTGGACCCCCTTGTAGCTACCAACAAGCCCCACCCTATGCTCAGAGACCATCCTCTCAACATAGCTTTAAACCACCATACTCACAAGCTTTTTTTCACCATTCGCCACTGTATGATCCTTATCCGCCCCAACGCAATCCAATTACTCCCAAGAACCACCACCACCCTATGCACCATGTCCATATCCATCAAGCCAAGAATCACAGGTTCGCTTCGAAGAATCAGTAGACCAATTTCATACAACCCTTCATCAACTGGAGCAGGCAATAAATCAATTATCTTCCAGACGTTCGGACACCCAACAAACCCCCATGGCTTCATGTGGAGAACCTAATGAAGAGTGTAGCATAAAGAAGACACTAGAAGCTCCAGTGGACAGTATAGAGCATAACTTCGTACTAGAACAAGTAGAGGACGCTATCATTAAAGAAGAAGAAGAGTTAGTTGAAGATTTAGGAGATGCCGAACCTCCGCCAGAATCCAAAGTTGTGGGGAATTCCGTCGAAGATGTTATAATTGATGTTAAGGAGGATGGTGCATAACCCCCAAAGCCAGTATCCTATGAAGAACTGGACGGAATAACTCAAGACGCAAGTTTCCTTGATGATGATAATCACGAGTCAAGTTCTCCTAGTAATGAGTTTGCATCCGCAAGTGAATTATTTGAGACTGAAGAATCTTCCCCAAGTGAACACGAAGATGATGCTGAGGTAGATTTTTCTCAACCTCCAATCTATGACTTGAGTGATGATAAGGAAGAAATCAAAGACTCTGATCAAGACATGGTTGAAATTGAAGAGATTTGCAAAGAAGTGGAGGAATTCACAGAAGACCACAAGGGAGTAGAGCTTGCAGAACCACTGGAAACACCTATCCCAAGGCCATTACCACCCAATACAAACTTCAAGTGGGTAAAATCCTTAGCTTTTATCTTTACTTTTTCACTTGAATATGGTTTACTTGA
The DNA here is from genome assembly GCF_003086295.3 of Arachis hypogaea. Taxonomy (NCBI): domain Eukaryota; kingdom Viridiplantae; phylum Streptophyta; class Magnoliopsida; order Fabales; family Fabaceae; genus Arachis; species Arachis hypogaea. The sequence continues at coordinate 59,554,442 of NC_092044.1, read as the reverse complement.
AATAGATGGCCAGCTTAGAGCTCTCTGCGGCTTTAAGAGCAAAAGGGAAATGACTCGCACTCAGCGCTGGTATGCAAGACTCAATGAGGTTTCACACTTCAAATTGAGGCGCAAGGATTGGTGTCAAGCTCGATTGAAAGGATCTCGGAAGCTGTTTGGTCATTACAATGAGAATTCAAGTTACTCACCATCCGACTGGAAAAATGTAGATCAAGATAAAATTGGGTGTAAAAGTAAAGTTTGGGATCCTGGAATCTATTCTGACATTCAACACCCCGGGAGCCTTGAAGCCTGTTTGAACTCACCTAAGGGCTTTACATGCCTTGTTTGGGACCCCGGAGGCTGTTGGCATCCCAAACATTGGTGGAGATTTTTGGATGAATACAAGCACAAGCCACCATAACAGGAAGCTCATCAACTGTCCAACTTAAGGACTTTAACCAAAAGTGCTAGGTGGGAGACAACCCACCATGGTATAATCGTTCCTTTTTCGGTTTAGTCTATTTTTGAATTTTAATTAAACCTGGAATTGTGCATATCATTCATTGCATTCTGCATACTGCATGATAAAAAAGGGGGCACGTGACGCGTCTGCGTCGTATGTGCCTATAAGAAGAAAAGAAAATTGACCAGAGAGTCACGCGAGAGCGTGGCTGGAGGTGTGCCTCTGGCACAATTTGACCCACGCGACTGCATGGATGACGCAATTATGTCATTAGTGAAATGGCCTCCCCACGCGTCCGCGTCAACCACGCGAATGTATGGTCCTGCAAGTCGATGTAAAAAGGGTATATGGCAGTAACTTGAGCTGGAGTGGGGCTGGACTCGTGCTAGCAGCACACGCCCTACCACGTGAACGCGTGCCCCATGCGTTCGTGTCAATCCCCATAATATGGCCTATCACACGATCCGTCCCCCACGTGACCACGTCACCCTAAATTTTGGCAAGATGAGTTTCAAACAGAAAGTTGCGCGAGCGCGCGGCTGCCCTCGCGCTAGTAGCACGAATTCACTCACGCGACCGCGTGCCCCACGCGGCCGCATCATGTGACAATAGCGCCACCCGCGCGAACACGTCACGCACGCGTTCGCGTCTCCTGTGCCGCACAGCTTATCCAGTTCAACCAAGATATCTTATCTTTTCTTCTCCAAATCTAAATCTTTTCTTTCCCTTCTTCATTCTTTCTTCCTCCTTTCTTCCTTCCTTTTTCTTCATCTCTTTAGCTTCTCATCCTTCTTTTCCTTCATTCTATTTTACTTACTTTATCTGCATACTTTAATTCATTGCATATCTTTATTGGTGTTAAAATTTCTTTTTCAATTGTTGTATCTTTTCTGGTATTATTTTGGTGCTTAGTGACTTGTTTTACAATGTTGGGTGATATTATTTTTCTGTCAATGTCAATCTTTTATGATCCCTGTATTCCTTTTGTATTGACATGAATTTATATTGTCTTTCATTATCTACTATCTCTTCCCCTATTTGTTGCAAATTTTGCATCTCTGGTATGCCATGTGCTTTTATTGTTTTCTCACTTGCATGTTGTAGCTACCATGTAACTAAGAATCTCACTATTTGGCATTAACCCAACCATATTTTATTTGTTTCCTATCCTTGTTTTTGGGTTACGTTTCCTCCTTTTTCTCTTCTTTCAGGATGGCCACCGAAGAAGGGAAAAGGATCAGCTGAAGCAACCCGTCCACTTGCACATCTTAGCATATACCGAGGACGGTGCGATCTTTAAGTGTGGGGACGTCGATATCGATCTCCATGGATTAGTCACCTTCTTCTCAACACCAATTTTTGTTTTTCATTGCTGCATTTGCATGTGTATTTACATGTTTGTTTGATTTTGTGCATATATTACCATTAATTGGTTGAAGTAATATTTTCTTTTTCAAGAAACTTTTTATAGTATTTCACTAATTTAAATTAAAAACTTTTTTGAAAAACTTGTTTGAAGAAATATTATTGTGGAACATGATTTAGAGCTCGAACACACAAAACCAGTGAGATTTTGAGCCTACTTGATTGGTTGCATTTTACCAACCAATATTTTATTTTTGGTTTGTGTTTTTCTCTCTAAAATTCTGATCTTTGTCTTGCTTAATTCTATATTTTTCATTATTTGATGTATGCATGCACTTATATGATTGAGGCCTTGTTTCACTGAGCTTACATACCCATATGGCGTTACCTTTCATTATCCTTTGCAAACCAATGTTGAGCCATTTTACCCATTTGTTCTTTACTTTAGCACATCATTAACTCTAAGCGAAAAATAATAATGTCCTTAATTTGAATCCTTGATTAGCTTAGACTAATGAAAGCACTCATAAATTAAGTGTGGTGAAAGTGGGTTTGGAAACATTTGGTTTGGGAATTGAGTATGTTAGACTTTGTGTGAAAATGTGAAAAATGTTAAGAACGTGTTTATGCATTCAAAACCTTAATCATATGCATTAAAAAAAATTATTAAGAAAAGAAAAATAGAAAAAAAGGGCAGAAAAATAAAAAGGGGACAAAATGCCCCAAAGTAAATGGCAATAGCAATGCATATGTACTGTACTCAAAACTTGGAATGCATAAATATGTAGTAAACGCAGTTAATGGGTAGTTATTGATTTTACATTATGATTACATGGATTGTCCTAAGTTAGGTGAAAATTTTATGTTAATTAAGGATTCAGATTTTAGTCTACTTGGCCAAAGACAATCCTACCTTGACCCTAACCCTATTACGACCCTTAAAAGACCTCTTAATTTGTGTATTGGTGCATTAAATTTTTGTTGATTGTTAGATGAAGAGCAAGCTATAGAAAACAAGATTAGTAGAGAATTGAGAGAATTGACCCTAGACACTTGAGAGTTAGAATGATATACACTACCATTAAGGGTTCAGTGCTTAATTCTGTGTTCCCTATGATGAGCGGATAATTTATACGCTTTTTGGCATTGTTTTTAGGTAGTTTTTAGTAAGTTTAAGCTACTTTTAGGGATGTTTTCATTAGTTTTTATGTTAAATTCATATTTCTGGACTTTACTATGAGTTTGTGTGTTTTTCTGTGATTTTAGGTAAATTCTGGCTGAAATTGAGGGACTTGAGCGAAACTCTGAAAAAGGCTGACAAAAGGACTGCTGATGCTGTTGGAATCTGACCTCCCTGCACTCGAAATGGATTTTCTGGAGCTACAGAACTCCAATTGGCGCGCTCTCAACGGCGTTGGAAAGTAGACATCCAGGGCTTTCCAGCAATATATAATAGTCCATACTTTATTCGGGAATTGACGACGTAACTTGGCGTTGAACGCCAAGTACATGCTGCTGTCTGGAGTTAAACGCCAGAAAAACGTCATGATCCGGAGTTGAACGCCCAAAACACGTCATAACTTGGAGTTCAACTCCAAGAGAAGCCTCAGCTCGTGGATAGATCAAGCTCAGCCCAAGCATATACCAAGTGGGCCCCGGAAGTGGATTTATGCATCAATTACTTACTCATGTAAACCCTAGTAGCTAGTTTATTATAAATAGGACTTTTTATCAGTGTATTAATCATCTTGGGACGATTAGTTCTCAGATCATGAGGGCTGGCCATTCGTCCATGCCTGAACCTTTTACTTATGTATTTTCAACGGTGGAGTTTCTGCACACCATAGATTAAGGGTGTGGAGCTCTGCTGTACCTCAAGTATTAATGCAATTCTATTTTCTTTTATTCAAATCTCTCTTATTCTTATTCCAAGATATTCATTCGTACCCAAGAACATGATGAATGTGATGATTAAGTGACGCTCATTATCATTCTCACTTATGAATGCACGTGATTGACAACCACTTCCGTTCTACATGCAACAGAGCTTGAATGTATATCTCTTAGATTCCCCAACAGAATCTTCGTGGTATAAGCTATATAGATGGCGGCATTTATGAGGATCCGGAAAGTCTCACCTTGTCTGTGGTATTCCGAGTAGGATCCTGGGAATCCGGAAAGTCTCACCTTGTCTGTGGTATTCCGAGTAGGATTCCGGTAATGAATGACTGTGACGTGCTTCAGACTCGCAAGTGCTGGGCGTTAGTGACAGACGCAAAAGAATCAAGGGATTCTATTCCAGTAGGAGCAGGAACCAACCAGTGATTAGCCGCGCTGTGACAGAGCGCGTGAGCGTAGTTTTCACTGCGAGGATGGGATGTAGCTTTCGGCCAGGTGATGCCTCCAGACGATTAGCCATGCGAGTGACAGCCGCAGAGGACCATTTTCCCGAGAGGATTCAAAGTAGCCATCGTCGAACAGTGAACCCCTATACACAGCTTGCCATGGAAAGGAGTAAGAAGGATTGAGTTGAAGCAGTAGGAAAGCAGGCGTCCGTGAGCCATGCAGTATCTCCATATGCTTATCTGAAATTCCCACCAATGAATCTGCATAAGTATCCCTTTTATTATTTCCTTTTATTATTTGATTTTCTAAACTCCATAATTTTATCTGCCTAACTGAGATTTACAAGGTGACCATAGCTTGCTTCATACCAACAATCTCTGTGGGATCGACCCTTACTCGCGTAAGGTTTATTACTTGGACGACCCAGTACACTTGCTGGTTAGTTGAACGGAGTTGCATCCACTCGTGCCAATTTCAAATTCCATAAAAGTACAACTTAAAGAATAGTGATCACAATTTCGTCCACCAAGTTTTTGGCGCCGTTGCCGGCGATTGTTCGAGTATGAACAACTGACGGTTCATCTTGTTGCTCAGATTAGGTAATTTTTTTTTCAAAAAGTTTTCAAAAAAAAATCTTTCAAATTTTTTTTTATTTTTCGTTTTTCTAATAATGTTTTTCGAAAAAATTAATAAAAATACAAAAAAAAAATTCATAAAATCATAAAAATAAAAAATATTTTGTGTTTCTTGTTTGAGTCTTGTGTTAATTTTTAAGTTTGGTGTCAATTGCATGCTTTAAAATTTTTTCTTGCATTTTTTTCGAAAATCTCATGCATTCATAGTGTTCTTCATGATCTTCAAGTTGTTCTTGACAAGTCTTCTTGTTTGATCTTGATGATTTCTTGTTTTGTGTCTTTTCTTGTTTTTCATGTGCATCTTTGCATTCATATTTTTCATGCATTAAAGATTTCTAAGTTTGGTGTCTTGCATGTTTTCTTTGCATCAAAAATTTTTCAAAATTATGTTCTTGATGTTCATCATGATCTTCAAAGTGTTCTTGGTGTTCATCTTGACATTCATAGCATTCTTGCATGCATTCATTGTTTTGATCTAAAAATTTCATGCATTGAATATTTTTGTTGTTTTTCTCTCTCATAATTAAAAATTCAAAAATCAAAAAAATATCTTTTCCTTATTTCCCTCCAAATTTTCGAAATTTTGGGTTGACTTGGTCAAAAATTTTTAAAAATTAGTTGTTTCTTACAAGTAAAGTCAAAATTTCAATTTTAAAAATCTTATCTTTTCAAAATCTTTTTCAAAAATCATATCTTTTTCATTTTTTTATTATTTTCGAAAATTTTAAAAAGTATTTTTCAAAAATCTTTTTCTTAGCTTTTATGTCTAAATTTTCGAAAATTAGCTAACAATTAATGTGATTGGTTCAAAAATTTGAAGTTTGTTACTTTCTTGTTAAGAAAGGTTCAATCTTTAAATTCTAGAATCTTATCTTGTAGTTTCTTGTTAGTTAAGTCATTTTAAAAATTAAATCTTTTTCAAAATATCTTTTTCTTAAAACTTTTATTTTATCTTTTATCTTATCTTTTTCAAAAATTTTATCTTTTTCAAAATTTGATTTCAAAATATCTTATCTAACTTCTTATCTTTTTATCTTTTCAAAATTTGATTTCAAATCTTTTTCAATCAACTAACCAACTTTTTGTTTGTTTCTTATCTTTTTCAAAACCACCTAACTACTTTTCCCTCTCTAATTTTCGAAAATATCTCATCCCTTTTTCAAAAACTCTTTTTGTTTTAAATTTTAATTTTAAACTTATCTTATCTTTAATTTTCGAAAATTACTAACCCCTTTTTCAAAAATTATTTTCGAAATTTCTCTTCTCTTCTCTTATTCTATTTAATTAATTAATTACTAACACTTCTCTTCACCTCTCTTCATCTAAGAATCCGAACTTCTTATATCCCTTGTATTTGGATTCTTCTACCCCTTTCTTCTTCTACTAACATAAAGGAATCTCTATACTGTGACATAGAGGATTCCTCTTTCTCTTCTTGTTTTCTTCTCTTTCATATGAGCAGGAACAGGGAAAAAAGCACTCTTGTTGAAATTGATCCAGAACCTGAAAGGACTCTGAAGAGAAAATTAAGAGAAGCCAAATTACAACAATCCAGAAACAATCTTTCAGAAATTTTCGAACAAGAGAAGGAGATGGCAGCCGAAAATAATAATAATAATGCAAGGAGAATGCTTGGTGATTTCACAAAGCCAACGTCCAAGTTTGATGGAAGAAGCATTTCCATTCCTGCCATTGGAGCCAATAACTTTGAGCTGAAACCTCAGCTAGTTGCATTAATGCAACAAAACTGCAAGTTTTATGGACTTCCATCTGAAGATCCTTATCAGTTTTTAACTAAGTTCTTGCAGATCTGTGAGACTGTAAAGACGAATGGAGTTGATCCTGAAGTCTACAGACTCATGCTTTTCCCTTTTGCTGTAAGAGACAGAGCTAGAATATGGTTGGATTCACAACCTAAGGATAGCCTGGACTCCTGGGATAAGCTGGTCACTGCCTTCTTGGATAAATTCTTTCCTCCTCAAAAGCTGAGCAAGCTGAGAGTGGATGTTCAAACCTTCAAACAAAAAGATGGTGAATCCCTCTATGAAGCTTGGGAAAGATACAAGCAGCTGACCAAAAGATGTCCATCTGACATGTTTTCAGAATGGACCATATTAGATATATTCTATTATGGTCTCTCTGAATTTTCGAAAATGTCACTGGACCATTCTGCAGGTGGATCTATTCACCTGAAGAAAACGCCTGAAGAGGCTCAAGAACTCATTGACATGGTTGCAAACAACCAGTTCATGTACACCTCTGAGAGGAATTCCGTGAATAATGGGATACCTCTGAAGAAAGGAGTTCTTGAAATTGATGCTCTGAATGCCATATTGGCTCAGAAGAAAGTGTTGACTCAACAGGTCAACATGATCTCTCAAAATCTGAATGGGCTGCAACATGCATCCAATAGTACTAGAGAGGCAGCTTCTGAAGAAGCTTATGATCCTGAGAACCCTGCCATGGCAGAGGTTAATTACATGGGTGAACCTTATGGAAACACCTATAACCCATCATGGAGAAATCATCCAAATTTCTCCTGGAAGGATCAACAAAAGCCTCAACAAGGCTTTAACAATGGTGGACGCAATAGGCTAAGCAATAGCAAGCCATATCCATCATCTTCTCAGCAACAGACAGAGAATTCTGAACAAAACACTTCTAATTTAGCCAATATTATCTCTGATCTGTCAAAGGCCACTTTCAGTTTCATAAATGAAACAAGATCATCCATCAGAAATTTGGAGGCACAAGTGGGCCAGCTGAGTAAGAAAGTCATTGAAACTCCTCCCAGTATTCTCCCAAGCAATACAGAAGAGAATCCAAAAGGAGAGTGCAAGGCCATTGATGTGATCAATGTGGCCGAATGCACCAAGGAGGAAGAGGACGAAAATCCTAGTGAGGAAGACCTCCTGGGACGTCCCTCAAGCAAGAAGGAGTTTCCTATTAAGGATCCAAAGGAATCTGAGGCTCATATAGAGACCATAGAGATTTCATTAAATCTCCTTCTGCCATTCATGAGCTCTGAAGACTATTCATCCTCTGAAGAGGATGAAGATGTGACTGGAGAGCAAATTGCTCAATACTTAGGAGCTATCATGAAGCTGAATGCCAAGTTGTTTGGTAATGAGACTTGGGAAAGTGAACCTCCCTTGCTCATTAGTGAACTAGATACTTGGATTCAGAAAACTCTACCTCAAAAGAAACAAGATCCTGGCAAGTTCCTAATACCTTGTACCATAGGCACTATGAGCTTTGAAAAAGCTCTATGTGATCTAGGGTCAGGGATAAATCTTATGCCACTCTCTGTAATGGAGAAGCTGGGGATCATAGAGGTACAACCTGCCTTGTTCTCATTGCAATTGGCAGATAAGTCATTGAGACAAGCTTATGGAATAGTAGAGGACATGCTAGTAAAGGTTGAAGGCCTTTACATCCCTGCTGATTTCATAATCTTAGACACTAGGAAGGAAGAGGATGATTGCATCATCCTTGGAAGACCTTTCCTAGCCACAGCAGAAGCTGTGATAGATGTCAACAGAGGTGAGTTAGTCCTTCAATTGAATGGGGACTACCTTGTGTTTAAGGCACATGGCCACCCCTCTGTGACAGAAGAGAGTAAGCATGAAGAGCTTCTCTCAGTTCAGAGTCAAGAAGAGCCCACACAGTCAAACTCTAAGTTTGGTGTTGTGAGGCCACAACCAAACTCTAAGTTTGGTGTTAAGACCCCATGTCCAAACTCTAAGTTTGGTGTTGGGACTACACTAACATTGACCTGATCACCTTGTGGCTTCATGAGAGCCACTGTCAAGCTATTGACATTAAAGAAGCGCTTGTTGGGAGGCAACCCAATTTTATTTATCTAATTTTTAATTTATTGTTATTTTGTGTTTTATTAGGTACATGATCATGAGGAGTCACGAAAAAAATCAAAAAAATTAAAAACAGAGTCAAAAACAGAAGAAAAAATTTTTCACCCTGGAGGACGCACAGGCTGGCGTTCAACGCCAGTAAGATGCATCTGGCTGGCGTTCAACGCCAGAACAGAGCACCATTCTGGCGCTGAACGCCAGAAACAAGCAACATCCTGGCGCTGAACGCCAGGAATGTGCCTAGAGGAGACAAACTGGCGCTGAACGCCAGTAACAAGCATGAAACTGGCGTTCAACGCCAGAAACATGCTTTACATGGGCGTTGAACGCCCAGAACGTGCACCAATGGGCGTTTAAACGCCAGAATGATGCACGAAGGCATTTTACATGCCTATTTGGTGAAGGAATGGTATTTCTTTACACCTCAGGATCCTGTGGACCCCACAGGATCACCTCAGAATCTGTGGACCCCACAGGATCCCCACCTACCATATTCCCACCTTACCTTTTAATCCTAATCACACTCTCCTAATCCTAAATCTCATTTTCCTACTCCCCATGTCACACTTCCCAACACCCATCACCAATCACCTTAATTCCTCTTCCCAATTACCCCATTCACCATTCACATCAACCCACTCTTCCCTATAAACCCCATCTACCTTCATAAAATTCAAATTCAATTTCCCACCCATTCCCACCCAAAATGGCCGAACATACCCCTCCCCTCTCCCTATAAATACCCTTCCATTCTACTTCATTTTCACACAACACAAACCCATCTTCTCCCACTTAGCCGAACCCACCTCTCTCCCTCTCTACCATCTTCTTCTTCTCCTTCTTCTCTTCTTTTCTTTCTTGCTCGAGGGCGAGCAATATTTTAAGTTTGGTGTGGTAAAAGCATAAGCTTTTTGTTTTTCCATTACCATCAATGGCACCTAAGGCCGGAGTATCCTCTAGAAAAGGGAAAGGGAAGACAAAAGCTTCCACCTCCGAGTCATGGGAGATGGAAAGATTCATCTCCAAGAGCCATCAAGACCACTTCTATGATGTTGTGGCAAAGAAGAAGGTGATCCCCGAGGTCCCTTTCAAGCTCAAAAAGAATGAGTATCCGGAAATCCGACATGAAATCCAAAGAAGAGGTTGAGAAGTCCTAACCAACCCCATGCAACAAGTCGGAATATTGATGGTTCAAGAGTTCTATGCCAATGCATGGATCACTAGGAACCATGATCAAAGTATGAACCCGAATCCAAAGAACTATCTCACAATGGTTCGGGGGAAATACTTAGATTTTAGTCCGGAAAATGTGAGGTTGGCGTTTCACTTGCCCATGATGCAAGGAGATGAACGCCCCTACACTAGAAGGGTCAACTTTAATCAAAGGTTGGACCAAGTCCTTATGGACATATGTGTGGAAGGAGCTCAGTGGAGAATAGATTCCAAAGGCAAGCCAGTTCAACTAAGAAGACTGGATCTCAAGCCTGTGGCTAGAGGATGGTTGGAGTTCATTCAACGCTCCATCATTCCTACTAGCAACCGATCTGAAGTTACTGTGGATCGGGCCATCATGATTCATAACATCATGACTGGAGAGGAAGTAGAAGTTCATGAGGTCATCTCCAATGAACTCTACAAAATAGCCGATAAGTCCTCCACCATGGCAAGGCTAGCTTTTCCTCACCTTATTTGCCATCTGTGTTACTCAGCTGGAGTTATCATAGAAGGAGATACCCCCATTGAAGAGGATAAGCCCATCACCAAGAAGAGGATGGAGCAAGCAAGAGAAACCATGCACGGTTCTCAAGAAGTGCATGAGGAAGCCCATCATCAACAAATTCCTGAGATGCCTCAAGGGATGCACTTTCCTCCCAACAACTATTGGGAGCAACTCAACACCTCCTTAGAAGATTTGAGCCACAATGTGGAACAATTAAGGGTGGAACATCATGAGCACTCCATCATTCTCCAAGAAATAAGAGAAGATCAAAGAGCAATGAGGGAGGAGCAACAAAGGCAAGGAAGGGACATAGAAGAGCTTAAGGACATTGTTTGTCCTTCAAGAAGAAGACGCCACTAAAGGTGGATTCATTCCTTGTTCTTTATTTATTTCTGTTTTCGGTTTTTAATATTGTGTTTATCTATGTTTTGTGTCTCTACTTCATGATCATTAGTATGTAACCATGCCTTAAAGCTATGAATAAATTCCATTAACCCTTCACCTCTCTTAAATAAAAAATGTTTTAACTCAAAAGAACAAGAAGTACATGAATTTCGAATTTATCATTGAATTTAATTTAATTATATTGATGTGGTGACAATACTTTTTGTTTTCTGAATGAATGATTGAACAGTGCATATGTCTTTTGATATTGTTGTTTATGAGTGTTAAAATTGTTGGCTCTTGAAAGAATGATGAACAAAGAGAAATGTTATTGAGGATCTGAAAAATCATGAAATTGATTCTTGAAGCAAGAAAAAGCAGTGAACAAGAAGAAGCTTAAAAAAATGGCGAAAAAAAGAAAAAAAAAGAAAAAGAAAAAGCAAGCAGAAAAAGCCAATAGCCCTTAAAACCAAAAGGCAAGGGTAAAAAGGATCCAAGGCTTTGAGCATCAATGGATAGGAGGGCCCAAGGAAATTAAATACAGGCCTAAGCGGCTAAATCAAGCTGTCCCTAACCATGTGCTTGTGTCATGAAGGTCCAAGTGAAAAGCTTGAGACTGAGTGGTTAAAGTCGTGATCCAAAGCAAAAGAGTGTGCTTAAGAGCTCTGGACACCACTAACTGGGGACTCTAGCAAAGCTGAGTCACAATCTGAAAAGGTTCACCCAGTTATGTGTCTGTGGCATTTATGTATCCGGTGGTAATACTGGAAAACAAAATGCTTAGGGCCACAGCCAAGACTCAAAAAGTAGCTGTGTTCAAGAATCAACATGCTTAACTAGGAAAGTCAATAACACTATCCAAAATTCTAAGTTCCCAGAGACGCCAATCACTCTGAACTTCAAAGGAAAAAGTGAGATGCCAAAACTGTTCAGAAGCAAAAAGCTACAAGTCCCGCTCATCTAATTAAATTAATATTCATTGATATTTTAAAATTTGTAGTATATTCTCTTCTTTTTATTCTAATTGATTTTCAGTTGCTTGGGGACAAGCAACAATTTAAGTTTGGTGTTGTGATGAGCGGATAATTTATACGCTTTTTGGCATTGTTTTTAGGTAGTTTTTAGTAAGTTTAAGCTACTTTTAGGGATGTTTTCATTAGTTTTTATGTTAAATTCACATTTCTGGACTTTACTATGAGTTTGTGTGTTTTTCTATGATTTCAGGTAAATTCTGGCTGAAATTGAGGGACTTGAGCGAAACTCTGAAAAAGGCTGACAAAAGGACTGCTGATGCTGTTGGAATCTGACCTCCCTGCACTCGAAATGGATTTTCTGGAGCTACAGAACTCCAATTGGCGCGCTCTCAACGGCGTTGGAAAGTAGACATCCAGGGCTTTCCAGCAATATATAATAGTCCATACTTTATTCGGGAATTGACGACGTAACTTGGCGTTGAACGCCAAGTACATGCTGCTGTCTGGAGTTAAACGCCAGAAAAACGTCATGATCCGGAGTTGAACGCCCAAAACACGTCATAACTTGGAGTTCAACTCCAAGAGAAGCCTCAACTCGTGGATAGATCAAGCTCAGCCCAAGCATATACCAAGTGGGCCCCGGAAGTGGATTTATGCATCAATTACTTACTTATGTAAACCCTAGTAGCTAGTTTATTATAAATAGGACTTTTTATCAGTGTATTAATCATCTTGGGATGATTAGTTCTCAGATCATGAGGGCTGGCCATTCGGCCATGCCTGAACCTTTTACTTATGTATTTTCAACGGTGGAGTTTCTGCACACCATAGATTAAGGGTGTGGAGCTCTGCTGTACCTCAAGTATTAATGCAATTCTATTTTCTTTTATTCAAATCTCTCTTATTCCTATTCCAAGATATTCATTCGTACCCAAGAACATGATGAATGTGATGATTAAGTGACGCTCATTATCATTCTCACTTATGAACACACGTAATTGACAACCACTTCCGTTCTACATGCAACAGAGCTTGAATGTATATCTCTTAGATTCCCCAACAGAATCTTCGTGGTATAAGCTAGATAGATGGCGGCATTTATGAGGATCCGGAAAGTCTCACCTTGTCTGTGGTATTCCGAGTAGGATCCTGGGAATCCGGAAAGTCTCACCTTGTCTGTGGTATTCCGAGTAGGATTCCGGTAATGAATGACTGTGACGTGCTTCAGACTCGCAAGTGCTGGGCGTTAGTGACAGACGCAAAAGAATCAAGGGATTCTATTCCAGTAGGAGCGGGAACCAACCAGTGATTAGCCGTGCTGTGACAGAGCGCGTGAGCGTAGTTTTCACTGCGAGGATGGGATGTAGCTTTCGGCCAGGTGATGCCTCCAGACGATTAGCCATGCGAGTGACAGCCGCAGAGGACCATTTTCCCGAGAGGATTCAAAGTAGCCATCGTCGAACAGTGAACCCCTATACACAGCTTGCCATGGAAAGGAGTAAGAAGGATTGAGTTGAAGCAGTAGGAAAGCAGGCGTCCGTGAGCCATGCAGTATCTCCATATGCTTATCTGAAATTTCCACCAATGAATCTGCATAAGTATCCCTTTTATTATTTCCTTTTATTATTTGATTTTCTAAACTCCATAATTTTATCTGCCTAACTGAGATTTACAAGGTGACCATAGCTTGCTTCATACCAACAATCTCTGTGGGATCGACCCTTACTCGCGTAAGGTTTATTACTTGGACGACCCAGTACACTTGCTGGTTAGTTGAACGGAGTTGCGTCCACTCGTGCCAATTTCAAATTCCATAAAAGTACAACTTAAAGAATAGTGATCACAATTTCGTCCACCACCCTACTTTCATGAGCTATCTTCTTCTTGCAAGTTATTTGTATTGTATTTTGTGATTTGAATTAGTGAAATCCAGTTCATATTTGTTCTTGAAAGATTTATTTACTTTTTCACCAAGTAGGTAGAATCATCTTTGCATGTAGTTACATTCATATAGATAGGTTGCATTTCATACATTCTATCATTCCTCTTCACTCCCTTATAGCTTCTCTTGAGCTTAGCATGAGGACATGCTAATGTTTAAGTGTGGGGAGGTTGATAAACCACTATTTCATGGTTTATCTTATGCTCAATTGAGATGGTTTTTATCAACTCTTTACCCACTTATTCATATTATTCGCATGTTTTACTTTTTCCTTCCAGATTTTGTGCTATGATTGAAAACATGCTTCTTTGGGCTTTAAATTTGCTATGTTTAATCCTCTCTTATTATCATTCGATGCCTTGATATGTGTGTTAAGTGATTTCAGAGATTACAGGGCAAGAATGTCTCAGAGGATGGAAACGAAGCATGCAAAAGTGGAAGGAATACAAGAAGTTGAAGAAGTTGCTAAGCTGTCCAGCCTGACCTCTTCGCACTCAAACAGACATAACATGAGCCACAGAGGTCCAAACGTCACGGTTCCAGTTGCATTGGAAAGCTAACATCCGGAGCTTCGCAGATATATAATTTTCCATAGCTGCTCCGAAGTTAGGTGACGCGAACGCGTAGATGACGCACCCGCATTGCATTTGCGAACTTCAATCCACGCAAACGCGTGGACGACGCTTCAGCGTCACTTTCCCGCGACCTGAACATACCAGAAAATGCTGGGAGCAATTTTTGGGCTGTTTCTGACCCAGTTTTTGGCCCAGAAAGTACAGATTTGAAGCTATAAAGTGGGAAAATCCATTCATTTATCATACACATCATACAACATACAATCATACATAATTTTAGGATTTAGATGTAGTTTTTAGAGAGAGAGATTCTCTCCTCTCTCTTAGGATTTAGGATTAGGATTCCTCTTAAAGGATTTAGGATTTATTATTCTCAATTTCCAGGTTTAATTTTCCTTTTATTTATTTTCTCAATTTAATTTATGAACTTTTCCATGTTAGATTTGATTTCTTTTATTAATGCAATTTGAGGTATTTCAGATTTATGATTGCTTTCTTTTATTTATTATATAATAATTTGAATTTTTCTCTTTTGGCTTTGGTTGAGTAATTGGTGACACTTGAGTTATCAAACTCAGCAGTTGATTAATATTTGAAGTTTGCTGGTTAATTTAGATCCCTCTAAAGCTAGTCTTTCCTTAGGAGTTGACTAGGACTTGAGGAATCAAATTAATTGGTCCACTTGACTTTCCTTTATTTAGTAAAGGTTAACTAAGTGGGAGCAACGGACAATACTCATCACACCTGATAAGGATAACTAGGATGGGATTTCCAATTCTCATACCTTGCCAAGAGATTTTCTAATTATTAATTTATTTTTCTTATCAATTAAATTACTTGTTCAAACCTTTTCAAAACCACAAAATATACCTTTGCATAACCAATAATAAATCATACTTCCCTGCAATTCTTTGAGAAGACGACCCGAGGTTTAAATACTTCGGTTATCAATTCCAAAGGGGTTTGTTACTTGTGACACCCAAACATTTGTACGAAAGGATTTTCTGTTGGTTTAAAAGCTATACTTATAACGCGATTATATTTTTATAAAATTATTTACCAGCGAAAATCCTAACGTCAAAGCCCCAGGCTTGGCCGAAATGAAAAGATGAAGAAAGAGAGTCTGAGAAGTTTTGATGCCTAATTCATGGCAAAGTAACTGAAAAATCTTGATAAAGCCCCAGGAATTTGGATGAAGCTGGGATGGGGCAACGTTACACGACCACAACAAATCGGTCTTAAAAGAAGTAAAAGGAAAAGTAATGTTCAATTGGCTGAAGAAATATTCACAGGCGTAAAAGAAAGGACGCTCCCCCTCGACCGAAGGCGGAAAGCAAACCCTCTCATCAGAATCAGGTGCTACAAGCTCATAATCCCTCTCCTGGGCACCGATACCACAAACCCTATGATATTTTCTCAGCTCTACACAAAACTCCGCATTCACCACAGAAACACACATTAAGACAAGGGAGTCCAACCAGTCGGACATCCACTCAGGAACTTTAGAAGACGTCTCTACAATATTTTTGCGAGAAGACATGGCCAGCTAGTCCTACAATCAAAGAAAAGATGGATTACTAAAACTACTCGAAATACTAATCAAGCACCTCGGGCAAGTCAACGAAGAGCAGCTCGGGCATAAATGGATATAACTCAACATAAAAGCATGCAAATAAATGAAAAGTCAGGCATAGCAAACAAAAGGAAACCCCGGAACTTATGCCAAAAGATCCAGGGCATCCTTTGGAGGCAGCAAAGGAATAAGGAGACAAGAAAATTTTCAAGTCTCAATCCTAGCATCTCTCAAAAACCACAACACTTCAAAATACAAAATAATCATAAAAACATCATCATCACCCAATAGTCTATCAGCAAGTAGAATTATCAAGCATCAAAGCATGCCAAGTAGAAAATGATCAAAAATGTAATCTTTCTCAGAATCAAGCAAGTTCGTTTTAAACCAGAAGGCACAATCAGGAGCAGTAACAAAAACTCAAAGCCCTAAGAGCAGCAACTATCAAAAAACGACGAAAGGTCATACAAATTGAGGAAGCCCTAAAATGGCGCACATTGCAGAAACGATCAGACACAAGCAAGCAAAGAAAGATTCAAACTTTCTAAAGTAAAAGATCGAAACTTTCTCAAAATGGGATATAAAACAACGAAGGAAGTAGAAGAACGGAAAGAAGAACCAACCTGGGAAAATCTAAAGCTTCAACGAAATTGAAGGAAGGAAATGGAGTCAGGAAGTCGCCCTCTCTCAAACAAAAGAAAGCACAGAATAATTGCCGAAGCAGCGTCACATGAAGAAAAACAAAAAACTGCAAACTTCAGGCAAAAACAGAAAGAGAGAAAGAAAAGAGAAGTTACGGAGAAGAGAAACCATTTTTCTGAAGAAACAAAATTCAAAAGGGAAAGATTAAAAGAAATGGCGCAATTAAAAAACAATTAATGAGGGTATTAAACCCTCGCCTGTTCCCAAGGCTGAAAACGCTAATGTAAAAGCGCGCGCTTTTAAAGAAGAAGCAAAAGAAAATGTTCTGCATTCAAAGGAGAACTCTGCAAAGAAGAAATCGACAAAATGCTCGAGTTCGGCTCCTCCAAAGAAAGATCGAAGTCCTAAAACTAAGGACTTGACCTCAAAAGGGAGACCGAGCTCAAGCAGGGGCACTGTTTATACCCTAGGTCGAGCTGTCCGACCCGGGATGATTGGCAACGAGACGACTGACCTCCTCAGGTCAATCTACCCGACCTCATCTCTAAAGAGCTCGGCCAAATTGCCAGGAAAGCCCAGTAAAGGGCCCAGATAGAGGAAGACGACCCAAATCCAAAGGCAGCCCAAGCCTATAGAGATAAGGGCGATTCTCTTGAAGATATGAGGATCCCAGTCAAAGATAAGATAAGATAGGATAAGATAACTAACTTATCTTATCTAAAAAGGTCACTCCACACCATTATAAATACGCTGGAGCACCCAGGTATAACATATACTCTAATTCTACAAAAAACCTGCTTAATACCCCTGCTAACTTAAGCATCGGAGTCCCTTGCAGGTACCCCCACCCTCCGGTGACGAAGGATCAGCACCACTGATGAGAGAACTTTTGCGTGATCTAGAAATTTGCGGATAAATCCTCGTTGCAAGTATAGTTTCTAAACCTTCAAAAGTTCTTTCATACAAACGTTTTGTGTGTCACAAGTAACAAACCCCTTTAAAAATTGTTAACTGAGTATTCAAACCTCGGGTCGTCTTCTCAAGGAACTGTAAGGAGGTATGTTCTTATTATTGGCTATGGAGATTGTGAATTCGGGGTTTCAAGAATGAGGAATAAGTAATATAAATGGCAAGTAAAATAAATGGCAATTAAAATAAATAAATACTATAAAGCAACTTTTGGCAAGGTGAGAGAAATTAGAAGTCCAACTTAGTTATCCCTCTCAACAATAATGAAAGTTGTATCTTAATTCCACTTAGTTAACCTTTGAAGAAAAGGTAAGTCAAGGGACTAATTAGTTTGACCTTCGAATCCTATTTATTTCCTAAGAAAAAGTTGGGATTATTGAAGTTCAGTTCAATTAGCAAGATAACGATTATCACTTACGCTGAGTTTGATAACTGTTGAGTTACTGATTTCTTAACCAAGACCAAAAAGGGGGAAAAAGTAAATTGCTGGAATAAAATATCTTTAGATCGGAAGCAATGGTAACGTAAATAAAAGCAAGCAATCATAAACTGAAAATACCTCAATTATCATTAATTCAAACAATAATCTGTGACATGGAATAATTCATAAATTAAATTATAAAAGTAAATAATTGACTCAAATGCTAGAATAAATAAATAAAGTGAAAGAGAAGCTTAAAAACAAAGGAACATATAAACCTGGATCAAGAGTCACTCCTAAAACTAGGAGAAGTCCTAAATCCTAAATCCTTTAAGAGGAATCCTAATCCTAATCCTAAGAGAGAGGAGAGAACCTCTCTCACTAAAACTAAATCATGGAAAAGTGAATTATGAGTGAATAATTATGAATGCATGCATTCCCCCACTTTATAGCCTCTAATCTATGTGTTCTGGGCTGAAAACTGGGTCAAAAGCAGCCCGGAAATCACTCCCAGCGCTTTCTGGTCCGTACAGGTCGCAGAAGAGTGACGCGGAGGCGTCGTCCATGCGGCCGCGCGGATTGAGGTTCGCAGATGCGATGCAGTCGCGTGATCCACGTGTTCGCATCACCTGGCGTCAGGGCAGGTATGGCAATTTATATATCATTGCGAAGCCCCAGACGTTAGCTTTCCAACGCAACTGGAACTATTTCATTTGGACCTCTGTAGCTAAAGTTATAGCCGTTTGAGTGCGAAGAGGTCAGGTTGGACAGCTTAGCAGTTTCTCCAACTTCTTGTGTTCCTTCCACTTTTGCATGCTTCCTTTCCATCCTCTGAGTCATTCCTGCCTTGTAATCTCTAAAATCACTTAAAACACATATCAAGGCATCTAATGGTAATAAGAGAGGATTAAACATAGGGAACTTAAGGCCAAAGAAGCATGTTTTCAATCAAAGCACATAATTAGGAAGGCAAATGTAAAACCATGCAAATAGTATGAATAAGTGGGTAAAAAGTTGATAGAAACCACTCAATTGAGCACAAGATAAACCATGAAATATGGGTTTATCAACCTCCCCACACTTAAACATTAGCATGTCCTCATGCTAAGCTCAAGAGAAGCTATAAAGAGATGAAGAGGAATGATAGAATGTATGAGATGCAACCTATGAATGCAACTAAATGCAAAATGTTTCTACCTACTTGGTTAAAAAAAGATAAATCTTTCAAGAACAGATATGAACTGGATTTCACTAATTTAAAGCACAAAATACAATACAAATAACTTGCAAGAAGAAAATAGCTCATGAAAGCAGGGAACATAGAATTACGCATTGAACCCTTACTGGTAGTGTATATCATTCTAACTCTCAAGTGTCTAGGGTCAATTCTCTCAATTCTCTACTAATCTTGCTTTCTATAGCTTGCTCTTCATCTAACAATCAACAGAAATTTAATGCACCAATACACAAATCAAGAGGTCTTTTAAGGGTTGTAATGGGGTTAGGGTCAAGGTAGGATTGTATTTGGCCAAGTGGACTAAAATCTGAATCCTTAATTAACATAAGCTTTCCACCTAACTTAAGACAATCCATGTAATATAAAATCAATAACTACCCATTAACTGTGTTTACTACATATTTATGCATTCCAAGTTTCGAGTACAGTACATATGCATTAATACCAACACTTACTTTGGGGCATTTTGTCCCCTTTTATTATTTGCTCTTTTTCTTTTCTTTTCTTTTTTTTAATGCATATGATGAAAGTATTGAATGCGTAAACATGTTCTTAACATTTTTCACATTTTTACAGAAAATCTAACATACTCAATTCCAAAACCAAATGTTTCTAAACCCACTTTCTCCACACTTAATTCATGAGTACTTTCACTAGTCTAAGCTAATCAAGGATTCAAATTAAGGACATTATTGTTTTTCGCTTAGAGTTAGTGATGAGCTAAAGTAAAGAACAAAGGGGTAAAATAGGCTCAACATTGGTTTGCAAGGGATAATAAAAGGTAAGGCCATATGGGTATGTAAGCTCAGTGAAACAAGGCCTCAATCATATAAGTGCATGTATACATCAAATAATGGAAATATAGAATCGAGCAAGACAAAGATCACAATTTTAGAGAGAGAAAAACACACACCAAAAATAAAATATTGGTTGATAGAATGCAACCAATCAAATTGGCTCAAAATCTCACTGGTTTTGTGTGTTCAAGCTTTAAACCATGTTCCAAAATAATATTTCTTCATACAAGTTTTTCAAAAAGTTTTTAATTTAAATTAGTGAAATACTATAAAAAGTTTCTTAAAAAAGAAAATATTACTTCAACCAAGTGGTAAAAT
Organism: Arachis hypogaea; assembly: GCF_003086295.3. Taxonomy (NCBI): domain Eukaryota; kingdom Viridiplantae; phylum Streptophyta; class Magnoliopsida; order Fabales; family Fabaceae; genus Arachis; species Arachis hypogaea. The sequence goes on along the minus strand of NC_092044.1, from coordinate 59,534,227 downwards.
ATGCACAAAAATCAAATAAACATGCAAATGCAACAACTAATCTACAAAGAAAATTTAAACATTGGTGTTGAGACAAGAAAGTACTAACCCATGAAGATCAGTATCGACCTCCCCACACTTAAAGATTGCACCGTCCTCGGTGTATGCTGAGATGTGCAGGTGGACGGGTTGTTGCAACTGATGCTTTTCTTCAAGATTTTGCAGATGGACTTGTCTGTCTCCCCTTATAGAAGTTTCTCCCTTTTCCGTCTTCGGTGGCCAGCCTGAAAGAAGAGAAAAAGAAGTAACCCAAAGGATAGAAAATAAATAAAGTATGGGTGTTAATGCCAAATGATAAGGGTTTCATTTACATGGAAGCTTCAACATGTACGTGAGAAAACAATAGAAGCCATGGCATGCCAGTGGTACAAAATGGATAACAATGGGGAAGAGAGTGTAAGACAATATAAATTCATGTCAATGCAAAATTAATACAAATAACATAAAAGATTAACATTGACTTAAATAGTATTACCCAACAGTGTAAAACAAGTTACCAAAATAAATTCAAGAAAAGATGCAACAGTTGAATAAGAAAAGATATTTAACACCAATGGAAAAATAAAAAATTCAGAAAAGAAAATAAAAATAGGCACAAATTTATAATGCAATGAATGAGGTATGGCAATTTATATATCATTGCGAAGCCCCGGATGTTAGCTTTCCAACGCAACTGAAACCATCTCATTTGGACCTCTATAGCTAAAGTTATAGTCGTTTGAGTGCGAAGAGGTCAGGCTGGACAGCTTAGCAGTTTCTCCAACTTCTTGTATTCCTTCCACTTTTGCATGCTTCGTTTCCATCCTCTGAGTCATTCCTGCCTTGTAATCTCTAAAATCACTTAACACACATATCAAGGCATCTAATGGTAATAAGAGAAGATTAAACATAGGGAATTAAGGCCAAAGAAGCATGTTTTCAATCAAAGCACATAATTAGGAAGGCAAATGTAAAACCATGCAAATAGTATGAATAAGTGGGTAAAGAGTTGATAAAAACCACTCAATTGAGCACAAGATAAACCATGAAATATGGGTTTATCAACCACCACCAAGTCCAACAAGTCAGACACAACAGCTCCGACCAGCACAGAAGATCTCGTTCGAGATCGACCTACAATTTCATGTAACCCTCGGAACAACCACTTATTTTCATTCTTGTGTGTAGTATTCTCTCTCTATGATTGTAATCTTTGATTTGTTTAATTCTATATATCCATTGTTTTGTGTATACATGCACTTATATAATTAAGGCCATTATTTCAAATAGCTCACTTACCCAAATAGCCTACCTTTTATCTTCCATTGTTAGCCAACTTTGACCCTATGCTTAACCCACTTATTCTTAATTTTAGCACATTACAAGCCTTAGGTGAAAAATAATAAATGTCCCTTGTTTTGATCTTTGATTAGCTTAGGCTAGTGAGAGTGCTTATCATTCAAGTTGGGAGAGTTGGGAACATTGGGGTGGGATAAAAGGGTATTTTTATATTTATCAAAATTTTGGGAATTGGGTACATACTCATGTGTTAATTAAAGGTGAAATCATATGCATTGACACTTTTGTATATACTTTATTGCAATATATATATATATAATAAAGAAAAAAATTAGAAAAAGGAAGAAAAAGAAAAGCAATAACAAGGGGACAAAATGCCCCAAAGTAAAGTTCAATAAAATCAATGCATATGTGTGGTGATAAAAAAGAGAATGCATGAGTGTGTTGAAAAGTGAAGAATGGGTAGTTAGGTTAGCTTTGTATAGGTTGTCATAAGTTAGGTGGGAAGTTTAAGTTAATCAAAGATTCAAAATTTTGACTCCACTTGACTATATGCATCCTTACCTTTACCCTAGCCCCATTACAACCTATGGGAAAGTCCTTATGATATTTGTATGCATGCATGAAATAATTGTTGATTGTTAGATGAAAAACAAATTTTAGAAAGCATGATTAGTGGAGAATTGAGTGAATCAACCCTATACACTTGAGTGACTAGAGCAGATACACATCCGATAAGGGTTCGATCGCTCAATTTCATGTTTCCACCCATGATCATCTCTTTTCTTGCAAGTTTGTAAAATTTGTTAATAACTCAATTCAATTGTAGTTTGTTTCAATTGCTATTGCTTTAGCCCTTGTACTTATATATATATATACTCTTGGAAGTTGATTTATTTTGACCAAGTAATTGCATTCATTTAGATAGTTGCATATAGTTAGTTTGCATTGAATAAATGTTGATACCCTTTGCTTCCTTCTTGATCTTAGCATCAGGACATGCTTCGTTTAAGTGTGGAGAGGTTTGATATACCCTAATTTTATGGTATATCTTGTGCTTAATTTGGGGGATTTTATCACATTTTTCCACATTTATTCAATGAAATAGCATGGTTTTGTAATTCTTCCTTGATTTGTGCTTAAGTGTAAAAAATGCTTTTAGGCCCTTAAATTGGTCATTTTAATTCACTTTTGATTCCATTAGATGCCCTGATGTGTTTGTTGAATGAGTTCAGGTTGAAAAGGCTAGTAATGGATCAAAGGAGTGAAGAGAAAAGCATGCAAAGTGAAGAACTCATGGAAAATCAAGGATTTGGAGTATATTCACCGACGCGCACGTGCAACATACGTGCACGCGTGGAAGATGACGTCGCATGGCGATGCATACACGTGCACCACGCATACGCGTCGATGGAAAAATGCCAAGCGACGCGTATGCGTGACCCACACATATGCGTCGATGCTCGCACGTGACCTCATTAAAGTGAAAATGCTGGGGGTGATTTCTGAGCTGCCCAAGCCCAAATCCAACTGACTCTAGAGGCTATGTCATGCAGAATTGAAGATTGGACAAAGGGGGAGCACTTAGTTGTAGGATTGGCATCATGTAGGTTAGTTTCTAGAGAGAGAAGCTCCATCTTCTCTCTAGAATTAGGGTTCTTAGGGTGATTGCATCTAGATCTAGGCTGAATTTCTTGTTCTCATCTTGTTTTCCTTACAATTTCTTGCTTCCACTCTTTCATTCTCATAGTTTATAGTGTTAATTTCTCTTTTATGCCTCTTTTATGCTTATGAATGCTCATGTTGGATTTGGATCTACGTTAATGCAATTTCATGTTTGATGTTCCTTTATTGTTAAATTGAGTTGTTGATTTTACTTCTCTTGCAATGGGTAGTTGTAGAATTTATCTTTCCTTGCAATTTATTATGCTTTCCTTTTATGCCTTCCAAGTGTTTGACAAGATACTTGGTAGGATATCAGAGTAGCTTTTTTAGTATTCTTGGCATGGAAAGAGAAATTGAGCAATCTTGAGTCATTAAGACCCAACTCATGTTGGTGATCTAGAGTTGTTAGCTAATATTGTTTCCATTGATGCTAATCTTTTGCTAATTCAATTAGCAAGTTGATTAGGACTTTTGGATTAAGATTAGCTAGTCTATTTAGACTTTCTTCGAGTGTGATCTAAAGTTGTTAGCTAATATTATTTTTATTGACGCTAATCTTTTGCTAATTCAATTAGTAAGTTGATTAGGACTTTTGGATTAAGATTAGCTAGTCTATTTAGACTTTCTTCGAGTGTGAAGATAATATTATACCTTCTTCCATCATCGGGGATGATGTAATAAGATAAATTCTTGTTTATTATTGTGATATGATTAACTAGTCTTGTTTGACGTTGTCCGTATGTGAAGATAACATGGTACCTTCTTCCAATTGTTGGAGTTGACTAAATAAGATGAATTAATCATTGTATGACTAGGATAGAAAGCCTATATTCTTAAGCCTTGCCAAGGATGTTTCTCTTTATTAATTGCCTTCTTTAATTGCTTGCTTGATTTACTTTTCTTGTCATTTATTTTTGTGTCATTTTATCAATCAAACTCCCTTGCATCTTCATAGCCAATAATTGACCACTTCATTGCAATTCCTTATGAGACAACTCGAGGTTTAAATACTTCGGTTAATTTTCATTGGGGTTTGTACTTGTGACAACAAAAATTATTAATTGAGGATTGTTGTTTGTTGGTTTAGAACAATACTATCAACGGGAATCTGATTAAGAAATTCTTTACCGACACAACAATAATTTCTTCATCAAATCTCTACACCCCTCCTAAAATGCATCCCGACCTCAGCTACAAGGGAACTTCTTTAGGAAGTCCACAGTGGCATGTGCAGCAACCATCTTGGGGCACGAGCTCTTTCCAAAAAGGTACTTCGAGCCGATTTCTACTGGCCGACCTTGCAAAAGGAAGCAACAGAGTTCGTCAGAACATGCCCTTCATGCCAGAAGCACGCCAACTTTCATATCGCACCACCCGAAGAACTCATTTGTGTCACTTTACCCTAGCCATTCGCAAAGTGGGGGCTTGACCTCCTCGGACCATTCCCCCAGGGGTTAGGGCAACTCAAGTTCCTCATTGTAGGAATAGACTATTTCACAAAATGGATCGAGGTCAAACCTTTAGCCACTGCCACACCTAAAGAAGTCAGAAGTTCTTGTACAGAAACATTGTCACAAGGATTGGGGTCCCATACTCCATTACCATAGACAATGGCACTCAGTTCACCAACACGGGCTTCAGAAACCTAGTAGCCGATTTGAATATCAAGCACCAATTCACCTCTGTAGAGCACCCACAAGCCAATAGACAGGTGGAAGCCGCCAACAAAGTTATACTGGCCGAGTTAAAATGGAGACTTCAGGATGCCAAGGGAGCTTGGGTCGAAGAGCTCCCACAAGTCCTATGGGCATACCGGACAACACCACACTCCACCACCGGAGAATCACCATTTCGACTTGCTTACGGAATGGAGGCAATGATTCCCGTGGAAGTAGAAGAAGGATCCCCTAGAGTGATTGACGTTAGGATTTTTGCTAGTAAAGAGTTTTATAAAAATATAGTCGCGTTGTGAGTATAGATTCTAAACCAACAGAAAATCCCTTCATACAAACGTTTTGGTTGTCACAAGTAACAAATCCCTAAGTAAATTGATAACCGAAGTATTTAAACCTCGGGTCGTCTTCTCAAGGAATTGCAGGGAGGTATGTTCTTATTATTGGTTATGAAGATTGTAAATCGGGGTTTTAAACATGAGGAACAAGTAATTTAAATGGCAGGTAAAATAAATAAATAACTGTAAAAAAACTTTTGGCAAGGTATGAGAAATTGGAAGTCCTATCCTAGTTATCCTTATCAATGATGATGAAAATTGAATCTTAATTCCACTTAGTTAACCTTTGCTAGTGCAAGGGAAGGTCAAGTGACTAATTAGTTTTATCTTCAAATCCTAGTTAATTCCTAGAAAAAGATTGGGATTGTAGAAGTTCAAGCTAATTAGCAAAGATAGCGATTATCGATCACATTGAGTCTAATAACTCCTGAGTTACTGATTTCTTAACCAAGACCAAAAAGAGAAAAGTAAATCTACTGGAATAAAAATGTCTTCGGATTGGGAGCAACAATAACATAAATAAAAGAGAGTAATAATAAACTGAAATACCTCAAAATCATGAATTGATAAAGATATCAAATGTAACATGGGCAGTTATAGCCAAATAAAGAAGTTGAGTTGAACATAGAAATCCATAAACTAAATTGAGAAAACAAATAAAATGCATATTGAACCTGTAATTGAAGAAGATGAAAATATTCCTAATTTCTAAAAATCCTAATCCTAATACCTAGGAGAGAGGGGAGAACCTCCCTCACTAAAAACTATATCTCAACTATGAAAAGTGCTTTTTGAAATTTGCTCCCCCATTGTTCACTTCATTCCTTCACTTTACAGCCATTGGTCTGTGTTCTCTGGGCTAGGATCTGGGCCAAAAAGAGCCCATAAACTGCTGGGAATGAGATCTGTAATTTCTGGTGCGTGGCCTCTGTCACGCGTCCGCGTGGGCCATGCGGTCGTGTCATTTGGAGTTTTCCTTGTCACGCGGTTGCTTCAGTCATGCATCCGCATCATATCCGTTTCACTTATGGCGCGCGATTGCGTCAATCACACGGTCGCATCACTGCCATTTCGCGCTGGCATGCGGCCTCGTCGTCCATGCGTTCGCGTCGCTGCCAGTTTCTTCAAAAACTCTATTTTGCGCTTTCTTTCCATTTTTGTATGTCTCCTTTCCATCATTTAAATCATTCCTGCCTTAGAAGATCTGAAAATACTTAACACACAAGTCACGGCATCGAATGGCAATAAAAGGTAATTAAAATTAATATTTTTAAAGCCTAGGAAATATGTTTTTCACATACATCACATAATAAGTAAGGGAAAGTAAAACCATGGAGTTTCACATGAATAAGTGGGTGAAGGATTGAATAATTCACTTAAATTCAGCACAAAATATATCATAAAATATGGGTTTATCAACCTCCCCACACTAAAAAAATAGCATGTCCTCATGCTAAATCCAAGATAAAGAGTAAGGTAAAATGGTGGAATCTCATGCAATGCAATCTATCCTAGATGCAACTACCTAAATGAGTCATGCAAATCTAGTTAATATTCACCTATATATAAAGCTTTACATGTAGTTAAATTAATTCACATTCTCAAGGAATCATATACGCATAGCCAACCTTAGATAATATTAAAGCATTTTGACAATTAAGATGGGTAAATAAAATATTTTTCAAACTTGCAAGACAATTAGCAATAGAGGTAGAGATATATGGTGATGAGCTATTGAACCCTCACTGGATTTTGTGTTTACTCTCTAGTCACTCAGTATTTATTGGGTTAATCACTCTATTCTTCTTTCTATCCTTGTTTTCCATAACTTTGTTCTTCATCTAACCGATCAACAATTATAGAATATAGGCATACAAAAATCACGAGGTCTTTAATTAAGGTTGTAATGAGGCCAAGGTAGAGGTAAGGGTATATGTATAAGGCTAAGTGAGCTAATTAAGTGAATCCTTGATTAGTCTAAGACCTCACCTAACATACATATTTTGTAAAGCAAAGCTTCTTTACCTATTTTCCCATATTTCTCCCACCTTTTATATTACATGCTCATATCTTAATTTTTTTATTTATGTTTATCCCATGTGCGTCGCTTTTTGCGTTTGGGGAATTCTTTTAATATCCCCTTTATTCAAATACTGAAAAATATTTTTTTTGTTACACATGGTAATTAAATTATTTTGACTTCACATGAGCATGCTTCCCAAATTTTTTTTATTCTTTTTAACTTTCTACCCTTTTCTTTCTAGCATCCATGTTCCCATAAGGTTCTCACACTTATACAATATACAATTTCTATCTTGAGCTAACCAAGGATTCAACTTGGAATTTTTATTTTATTTTTCTGCTTAAGGCTAGTAATGTGGTTATAAAACAAGAGGGGATTTAAAGGCTCAAGGGGACTAACATTGGTGATGTAGAAGGTAGGCTAATTTGGGAATGGTGAGCTAGAATCAAACAATGGCCTCAATCAGTTTCTTGGTATGTATCTATATTCTATAATCGGACATATAGATTAAAACAAAGTAAAGAACACCAGAATAAATAAGAAAGGCGGAACACACAAGAATAAAATATTATGGTTTAAATGTAACCATGCAATTAAGCTCAAAACTCACAGACTGTGTATTTTCTAACTCAAAAATCATATATCACTTAAGTATATCATGCAAGTAGAAATTAAGAGTTCCCATTATTCTCAATGTAAAATATATTGGATGGCTTTAAACTATAAGGTGTGGATTGTTTTTATTCTGTTAAAGTCTCTAGCTTACTTCCTTTTTCTTTTCAATCTAAGCTAAACTATCATATGCTAAAAAGGGTAAACTATACTAATTAATCCACTTAAAATATAACTAGTAAACTAAGGTGCAAATCAAGCTAAAATATCCAAGATATTATACATATAGCTCAAAGTGCATAATGCAAAAAGTACAATAAAAAGCAAAAGAGAGAAATGTGCAAAAATACAGAAAATAGACAAAATAAGAAGAGAGTTTATAGTGATTCACCAAAATAAATAGATGCCAGAGATGGCAACCTCTCCACACTTAAATAATAGCATCGTCCTCGATGCTCACTCAAGCTGGGTGTGAAGGAGTGTCATCTCCAGAAGGATGGGCTGCTGATGTCTCGGTGGTGGACTAAGGATCTGTCTGCTGTAGGGGAGGCTCTGACTGGATAGGAATCTCTGTATCAGCGACCTGAAGCTGCTGCGGCTCCTCCTGGTGTGGCGCAGCCTACTGTAGTCCGGTCTGCTCCGCCGGGGCCAATGTCTCCTCCTCATGAGCACTCGCCTCTGCCTCAGATGTGTCAAAAGGGGTGTCAGGCTCAGAGGGGATGTCGCCGTCAGATCGAATCATCAACTTGAGGTGCTCATAGCGTCTCTTGTTGTGACACTCTATATGGTCCAATCGGGCGAAGAGGCGATGCACCAAATGGTAGATGGGCTCAGGAGCAGGTGGGGGTGCAGTAGGTGGGGCAGGTGCAGCAGTGGAAGAAGAGGGGGCAGCTGAAGGTGTGGCTGTCTCATCGGAAGCAGGAAGGAATGGAGGTCTGTAGCCTAAAGCCAAAAAGTTTCTGCTGTGAGGGATGATCTTCCTACACTCCGCAGCAGGTGGCCATTCATCAGCATCCTCCCAAGGCACGTCAGCTCGACGGCCTAGCTGGGTGACCAGATAAGGGAAGGGGAGGGTGCCTCGGACATGGACCCTGGCCATCTAGTGCCGGATGAATCGTGGCATGTACAGGTCCTTACCCTCCATCACACACCAAAGGAGGGTGATCAAAGCAGCAGGCAGCTCTGTCTCATGAGTGCTCGGCATAATAAAGTTATTCAGGATCTGGTGCCAGAGCCGAGCCTCATCATTCAAGTATATTCGCTTGATTCCTTTAGGCATAGTGGTGTTCTTACCCATGACCCAAGGGACAGTAGGGTCAAGGCTATCCTCTCCTTGACAGCATCCCAGTCAAATCTCAGAAAGCGCATGTCCTCTTCAGCCTTTTGGTAACTGTTAGGCTGATCTGACTTAGGCTGAAGGCACAAAATATCCTCAATGGTTTCTTCAGTGACTAGTATCTGTTTCCCTCTGAGGTGCACTGCATCCAGGGAAGTCTTGAAATAATTGCAGTAAAACTCTCTTACCCAAGAAATATTTACCTCAGTCAAGTTTCTCTCCAAGAAGAACCAGCCTCGTTGTTTGATCTGATCGGAGGTGTACTACTGTAGTTCTTCAGGAATTTTCAAGCTCCGCTCCAGATACAGATTTCTGGAGGTAGCAAACATGTGAAACTTCAGCTCACAGTATCGATTTGCAAACTTAATTGGATCATTGACAGGGCATGTCAGCCTTCTCTTGTGCGGTAAAGTGTTTTTCCCGCCAGGAGTCATCATGCAGAAGCTCCAGGAGAGACATAGAGGATTCACCTCGTTTTCGTTTGCCAGTGGTTGCCTTCCCTTTTTCCTTTCCTTGTGGCTTAGACATCCTGAAAGAAAACAGAAATCTAGGATATAATAAAAATGGGAAAACAAGTAGGCAGATAACAAGAAAAGCACAAAGTGGCAAAGGAGCAGTAGGGTATAAAATGAGTTGAATAATGGTGCATTTTGGATTGCTTAGGAGTTAAAAAGCGGAGATGGGAAATTTCAAACCAAAATGTAATATAAATAGAATTCATGTTGATTAGGAGCAATAATAATCATGCCATGAGTTAAGAAGTGGAAGGAGTTAGTCAAAAATTAGAAAGTCAAGAGTGATTAAAGTTGAAAAAGAGGTGAGAAGGCGAAAATCAGTGAGTTAGTAAAAAGAAAGGCAAAGTAAGTGGTATGATGATTTATTCCTAAGTAACAAGAATTTCACAATTTGTAAGCAACAGGCAACTCATAGTCAAGCATGGATAACAGGGTAGTGATGATGATTTATATAGATATAGAAATAGTAAAGAATAAGATCAAATCATCAAGAATCCAGATTAATGACCAGGAAAATAAGAATAATAAGAATGCTGGCCCGTTCATTCAAGAATTGGTTTGGTATTCGTGGAGCAGTGCAAAAGTGAGAAATGCCAAAACCAATATTTGAATGTAAAAGTGAAAAAATTAATTTGCAAAAAATTTGGGCAGCATTCCGGCTAAAATTGAACGTTCCCGGAAAACAGATATCAAGAAAAGCAGTTCATATGAGATTGACAAATGCTGCAAATAGTCACAAATAATAGGAATATTAAAGAATAGTCTAGCAGCATGAACATATCAGATGAACAGTATGAATAGCACAACTAGAATAAAATTACAGAACAGGTAAACAGATAACAGGAACGGTGCAATTATCAGGCCTAAATCCACTAACCACATCCTAGGCTACCTAACCACCTAGACTCCACTACAACATGCAAATCTAACGAGCCTAATGATGAACATAAACAGAAAAATATGCATTTAACTAGGAATTGAAAGAAGAATGGCGTTCGGCGGAACTTGGTAGGTGTGGGAAAGAAAGTGGGGCAAAGAGATGGCTGGGGGATGGTGGTAGTGGCTGACGCGGCAGTTGAGGGCGGCGCGGTAGGCGTGGTGGTCGCGGAGGGGGGGTTAAGAGCGGTGGAGGGTAGGAGAAGAAAGAGAGGGAAAAGAGAGAAGGAAGCATTGCAGTGGGGTCTGGGTGGTCGTCGGAGGTGCGGCAGCGAAGGGCAGAGAGAGAGGGGGGTGGTTGCAGGGAAGAGGAAGAAGAAAGGGGTTGGGGGCGCGCGATGGGTAGGGTTCGCGTCACAGGGGGTTAATAATTTGCAATCCACACGATCGCGTGGGGCACGCGGTCGCGTCGCTGGTGTGGAATGGGGTTGGTGCGATCGCGTGGGGTACGCGGTCGCATGGAATGGGTAGATAATGAAGGAGGCGATCGCGTGAAGCATGCGATCGCGTCGCTAGAAATCGTGTTAAATGCACAATTCTAGCGTCGGTTCAGCGCAACTCACTGTCTCCTTTGGGGTGGTGTGCAATCCATGCGACGCGATCGCGTCGCTCACGCTGTCGCGTGGAAATGGTGTTGTGCGAAACGCGCAACAGCCACACGATTCCAGCCTAACTTTCTGGACGTTGGATCTTTACGCCGATCTCTAGGTCACGCGGCCGCGTGAATGATGCAGACGCGTGGGGAGTGTTTTTCGCAAATGACGCGAACACCCGAGCGATGCGGTCGCGTCACACGCCTTCTTTTTTTTATGCAGATATGCAAGGCTAAATGCAATGTTATGAATAGCATCCAGGTTCAATAAAAAATACGAAATCATAAAAAAAATCAAACAGTACGAAATAAAGAAATTGAGAAAGAAATGACCATACCATGGTGGGTTGTCTCCCACCTAGCACTTTTAGTTAAAGTCCTTAAGTTGGACATTGGATGAGCTTCATGTTATGGCGGCTTATGTTTAAATTCATCCAGAAATCTCCACCAATGCTTGGAATGCCAATAGCCTCCGGGGTCCCAAACAAGGTACGTAAAGCTTTTCAGCAGCTTCAAACATATTCTCAGGATCCTGGGGTAACAACTGTCGGAATAGATTCCAAGATCCCAAATTCTACCTGTACACCCGTTTTTATCTTGATCTGTATTTCTCCAGCCGAGCGGTTTAGAAAGTAGATTCTCACCATGGTGACCAAACATTTTCCGAGATCCATTCGATTGATCATGATGCCAATCCGTGCACTTCGAGTTGAAGCGTGGAACTTTATTGAACCTTGTGCACCAGCTCTGAGTACGAGCCATTTCCTTCTTACTCTTAAAGTCGCAGAGAGCTCTAAGCTGGCCATCTGTTTCAAGCAAACCATATTCAAGTGGAAATTTGAAGGTAAAGGTCAAGGATTTTACCCACTTGAAGTTTGTGTTGGGTGGTAGTGGCCTTGGGATAGGTGTTTCCCGTGGTTCTATAAGTTCTGCTCCCTTTTAACCTTTTGTGAATTCCTCCACTTCTTGGCAAATTTCTTCTGTTTCAACCATGTCTTGATCAAAGTCTTCGATATCTTCCTCGTCACTCGAGTCATAATTAGGAGGTTGAGAGAAATTGACCTCTGCATCATCTTCGTATTCACTTGGGGAAGATTCTTCTATCTCAAAAGATTCTCTTGCGAATGCAAGTTCATCACTAAGAGAACTTGACTCGTGATCATCATCATCAAGGAAACATGCGTCTTGAGTTATTCTGTCTAGTTCTTCATAAGATATCTGCATTGGAGGCAGTGTAACATCTTCTTTAGCATCATTTGTAACGTCTTCGACAAAATTCTCTAGAACTCTGTATTCCTGCGGAGGTTCAGCATCTCCTAAATCTTCAACCAACTCTTCTTCTTCTACAATGACAGGATCCTCTACTTGTTCCAGTACGAAGTTATGCTCTATGCTGTCCATTGGGGCTTCTTGTATCTTCTTTACAATACATTCTTCATTAGATTCTCCACATGAAGCCATGGGAGTCTGTTGAGTGTCCGAATATTTGGACGATAATTGATTTATTGCTTGCTCCAGTTGATGAAGGGTTGAATTGAATTGGTTTACCAATTCTTCGAAGCGAACCTGTGATTCTTAGTTTGATGGATATGGACATAATGTGTAGGAGAGTGGTGGTTCTTGGGAGTAATTGGATTGGCGTTGGGGCGGATAAGGGTCATATGGTGGCGAATGGTGAAAAGAAGCTTGTGAGTATGGTGGGTTGAGGTTGTGTTGAAAAGATGGTCTCTGAGCATAGGGTGGGGCTTGTTGGTAGCTACAAGGCGGTCCACCATATCTATCAGCTTGGTATGCATTGTAGAGTGGTCTCTGTCCATGGTATCTAGGAGGGTGTTGTTGCCTAAATGGTTTATCAGATCCTCTTGGCTCTATCCATCTTAGATTGCTTAGACCGTGATGCATAGACCTGTTATAACTTCCATTCCTTGCAACAAAAGTAGAACCAAACTCAAAGCGAGAGGGGTGATAATTCATAGCAGTTATCAGAAATAAGAAGGGAAAACAAAAACAAATGAACAAGTAAAAGAAAAATATTTACAATAACCAATAACAAGGCACACGTTTGCAATTCCCTGGCAACGGCGCCATTTTGACGTTAGGATTTTTGCTAGTAAAGAGTTTTATAAAAATATAGTCGCGTTGTGAGTATAGATTCTAAACCAATAGAAAATCCCTTCGTACAAACGTTTTGGTTGTCACAAGTAACAAACCCCTAATTAAATTGATAACCGAAGTATTTAAACCTCGGGTCGTCTTCTCAAGGAATTGCAGGGAGGTATGTTCTTATTATTGGTTATGAAGATTGTAAATTAGGGTTTTAAAGATGAGGAACAAGTAATTTAAATGGCAGGTAAAATAAATAAATAACTGTAAAATAAACTCTTGGCAAGGTATGAGAAATTGGAAGTCCTATCCTAGTTATCCTTATCAATGATGATGAAAATTGAATCTTAATTCCACTTAGTTAACCTTTGCAAGTGCAAGGGAAGGTTAAGTGACTAATTAGTTTGATCTTCAAATCCTAGTTAATTCCTAGAAAAAGATTGGGACTGTAGAAGTTCAAGCTAATTAGCAAATATAGCGATTATCGATCACGTTGAGTCTAATAACTCCTGAGTTACTGATTTCTTAACCAAGACCAAAAAGAGAAAAGTAAATCTACTGGAATAAAAATGTCTTCGAATTGGGACCAGCAGTAACATAAATAAAAGAGAGTAATAATAAACTGAAATACCTCAAAATCATGAACTGATAAAGATATCAAATGTAACATGGGCAGTTATAACCAAATAAAGAAGTTGAGTTGAACATAGAAATCCATAAACTAAATTGAGAAAACAAATAAAAGGAACATTGAACCTGTAATTGAAGAAGATGAAAATATTCCTAATTTCTAAAAATCCTAATCCTAATACCTAAGAGAGAGGGGAGAACCTCCCTCACTAAAAACTACATCTCAACTATGAAAAGTGCTTTTTGAAATTTTCTCCCCCATTGTTCACTTCATTCCTTCACTTTATAGCCCTTGGTCTGTGTTCTCTGGGCTTGGATCTGGGCCAAAAAGAGCCCATAAGCTGCTGGGAACGAGATCTGTAATTTCTGGTGCGTGGCCTCTGTCACGCGTCCGTGTGGGTCACGCGATCATGTCATTTGGAGTTTTCCTTGTCATGCAGTTGCTTCAGTCATGCGTCCACATCATATGCGTTTCGCTTATGGCACACGATCACGTTAATCACGCATTCGTGTCACTACCATTTCACGCTGGCATGCGGCTGCTCGTCCATGCGTTCGCGTCGCTGCCAGTTTCTTCAAAAACTCCATTTTGCGCTTTCCTTCCATTTTTGTATGTCTCCTTTCCATCCTTTAAATCATTCCTACCTTAGAAGATATGAAAATACTTAACACACAAGTCACGTCATCGAATGGCAATAAAAGGTAATTAAAATCAATATTTTTAAAGCCTAGGAAACATGTTTTTCACATACATCACATAATAAGGAAGGGAAAGTAAAACCATGTAGTTTCACATGAATAAGTGGGTGAAGGATTGAATAATTCACTTAAATTCAGCACAAAATATATCATAAAATATGGGTTTATCAGTGATCCTCTACAACAAAGACACCAACTCCCAAGCACAAAGCGAAGAGCTTGACCTACTTCCAGAAGTCCGAGAAAGAGTTCGGATCAAAGAGGAAGCCCTAAAGTGTCGAATGGCTCTGAGGTATAATCGGAAGTTAATCCAGCGAAGCTTCGTCACCAACGATCTCATCTTAATCCGAAATGATATCGGAGCAGGTCGGTCAGGAGAAGGGAAGCTAGAAGCTAACTGGAAAGGGCTATACCGAGTTACAAAAGTTCTATGAAAAGGCTACTATAAGGTGTCCGACCTCGAAGGGCGGAGCTACCAAGGTCATGGCATGCCTGTAACCTAAGAAGGTACTATAGCTAGAAAATAGTAAAGATCTTAAGTCAAGGCGCACTCTTGTTCCTAAAAAGGTTTTTTAATGAGGCACTAGGCTGAGATCTAAAAAACTGCCCAACCTAGAAGGGTAAGCACTCACATGTACACACTTTTTTTTATCTCATTATTATTTGAATAAAAGTTATCAATTCCCTAAAAAGTTTCCTACCAAGACGCATTAATCTAAGCTCGTAAAATGCAAAATTCATCGCCCGATTAAAAGAAGTCAGCAAGGTGAAATGATAGAAGCAAGTTAATGCAAGAAGTTATAAAAAGTAACCCAGAAAAAGTGACCTGACGAGGTCTAACTAAAAATGAAATTACTAAAAATAACTTAAGAAGGCCCGACAGAGAAGTCGGACCAATGAAAGGATCACTGAAAAGGGACAAAAACATCTCACAAAGGCCAAAGAAATGTTAAAAACTAGGGCTCGAAATGCTCAGCTAAAAAAGTACAAAGTCCTAAAAAGGATTTTACTTAAAGCAAGAGCACGATCTTAAAACGGAGCTAAAAAGTCATCCAAACAAACTATAAAGAAAAGGTTCCCCATCGGAACACTACATAAAAAGTTGTTAGAATATGACTAAAAAGCCCGGATAATGAAGTCATATAGGTCGACGTCAGCTAAAGAAGGGGTGCGACCTCCAAAAAGGTCCAGAAGGTTGAAAAGCTTAGGACTGAAGTGCCTAGCTAAGAGGGGTACAAAACTCTTGAAAGGAGATATTACTCAGAAAAGCAAAAGCATAATCCCAAAACAAGGCTAAAAAGTCATCTAAACAAAATAAAAGGATTCCACACGAGAATGCTACCTAAAAAGTTGTTTGGAATTCGACTAAGAAGCCCGGACAGCAAGTCGCAAAGACGATATAGCCGACTAAGGAAAGGGTGTCAAGCCAGCCAAAGAAAAGGCATAGTTTTGAAAGCCAAAAAGGGGATACCCATAAGGCAAACGCCACCTCAAAGGGTGTCGAACTAAGGAAACCCAAAATACCTACAAAAAGGTCGAAGAGCAACCTCCTCCAAACGAAGGTTGAAAAACAACCTCCAAATACAAACATATCGACACAAGTAAAGTCAATGCATCATCCGACACAAATTAAAGCATTAAAGGCTCAAAAGCTACCTAAATGGCAGCCCAAGAGTTTAAAATGATTGTTTTTTAAAATAACGGTAGCTGGGGAGCAACCAAATGTCAAAGAGTTATCCATAGAAACTTACAAAAAAAGTTCAAACAAGTCCACAAGCCAGAGTATACCAAAACAAGAGATATAAAAAGATTACAAGGGGTCTAGGTTCGCCCCCAGTAGCAACATCATTAGGAGAATGAGTCCTGGTCGAGATCGGGACGGCATTGACGACTCCATCTGGCCCATTCAGAATCTCCAGGTCAGGCTCAGGCTAAGGAAGGATCGCCTCGGCAGAAGGAGCTGCAGTGGCAAAGGCCATAGGTGGTGGCACGAGGGGAGGACCCTCATCCTCATCATCAGGGGCAGGCACAATATTTCCATCCTCCACCACATTTTCCATACTAAAAATAGAGAAGTCAACATCGGGTGCAAGAACCCGGACCTGGGCCTTCAGAATTTCATACATATCGGTCATACTGCTCACCATATGTCCCTAAAGCTCAGCATAATCATCCTGGGCAGATTGAAGCCTCTCCTTAGTTTCCAACAGTTCGCCAAAGGTCCGAGTATAGCTCACCTTATACTTTTTAGCAGTCTTCTTGGCCAGGTTAGCAGCTGCCTCCGCCTCAGTAGCTCGAGACTTTTCCTTCTCAATATCAAGTTCCAATTAGCCACCTTGGCATCTAGCTCGTCTTTCAAAGCCTTAATTCTATCATACTCAGACTTAGCATCCTTCATAAAGGCCTTGGTAGCACGAACCGGGGACTCCTGGACAACTCGGGATAAGGCCGCACCAAGATTGGCCATTTGAATACTATTGCTTGTTATGAAGTCCAGGTGGTGAAGGATCGACGCATCGTCGGTTGAAACCTAACCATAAGAAGCAATCAACTCAGTGGCAAAGGCCACACCAATAAACTCTTTGTCATCTAAATTATAAGTTCCAACAGTCTTTTACTTTTTGGGAGGAGGACCAGCATAAGTAGGAGAGGAGGCAGCACCAGAGGTCGTCTGAAACGGGTCAGACGAAATTGTCTGAACTCTCGGGGTAGGGATAATCTTCCTCGGACCCTGAGATTCAACCGCCAGCTTCTTCGGAGGCAGCTGTTGATGAGCGGATAATTTATACGCTTTTTGGCATTATTTTTAGGAAGTTTTTAGTAGGATCTAGCCACTTTTAGGGATGTTTTCATTAGTTTTTATGAAAAATTCACATTTCTGGACTTTGCTATGAGTTTGTGTGTTTTTCTATGATATCAGGTATTTTCTGGCTGAAATTGAGGGATCTGAGCAAAAATCTGATTCAGGCTGAAGAAGGACTGCTGATGTTGTTGGATTCTGAGCTCCCTGCACTTGAAATGAATTTTCTGGAGCTACAGAACTCCAAATGGCACGCTCTCAACTGCGTTGGAAAGTAGACATCCAGGGCTTTCCAAGAATATATAATAGTCCATACTTCATTCAAGTTTAGATGATGCAAACTGGCGTTCAACACCAGTTCCATGCATTATGGAGTAAAACACCAGAAACACGTCACAAACCAGAGTTAAATGCCAAAAACATGTTATAACTTGGCGTTTAACTCCAAGAGAAGCTTCTGCACATGTAAAGCTCAAGCTCAGCCCAAGTACACATCAAAGTGGGCCCCAGAAGTGAATTTCTGCACTTAGACTTATTTCTGTAAACCCAAGTAGCTAGTTTAATATAAATAGAACATTTTACTATTGTATTAGACGTGTTTGACCATATCTTTGATCAGTTTATACGATCCTAGACATTGGCAGCTGGCCTCTCGGCCATGCCTGGACCTTGTTCTTATGTATTTTCAACGGTGGAGTTTTTACATACCATAGATTTAGGTGTGGAGCTCTGCTGTACCTCGAGAATTAATGCAATTACTACTATTTTCTATCCAATTCAAGCTTATTCTTGTTCTAAGATATCACTCGTACTTCAACCTGATGGATGTGATAATCCATGACACTCATCATCATCCGTCCTTATGAACGCGTGCCTGACAACCACCTCTGTTCTACAAGCGAGAGCTAGAGTGTGTATCTCTTGGATTCCTTAATCAGAGTCTTTGTGCTATAAGTTAGAATTATTGGCAGCCATTCCTAAGATCCGAAAAGTCTAAACTTTGTCTGTGGTATTCCGAGTAGGATCTGAGATGGGATGACTGTGACGAGCTTCAAACTCGCGAGTGTTGGGCATAGCGACAGACGCAAAAGAATCACTGGATTCTATTCCGACATGATTGAGAACCGACAGATGATTAGACGTGCTGTGTGATAGTGTTTTTGTGGAAAAATGAATTTCCAAACACACAAATCTAACCGGCAAGTGTACCGGGTCGCATCAAGTAGTAATAACTCACAAGAGTGAGGTCGATCCCACAGGGATTGATGGATCAAGCAACTTTAGTGGGTGATTAGTTTAGTCAAGCTAACATTGAAGTGAAATTGGATGAAATGTAGCCAACAGAAAGCAAAATAGCAGGGAATTTAAAGCTGCAGAATGTAAATGGCAGGAAACTTAAAGAGCAAGAAAAGTAAATTGACAAAATCTTAAATGACAAGAAATGTAAATTGCATCAAATGTAAAGGGGGCTGGGGTGCTGGAAATTAAAGAAAGCAATAGATCCAAGGCAGGAAAAGTAAATTCAGATTTGCAGCAAGCTCAAAGGTAAAGTGTAGAATGTAAATGTGCAGAAAATGTAAATTGGAAGCAATGCAGCAGAAAGTAAAAATTGCAGAGAAGGAAATTGTAGCAGAAAAGTGAATCAGCAAGAAAACTCAATTCAATTATGAAATCTAAAAAGACAAGTGAAGATCTCAGGGAATCAAAGAGACTAGAAAACAAATCTAGATCTCAATTCCTTCCTTGATCCAAGAGCAAACAGATTGAAGAAGAAATGAAGATGGAAGCAGTAAAGGAAAACTCAATTCCAATTCTCAATTCACTAAAAATTATGCAGAAGCAGGACAAAGAGAAATTGTAGAACAAGAGTGAAACAGAATTCCTTCAATTCTCAACCTACAATTCAAAATCAAAAAGGAAAACTAAAAGATATAGCTATCTACTACTACTACTCCCTAATGGAGCAAGCCTTTTAATGCTCTCTATTAGAGCTAGCCTCTTCTATGAAAATGAGAATGATGCCTTTATATAGGCTTTTTACAAAATAAAATGAAATTGAAATGAAAAACAAATTAAATGAAAAATCCTAATTCTAGCTTGTTCTTGTGCCTTTGAGTGATGATGTGGGCTTTGCTTGCTTTGGATTTGAGGAGAAATGGGTTTGGTTGGCCTTGATTCAATTTGGTGAGGAATTGAATTTAAATGGAATTTTGGTTGAATTTTTGGCCCATGGGTGACACTCCTAGGAGGATGCTCTGCTCTTGTGGGGAGCGGAGCATTGGAGCCTTGGTGTGGGGTGTCTTGCACGCTCCAAGTCCTCTTGGTCCATGTCATGTTGTGCGCCTCATGCTCCCTGGCCATGTCACGCTCATGTGTGTTGCACCAAGGAGTAGTGCTCTGCTCTCCTTGTGAGCGGATCATTGGTGCTTCCATGGAGAGGTCCCAAGTTCAAGCCTTGGTGAAAGCATTTGGAGAAAGATTTTCCTTGAATTTTTATGAAGACAGCACGACATTGCTCTCACCAAGAGAGCACTCTGCTCTCCTTGAGAGCGCTACTTTGCTTTGGAGTGAGGCTCCAGCTTCGAACCTTGGTGGAAGCATTGGCTGATTTTTTTGCTTGTTTTTGGTCCTTAAAGATGCCTTTCACTCGTGCCTCAATTTCATGCCAAATACGGATTGACATATATCGTTGGAAAGCTCTGAATGTTAGCTTTCCAACGCAACTATAAGCACATCAATTGGACGTCTGTAGCTCAAGTTATAGCCCTTTGAAGGAGGCATAGTCATGCTGTGAGCGCCCAAGCTTAACTTAGTGAAAATTCTTGCTTCCAAGTTGAAATTGCATCACGATGATGCTCTGCTCTTGGCAAGAGCAGAGCATTGTGTGCTGATTGCCTATTCTCCTTTAATTTGGTAATGGGCCACACTTTTAAAAGCGTGGCCTAAGGCTCCAAAGTGTGCTCCAACTTCAAAGTGTGTCCCAAAGCTCTTTTTTCTCCTTTTTAGCTTATTTTGTGCTTCTTTGCTTCTTTTTCTTCTTATTTCCTACAAGATTTATAAAATTAAATGATCAAGAAAATATTCCAATTAAGCACAAAAGCATTCAATATTTAAGCATAAATCATCAATTTCTTGTATGAAAAAGCATAGAAAAACATGACATGGTGACATGTCATCAATGAGTAGTGAGATTATGTTAAAGTTGTTGATATTAGAATCTTGATGTAGAAAGTACAGAATTGTTGGGTTTATGGTGGATGAATTGATTAAGGTAGGTGTTGGATTGATTACATTAAAATGGAAAGGTAAAGTATAGTAGTTGGTTGTGAATTTTGAAGGTTTGAGGACCTAGTGAATTTTTGGTAAAAACCAGTTTTTGATGAACTTTGGTGGATCATGTCTTGAGCTTCAGTTTTTTAAATTCATTGAATTTTGTATCAAATTGAAGCTAACTCAAAGAGCTTTAAAATGATATAGATTTTGTGGAGATCAGAATTTTGTAAAAAACGATATGATCGTTGGAAGTTAGTGTCAAAAATCTTATTTCTGTGATGTTGCAGAAATTGTAAGTTCTGGTTTGTGTGTGCACGGACACTGCTATGCGCGTGCTCTGAACAGGGGCTACATTCTTACTTGTGAGTACGTACACCTTTGTGTGCATACATGCCCTGTGAATTTTTGAACATATGTGTACGCACATTCTGGTGCTCACGCATACACAGGATGATGCATTCTATTGAGAGCGTTCCACACTCTAGTGTGCACACCCCCCCTGTGAATTTTGCAAGTTGTGCGTACGCACAACATCATGCGTATGCACATGCTGGGAAGTGCCTTCTATTGGGAGCATTCACACGTATCTATGCATGCACTCAAATGAAAACTTTTACTTTCTATGCGTACACACAATTTGTGAAAATTCTTCTGGTAGTGTGTACGCACAACCCTATGCGTACGCACACTGCCTTGTTTTTCAAAGAAAACCTTGTTTTTAACTATTTTACTTTCCCAGCAACCTTATGAACTTCTGTAAAGCTTATATAGGGTGTCTTAACTCATTTTTAGGCTTTGAAACATAGAGAATACCATAAGTAAGTTAGCTAGATAATTTTAGGTAAAAAATATAGTTTAGAAGATAGAGACATAGGATTCTGGAGTACTAAGGATGGATTAGTTGAGTGAAGTGGCAGAGTACTGTAAAGACGATGAGTATGATTAAATTATGAAGTTGTGGATTTGATGATGCTTGAAACGAGTCTAGGACTCGAAGTGGAATAAAGGCCTTACTGAATATTGAAAATGATTTCTGAAAACCATTGATATACTATTTTATACTGAGATTGTTGAGACGCTATACGCCTGGCAAGGACAGTTGGTTAATCCCGCTTGTCGATGTCACGGTGGTGGCGTAAGGACGGTTGGTTTGTCCCACTCTCGTTGAGATGTGAGGTCTGTGGCAGAGTATCCCGCTCGCATCCTTTTGAAATCATAAGAGTGTGCGTAAGCACTATATCCCTGGACCGTGTACCAGGCACGATATCCCTAGGGGTTACCCATTTTATTCGTAACCGAAAGGCAACATCCTGTGGGGATTGGTGCACAAAACTGGCTCCACATAATTCACACAGATAGACCGGCAGGTATACTGTGTTGTCCAAATAATACCTCAAGTGAGTGAGGGATGATCCCACGGAGATTGTTGGTTTGAGCAAGCAGTGGATACCTTGCAGATCTAAGTTAGGTGGATAGAAATTATATTTTGTCACAAAAAGCATATAAGACAGATAAATAGAACGTTACTAGGTGGTTAGGAATTCAATGGTGATAGAATGGTTGAGGCTTTGGAGATGCTTTGTCTTTCTGGATTAACTTTTCTTACTATCTTTTTCAATAACCTTCTGATTCCTTCAATGGTAGCCGTAAGTAATTAACTCATGTCCTCTCATCAAGTTAACCTCCTCTACTGTAGTAATCCACCTTGTTGAGATGACTGATGTCCTCTCATCAAGCCACCTCTAGGTTTCTCACTATTGCAGAATATAAAGCTCTAAGCAGTCAACTCCCTTCACGATCCTACTCAAGGTGCCACAGACAAGGCAGATCTTTCGGATCAGAAAATACTGCTTCTCTGACTCTAGCCTTAATACAACAGAATCCTCACGCACCCATAGTCAACGGGATTATATGTCATATATCCAAAGTTTCTCAGAGGCTCTATTGGAATCCGCAATGCAATCTCTAGCTCCAGTTCAACGCTATCCGGGTCAGAAATCGCACGAAACCCATGTAGAACAAGGGTAATTGTCATGGGTCACCCTCGATTCATTATATGAAGAATGAGGTTGCATAAGAGAATAGAATCAGACATATTGAATGAAAACAATAATATTATTGATCCATAAAACTCAGCAGAGCTCCTAACCTTAACCTTAGGAGGTTAGTGACTCATGCTGTTTGAAAATACAATGGACAAAGTAAAAGTGAGCAAGAGTCTTTCTAACAAGGGTGAACTCTTGTATATATATATACTAATCTGCTAACTAGGAATTACAGAAAAAAGATAAACTAGTCTCGTAGTGCGAAAATCCTCTTTTGGGGCCAAATTGGTGAGTGTTTGAGCTGAGCTTGAGTGTTTTCCATGAGCTAGTACCCCTTAGGGGCGTTGAACACTGGCTAGGGACTCCATCCTAGGCATTAAACGCCTACTGCTCCCTTGTGGGCGCTGGACGCCATGAATGGGGGTGGTGGCTGGCGTTGATCGCCAGTTTTGGGCCTTCATATCCAATGCAAAGTATGGACTATTATATATTTCTGGAAAGTCTTGGATGTTATTTTTCTATATTCATTGAGAGAGTGCTATTTGGAATTTTGTAGCTCTAGAAAAGCTCCTTCGAGTGCACGGAGGTCAGATCCTGACAACATCTGCAGTCTTTTCTCTGCTTCTAAATCAGACTTTTGCTCAAGCACCTCAATGTTAGCCAGAAAATACCTGAAATCACCATAAAACAGATAAACTCAAAGTAAAATCTGAAAATGTGAATTTTACACTTAAATTTATGAAAACATGATAAAAGTTAAAATAAACATAATGAAAACTATATGAAAATGATGTCAAAAAGCGTATAAAATATCCGCTCATCAGAACACCAAACTTAAACTTTTGCTTGTCCCCAAGCAACCAAAAACAAAGTAGAATAAAAGAAATAGAAGGAACCAATAAATTTCAGAGTTCTCAAGGAAGCTCAGTTTCAATTAGATGAGTGGGGTTAGTAGCTTTTTGCTTCTGAATAGTTCTGGCATCTCACTTTCCATTGAAGCTTAGAATAGTTGGCATCTTTAGGAACTTAGAATCCAGATGACACTATTGATTCTCTTAGTTATGTTCTTTTTTATTCCTGAACACAGCTTCTTTAGAGTCTTGACCGTGACCCTAAGCACTTTGTTTTCTAGTATTACCACCGAATACATAAATGCCATAGATACTTAACTGGGTGAACCCTTTCGGACTGTGATCCAGCTTTACTAGAATCCCCAGCCAGTGGTGTCCAGAGTTCTTAAGCACACTCTTTGCTTTGGACCACGACTTTAACTGCTCAGTCTCCAGTTTTTCACTTGACACCTTCACACCACAAGCATATAGTTAGGGAAGTAGCACAATTGAACTGTTTAGGCTAAGATATTTCTTTTAGGCCCTCCTAACCATTGATGCTCAAAGCTTTGGATCCTTGATCTTGCCTTTTAGTATAAAGAGCTATTGGCTTTTTTGTTCTTGGCATTTGTTTTAAAGAGCTTTTGGCTTTTTCTGCTTTTAATTTCTTTTTTTGCTTGCTAAATTTTTTTCGAATGCTGCTTTTTCTTACTTCAAGAATCAATCTTAGGTTTTTTCAGATCACCAATAATACTTCACTTTTCTCCTAATTCTTTCAAGAGCCAACATCATTTAACTCCAACATCAAATATGCACTGTTTATTCATGCATTCAGAAAACAAAAGCAATGCCACCACATCACATAATTGAGCTATTCTTAATATATAACTCGAAATTCATTCATCTTACTTCTCTTTTTCAAATAAAGTTTCTCTTTTTAAGCAAGGTGAGAGATGCATGGAATACTTCATAGCTTTAAGACATAAAGACAGATGATCATGCACTAGAAACAGACAATAAAACACAATACATGAAAAATAGAAAAAAAATTAACATAGGCAACAGGGGAGTAAAGGGAACGAGTCCACCTTAGGGATGTCAACTGCTACTCCTTCTAAAGGATCCAATGGAGTGCTTGATCCTCTATGTCACGCCTCTGCCTATGTTGTTCTTCCCTCATAACTGTTTGTTCTTCCCTCATGGCTCTTTAATCTTCTCTTATATCATGGAGGATGGCGGAATGCTCTTGATGTCCCATCTTTAGTTGATCCATGCTGGAGCTCAATTCTTCTAGAGAAGTGTGCAATTGGTCCCAATAGCCTTAGGGAGAAAAATGCATCCCTTGAGGCTGATAGGTAAAATTGTGACTCATACTTTTCACAACTCGAACAATTTCTAGCAATGGCTCCAAAAACTTGGTGCACAATACTATGGTTCACACACATTCTTCACAGCTTTGCACAACTAACCAGCAAGTACACTGGGTCATTGACGATTGGATTTTTGATGGTTTAGAATTTCACTAATGAAATCTCGTTGTAAAGTATAGTTTCTAAACCAAGCAATAATCCTTTCATGCAAAAATTTGTTTGTCACAAGTACAAACCCCTAAAATTAATAACCGAAGTATTTAAACCTCGGGTCATTCTCCCTAGGATTTACAATAAAGTGTCTTGTTATTGGTTGTGAGTTATATTTGGGGTTTTTAAGATTTTAGACAAGAAATATAAATGGCAAAGAAAATAAACTAACAACTAGCAAAGCTCTTGGCAAGATATGAGAACTAGAAGTCCTATCCTAGTTATCCTCCTCAATTGTGATAACAAATTATCCATTACTCCCACTTAGTTAACCTCTAACCATGGAGGAAAGTCAAGTGGATGAATCAATTTGATTCCTCAAGTCCTAATCAACTCCTAAAGGAAAAACTAGCTTTAGAGGCATTCAAATCAATTAGCAACTTCTAATTATCAATCAACAAATGAATTAGATAACTCAAGAGTCACTAATTACTCTACCTAAGCCAAGAGGAACAAAACCTACACTAAAATCCAACCAAGCATTTCATCAAACACTTGGAAGGTACAAAAGAAAAGCAAAGCAAATTGATAACAAGAATAGAATATAACTACAATTATTGCAAAGAATTAACAACAACAAGCAAGGAAATCACAACTATCATGAATTACCTCAAATTGCATTATTGGAAGAAAACTAAGGAACAACAATCTATCCAAAACAAAATAAAGAATTACAATTATGAAAGCACATAACTAGAAAGAGAGAGATGAGAAGATTAAGAATTGATAAAGGAAAATTGAATCAAAGCATGAATTAAATCTAGATCTAAGAAAAGAGATTAACCTAAACCTAATCCTAATTCTAGAGAGAAGTGAGAGTTTCTCTCTCTAGAAACTACTTCTAAAACTAACTATCTATCTAATCTTCTCCTAATTAGTCTATGGATGTGAATGTGTGTCAATCCCCTTCAATCCTTGGCTCTTATATGCATTTTGGCGCCAAAGTTGGTTGCTGAAACCTTCAAAAATCGCCAGGCACGTGTTATATTAATGAAGTCATGTGCCACCATCGGCGCGTGAGCACACGGTATGCGTGCGCGTCCTTGTCCTGTTTCGCAATGTGCGCGCGAGCGCCTTGTGCGCGTGCGCGTGCATGGCCTGGATCAATTCTTTGGCTTTTTGTGCTTCCCTCCACTTGTATGCTTCCTTCCTTGCTTCCTTTGATCCATGCCTAGCCTATTTCAACCTAAGATTACTAGCAAACACATCAAGGCATCTTATGGAATCAAAGAGAAACTAGAATTCATCAAAATAAGGCTCAAAAAGCATGTTTTTACACTTAAGCACGAATATGGGAGAGATAACAAAACCATGCTAATTCATAGGCTAAATGTGACAAAAGGCTATCAAGATATTCTGAATTCAATGCAAAACAAACCGTCAATTTGGGGTTTGTCAGTCATCCAAGTAATAAACCTTATGTGAGTAAGGGTCAATCCCACGGAGATTGTTGGTATGAAGCAAGCTATGGTCATCTTGTAAATCTCAGTCAGGCGGATTATAATGGTTATAACGGTTTTCGAATATAAAGATAAATAAAGCATAAAATAAAGATAGAGATACTTATGTAATTCATTGGTGGGAATTTCAGATAAGCGCACGAAGATACTATGTTCCTTCTGAATCTCTACTTTCCTACTGCTTTCATCCAATCATTCTTACTCCTTTCCATGGCAAGCTGTATGTTGGGGGATCACCATTGTCAATGGCTACCGTCCGTCCTCTCAGTGAAAATGGTCCAGGTGCGCTGTCACCGCACAGCTAATCATCTATCGGTTCTCGATCATGCAGGAATAGGATTTACTATCCTTTTGCGTCTGTCACCACGCTCTACAGTCGCGAGTTTAAAACTCGTCACAGTCATTCAATCCCTGAATCCTACTCAGAATACCATAGACAAGGTTTAGACTTTCCGGATTCTCAAGAATGCTGCCAATGGATTCTAACTTATACCACGAAGATTCTGATTAAGGAATTCAAGAGATATTTATTCAAGCTTATTTGGTTGTCAGGCACACGTTCGTAAGTGAGAATGGTGATGAGCGTTACATAATCATCACATTCATTAGGTTCTTGGGTGTGAATGGATATCTTAGAATAAAAATAAGCGTGAATTGAATAGAAGAACAATAGTACTTTGCATTAATACTCGAGGAACAACAGAGCTCCACACTTTAATCTATAGTGTGTAGAAACTCCACCATTGAAAATACATAAGTGATAAAGGTGTTCATTGGTTCCAGCCTCAGAGGGGGAACTAGGATAACCAAGACTTTGGTCTAAGGACTAAACGTCCAAAGAAGAAAATACAATAGTAAAAAGTCCTACTTATACTAAACTAGTTACTAGGGTTTACAGAAATAAGTCTAAGTGTAGAAATCCACTTTCTCTTGGGGTTAAACGCCAAGTTGTAACGTGTTTTTGGCGTTTAAATATGGTTTGTGACGTGTTTCTGGCGTTTTACTCCAGAATGCAGCATGAAACTGGCATTGAACGCCAGTTTGCATCATTTAAACTCGAATAAAGTATGGACTATTATATATTATTGGAAAGCCCTGGATGTCTACTTTCCAACGCAATTAAGAGCACGCCAGTTGGAGTTCTGTAGCTCCAGAAAATCTATCTCGAGTGCAGGGAGGTCAGAGTCCAACAGCATCTGTAGTCCTTTTTCAGCCTCCTATCAGATTTTTGCTCAGGTCCCTCAATTTTAGCCAGAAAATACCTGAAATCACAGAAAAATACACAAACTCATAGTAAAGTCCATAATTGTGAATTTTGCATAAGAACTAATAAAAACATCTCTAGAAGTAGCTAGATCCTACTAAAAACTATCTAAAAACAATGCCAAAAAGCGTATAAATTATCCGCTCATTACAACACCAAACTTAAATTGTTGCTTGTCCCCAAGCAACTGAAAATCAAATAGGATAAAAAGAAGAGAATATACTATAAATCCCAAAATACCAATGAATATTAGTTCTAATTAGATGAGCGGGACTTGTAGCTTTTTGTTTCTGAACAGTTTTGGCATCTCACTTTATCCTTAGAAGTTTAGAATGATTGGCATCCATAGGAACTCAGAGTTCATATAGTGTTATTGATTCTCCTAGTTAAGTATGTTGATTCTTGAACACAGCTACTTTTATGAGTCTTGGCCGTGGCCCTAAGCACTTTGTTTTCCAGTATTACCACCGGATACATAAATGCCACAGACACATGACTGGGTGAACCTTTTCAGATTGTGACTCAGCTTTGCTAAAGTCTCCAGTTAGAGGTGTCCAGAGCTCTTAAGCACACTTTTTTTGCTTTGGATCACGACTTTAACCACTCAGTCTCAAACTTTTCACTTGGACCTTCATGACACAAGCACATGGTTAGGGACAACTTGATTTAGCCACTTAGTCTTGGAATTTATTTCCTTGGGCCCTCTTATCCATTGATGCTCAAAGCCTTGGATCCTTTTTACCCTTGCCTTTTGGTTTTAAGGGCTATTGGCTTTTTCTGCTTGCTTTTTCTTTTTCTTTCTTTAATTTTTTTCGCCACTTCTCTTTTTTTCCGCAAGCTTTGTTCTTCACTGCTTTTTCTTGCTTCAAGAATCAATTTTATGATTTTTCAGATCATCAATAAAATTTCTCTTTTTCATCATTCTTTCAAGAGCCAATAATTTTAACATTCATAAAATATGCACTGTTCAAGCATTCATTCAGAAGACAAAAAGTATTGTCACCGCATCAATATAATTAAACCAATTTCAAGGATGAATTCGAAACTCATGTACTTCTTGTTCTTTTGTATTAAAAACATTTTTCATTTAAGAAAGGTGAAGGATTCATGGAATTATTCATAGCCTTAAGACATAGTTACTAAATACTAATGACCATGTAGTAAAGACTCAAAACATAGACAAACATATAGCATAAAACTGAAAAACAGAGAGATAAGAACAAGGAAGCTAAGGAATGAGTCCACCTTAGTGAGGGTGGCACCTTCTTCTTGAAGGACCAATGGTGTTCTTGAGCTCCTCTATGTCTATTCCTTGCCTTTGTTGCTCCTCCCTTATAGCTCTTTGATCTTCTCTAATCTCATTGAGAATGATGGAGTGCTCTTGGTGTTCCACCCTTAATTGGTTCATGTTATGACTCAATCCTTCTAGAGAAGTGTTGAGTTGTTCCCAATAGTTGTTTGGAGAAAAATGCATCCCTTGAGGCATCACAGGGATTTCTTGATGATGAGCTTCCTCATGCATCTCTTGAGATCCATGAATGGGCTCTCTTGTTTGCTCCATCCTCTTCTTAGTGACGGGCTTGTCCTCTTCAATGAGGATGTCTCCTTCTATGACAACTCCAGCTAAGTTGCATAGATGGAAAATGAGATGAGGAAAAGCTAGCCTTGCCAAGGTGGAGGGCTTTTCGGCTACTTTGTAGAGTTCTAGAGAGATGACTTCATGAACTTCTACTTCCTCTCCAATCATAATGCTATGGATCATGATGGCCCGATCCACAGTTACTTCAGATCGGTTGCTAGTGGGAATGATGGAGCGTTGGATGAACTCCAACCATCCTCTAGCTACAGGCTTAAGGTCCAGTCTTCTTAATTGAACCGACTTGCCTTTTGAGTCTCTTTTCCATTGAGCTCCTTCCACACATATGTCTATGAGAACTTGGTCCAACCTTTGATCAAAGTTGACCCTTCTAGTGTAGGGGCGTGCGTCTTCTTGCATCATAGGTGGTGCGCGTAAATTGTGATCATCAACAATGGCGCCAAAGACTTGGTGCTCTCAAACGTAAATCACACTTTGTCACAACTCCGCACAACTAACCAGCAAGTGCACTGGGTCGTCCAAGTAATACCTTACGTGAGTAAGGGTCGATCTCACGAAGATTGTCAGCTTGAAGCAAGCTTTGGTCATCTTGTAAATCTCAGTCAGGCAAATTATAATGGTTATAATGGTTTTCGAATGTAAAAATAATTAATGCATAAAATTGAGATAGAGATACTTATGTAATTCATTGGTGGGAATTTCAGATAAGTGCATGAAGATGCTGTGTTCCTTCTGAATCTCTGCTTTTCTTCTGCTCCATCCGGTCATTCTTACTCCTTTCCATGGCAAGCTGTATGTAGGGCTTCACCGTTGTCAATGGCTACTTCCCATCCTCTCAGTGAAAATGGTCCAAATGCTCTGTCACAGCACGGCTAATCATTTGTCGGTTCTCAATCATGTCAGAATAGGATCCATTGATCCTTTTGCGTCTGTCACTACGCCCAACACTCGCGAGTTTGAAGCTCGTCACAGTCATTGAATCCCTGAATCCTACTCGGAATACCACAGACAAGGTTTAGACTTTCTGGATTCTCAAGAATGTTGTCAATGGATTCTAGCTTATACCACGAAGAGTCTGATTAAGGAATCCAAGAGATATTCACTCTTGTTTTCGCAGGTAGAACGGAGGTGGTTGTCAGGCACGCGTTCATAAGAACGGATGATGATGAGTGTCACAGATCATCACATCCATCAAGTTGAAGTGCAGCGAATATCTTAGAATAAGAATAAGCATGAATTGAATAGAAAACAGTAGTAATTGTGTAACAACCCTAGTTTTTGAAAATCAAATAATTAAATATTTGCGATTTATTGATAATTTTATTTTAAGAAAATTATTTTGCTAAAGGTAATTAAATAGAGTTTTATGATAATTGGAGTTTAAATTAATTAGAATTTTTATATAATCTTTATTTCATATTTGATATAATTAAAATTATAATTTTGATAATTAAAAATAAGAAGAATTGTATAATCTAATTTAAATAAATTCTATTTTGAATGAATTATGTTATTAATTTAAACTCTTAGAAATTATTTTATTAGAAGTGATTAGAATGATATTTATAAATACTTTAAGTCAATTATTAATTTTGTACAATTGTTATTATTAGTTATTTTATAATTTAAAATTAAAATTCTGATGATAGGAAAATAATATAGATTTATATGATTTAATTTAGAAAATTGATATTTGAATTTAAATTGCACTTTACAAAATATAATTAACTTGTTCATTTTATAATTTAAATTAGAAATAATTGATTGAACTTGGCAATATGTTGATAAATAATGTTCTTAAGTATTTTTAGTAGAGTATATTTGATTTTAAAATTACTCTACCCTCTAATTTTATCAAAATATCTATTCAAATCTATCTATAATCCTTTATAAAATCCTAATTCCTAAACCTAAATTTCTAAATTGAATCAGAAACCCTAATTCCTAAATTAAGAAACCCTTTCACAGCCGCACCCCACCCCCTTTCACCCCTTCAGTGCAACAATTTCAGAAATGGGAAATTAGAGAGGGAGAGTAAGGGAACAGAGAAGAGAAGGAAGGGGTGGGGACTGTCCGCCGTCACTGCCACCATCTTGGAACATGTCGTCGATGCCGATGCAGAGAGGGGGATGAGGTACCACCGTGCTCTTCGCCGCCGCTGTCGAGCCACGCGTCGCTGCCATTCTTGCACCGCCGCCGTCGCCCTCATCGCTGCTCTGTGGAGACCGCAGAGAGGAACGCGAACCAGGAGCCTCTGTGTCACGCCGCCGATCTGTCACCGTGCTACTGCATCGCCATCGCGCCTGGGTCCTACCGCCGCTGCTACTAGGGTTTGTCGCCGTTGATGAAGCTTCAGCCGCCGCTGAGGAAGGGAGCTCGAATGCCATCGCTGGGAAGGAGGATTGGCCGTCACCGAACAGAACGCGACAGTACAGAGAGACATCACCATTGTTGACGTCGGAGCTCGACATGGGCTGTAGTGCCATCACCAAACCACTGCACCGCCGTAGTTATCTCCAGGAAGGTCGTTAGAGCTTGCTGAGGATGTTGTTCTGGTTCTGAAGCAATTCATCCATGTCAGTGCTCATTTTTATCCCCTGTTCTGCCTCTACCTCTGGGTTCTGTGAGTTGCCGGAGCTCTCTGCCACCGGGAACCAACATTTGAGCTACCTAGAAAACCACCATTAGAACCACTACTGTTTTGGTAAGCTCTGCCACCTGTTTCTGCTTCCTTGTCCTACCAATTTGTTTCTACTTTGAAGCTTATCCCTGAAACTATTTGTATTCTATAAAGAGATTATTGTAAATTACCTTGACGCCACTGTTACTGGAGGTAGCTGCCGGCTCTATTTGGAGACTGCTGCTAAGTCACCACCGAAGCTAAGAACATGTGCTGGGATCTGATGGGGCACCGCTACTGCTGTGGATTCATAATATTGGGTTTACCGCGTTTAAATTCTTCAATTACGGCTAATTGAGGTTTATTTCAAAATTAACAGTTTTAACTTATGAATGCCAATGAGGATTAGTGAGTAATTACAAATAATTCATAAATATGATTAATTGATAGGAATAAGCTTGGTTTGAGGTTGTGAAATTTGGATTAAGTTTGGTACTGAGATGATATTCTGGTGTTTCAATTAGTTTATTGAGTTTAGGTTATGGCTGAAAATGTCACTGGGTTTTGTTATTGTGAGTAATTAATTTGAAAGGTTAATTTTGGTTAATGCTGTGACTGATATTGGTTTACTGATTTTGATGGATTTGTTGAGAATTCTAACCCATGTGATATTGCTGAATTGGTTGAAATGTGGTTGTGAATGGTGATTCATTTGATAATACTTGTTACACTAAAATTTGATGAGTTAACTATTGAAAAGTTGTCGTATTGATAATTGATGAACTGAGTTGGATTTGTGTTTGGTTTGGGATTATTGTGATGATGGTTTGAGTTGTGGCTGTATTTTGATTATTGAGAATAAGCTTTTGTTGTTGATTTTAGTAATCTGATATGTCAGAATGGCTGTGAAATTGACTTGTGACTGGTTGGAATTGGTTTTGATGCTTGCTAATATTGATTCGTGAGTAATCAGAATTATGTTTGAGAACTGCTAAAAGATTGAAGTTTGATTACCAAGTTGTTCTCTTGAAATATGACTTCTAAAATAAAATAGCTACTTTGTTTACAAGTAAATTACTTTAAATTATGGAAGGCTGATTTTTGGGGTTACTGGTTGATTGAGTTTAATTTTGAAAGGATTCTATGATATGTTGAAAATAGTTATAAATTGATAAGATGGAAGTTGGATAGATGGATTATGTGGAAATAGCAGAGTATGATTTAATTGTTGATTATTGCGAATTATGAGTTTCTGATTGATTGAGAATCTCCTGTTATGATAATTGTTGAGAAAGGTTTGATAAGATGTTGAAAAGAAGGAACTCGCACTACAAGAAAAACACACATTCAGGTACACTTAAAAAGTGTAGCCAAAAGTAAAAAAAAATGATGCCTTAGGCTACGGCTACGCTTTCTGGGCTACGGGTACGCTTTTTATGGTGATTCCTATTCGGCCGTTGCCTATTCTCAAAGGCTACGCTTTTCTACACCAAGGGCTACGCTTTTGGCGTTTGGGAATAGGGTATGCTTTTTAAGTGATGCTGTCCAAGACCAAAGGCTACGCTTTTCAGCTTCCATTTTTGCCAGAATAGGCTACGCTTTTCAACGCTACTGCATCACCTGTAAAGCGTAGCCACATTGTATACCATGGCTACTTTTTATAAGAGTAGCCTTAGATCCCTCATTGTTTTTTTTTAATTTTCTATATATATATAATATTCTAATAATTTTTTGTACAATATAATATTTAATAATATGATTACATATATAATTCTGTATTTTTAATTAAATGAGTTAAATCTTATAAAATAAAAATAAATACACAATTATACTAAATTAAAAAATATTCTAGCAAAGCATAGTAAATACATTCTAAAGATTCACAAGCATTATAATGATATAGTATATTAGTACATAAAACAATAGATCCAACTATCCAATTGAACAATCATTCAACAACAGAGAAAAAAATGAAACATGTCTAAAGTCTAAACTACTAATTTCCATGTATCAATGAATATAAAGAGGATTACAAATTAAGTCTAAAATTAAAATAAATAAAAGAAAAGAGAATAAACAAAGACTTTAGTGACCTGAGTACTAAGTTCCTATGAGTGTGTGTGTGCCTGAAAATCATTTGAACATACCCCACAAAGAAAGAGGATTTTTTTGTTGGAGCCACTTATGTTGCCTGCTAGTGCCTTTACAAAATGCTGAATAAATTCAGAGTGCCCTTCATAAGTGGCGGCAGTAATGAGTTTATCATCCACCACTCTTGCTAATGTTTGGTTCAACCCAATGAGCACCAAAGGCAACCGGTGCTGGTTTAACAGGAGGAAAAGCGGTAAACTTGTGATCTTTAGCTACACCTGCAGCCGCCAGAATCAATGCAATTAAATAAATGAATGCAGTTAAATAAATCAATGCAGATCAATTAAATAAAGCAATTAAATAAATCAATGCAGATCAATTAAATAAGTGTCGTATCTGAAATAAAGAACAAGTCATAAACTAAAGGTACAGTTCTGATCAAGCCCAGAAAAATATAAGTTAATAACAAGAAATTAGCCTTATTAACCAAAGCTGGAAGTTCAGAAGAAACAGAATAAAAGTCTGCATATATATCAGCAGGTAGGAATATTCACAAAGATCACAATAAAAGTCTGCATATATATCAAAGCTGCAACTGAACTGAGAGATACCACTTCAAAGTGATTTCAAATTCAGAAGCAATAATATTCACAAAAGAGAAAAGTACACTCATGCCACTCAAAACAAATTGCTGTCAATCAGAAATTCAATATTCTTCCTTTAATCTTCTTTTGAATGATTTTCAATGGTTATAGCCTCCTCAACAAAAAGGATAAAAAAGTTCTCTCTTCTCCACAAGTTCAGATCAAATACAGATTGACTGAATTGTATTCAGAATAATTCTTCCATCAGACAAAGTACCTTGAAGGATGATTTTGTATTGATGAGACAGCAGAAGGGAAGTTACCAACAAATTTTACTCGATCACCTGCAAATTATTTAAGCCTCATGTTAACCTTTAGGTGCTATGCAATATGTATAATAGGAAGTAAATTTGGAGATAGTTGCTCAATTTTTAACAACAAAACAGCATACCTGTTTTAGTAGTAGTGCATTTTGATGAAGCAGTAGAAACCTCCTGCTTCAGCATAGCCTGAGAACTTATTGTGGATCCACCCACAATTTCAGCATCAACACTAGAAGCTGGTTTACTATGTTTTAAAGAAGCAGCATGTGTACTTCTCTTGGCCAACACAGATGGTCGTTCAGGCTTTGAACTTTCTTTAGCAGAATCAACTTCCTTTGAAGGAGTTCCCTGAATATCAATCACATAACAAAAACTATTATTATTCTGTTTATATTAACAGCGATTTAGGAAGAAATCATCTCAACAATACAAACAGATAATAAGAAGTAGCAAAAGAATATATGAGAAAACGTACACCAGGTAGTGAAAGGGAATTCACAATTAGTAGCCTTGCACCAAAATGCTTTGCAAGTGCCTTGGCAAGAGTCTCCTGATATATATCCGAACCTACACAGGAATCGCTTAATGAGAGCACTTCTTGATTGCAGAAAGGGGAAAACAAAGCATTAACAAGAATGAAGGAACTACCTGCAACTAAATAGAATAAGGCTAATAAGGCTAATTTCTTGTTTGGTTACTACTTCAACTGAGATAAAATCTGAATCTGAATTATATATCAGCAAAAAAACCACAAGAGAAGGACAGGTCAGAAAAGTCTATACTTGTTAACAATAATTTAGAAACAAGTTAATCAGATTTATATTTTGTAACTCATTAACATAGATATATCTAACTGATTTGGATATCTAACAATAATATAGGATGAAATAATCACAAACAGCACAATATAATCACAATTAAGTCACAAAAGCACAAAGAACAGCAGCACAGCAGCATATTTACAATTAATAATCACAAACAGCAGTAAGAGCTAATCAACAATCAATTAATCAATGAATGAAAAATTGAAAACATAAATCATTCAAGAATAATTCAAAGATCAATAACCCTTAGGAACAGAGCAAAAAACCGAACAATGTCATTACACTATTACAGTGAGGCACGAACAGAGCATGGACCTTCGAGGACGGCGAGCTGGCGACAAACACGACGAAGGACGACGCTGAAGAACTGTGAAACAGGACAGGAAAGCAAACATTGGCGAACGAGGGATCGAGGGACCTCGAGAAAGACGAACCTAGTGGCGATCTTGAGCGCGACGAGCGGCGACGGTGAGATTGATGGCGGCGCGATGGAGGCTAGGGTTTTCACAACCTTACAAGGAAGAGCTGCGAGATGGATGAACGGCGGCAGAGCACGACTAAGAATGATGAGCAGACGAGTGAGACGGTGACAGTGGCGCACGATGAAGGAGGGCACAATGACGGGGAGATTGAAGAAGCGGCTAGGGTTTTGTTATTTGGTGCTCTGGTAGGAAAGAAGGAATGACGAAGATAGAGTGCAGGACTTCGATGATGAGAAGAAATAAAAAGAAACAAAAAAAATTCACTAAGTGTCCTATACATGTGTATTTGGCATTTTTACATTAGGTAGCACTTTTAAAGCCTACCCAAAACTTAACAAATATGCTACTCTTTAAAAGTGTTTCCTTTGGTATGAAAATTGTATTTATAGATATCAACATAAGGCTACGCTTTATAAGTGATTTCTATAATACCTAAGGTTACGCTTTTTAAATGATGCCGCATTTGTGTATTCTTTTCTCTTATAAAAAGGCAACACAGAGAAAAGCGTAGCCTATTCTATGAATAGGCTACGCTTTTCAAATGTAGCTTAAAAAAAGTGTGGCTGAATGGGTATTTTTCTTGTAGTTCCGTAAGGTTGGCTAAGTCCGAGTTTTAGGGGAGGTGCTGCCAAAATTTTATAAAATCTGAGGTTTTATTTGAGAAGTTATTTTAGAAGACTTGGATTTGGAAAATGATTATTTAAGTTTAATTTAGTTAAGAAAAGAACTATTCTATTTTAAATTCGATTTACCAAAGAAACGTTTATTTTTCAAAATTAAATTATTTAAGAAAGAAACTATGTTTTGGGATGATTCAATACTCAAATAATTATGTTTTAAGCTTGAAATAACGGATTACTTTATAGAAGTTTGATGAATTTATAATATTTGAATTTGAATAGTAAAGAGAGATGATTTTTGAGACTTTGGAAAGTTAGTAAACTTGAAAAAGAGTTTTATTTGGTTACTTCTAATGAGAGGTTATGTTTTGAAAAGTGTTTAATGAATTTAAAATAAATGATTTTCTTAAGTCTTTTAATAGAGAACTAAACTAAAAAATAGTTTTAAAGTTGGCCTGACTCAAGATTGCCAAAGTAGAGATTATGAACTGATAATTGGTTAAATTCGGGAAGTACCCACGAACTGAATGATCATTGATCTCGGGGAAACCTATAAATTGTTATTTGTTTTATATGCGGGAAAAACCCACGAACTGATAATCATTGATTACGGGAATAACCCATGAATTGATGTATGTTGATCTCAGGTATAACCCACGAACTGAAGATCATTGTTTGCTGTGTATTGATCTCGGGTATAACCCACGAACTAAAGATCTCTGTTTTGTTTGTGTATTGATCTCGGGGAATAACCCACGAACTGAAGATCTCTGTTTTGTTTGTGAAATGATCTCGGGGACGCCCACGAACTGAGGATCACTGTTTCCCCTTGTGCGTATATTTTGGGGTCGGGCATTACGCCGACTGCCGGTAGTCACGAAGGAGTGGTATTCTTACCACCGACACATATTCACTAAGGACACAAAGGGAAACCATATCTAGGACTTGTTCCTAGGTAATGTCGGGCTGCAGGGTGTAAACCGACACGTGAGCTCATGGCCTGCTTAGGACAGACATGCATCATATTGGTTGTTCATTTACATTTGATTGTGTTTGCCTGTACTACTTCTCTGTGATTGTGTTGTTTGTCTTATTGTGATTTGTTTGTGTATTGAATTGAGTTTCTTACTTGTGCTAGTAGTTTATGAATGGATAGAGATGAAAGATATTTAATATGACAAATTTTACGATTGAGATCTGTTTTGGGTTTAGAAATTTAAAGAAAGTAATTATTTATCTAAAGTAAGATTAAAAAGTATATCAAAGGGGTTTGACAAAGATGGTTTATTAAGCAAAGTTAATTATTTGTATTATATTTCATTACTTTTACGGTATTCCCATTCCCTACTGAGAACGTGTGGTTTGTTCTCACCCCAAAATCTTCTACCCTTTACGTGACACAAGTTCGAAGACTCCGTTTAAAGTTGCGGGCGATTATAGAACTTATTTACGAGTGAAGTTTATGACTTGAGTTTCTTTCATAGAGTTCTTTGAGCTCTGGTTTGGGGGGCTTTTCCTCTAATTGAGGAGTTTTCAGAGGTTCTTCTATTTCCTCTGGCTCCTCCAAATCAGGCTGAACATCTTTAAATATGTCCTCTAGCTCTGATTCGAGACTTTCAGTCATATTGACTTCTTCTACCAGAGAGTCAATAAGATCAACTTTCATGCAGTCTTTTTGTGTGTCTGGATGCTGCATAGCTTTGACAGCATTCAACTTAAACTCATCCTCATTGACTCTCAAGGTCACTTCCCCTTTTTGAACATCAATGAGAGTTTGGCCAGTTGCTAGAAAAGGTCTTCCTAGAATGAGAGTTGCACTCTTGTGCTCCTCTATTTCCAGCACTACAAAGTCAGTGGGAAAGGCAAATGGCCCAATCTTGACAATCATGTCTTCAATTATGCCTGATGGGTATTTAATGGAGCCATCAGCAAGTTGAAGACAGATCCGGGTTGGTTTGATCTCTTCTGTCAAACCAAGCTTTCTGATAGTGGATGTAGGGATTAGGTTGATACTTGCCCCAAGATCACATAGAGTTGTCTTGGTACAAATTCCCTCTAATGTGCATGGTATCATAAAGCTTCCTGGGTCCTTAAGCTTTTCTGGTAAGCTCTTTAGAATGATTGCACTGCATTCCTCAGTGAGAAAAACTTTTTCAGTTTCTCTCCAATCTTTCTTATGGCTTAAGATCTCTTTCATGAACTTAGCATAGGAAGGTATTTGCTCAAGTGCTTCTGCAAATCGAATCTTTATTTCAAGAGTCCTGAGATAGTCTGCAAAGCGGGCAAACTGCTTATCCTATTATGCTTGGCGGAGTTTCTAAGGATAAGGTATTTTGGCTTTATATTCTTCAACCTTGGTTGCTACAGATTTATTTCCTACAAAAGCAGGCTGAGACACCTTCTTGAGGGAGTTATTATTAGACTTTGCAGGTGTCTGATCCCTTACTAGCATTTGAATGCCAGGATTGAGTGCTGGATTGGCGTTTAACGCCAGATTCCTACCCTGTTCTGGCGTTTGAACGCCAGAATTGAACATGGAATTGGCATTTGACGCCAACTTTTCACCCTTTTTGGCATTTGAATGCCAGAATTGGGCGTCCACTAGGTGTTTAACGCCAGTTTGTCACCCTTTTCTGGCGTTTGAATGCCAGAATCATTCCTATCTGGGCTCTTACTGTCCTCAGAGGGATTTTGGGTAGCATTCTGTTCATCCTCTGGCAGCTGTTCTTTCCTTGGCTTTCTGCTGCTTTGATTTGATGTATTTAATGTTTTTCCACTCCTTAATTGAACAGCTTGACATTCTTCTATTATTTGTTTAGATAACTGTTGTCTTGTCCGGTCAAGTTGTGCTTCCATATTCTTATTAGCATCCTGAGTATCTTGTAACATTTCTTTAAATTCTGCTAACTATTTTGTCAGAGTAAGTAATTGCTAGTTGAGTTCAGCAAGTTTTTCTGGAGGACTAAGGTCAGCAGATACTGCTTTAGCCTCTTCCTTCATGAAGGACTCACTGCTCAAGTACAGATGCTGATTTCTAGCAACTGTATCTATAAGCTCTTGAGCCTTTTCAATTGTCTTTCTCATGTGTATAGATCCACCAGCTAAGTGGTCTAGAGATATCTGAGCTTTTTCTGTAAGCCCATAGTAGAAGATGTCTAACTGCACCCATTCTGAAAACATTTCAGAGGGGCATTTCCTCAGCATCTCTATGTACCTCTCCCAGGCATTGTAAAGGGATTCATTATCCTCTTGTTTAAAGCCTTGGATGTCCAGCCTTAGCTGTGTCATCCTCTTAGGAGGGAAATATTGATTCAGAAATTTTTTTGACAGCTGTTTCCATGTCCTTATCATGTACTGTGTCAGCAATTTGTAAGAACTATGCCAGAAACTCAGTAGGTTCTTCTTGTGGAAGACCAGAATACTAGCAATTTTGCTGCACCATGATAATGAGCTGAGGATTCAACTCAAAACTACTGACTCCGATGGAGGGTATACAGATACTACTCCCATATGATGTGGATTTATTTTATTATATTATTTATTTATTTACTTATATTTATTTTTTTTGAAATAATAATTATAATAAAAAAATAGAGACTAAAATAATTAAATAAAAAAGATTTGAAAATTTTTTATGAGGATTTTCGAAAAGTGATGGGAGAGAAAGTGGTTAGGGAGTTTTGAAAATTTTTTATGAGGATTTTCGAAAAAGTGAAGGGAGAGAAAGTGGTTAGGGAGTTTTGAAAAAGATATAATTTGAAAAAGATATGATTTTAAAAATTTTCACCAAGTCAACCAAAAGGGATTCGAAAATAATGAGCAATTAAAGGAAATGATATTTTTTATTTTTGAATTTTATGATGAAAGAGAAAAACACACAAAAGATACAGGACTTAAAATTTTTAGATCTAGTGCTCCTTGTTTTCGAAAATTTTGGAGGGAAAACACCAAGGAACACCAAACTTAAAAATTTTAAGATTAATACACAAAAAAGACTCAAGAACACCTTGAAGACTCACAATAACAACAAGAACAAAAAGAAAGAACACCAAACTTAAAATTTTTAGAAAACCAAAGTAAAATTTTCGAAAACTAAAAGAAAATTAACAAGAAAACACCAAACTTAAAATTTGAAACAAGTTTTAATCAAAGAAAAATTAAAATTTAATAAAGAAAAATAATATTTTTAAAACGATTTTGAAAGGAAAAATATAAGATGTAATCCTAGTTACTCTAACCACAACTAAATAAATTGTTCCTAATCTAAGCAACAAAATAAACCGTCAGTTGTCCAAACTCGAACAATCCCCGGTAACGGCGCCAAAAACTTGGTGCACGAAACTGCAATCACACTTGCAATTCCACACAACTAACTAGCAAGTGTACTGGGTCGTCCAAGTAATACCTTACGTGAGTAAGGGTCGATCCCACGGAGATTGTCGGCTTAAAGCAAGCTATGGTTACGTTGTAACTCTTAGTCAGGAGATTTATAATGAAAAGGGTTTTTTTTCTTGCAATGTAATAAAAGAGCATGAAATAAAAAGTACTTATGATTCAGTAATGGAGAACATGTTGGAGTTTTGGAGAGGCTCTGTCATCTAAATCTCTGCTTTCCTACTGTCTTCTTCTTCACGCACGCAAGGCTAATCATCTGTCGGTTCTCACTTATGTTGGAGTAAGATCCACTGATCCTTTTGCGTCTATCACACACCTAACATTCATGAGTTTGAAACTCGTCACAGTCATCCCTTCCCAGATCCTACTCGGAATACCACAGACAAGGTTTAGACTTTCCAGATCTCAGGAATGCTGCCAAATGATTCTAGCTTATACCACGAAGACTCTGGTTGCACGGACTCAAGCACTATGTTGTCAAGAGAGATACTCAAATTTGTGAACCAAGAACCCAAGAGATACACATTCAATCTAAGGTAGAACGGGAGTGGTTATCAGGCACACGTTCATACGTTGAGAATGGTGATGAGTGTCACGGATCATCACAGTCATCATGTTGAAATGCGAATGAGTATCTTAGAATGGAAACAAGCGTGTTTGAATAGAAAACGGAAGTAATTGCATTAATCCATCGAGACACAGCAGAGCTCCTCACCCCCAACAACGGAGTTTAGAGACTCATGCCATAGAGATACAATGTAAAACATGAAAGTGTCATGATGTACAAAATAAATCTCTAAAAGTAGTTTTTATACTCAACTAGTAACCTAGGTTTACAGAAAATGAGTAAACTAAGATAGGTAGTGCAGAAATCCACTTCTGGAGTCCACTTGGCGTGTGCTGGGGCTGAGCATTGGAGCTTTCACGAGCATAGGCTATTCTTAGAGTTAAATGCCAGCTTTGGTGCCAGTTTGGGCGTTTAACTCCAACTTTTATGCTAGTTCTGGCGTTTTGATGCCAAAAAATAGCAGAGAGCTGGCGTTTTGATGCCATTTTACGTCGCCAAACTCGTGCAAAATATAGATTATTATATATTGCTGGAAAGCCTTGGATGTCCACTTTCCAACGCAATAAAGAGAGCGCCATTTGGAGTTCTATAGCTCCATAAAATTCACTTTGAGTACAGGGATGTCAGAATCCAACAACATCTACAGTCCTTTTTCAGGCTCTGAATCAGATTTTTGCTTAGGTCCCTCAATTTCAGCCTGAAAATACCTGAAATCACAGAAAAACACACAAACTCATAGTAAAGTCCAGAAATATGATTTTTGCACAAAAGCTAATAAAAATATACTAAAAAGTGGCTAAATCCTTCTAAAAACTATATGAAAATACCCCCCAAAAAGCGTATAAAATATCCGCTCATCAGGGACCGACATGAAGAAGTTGGACCAAAGCTACAAAAGTTATAAAAAGTAATTTGTAAAAAAAGAGACCTGACAAGGTCCAAATAAAATAGATTACTAGAAATAACTTCCAAGGGGACCGACATGAAGAAGTCGGACCAAAGCTACAAAAGTTATAAAAAGTAATCTATAAAAAAAGAGACCTGACAAGGTCCAAATAAAACAGATTACTAGAAATAACTTCCAAGGGGACCGACATGAAGAAGTCGGACCAAAGCTATAAAAGTTATAAAAGTAATCCATAAAAAGAGACCAAACAAGGTCCAAAAAATGGATTACTAGAAATAACTTCGAAGGGACCGACACGAAGAAGCCGGCCCAAACCGATCAAAGTGGCAAAAATTATAAAAAGTAATCCATAAAAAGAGATCGGACAAGGTCCAAAAAATGAATTACTAGAAATAACTTAGAAGGGACCAACATGAAGAAGTCGGCCCAAGCCAAAACAAAGCTGCAGAATTATAAAAAATAAACTCGCAAAGACATCGATCGACAGAAGGTATGCGCCATAAGGGACCCCAAATCGGAGCCAGAAAGCCATGACCTCAAATCTACAAATATAAGAGTACAAAGGCAATTGGAAGAGGTTAAAAGATAAGATTCCAACACCTCGAAGATTCCTGGAAAGCGTTAAAACGAGCAACTGACAAGCATACCCCAAAGAAACAAGGTGGTTATAATAAACAGACTCAAGAGGCCGCTCGAAGCCAACCCCAAGAGCAAGAGAAACTATTTTTGTTTTTCAAAATAGGGTTGCTAAAAAAGCAACTAGAGTATCCAAAGTCAAGATCACAACTTACAAAATAAAGAGTTCAAAAGCCCACAAGACCGGGCTATACACAAATACATCAGAAAAATTATAGAGGATCCAAAGACTTCCCAGAAGCAGCATCTCGGGGAGAAAGAGGGCGAGTCTAAAGGGGTACTGCATCTACTGTCCCATCATCCCGATTCAGAATCTGGACGTCAGGATCAGACTCCGGTTGACCGACTTCAACTGCCAGAGTTGAGGAAGGTGGAATAACAGAGGCTTTGGCAGAAGAAACTGGAGGAGGGACGACATCATCATCATCATCAGGGTCATCAGGGACAATCTTACCATCTTTTACAATGTTATCCAAACTAAAAAGGGTAAGGTCGAGCTCGGGCACAAGAACTCGAACCTGATCTTTCAAATTCTCAT
Organism: Arachis hypogaea; assembly: GCF_003086295.3. NCBI lineage: Eukaryota > Viridiplantae > Streptophyta > Magnoliopsida > Fabales > Fabaceae > Arachis > Arachis hypogaea. Next base: position 59,490,351 of record NC_092044.1, on the reverse strand, counting down.
AAGCAGCATTCACACTACCTACAAGATGACCCTGGAGCTCGGCATAGTCAGCTCGGACAGACTCCAAACTCTCCCTAAGATCCACCATCTCCCCATAAGTTGTGACATAGCTGTCCTTATGCTTCAGTGCCATATCCTCAGCTAATTTCAGAGAAGCCGCCAGGGCAGTAGCTCGAGTCTTCTCACCCTCCAACTCTTTTCCCAATTTAGCCACTTTCACCTCGAGCTCTTCCTTTAAACCCTTGATCTGGTCAAACTCTAATTTGGCCTCCTCCATTAAAGCCTTTGTTGCATGAATAAGAAGATCCTGAGCAGTCCGGTATAGAGCTGCCCCTATATGCACCATCTTAATGCCACTCCGATTGATAAAATCTAAATGATGAAGAATAGATACATCATCAGTAGGCATGACACCATAAGGAGCAATTTGTTGATCAACAAATCCGACAACATTAAAGTCGGGGGCATCCAAATTGAAAGGCTCGACAGTCCTCTATCTTTTTGAGGGAGGGCCAACAATAGGAGAGGAAGTAGCAGTAGAGGTCTGGGGAGGATCAATTAAATGGACCTGAGGTGTTCGAATCACCCTCCTCGATCCAGTAGTGCTCGAGATCGGTTTTTTAGGAGGAACCTGAGAAGATCCTTCCCTTGCAACCTTAGCCGAAATATTCTGGGCAGCAGTAGCCTTCCTCGCCTTCTTAAAGGCTTTCATGGAATCATTGGTCTTTGCCATCTCTGAAAATCAAACCAAAGAAAAGAAAAACAAGTTACAAATAGGAAGGAGAAAAAGCAAAAAAAAAAAAAGTAAAACAGAGCAAGAGGAAGTCGGTCACTAACCAACTCAGCTTGGACAAGAGAAGGATCTCCCAGATATCTCTTTGTATTGAGATGAGGATTCTCCCCCCAAATGTCTTCCAACACATTCAGAAAAGCCTGCTCGACCTCATCAAGCATCTCCCACGAGTATCGAGACACCACAACATTCTTTTGCCAACACAGGGAAAAGGCAGGTTCATTGTTCGACTCTAAGAAAAAGGGTCGAACTCCCTCAACAGCTCGAACCTTAAAAAAGTAATTCTTAAAGTCCCTAAAAGACTCATCATACATGGCAAACACTTTATGACCTTGAGCAGACTGAAAGAAAATCCAATAAGCTTTCTTTTTTGAAGAGATCCCAGGCTTAGTCAAAACAAAAAGATAAAGAAAGAGAGTTTGAGAAGGTTTGACACCCAACTCTTAGCAAAGCAATTGAAAAATCTTGATAAAACGCCATGAGTTAGGATGAAGTTGGGATGGAGCTACATTACATGACCACAACAAGTCAGTCTCGAAAGAGGTGAAAGGTAGGGTAATGTTTATCTGGCTAAAAAAGTAATCGTAAGCATAAAAGAAGGGACGTTCCCCCTGGGTTAGGGAAGGAAAGTAAACCCTCTCATCAGAATCCGACACCACCAACTCGTAGTTCTTCTCTTGATCCCTACTACTATAGATGTGTTGATGTTTTCAAAGCTCTGTGCAGAACTCAGAATTAACAACGGAAACACACATCAAGACGAGGGAGTCCAGCCAGTCGGACATACCCTCGGGGACCTTGGAAGACATCTCGACAATATTTTTGCGAGAAGACATGGTCAACTAGTCCTACAGCAAGAAAAAGAAAAATGGGGTTACTACCAAATAACTCAGGCAAATAAGGAAACAACTCGGACAATAATAGCAAAACATCCAGTCTAAGATACAACAGTAAAAGGGAAACCCCAAGACTCACACAAAAGTCCAGGGGCACCCTTTGGAGGCACACAAGGCAGAAGCAATAGCAAAAGAAAACCCCAGGACACAACCGAAGGTCTAGGGGCATCCTTCGGAGGTAGCAACAGAACGAGGACTTAATCTATCTCAGCAAGAAATTTTTAACCTTATTTTAGGTTACTGACACTACGAGAAAGAAAGTCACAAAAATAGAACTACTAAGCAAAGGGAACCGCCTACATCAAACAGATCAGAATCATCAAAGGCACAATCCTTTTTCAGAAGCAAGCAATTAAATCCTTAAAGCATCAAATCATTAGGAAATGCACAAAGGAGCACATGTAAATCGAAGGAACTCCAGAAAAATATGCATCACAGCAACAATCAAGCACGGCGATACGAAAAGGTTCAAGCTTTCAAAACACAATCTAAAACAAAATCAAAGCTTTGCAATACAAGCACAAAGAAGAACGACGAAATAAGTGAAAGAAAGAGACAGAAGGGAAACCAACCTGCAAAGGGGAAGAGACAATGAGCACTGAGAAGTTGAAACAACAAACAGGGCCAAAAAAACCCCCTTTAAAGAACAAAGCATCAGCAATCACCAAATAAACCTGAAGAGGTTGAAGCCGCGCCGGACGATCACCTCTAAGAAAAGCATGAAGATGTGAAAATTTGGAGCCAAGAGAATGAAGAAATCACAGTGAAAACAGAAGACTAAGGAAATTTTTCAGAAAATTCAAAATGAAACAAAGAGGGAAACTGTAAAGGGCAAAGGGTTTAATGAGTCTTTAAAACCCTTGCACGTTTCCAAAGTAAGAAGCGCAAAGAACGAAACGCGCGCTGACATTAAAGAGGAGAGAGAAAAACGTTCCGCATTCAAACAGCTCTGCAAAAAGAGATCAACAATGCTCGAACTCGACTTTACCTAAAGGGGACAAAAGTCTAAAAGGGCACAACCTCAAAGGAAAGATCGAGCTCGAATAGGGGCACTGTTCATGCCCTGGGTCGAGCTGTACGACCCAAGATGACTGAAGACAAGTTGACCGACCTGTTCAGATCAGGATTACCCGACTTCTTTATAAAAGAGGTAGGCCAAACCACTACAGAGGCCCAAGAAGGCCCAAACAGAGGAACACGATCCAAATCTAAAGGCAGCCCAAAGCCTAGAAAGATAAGGGCGGTTCCTTAAAGATAAGAGGACTTCACTCAAAGATAAGATAAGATAACTATCTTATCTCAAGGGAAGATCATTCCACGCCATTATAAATACATTGGAGCACCCAGGTATAACTCATACGCTGATTCTACTAAAAACCGGCTTAATACCCTTGCTAACTTAAGCATCGGTGTCCCTTGCAAGTACCACCACCCTCCGGCGATGAAAGATCAGCACCACCACCAAGTCCAACAAGTCAGACACGGCGGCTCCAGCCACCATCATCAAGTCGGACTCAACAGCGCCGACCAATACAGAAGATCTCGTCCGAGATCGACCTACAGTTTCAGGTAACCCTCGGAACAAGAACCCATGAAGCGTATTCTATTCTGAAACTATCAACTTCGTCCTACAATTGAAAGGAAATAATTAATCTGTCTTAATTTAGAAGTAGAGAATAAACTATGTTTAATGATACTTACTTTTTACAATTGTTTCAATGTGTATTTTCCATTGACGAATTTATCAAAATCAATCACCTCTAACTATTTCATCACATATAATCCATAATAATAACTAATAAACAAAAATTATTATTGATTAGAATAATAAAAGAGATCAAATATGTGAAATAGCACAATAACAAAAAAGCATAGGAAAGTAGATAACACCGTAATAGCAAAGGTGAATATCTACAAATTCTACAAATTCTCTAGGTTTTAAAGACATGAAGTAACATCTAGTTCCCTCTAATTGAGGTTTATGGTTCAGCAAGAATATCGTTTCATACTCATTGCTTTCACCTTCCTTGTTATTCCTGGATGTGTAGCCCAATGATAACACTTTTTATTGAGCTCCGCCGTTATTTTCTTTTCTTTTAGCGATGTCTTGAACTTATCAAGGAAGCTTAGACTTGGTTGCGCATGTTTCAATTTTTGTTGTGGCTTTGTATTTTTAACATAGTCCAATGCTGCTGTAACTCTAGCATCCATCACCTTAACCAAATTTTTCATCTCTTCAATTAAAGACAAACTCTTGGGTTCTAATTTTCGTGATATTTTCACATTGGCTAGTGGCTTATCCTTTTGTTTAATGGTAGATTTATTGCTTGATTATTGACTTATGCCTAGGTTAAATACTGGTGCAAAAAAAATAATATTCAATGCAACATCAACAACTATCAATAATCCAGCTTTAACATTTTGAGCTTGTGGAGGACTACAGGATGACACAAAAAACTATTTAAAATTACCCAACAATTTAAAGCAACACAGCACAAGATCAAGTGTTGGAGTAGCACCGAAGCTAGTAAAAATATAAGTTATGTATAAGTTGCACATCAAGAGGTTCATCTTGGTGACATTCATTTGGGAAAGATTCCTCAGGGGCTTGTTGTTGGGTTGTGGAGGACTGGATGTAGAAATAGCAGCTGCTTGCATTCCCTCTTATTGATGAACTTTTGGAGGAACAATTACTTGAAGTGGCATTCTAATGAAGGCATACAATAAAAACTTAATATTGAGTAAACCGTTTTGTTAGAACAGGAAAATAAATTTCAAAACTCACATATTCAGGGGTGCAATCTTAGTTTGTTTTCGAATCATAAACTCTTATAGGGTTTCTTGTGTTTTTTCAGAGCTTTACGCCTAGGTCGTAAATCAAAAGCCGCGAGTCGCTACGACCTCTAAAAATAAGGTACATACGTATATAACAAGGATAATATAGCTAGGAGCCTTGAGAAAGAAGCTAAGTAAAGCAAAACAGAAAATCGCATCACTCATGACCAGATACACATAAAATGGATAGATGAAAATGAAAGAAAAGATAAACAAGATTGAAAAGAAGGCTAAAAACATAGCTATTCATCTATGATAACCAATTATCGCTTTGTCTCGAAAGCTAAAAATCATCGGTCGATCATGCATTTAGAAACCACAAATTTCACCACTTAGTCATACGTTATGAATGAATGCTACATAACAATGTTATGCAAGGCAGTTATAAAATTCAGCTACGATTTTATAATTACTTTGGGTCTGAGAATTAGATTTAGCTGCATCCTATCCTTTCTTGTGTGGACAATTCCAAGACATATGCCCTGTTGCCCGCACCTGTAACAAACACTTAGCCCGGCTATGCATGGCTTCTCTTGATGATACCTTTTGCATCTCGGGCACTTCAAATCATCCAGTTGAATACTCGCATGCTTTTCCTTGCCAGGTCTTTGGTGGTTGTCATTCCTTTGGTCATTGTTTTGGTCCTGAAGATGTAGGGAAACATAACCTTTCCTTTTGAAACTCTAGCTCCTTGGTGTAAACTTCTTTCCCTTCTTCTTTATGTAGAATTTTTGGTGATCACTTCTTGCCACCATAATCCTTCTTGAGCTTTCTCTCGTTACTCGACCAGTGTTAACCAACTCTGGAAAGCTCGCCACGTCCATTGGTACTACTGCACTGCGACCATTATCTCTATTATTCTGTCTACTACCACCTTCATTGCGGCTTCTAGCTTGTTGTTCCATCCTACTCATTGCTTGGTTGGTTACAACAGCAACAACACTAATGGCAGCAACCACATTTGTCATTGTGGTTACGAATTTGGTCATATTACCTACTGATACGGTTACCTTGTTACCTCTTTATCCTTGACCACGTTCGTATCCACGAGATGCCATTTGATTCCTGTTCACACCAAACAATCGATATCAAGGTGATTAGTCTCAATATCTCAAGTCTAGTGTTTCAAAGTTTCAAATGCATGCACATGAACTTTATGCTATGTTTATTAATCAGATATCCTAAATAGCATATAAACACGACCAAGAGTATGCTCGGAAGCATAGTCAGTCTGTCCCTCAGGCTCTACAGGAACGAACTACTCTGAAACCATAATGTAACACCCTACCACACAGAGCTTTACGCACAGGTCGTAAATCAATGATGATGAGGTGCTACAACCTCTAAAAATAAGGTAGCATATAACAAGGATAATATAGCTAGGAGCCTTGAAAAAGAAGCTAACCAAAGCAAAACAAAAAATCGCATCACTCATGACTAGATACATGTAAAATGGATAGACGAAAATAAAAGGAAAGATAAACAAGATTGAAAAGAAGGCTAAAAATATAAATATACAGATCAAAGTTCCAAAGATATAGATATCATGCTCCAGACTCGACCTGCAAAGGTAAGGTAGGCCAGAGTATATATATATAGCAGAGAATATATATGCACATATGCACATATCCTAACTCAAAATTTAATAACCCAAGAGTGAAATCTTCGCTTTCATTGAGAATTCTTCATATGCTCAATGAGATGCCTCTCGACCTATATCTGAAAAATAACAAATTATGTATGGAATGAGAACTTGGGGCTCTCAAAATGATAGAGGTGCCTACATAAATAATATATAAGGTCTCGGGAAAGCCAGAGGCATTCCTAGAACTCCAACACTCATATTTAACTTAAAGATTATACTAAACTAGAAATTCGATACTCTACCTAAGGGGTTCTATTTCTAATCTAACTCTTCACCTCCTGTCAACTCAAACCTCCTCATCACCAGTGGAACTAACCTCAGCGTCACCTCCGCTAGCATGAAGGATCTCTCAGTTGCAAAGACACACAGGACAGGCAAAGAAAACACAGATAGGAAGCAATTACATCAAATAGGACAAATAGTAGATAAACATGGCAAGTCAATTAGTCAAACCCAAGTATGCATACTAAAAAAAACAAACAAATGCAGATGATGCATGTTTGTCCTATGCTGATGAGTCTCATGTGTCAGTTATCTAGCCACACCCAACATTTCCGATAGCTAACCCTAGATAGTCCCTGCGTGCACGCATCTCCAAGCTCAACAATTCATAATCATTCAATATATATTTATCTATAGGGGAGAGCTTATCCAGAAAGGTATAAGTGTCTGACCATGCTTACGACGCAAGGTCAAATGAATGAGAAGCAATTAATTTATAATTTCATCCTAGAGCAAGTGGCGCGAACCACAACCGTTGCTACTACCCAGGAAGCTCAAATCATCATAACTCGGAGCACACCCTTGCATCTACCCGGGGAGACTCAATACTACCAACCTGGAGCAAGTGGGGCAAAACCACAACCCTTGTATCTACCCAAGAGGTACGTTCTCATATGTCCAAGAGGAACAAAGGAGTGGATCCTAACCTCCCACCATCTTGTTGGAGGAGATTTTATAATACCAGGAGAAACAAACAAGGGGATCCTCACCTTTCACCCAACTCACTTTTGCTCCTATCGAAGCCTAAACACTAGCTATCGCTCCTTAAACAGGCATTACAAAGGTTTCAAAAGTTAGAGAAAATGTTTAAAACTCAAAAATACAATTTCTCAATAAAGTAGGGGTCATGCGTGTACGCATGCCCATTTCTGCGTACGCATGTGGGTTAAAATAGCAATGTCACGTACGCGAGCACCATCTGCGTACGCAAGCTTATAGAGCATAAATGGTTTTCCGCGTACGCAAGCCTTCAATCGTGTACGCATGGGTGTATTTGAGGCAATCATGCATACGCGCACCAGTGTCATGTACGTCTGAGTGCTAGCAGAGGCTCAGACTCGCGTACACACGCACTGTCCGTGTACGCATGTGCCCAAATTTTTAGAAAAAGCTTGTTAAGTTGCAGAAATACACCAAACTTTAAACGCGCATAACCTTTTTATTAAAAATTGTTTAATCTGTTCTTCAAACATTAAAAACTTTACAGACCTAATTTTCCTGCAAGACAAATTTTTCAAAATTTGAGAGTCTGGAAGCCAAGCTATGGCCTGCCAAATTTGGTCAAAAATTTAATTTTTCAAAAACTTCCAAACCTCTATTTTTACCCAAACTACTAAACCTTAACAAGTTCACATAATTCACGTAACATTATATATTATCTACGAGTAACCCAAACTATACCTTGGCCAATTCCTCCCTAAGCCCAGAACACCTCAAATCTCTACCATTCCTCAAGCTCCAAAGCTCTAATTCTCACTAAATGCAAACTTCCAGTCACCAAGATTCAAATTCAAGCTTCCAATGCCACCAATTTGATCCCAAAACATATAATTTAATCTAATATCAAACAATATCAGTCAAAATTAATATAGGGTTCATAATTATCAATGATTCATAAGAGTTAGTAGTTTCTCACCTTATTCAATGTTGTTTGAGGCAAGACCCAGCAAGTTCCCAAAGCTTATTCAATCCTAAAATACCAAAATCATCAAAATCACTCAAAATCTAAACCATATTCGTGTAAAAGAGGGGAACAAAGAACTGGGAACGAAATATAGAGGTACATGCCACTTTATTTTGATAGAATTGAAGAGGACTCCGAGATGAACATGTGGCAACAAACGGCTCGTCAATTGGAGCTCTGGATTGAAAGTTATGTGAAATTGAAGTTCGAAGTGAAATGGAAGCTAGGGTTGGGTGTTCTTCCATTCAAGTTCAGCGTGTTTCACATAATGAGAGGGGTTGATTGGCTGATTTGCTTAAGTTGGGTTTATATATGTTGGGCCTTGGGCCCAATATGGACCCGGTTTAACTAGTTTAGCCGTTGGCTTAACTTTGGGTCAAAACCTTTAAAATTATTGTCGAAATTCTTATTTTTAATATTTTTACCTCTTTAGATTAATAAAATCTAGTTTTCTACTTTATTTGATTAATAATTAATTTATTGACTAATTATTTATTAATTATACAGAGTTTACAAATAATGAAAACTCTAAATTAACAAAAGAAGTTAAAAAGGAACTCATGGAGTATTTGGATCAATATCGCTCGAGAGATTTGTTGTTTGAATTTTTGGGGATGAAATAAGTAGAAAACAAGATATTCATTAAAAGCACATAAGCTACATCTAAGGTAGCATAGTAACTTTGTATTTAAGAAATAAAGAAAAATGGTTATAGAAATTATATAGAATCACATGGTGCATTTGCAGACCCCTGAATGATTGACTATATTTGAAATACATTATCATTTTTACTAGATAAATTTACATGTGGTATTCTAAGGATAGAAAAAATATTATTCAGTAAAATTAGAGAAATATGATATTATGTATCACAATTGCTTTTAGGAAACTTTAGCAACAAAAGGGGAAAAATATCAAATCTTATGCTTTAAAGAATCAAGGCGAGCTTCTATTGAGTCATCCCCACTTTTTGGTTGTTCAGGCTGAATAATCTTTGTTTTTTTTTCTATTTTGTTGTTTTTTGGAGCATCTTTCTTTTTTGCTTCCATCCTAGAAAAGAACAAAAACATCATCCAAATAAACATAATAAACATTTTAAAATGACATCAAAAAGTAATACTTACTCTTCTTAAGGCTTATCATTTTTTTCTTCATCCTCCTTTCTGGTTGCTTTCTTTTTTTGTTTTTTTTTTTTGCATTTTTTCTCTTCTGACAATACATTTAAAACAATTTAGATAAAAAACCGAATATGTTTTTAAATAAATAGATAGATCCTTAATCTTACTTGTAGTCATACTTAGTCTCAATTTCTCAAGAATCCTCCAAAATATGTTTCTTCTTTTATTTTTCTTCTCTTAGATCTAATCTGTTTATGAGTTCTAAAATAGACAATTATTTAATTAATACAATCAGTTCAAATAATCAATATCATAATATTTTACAAATAATGACACTGAATCTTTCATGGAATGCGACAAGAAATGAGTTTTTTTATGTTACTATTTCATCCTTTGTCTCATGCTCTATCCTCTAAACCAGCTTTTTCATTGTCCAATGTGCAACCCATGATAGTCTTGGTGTTTTATCCGTTAGTGTATCGATAAATTTTGACTCGTGAAAGTATATAATCATTAGCGCATAAAGACACCCATTGACAAAGTATTTGTTGTCCTTGTTATGACTTCTGATTCATTTAATTAGGAAGTTGAGCACATGTGAAGCCTAATTCGTTTCATGTGTTGTCAGGATCAAGAATTGCTGGCATGTGAACTGAAAAAATTTTTCTAGCTATTGTTGGCAACAAGAAGCACTTTTGGATGAAGAGAATGAATGTTCTCTTGAACTTCAGTTGATTTTCATCTCCTTCTAGATTAATTTCCAGCAAAGATTTTATCAAATATGACAAAGAAGAACCTTTGAAGCTTTCAACAACCTCCTTTAGCTCATCAGTGATATTTACTTTTTCTAAAAAACAATCTCCTACAATAGCAATGAAATAATTTAATAGCATCAAAGTAACCTAAAAACAACACTGAAATTTTATTGAGAGAATGGATTACAAAAGCAAAAATTTCTTGTTGCATTTAAGCCTAGAACATCCCTTATCTTTGTAGGGGTGATTTTGATTTTTCCATACCATGTATCTAGGCAGCTATGACATAAATCAAAGAAATGTGCCAGTTCCTTCAAAAGCTTTATGGGTGACATTTAATCATGGAATATGGCCAAATGCACAGAATCTCATTTCTTCCACAAGAAAACACAGATTAGAGGCTGCAGAGTGGAGGAATTGAGACATCTCTCATTATTCACAATTTAGGTTTTAAATGTAATTTTCTAGAGAAAGAGAAGAGAGCCTCCTCTCTCTAGGATTTAGGATTCCTAGTTTTATGCTCTTGAGTTGGATATTACTACCTCCGTGAAGTCTTTATTTTTATAGTTTGTTTCCTATTTCCTTATTCTTTTAATTTCCATTTATCTTATTCATGAGTTACATATGAATATTTCTAATTTTGGGATTTATTAATGCAAAAGATACTTCTCTATTTAATTTCTTTATCCATTGATTATTTTCACTTCCATTCCAATTAATTTGATTATTATGTCTTCTTTCTACTCCCTTTACATGTATGCGAACATGGCATTCATGTCAATGGAGTAGGCTCTCGACTTTGGAGTTAGATTAATATTTGGAGACCCTTGAGTTGGAAGACTCAAGAGTTAAATTTTAATTGGGTTTATTGTTGGCTAGCTCTCCAGTTGATAACGCTAATCCTTCCCAAGGGAGAGGATTAAGACTTGTGAATAGAAGTTGGCTCAACTACTTGACTTTCCTTCATTCGTTGAGGGTTAATTAAGTAGAAACAACAACCTATTATTATTAATCTTGGAAAATCCAACAAGGATAGAACTTCCGATTAATCTTCTCCTAGCCAAGGCTTTTTATTTTAATTACAAAAAACCTCTTGTTAATTTTCATTGCTTCAATTTATAATCATTTATTTTTCCACTCTCCAACTCCAAAATTTCTCAAAAAATCTCATAACCAATAATAAACACAATTTCCTGCAATTCCTTGAGAGACGACCTGAGGTTTAAATACTTCGGTTATTACTTTTTTTTAAGGGTTTTGTTACTTGTGACAACCAAACTTTTGTATGAAAGGATTCTTGTTGGTTTAGAAGCTATACTTTCAACGAGAACTTATTTGTGAAATTCTAAACCGTCAAAAATCCGATCATCAAGGTGCCTTTAGACCTGTATCTGAAAAACACAAATATTCGTATGGAATGAGAACTGGAGGTTCTCATCATGGTAATGGTGCCACATACATAAGATATAAGGTCTCAGGAAAGCCAAAGGTGATCCTAGAACTCTGACACTTAGATTATAGAACTTAAAGATTTAAAACGGAAAACCATAAACAGGGTGGTTCTCTAAGGTTCTTAACTTAACCAAAACCTAACTAAAACCCTCAATCCTCTGCCTTACTCCAATCCTCCAACTCTAATGGAACCACACAGACAAAGAAAGCAGACAAAGTAAACACAAGTAGAGTACAAATATGGCAGGTAGCAAACATAGCAGGTAAGCATAATAATCATATAGGCAAGCCCAATTAATGCACAATCAACAAAGCACACATATGCACCACCTAACAGAAATGATCACACTTAAATACCAAATTTTAATATCCAAACATATATAATCAAGGGATTTACTAAGGTTCGAGGGTCCTTACCTTACCTTACCGTGCCTTAAGCTAACAAAAACCTGCTAATTTCTCAAGTTAATTTGACCCTGATGTTTTGACATGAGGACTTTCAAAACTCGTGGCTCATAATTTTGAAAAATTGGGGGAAAAGAGTGACTGAGAGTAAGATCCAAGATTCCTTACCAATTAATTAGTGGACTTTGTAGAACTCGATGCGGTGGACGCGTGGCCGCAAACAGTGCGACGATCGGAGCTCCAGATTGGAAGTTATCTGAGATTGAATCAAGAACAAGGGTTTGCAAATTCTCCTCCCCCTTCCTTATGTTTTCAGCATGTGTGTATATGAATGGGGAAGGGAGGTGGCTGATGCCATTTCACTTAGTGGGTTGGGTTGGGCCTTGGGCCCAATAAGGGACCGGGTTGACCGATTTGGCCCGTTCAGCCAAATTTTGGGCTAAATTCTTTAAAATTAGTGTCAAAATTTGTGTTTTAATTAGTTCGACCTCATTAAACTATAAAATTTATTTTTTTTCTAATTTCTTTAAATAATAATAAATTTAGGATTAATTATTTACTAATTTTGCGGGTTTTACATCCTACTCCGCTAATAGAAATTTTCTCCCTCGAAAATATCGTCCACCATGCAAGTTCATGAAAGTAACCCTCCTTCTAATTTAATATATAGTCGTCCTAAGGGCTTCCTATTCTATGAACTCTGATTTGTTTATCTCTAAGAACTTTGATCATTCGTCCAATGCCAACCAAAAACCTCACTAAACTCTGCAAGCTCTAATGGTAATACTCTACTCGGAATGACTCAGTATGGTTCTAAGTTTAATGCTAAGCTTAACATTTTTAGTTTTAGGTTTTCATTACTACCTTAGGCTATCTATCACTTCTCTATAAATTCAGTTATTGCAATCACCTCAACCTTGGTGTTGTGATCGATCTGCATCCTGAGTCCTCCCACGTCAACTATGAAAGTCCCTAACCAGATGCCCAAGTAATCCGCACCGGTAACACAAACCTTGCTCGTTTTTATGTTGCCTATTCGGATGGTAGTTCCTAGTCCTCTTGAATTCCTGACTCTTTGGTACCAATTTTTGATGGTGGTATCTTCGGTGGAACTCCCTGTTATCATTCTCTGCCATAACAACCTTTCTCACACATTCTTTAGCAATTCGGCTCTTATTTACCAACTCTGAGAAAACCTAATCTACATCGGCCCAATGAAGATCAGAATGTAACTTTGAAGTCCTTCCTCGTACTTAATACACTTTCATTCTTCAAAATCCTTTAGAGCACCTTGGCAGATTTGGAAAAACTGACACAATTCTTTAAATTTATCTGTGTACTCCGCAACAGACATTTGACCCTATTTTAACTGCAGCAGCTCAAGCTCCTTAACATTTCTAACCGAATTAGGGAAATATTTTTTTATAAAACTCAGCCCAAAATACCTCCCGAGATATCACAACACCATCTGGTTATAGAATACGTTGTATTTCCTACCCCCAGTATTTAGCTTCACCCTGTAACTGGTAGGTCCCGAACTCCACCCATTGTTCTTCAGGAACCTGCTGAGCTTGCAAAGCTCGCTCCATTGCTTGAATTCAATTATCATCCTCAGTAGGGTTTGTGTTCCCTCTGAAGGTCAGAGGATGCATCTTCAGGAAAGTATCAAGTGTCATCGGCCCCTCCTCACTGTTATTCCCATTTCTGTTATTCATTTGATTCCCCAACGCTTCAGTTGTCACCTACATCGCCACAACCATATTTCCCAGGATAGCTATAAAATTCACAAGGTTTTTCCCTGCTGCTTCCGGGTTTGCATTGCCTATTCTACCCTTTCCTCGCCCACGACCACGTCTGCAAGTCGACATCTGGATCCTGTTCACACAAAACAAGTGATATCAAGTTGATCAGTCTCAATATTGCAAGTCTAGTACTTCAAACTTCCAAATGCATGCCCATGGACATTCATGCCATATATATCAGTTAGATAACCTAATTTAACATCTATAGACACTTTAAGTATGCCAAGAAGTATAGTCAGTCTGTCTTTCAGGCTCTACAGGAACAAACTGCTCTGATACCATAATGTAACACCTTACCACACAGAGCTTTATGCTTAAGCTGTAAAACAAAGGTGATATAGTATTATGACCTCTAAAATAATACACATATATATATATATATATATATATATATATATATATACATGTATAATAATTGAAGGAATATAATATTCAGGGAGCCTTGAAGGGTGGTTAAACAAAAATGTGAAAAATAAAAGCACAACGCTCAAGGTGACGACTACTTGAGTACAAAGAAAAGTAAAGATACATATATATAATCATATCGGAGTATCAAGGGTACAAAATATTCAAGCTTCAAATTCAGCCCGCGAAGCTAAACTATCCAAAGAATATTTACATACATACATATAAAGGTCCGAGTCCCAAAGTACGCAAAAGAAATCATGGTTCTCCATAAAACCTCTATGAGGTGAAAAAGAAAAATATATACATAAGGAGAGTTCTATACATATAGACATGTCTAAGTAGAACAAAACATAATATTTCAAAAAAACCTACTTCGCTGCAAGTACTCCAGATGCCTAGTGGGGTACCTCTCGACCTGCATCTGAAAAATACAAATATCCGTATGAAATGAGAACCGGAGGTTCTCAGCATGGTAATGGTTTCGCATACATAAGATATAAGGTTTTGGGAAAGGTAGAGGCAATCCAAAAACTCCGACACTTAGATTTAAAACTTAAAGATTTAAAATGGAAAACCATAAACAGTGTAGTCCTCTAAGGTTCTTAACTTAACCAAAACCTAACTAAAACCCTCAATCCTTCACCTTTCTTCCAATCCTCCAACTCCGGTGAAACCACACAGAAAAGCAAAGTAGAAAAAGCAAACACAAGTAGAGTATAGATACGGCAGGTAGCAAATATCGCAGGTAATCATAATAATCACATAGGCAAGCCCAATTAATGCACAATTAAATAAAGTACACACATGGACTATGCGTATGCACACATGCCAAATTTTCCTCTTGTGCGTACAAACACTTGCTGATCTTTATCTTGTGCGTACGCACAGAGAGTTTTGCATACGCAGACATGGCTGTGTGCTCCTCCTTTATTTTCTTCATGTTTTCTCCCAATTACATGCTTATCTTTCACTATTATGAAGCCATTCCATCCTATTACATCTGAAATCACTCATCAAAATCATTAAGGCGTCAAATGGAATGAAAGTGAAACAAAATTGATTAAATTAAGCATAAAATAGCATGTTTTCACAAATAAGCATAATTTAGAGAGAAAACACAAAAGCATGCTATTTAGGTGAATAAATGTGGATTTATATGATGAAATCCACTCAAATCAAACCAAAATTTATCATCAAATATGGACTCATTAATTACCTAACACATATTATCACATTTAAATACCAAATTTCAATATCCAACCACATATAATCAAGGAATTATTAGGGTTTGAAGGTCCTTACCTTAACCATGCCTCAAGCTAACAAAAACCCGCTAATTCCTCAAAGTAATTTGACCCTAAAGTCAAGACATGAGGACTTTCAATACTCATGGCTCATAATTTTGAAAAATTGGGGGAAAAGAGAGACTGATAGTGAGATCCAAGATTCCTTACCAATTAGTTAGTGGGCTTTGTAAAGCTCGACGCAGCAGACCCGTGGCCGCAAATGGTGCGAAGATCGTTGTAAGAACCGGCTTAACCGCTTTAGTAAAAATAATAATTTTTAAGAGCCCAAAAAGTAGATTCAAAATTTAGAAGTTTTAATTTAAAAATATAAAGGTGAAATTTGATTTCAATGAATCTTTTTGAGTTGGAAAATGTATATTTTTCAAAAAGTTTTTGTAAAAATGCGTACTGACGCTTAAGCTAGCAGTACTGGCTCTAGTTTGTCCAATACGGCAATACCGTGTATTTTTGAAAAATAAGATTTTGAAAAATAATTTATTGTTTTGATCTAGCATTGGAGTATTGTTGGATTTTACTCTAAATCTCGTTAGGTAAGGTAAGGTTTCACTAAATCCTTGTGTTTAGTTGTTTTTGTGAACCCTAAACTTGATGTTGGTATGTTATATGTGTATGGCTTGATAGTTGGTGAGTCTTGGAGGTGGTGTTGGTGTTTGAGGCTTATTGATCTTGTTGGAATCAAGCTTTTGGTGTTTTGCGCACATTGGGAATCGGTCAAGGTATGATTTCGGTTTCTTTTATGTAATATGTAATGTTTCGTGAACCTTAGGCTAGTTGACCTTGAGATAGGATCGGATGTTTGGATGTATGTTTAATTGTATGTGATTTTTGGTGGTGATGATGATATAGAGTTTTGGATGCAGAATATATGAATTTTGATGTTGATTGTTGGTATTTAATGACTATGAAGGTTGATGATGAATGTTGTAATTTATTATTGTTGATGAGAGTTTGTTGATATGGTTGATGATTAATGATGAATATTGATGTTGTTGGTAATTGAAGATGAGTGTTGAGATTGTTGATAAATGATGTGGATTATGAATTTTGGATGATTATAAATTGATGCTTGGTGTTGATAAGTATTGTTGGTGATTTGTTATATTGATGAATAATGTAAGAACCCATGCTTTCACGTAAAACCATTTTAAAAATAATTTTAGTACCCGGAATAGATTCAAAATTTAGAAGTTTTAATTTGAAAGTATAAAGGTGAAATTTGGTTTCAATGAATTTTTCTGAGTCAGAAAATGTATTTCCTGCGAAAGACCGAGAACCGGCAGCCGAACCGGTCGAACCCGTTTAAGCTTTCCCAGTACTATGTTTTGAGAAAAATAAGATTTAGAAAAAATTGATTTATTGTTGTGAAAGGATAAAAATAATTTGGAATTAAAAACCGGGCACTAATCTTAAAGGTTTTGGCCCAAAGTGGACCAAACGGACCAAAAATACTAACGGGTTAGACCGGACCCAAATCGGACCCAAGGTCCAACATATATAAGCTCATTCAATGAGATTTGAACTCATTTTCCAACCCTAAGAGAGAGAGGGTCGCAGATTTTATAGAGGAGAGGAGAAGAGGGTGACACTATTCATCCTCCACTTCCGGAAGCCATAACTTTTGATCCGGAGCTCCAATGGACGAGCCGTTTGCAGCCACACGAAGCTCTCGTCAAGCTCTACATTTTTATTCAAAGAAATCTGGTAAGAAATCACGTTCTACTTCCCTGTTTTGTACCCTAAGTTCTGCATGTTTTCATGTTTGGTCTTTGAGCAAGTTTTGTGGTTTTGGTTGTTTAGGTGATCTCTAGTAACGAGTAAATATTGAATTTTACCCCTAATCTCGTTGGATAAGGTAAGGAACCTCTTTATCCTTGTGGTCTAGTATAGTATGAGTTTTAGTTGTTGATGTATGGTTATGTTGTATGTATGAAGCTTGTTTTTGGAGTTGATGGTGGCTTTTGAATCGGCTTTGATGGTTTGGAGCTTGGTAAAAGCTTGATTGGAATCAAGTTTGGTGCTTGAGTATATTGGGAATCGGCCAAGGTATGGTTTCGGTTTCCTTTATATAATATGTAATGTTTCTGGACACTTAGGCTAGTGACCCATAGGATAGGATTGAATCAAATTGGTTGTTGGGATTGTTGTATGATGATGATGATGTATAATGATTTGAGGATTTGAGTTGTTGAATGATGATTTATGATGAATTATGATGGCTTGATGATTTTTTAGTATATTGATGAATTATGATGTTGAAATGATAAATATGGTGTGAAATAATTAGATTTAGATGAAATGAGATTGGGTGTGATCCTTGGTATTGATAGATGATGAATATGGATAAATTGTGTTGGTGTGTGTTGAGATTTGAAGATGGAGGTTGATGATGATTTTATGGTTGGTTAGTGTAGTTGATGATAATTGCTGAGTGTAATTGGTGTTGACGGGTTTTATGATGGACTTGGTTAATGTTAGACTTTGTTAGTGATGATTATTGGAATTGATGAGAAATTGTAGTGGTTGATGTTGTTGTTGATTGATGATGATTATGAATGATTATGATGGCTTTGGATATTGATGACTAAGGGTTTTGATGGTGTGGGATAGTGGAATTGGGAGATTATTGAGGGTTGAGATTAAGGAATGAGTGGTATGAGCTTTTGTATTTGACTTGCATTAATTGGATTGTGAGTAACGTGGTTTTGGATTGAGAATTTGTTAATAATGAGGTTTTGAGGTTTTTGGTAAAAAATGGATTGTTGGCAAACTTTGGAGGATCATAACTTGAGCCTCGATTTTCATAATTTATTGGAATTTATTTTAAATTAAAGATGATTTTAAGGGCTTTAAAATGATATAAAGTTTGAGGAAAATGGATTTTTGTAGAGGGAGTTATGATCATTCAAAGTTGGTGTTAAAAATCTGAAACTCTGCAGAGTTGTAGAATTTCATGATTTTCTGATATATGCGCACGCACAACCCTGCGAAAATATTATTCTGTGCGGATGCACAGACCTGTGCGTACGCATAGGAAGGGGAAAGGGCTCTGGTGGCAGCGCTAGCATAGGTTGTGCTCGCGCACATCAATGAAGATTTACGACCTGTGCGGACGCGCAGCCCTGTGCGCACGCACAAGTCGGGAAGGAACGTCTGTTAGGGGCACCCGCACAGTTTGTGCGAGTGAACAGGCTTTATAAATTTTAGTACCTGTGCATACGCACACCCATGTACGTACGCACACTTTCAAAATCTTCCTGGGCGTGCGCACGCACATCCCGTGCGGACACACATGCCCTGTTTCATAATTTTAAACTTTGTTTTCAACTATTTCACCTCCCCAACAAGGTTGTATGCTTCTATAACACTATTTTAAGGCTTTTGGGCTTAATTTTGAGTATGGGAAGAAGGGAAATAAGTTAAGGGTTTTTGGTTGATGATTATTTTGAAAAGTTAGCAAACGAAAGTTTAGGTTTCTGGTGTATTGCAGATGAGTTGGTTGAGAGAGAAGGAAGAATGGTGAATATGGTGATTGCTGACAATAAATTGAGAAATTTATGAACTAGTGAGTTCGGAATGGAATTAAGAACTAATGATGGTACAATGAGCTTGATGGGTATGGAAGGAAAGTGTGTAGGGCCTATATTCCTGGCGTAGTAGATTTCTCTGCTGCATGAGTAGATGTTGTTAAAAGTGATTCGAGATGAGAAATGGTAATGTCTGGTGATGATTTGAGGATGATGAAGTTATTGGATTATATGAGAGTATGCGGGGCCTATATCTCCGGCATGGTAGATGTTTCTGTCGCATGACTTGTGGATGTTGAGAGTGTGCGAGGCCTATATCCCCGGCGTAGCAGAATGTTCTGCTGCATGATTTGTTGTGGTTATTTCCTTCTCTGCTACAGGAAGTGTGTGGGGCCTATATCCCAGCATTGTAGACTCCCTATTACATGAGTGTGCAGGGCACTATATCTCTGGCATAGCAAAAGAGCTGCTGCATGAGTGTGCAGGGAGCTATATCTCTAACGTGGCAGAAAGGACTACATCCGGGAGGATGTGTCGGGTTGGCATTTATGGACCGATAAGTGATACCACGAGCCAATAGGATAGACATTCATTATATGCATCTCTTATGTGCTTGATTGCTTTGATTACTTTAGTTTGCCTAATTGTATAACATGCCTATCTCCTTCTTGAATTACTTGCTATATGTGAATATTACCTGTGTTTTACTTGCTTGCATTATCTGTGTTTGTCTGGTGCTGAGGAGGTTAGGAAGGCGGTGGCAATGGGATCACACGGAGGTTAGGTTGGCGAAGGTTGTGGGATACAGCGGTGTGATTAGTAATAGTTAGAATCCCCTTAAGTTTAGACAACCCTGTTTATGGTTTCAGTTCTTTATATATATATTTATTTATTTTGTTCTAAGCTTGAATATCAGTATGTGATGTGGAGTTCTAGGATTGCCTTCAGCGTCCCCGAGCCTTACATCTTACATCATTGGGCATTGTTACCATACTGAGAACCTCCGGTTCTCATTCCATACTTTGTTGTTGTTTTTCAGATGCAGGTCGTAATCTACTTCGGTGAGATTGTGGATATGGTGATAGAGCGGAGTATGGTTCTTTCTTTGTATACTTCTGTTTTACTTTTGTCATAGCATACTCTCATCTTTTGTATATTTAACTTTATGGCCTTAGAGGCTTATTTGAGAGGTAGGTTGTATAAGCTGTTTTAATTCTAAAACTCTGTATCTGTCTATTTGTAACTAGTCGGCTTAAACTCTGCAAGCTGCGGCTAGTTCTCTATGATTATTATATTCTTATAATTGTTTATATATTATTCTCTTATACCTATACCTTGTATCTTGTATGTTAGCTTCGTGTGAACGTTTTACGCTTTTGTAATCCTGTCTTCGAGCTTAATCCTTCATCAGGCTTCTAGAATATATTATTTCCTTTTATATGAATATGTATAAGCCCTAGAACTGTCGTAACCTCTGATTAACCTTTGCTTTACGGCTAAAGATAAAGCTTAGGGTAATTGGGGTGTTACAAATAATGAGGATAATGAGAATTCATAGTAATGCGTTAATGTCAAATGTTTGTGATGGTTTGGATTAAAGGTTATTGATGATTATGATGTGTGATGAAATATATTGATGATGAATTTCGATTTTGGATCTTGTGGTTAATGTGCATATTAAATAGTGGTCGAGGAAATTTGATGTGAACTTAGGTTGAATTTTAAAGTTGGATGAGGAGAGTATTAAATAGTTTAGATGATTGAATGGTTGATTTTTGAGAAATGGGTGGTAGGAACCTTTGTGTTGTTTTGGTATTGTTTGGAATGTGAGTAGTTTGGTTTTGAATTGAGAGATTTAGTGAATTTGAGTTTTTAAGGTTTTTGGTAAAAATGAGTTTTTGGCTAACTTTGACGGATCATATCTTGAGCTATGCTTTTTGAAATTGAATGATTTTTATATCAAAATAAAGATAATTCAAAGAGCTTTAAAACTGCATCAATCTTGTAGAAATTTGACTTTTGTAGAGAAAGATATGATCGTTGGAAGTTTATGTTCGAAATATGAATTTTGTGAATGCTGCAGAAATTGTGATTTCTAGTTTTTGTGCGCACGCACAGCCTTGTGCGCACGCACATCCTGTGTATTTTTAAAGTTGTGCACATACACACCCATGTGCTTAGGCACACACGGGGATATGGCTGCTATTGGGAGCGCTAGCACGCTCTGTGCGCACACACAACCAATAAAGTTTTATAAGCCGTGCACATACACAGCCTTGTGCGCATGACACGTTGGAAGGTGCACTTTGTTGAGGGCGTTCGCACCTCTATGAGTACGCACACTTCTTGAAAATATCTATGGGCGTGTGTATGCACAACTCTATGCGTACGCACACTGCCTTATTTTTCAACGAAAACCTTGCTTTTAACTGTTTTACCTTCCCGGCAAGCTTGCAAACTTCTGAAGCACTTACTTAAAACCTTTTTACCAGTTTTAGGCCTTGAATCAATGGAGAAAACAATAGGTGAATAAAAAGGAGCATTTTGGTTATGAGTTTAGAAGATGGTGACTTAGGTTTCTGAAGTTGTGGGTGAATTTGCGAAGTGTTTTATTGGCAATGGCTTGAGAACTTGTGAATGGACGGTAACTTGTGAAATTAAGAACCAATGATGGTTATTCTGAGCTTGATGGATATTGAAGGAAAGTGTGCCATGCACTATATCCTTGGAATATTGAGAATTGATAATTGAAAGTGATTTGAGATGACAAATGGTGATGATTGGTGATGATTGGAGGTCGATGAAATTTTTGGATTATATGAGAGTGTGCGGGGCCTATATCCCTGACGTAGCAGATTTCTCTGTTGCATGAGTAATTGTTGTTGAGAGTGTGAGGGGCCTATATCCCTGGCGTAGCAGATTTCTCTGCTACATATGTGTGCGGGGCCTATATCCCCGGTGTAGCAGAATTCTCTGCTACATGAGTAGTTGTTGTTGTTTCCTTCTCTGCTGTATGAAGTGTGCATGGCCTATATCCTTGGCGTGGCAAACTCCCTGCTGCATGAGTGTGTATGGCACTATATCTCTGATGCAGCAAACTCTCTATTGCATGAGTGTGCAGGACAGTATATCTCTGGTGCAGCAGAAAAGGCTATATCTGGGAGGATGTGTCAGGTTGGCAATTATGGATCGACAAGTGATATCACGAGCCAATAGGATGGGCATTCATCATGTGCATCTTCTATGTGCTTTATTTACTTTGCCTAATTGCATCTCTTGCCTAAATGAATAATATGCTTATTTGCTAGTTGTTTTACTTGTTGTACATGTATATTACTTGTGTTTTACTTACTTGTATTATCTGCAATTGTTTGGTGCTGAGGAGGTTAGGTAGACGGTGGCGATGGGATCGCACGGAGGTTGGTTGGTGAAGGCTGTGGGATACAACGGTGTGATTAGTATTAGTTTGAATCCCCCTAAGTTTAGATAACCCTGTTTATGGTTTATGGTATAAGTTATTTATAATTGTTAAGCCTGTATATCTGTAATCGATGTAAAGTTCTAGGATTGCCTTCGGTGTCCCAGAACCTTATATCTTACATTATTGGGCACCTTTACCATATTAAGAACCTCCAGTTCTCATTCCATACTTTGTTGTTGTTTTTCAGATACAAGTGGCAACCCACCGTGGTAAGTTGTTCGATGGTGACAGAGCGGAGGACCTTATTCTAGTTTGTTTTCTTTTTGGCCACTTTGACTAGTTCTCTCACTTTTGTGTTTATTTTGCCTTAGAAGCTTACTTTGAGAGAGGTACTTTGTATAAGCTGCTTTACTTTTAAAAACTCTATATGTCTGTATATACTAGTCAGCTTAAACTCCGCGAGCTGCGGCTAATTCCTTATGATTATTATACTCTTATATCTATATATATTCTATTCTCTTGCATTTATACCTTGTATCTTATGCGTTAGCTTCGGGTGAACATTTCACACTTTTTAATTCTATTTTTGAGCTTAATCCTTCATCGGGCTTCTAGAATATATTATTTCCTTCTATATAAATATGTATAAGTCTCAGAATTGTCGTAACCATTGATTAACCTTTGCTTTATGGCTAGAGGTAAGGCTTAGGGTAATTAGGGTATTACATTTAGTGGTATCAGAGCGGTTCGTCCTCGTGAGCCTGAGGGATGCATCGATTGTGTTTTGTTGCATATTCTGGGTGATTTTTCTTTCGTGGTATTTAGGATATCTGTTTGATATGCATAGCATGCTTGTTTGTGAGTGCCTTTGGGAATAATTGAAGCTCAAAGCTTGAGATATTGAGACTGATCACCTTGATATCAATTGTTTGGTGTGGAAAAGAAACCCGAATGGCAACTCATGGATGAGGTCGATCACATTAACGAAGAGGTATTGAGGATGACTAACCTAGTAACCTAGCCATTGGGTTACGAGTTCAACATGTTCCAGAAAAATCTGTTTATGGAGTTTGCGGCATATCGGTTGATGGGTGTGACTCAGCACTAGTGGCAACAAAAGTAACGATGGATGCTTTTGTGGTTTTTAACTATGATTTTCAGTTTCTAATTGGTATGGTCTTGAACCTTATTGAAAAAGTTTTAAACCTTAAAATGATTTTGAAATTTGGTTTGGAACTTTGGTTTAAATGATTTGGTTTTGAAACTAGGTCGGAACTCTTTGGTTAAATGATATAATTTAAAAGAAAAGTGAGTTCTATGATTTTGTCAATTTGTGAACTTTTGGTTTCTAATTTATCTTGTCGAATGCGTATTTAAATTGAAAAGTTTTATTTGAGAAAACGTTATTTCAAGTATTTGACTTACGAGGAAATGATTTTTGACTCCTTTGAAAAAGCCTTAACAATGAGCTCGTTTAGATTGAAGTTGTTTTGAAAGTTTTGAAAAATGGTACAAAAAGCATTTTTTGGTTTAAAGAAAAATTTTCTATTCGAGGTAGTGGAGTAAGTCAGACTCTTAGTGACAAATAATCAGAGTGATGCAGTGGAAGGCGAAAGGGAATATCGACACGGTAGAACGCTTCAAAGAAGATATATCGCATAATTCAAATTCTCGAGGGCGAAAATTTTATTTGGAGGGGGAGAATGTAAGAACCGGATTAACCGCTTTAGTGAAAATAATAATTTTTAAGAGTCCAGAGTAGATTCAAAAGTTAGAATTTTTAATTTGAAAATATAAAGGTGAAATTTGATTTCAATGAGTTGGAAAATGTATCTTTTTCGAAAAATTTTTGTAAAAATGCGTACTGGCGCCTAAGCTGGCAGTACTGACTCTAGTTTGTCCAGTACTGCATATTTTGGAAAATAAGATTTAAAAATTGATTTATTGTTTTGAAAGGATAAAAATAATTTAGAATTGAAAACCGAGCGTTAATCTTTAAGGTTTTGGCGTAAAGTGAGCAAAACGGGCTAAAAACGCTAACGAGTTAGATCGGGCCCAAACCAGGCCCAAGACCCAACTTATATATGCTCTATTAATGAGCATTCAGCTCATTCTTACCCTAATATGATGAGAGGGGCGCTGAAAGAGAGAAGAGAGGAAGAAGAGAGTGTACTATTCACTTCCTCATTCTTTTGGCCATAACTTGAGCTACGAAACTCCGATTGACGAGCCATTTGCGGCCACATGAAGCTCTTGTTGAGCTCTTCATTTCTATTAAAGAAAATTTGGTAAGAATTCGAAGCTCATACTCCAGTTTTCTGCTCTAACATTTCTGCATTTTTGGGTTTGGTTTTTGAGTAGATTTTGTGATTTTGTTTATTTAGGGGTGATCTAGCACACTACAAGAATAAGGCCAATTAGCTACCGCAAAAATAGTCGAAAAATCCTCGCTAATCTAATGCAAAATATAATTTATGATGGATTAGCTACCGCCTAGCAACCAATGCTTTTCTCGCTAATTACAAGTCACAGATCAGTGAGGCAAACACAATAGTCGCTAATTCATCGGAAAGTTTTTTCGCGACCAAATAGATAGTCGCAAATCTATCACTAAATCAAAAGCTAATTCCATAGAAGAAATAGACTAAAAGGTAGTCGCTAATTAGCGGAAAACTCTATTGCAGCCGACTCATTGTTAAATTCAAGCTAACTTCGTAGACAAAATGTAATGCTTAGTTGACGCTAATTAACGAGAAATTTTTCTGAATCTAACTCATCGTAAGTTGTTCGCTCGCTAATATGATCGTAAATCTATCACATTTTGTAGCAAATCTATAGCTAATCGTTGAAATCCCTAATCAAATTTGTAGGAATTTTGTCATTAAACCAAAGCTATTCTAAATGAGAATGTCATCGCAAATTCTTTTTAAACTAGTAATCGATATCTATCTCACAAATATTTTAGTCACAATGAAGTCTTCAATTTGTCACTATCATCAACCGCGAGTATGTCGTTATACTAAAATAAACCTCATATTATATTTTTTTGGCATTGAGCTAAAAAATTATATCACATATAGAATAAATTAGTTAATCAAAATTATACATGTTTAAAGAGATTCAAACCATGTTTCAAAAAATTAGGTATTGAAATTTAACCTGATAATAACCAAGCCTTTGAGCAAAGAAAATTTAATTAGTAAGCTAACAAAGAAAAAAGCTCACTTACAATATCATGTAAAAATAAGTATTCACTCATTTCTTTAGAGATGTTTCAAACTGGCTACACAAATGTGTTGCTGCTTCTATAAAATTCATTATATATTACACATCTCGGTTTCTCATTGCACATTGAAAATTTTAAAAAATGAAAAATACAAACAGCACCTAAGACTTGGCATATCAATTGCATAAAGAACATGTCCACCAATTTCACCTTCAGTTCACCAATATTGTCACTTATAGTGAGATCAAACTGCAAAAATATCAAAGAAAAATAACATCAATAAATAACAGCACATCAATGAATCAAAACCAAAAACAGAACAGCAATAAATTATTTAATCAACAATAAACTAAATGCAAAAAATAGTAGCCATCATAACAGCAGTGAAGAAAAAATATTAAAATCAAGAACAAAATAATAGAACCAATAAATTAAAATCAATAATTGAAAAATTCAAAATAAAAATAATAGTAGAAGCAGCCAACAGTGAGGAACAACAAATTAAAAATCAACAACAAAAAAATAGCAACAATGAAGAACAACAAATTAAGAACAGAAATCAAGAATAAACAATAGCAAGAAGTCAAGAACAACAAATAAATAACAGTGAAGAAGAATAAACCATATCAAGAACAGAGAAAATCAAGAACAGAACAAAATCAATTGTCTTGAATTAATTAATTAATTACTTGATTAATCAATAAAGTCCCAATAATCAAGCTAAGGTCAAAACAAATGAAAGCACTATACCCCTAACAATAATCAAGCTATGTAAGGTGAAAAAAAGTAGCTAACTTCCATTTGAAATTACAAACCTTGCTAGATCCACTTTAATAAGAGAAAAATAAGGTTTTATTATACTTTTATTAAAAATAAAAAGTACCATCTGTTCAAGCATAGTAATAGCCCTTTGATAGAAAATGTGTTGCATTCTCAGGTCCATTCTAATTGCTCTCATCCTATTTCACAAGAATTTAGATGCACCAAGAAACCTCTTAATATAGGGCTGATCTAGCAGAGAAAGTAGATAATCAATTGTCTTCTACAATATGGGCATTGGTCGAATCAAGCTTGCTTCCCTCCCTGCTGTCCTAGTATACTACCATGAAACATGATAAGTGTTACTAATGAGAAGTGATAATAGTATTCATGAAAAAAAGTAAAGTTTACTAGTAGTAATATGACAATCACCTTAACTGCAAGAAGTCGGCTGGTTACATTTCTATCCCCATCCAAAAGTTCATACTGGTCAAGATCTTCTTTCCTTTTACACTCTCACCTCTCAGGCTCTAAAGTACAGAAATCTCAAGTATTTCTATGCACAGATCAAGTTCTTTATACAATAAATTTGTTTAGACTTTAGACATATATATAAGACAACGAAGGGAATTGAATTTGTGTCAAGAATACCTACAGTACATGCAGAATTCACAAACCAACCAAGTAAATAAATAAATAAAACCAATTTGAATTGAATCATCTGATTGTTGTGATTTCTTTGTATTTTACATAACATTGACAACCAATCTGAAAATTATACACAAACCTTCCATAACCACCAAATCCCCAGCTTCACAAATGGATACTCTTAAGTTATAACTTGTTTTATAGAGCTAAGATACTGAACTAAGAAAGTAAAGAATTACTCATGTGTAGACGAAGCCATTCTTATCCACCACCACTAAACATTCTTAACCAGTGATGAGCGGATATTTTATACGCTTTTTGGGGGTAATTTCATGTAGATTTTAGTATGGTTTTAGTTGATTTTTAGTAGATTTTTATTAGTTTTTAGGCAAAAATCATATTTCTAGACTTTACTATGAGTTTGTGTGTTTTTCTGTGATTTCAGGTAATTTTCTGGCTAAAATTGAGGGAGCTGAGCAAAAATCTGATTTAGGCTAAAAAGGACTATAGATGCTGTTGGATTCTGACCTCCCTGCACTCGGAATGGATTTTTTGGAGCTACAGAAGTTCAATTGGCGCGCTATCAATTAGGTTTGAAAGTAGACATCCAGGGCTTTCCAGCAATATATAATAGTTCATACTTTGTGTGAAGATAGATGACGTAAACTGGCATTCAACGCCAGTTCCATGTTGCAGTCTGGCGTTCAGCGCCAGAAACAGGTTGCAAGTTGGAGTTCAACGCCAGAAACAGGTTACAACCTGGTGTTCAACTCCAGAAACAGCCCAGGCATGTGAGAAGTTTAAGTCTCAGCCCCAGCACACACCCAGTGGGCCCCAGAAGTGGATTTTTGCACTATCCATCTTAGTTTACTCATTTTCTGTAAACCTAGGTTACTAGTTTAGTATTTAAACAACTTTTAGAGACTTATTTTGTATCTCATGACATTTTTAGATCTAAATTTTATACTTTTTGACGTCATGAGTCTCTAAACTCTATTGTTGGGGGTGAGGAGCTCTGCAGCGTCTCGATGAATTAATACAATTATCTCTGTTTTTCATTCAAACACGCTTGTTCCTACCTAGATGTTCATTCGCGCTTCACCATGAAGAAGGTGATGATCCGTGACACTCATCACCTTCCTCAATCCATGAACATGTGCCTGACAACCACCTCCGTTCTACATTAGATTGAATGAGTATCTCACAGATTTCTTAATCAGAATCTTCGTGGTATAAGCTAGAATTGATGGCGGCATTCATGAGAATCCGAAAAGTCTAAACCTTGTCTGTGGTATTCCGAGTAGGATTCAAGGATTGAATGGCTGTGATGAGCTTCAAACTCGCGATTGTTAGGCATAGTGACAGACGTAAAAGAATCAATGGATTCTATTCCAACATGATCGAGAACCAACAGATGATTAGCCATGCTGTGACAGAGCATTTGGACCATTTTCACTGCGAGGATGGGAAGTAGCCATTGACAACGGTGACACCCTACATACAACTTGCCAAGGAAGGAGCCTTGCGTGTGTGAAGAGGAGTACAAGAGAAAAGCTGAAATAAAGAGGACAAAGCATCTCCAAAACTCCAACATATTCTCCATTATTAAGTAACAATTAATTATTTTATGCCCTTTCACTTTATTTTACAATTGAGACTAAAGAACCCTATTGGTATCCTGACTAAGAATAATAAGATAACCATAGCTTATCGGAGTGTCTCCTAATCCGAATAGGCTGTTCGGATATGCTCTGAGCTCTTTTTCTTCCAGGTCGAGTTTGTCGAATGCGGTTTTAAACAAGATGTCAGCCGAACTTCCTTTGTCCACCAGCGTGCGGTGGAGGTTTGCATTGGCCAATATGATAGTGATGACCATGGGATCATCGTGTCCCGAGATGACGCCAGCTGCATCCTCTTTAGTGAAAGTAATGGTAGGGAGGTTGGGTGCTCCTTCTCCTCCCTCGGCATGATATACCTCTTTGAGGTGTCTTTTGCGAGATGATTTGGAGACTCCCCCCCCCCCCCCGCAAATCCTCCATGTATCATGTGAACATGTCTCTCCGGGGTACGAGGTGGTCGTTCTGTTCGTCCCACCTCTTCATCTCTTCTTCTCTTTCTGGGCTCATCTGTCTTGCTGGCTAAGTACCGATCTAGTCTTCCTTCTCTTACCAATTTTTCTATGACATTCTTCAAGTCGAAGCACTCGTTGGTGGGATGTCCATAGATTCAATGGTATTCACAGTATTCCATTCGATTTCCTCCTCCCTTTTTGCTTTTAAGTGGATGAGGTGGTGGGATCTTTTCAGTGTGGCATACTTCTCGGTAGACTTCCACGAGAGACACCCGGAGAGGGGGGTATAATTGTGGTATTTCTTAATCTTCTCTCCATGCTGATATTCTTTTTTCTTGGACTCTTTATCCTTATCTCGAGAGGAGTAAAAGGATCTGGATTTTGAGGTCTCTCCTAGTCGAGAGTTTTCTTCCATGTTGATATACTTCTCTACTTGTTCTTGTACTTCATTTAGAGATGTGGGATGTTTTTTTGATATGGAATGACTAAAAGGTCCCTCTTGTAGGCCATTGATGAGACCCATAATGGCTGCTTCGGTTGGCAGACTTTGTATGTCCAGACATGCTTTGTTGAATCTTTCCATATAGTTACGAAGACTTTCTCGATCTCCTTGCTTGATCCCCAACAAGCTTGGGGCGTGCTTGGTTTTGTCCTTCTGGATGGAGAATCTGGCGAGGAATTTCTTGGCTAGGTCGTCAAAACTTGTGATGGATCTGGGCCGTAAACTGTCAAACCACTTGATTGCTATTTTTGTTAAGGTAGTTGGGAAGGCTTTCCATTGAATTGCATCTGAGGCATCGGTGAGATACATTCTGCTTCTATAATTACTGAGATGATGGCTCGGATCTGATGTGCCGTCGCACGGGGTCATCTCGGGAGCTTTGAAGTCCTTTGGGACTTTGGCTTTCATAATTTCTTTGGTGAATGGGTCTTGATCTTTGCGGGGGTTATCTTCGTGATTGGATCGAGTAGTCTTGGCTTTTAGATTTGCTTCAAGTCGTAATAGTTTGTCCTCCAACTCTTTACGTCGCCTAGTTTCCCTTCTGAGGTCCTTCTCGGCTTCTCATTGATGCTCGTCCTCTTTTTCCAGTTGTTTAAGGCGTTCTTGTTGAGCCTGAAGTGCCTCTAGGATTTATGCGTTTGGTGGACTCTTATTCTTGTTTTGTTGAGGAGTATCCTTTGGTGTGGCATCCACATTCTTGTGCGGCATCCTGTTCTCTAGATCAGAGTCGTGGTCATTGTCAAGGTTGTCCACCATGATGATGGGATGACTTCCAGGTTCCCCAGCAACGGTGCCAATGTTCCGAGGGTTACCTGAAACTGTAGGTCGATCTCGGACGAGATCTTCTGTTCTGGTCGGCGCTATTGAGTTCGACTTGATGATGGTGGCTGGAGCTACCGTGTCTAACTTGTTGGACTTGGTGGTGGTGCTGATCCTTCGTCGCCGGAGGGTGGTGGTACCTGCAAGGGACTCCAATGCTTAAGTTAGCAAGGGTATTAAGCAGGTTTTTAGTAGAATTAGCGTATGAGTTATACCTGGGTGCTCTAGTGTATTTATAATGGCGTGGAATGATCTTCCCTTGAGATAAGATAGTTATCTTATCTTATCTTTGAGTGAAGTCCTCTTATCTTTAAGGAACCGCCCTTATCCTTTTAGGCTTTGGGCTGCCTTTAGATTTGGGTCGTTTTCCTCTGTTTGGGCCTTCTTGGGCCTCTGTAGCGGTTTGGCCGACCTCTTTTATAAAGAAGTCGTGTAATCCTTTTCGGAACAGGTTGGTCAACTTGTCTTCAGTCATCCCGAGTCGTACAGCTCGACCCAGGGCATGAACACCTACCTCAATAAGGCCAGCCCAAAAGACCCCTACCCGCTCCTAAATATAGACACTCTAGTGGATGCCTCTTCTGGATACAAGTACCTCTCCTTCATGGATGCTTATTTAGGATACAACCAAATCCCAATATATCCACCTGACCAAGAAAAGACCTCATTCTTAACCCCAAAAGGAAAATTACTGCTACATAGTCATGCCGTTTGGACTAAAAAATGTAGGAGCTACATACCAAAGATTGATGAACAAAGTCTTTACCGACCACATCGGAAAGCTAATGGAGGTTTATGTAGACGACATGCTGGTAAAAACACAAAGTGAGGAATCGTTGTTATCCGACCTCACCAAAGTGTTCGACACCATCAGAGAGTATGGTATGCGACTTAACCCCGCAAAGTGTACCTTCACGGTAGAAGCTGGCAAATTTTTGGGCTTTATGCTCACCCAAAGAGGAATCGAGGCGAACCCAGATAAATGTCAGGCTATACTCAACATGAAAAGTCCACTTGCGTGAAAGAGGTACAACAGCTCAACGGAAGATTAGCAGCCCTATCCAGATTTCTAGCCGAATCATCTATAAGATCTCTCCCCTTTTTTGCAACATTAAGGAAGGGAAAGAGGTTTGAATGGACTCCAGAGTACGAACAAGCCTTCCAGGATTTCAAGAAATTTCTAGGGCAACCACCCATCTTTACCCGACCACGGGAAGGTGAAGAACTCATAATATACCTCGTCGTAGGAAGTCAGGCAATAGCATCGGCATTAGTCAGAGAAGACGAAAGTGGGCAACAACCCATTTACTTCATCAGTAAGGCTCTACAAGAGGCTGAACTAAACTATCAAAAGATAGAAAAGTTCGCCTATGCCCTCATACTCACTTCTCAACGACTCCGCCCCTACTTCCAAGCTCACATTATCAGAGTACGCACCAACCAGCCTATTAAAGGCATCTTACAGAAAACAGATTTAGCTGGAAGAATCCTACAATAGGCAGTCGAGTTATCCGAGTTCGACCTCAAATATAAAGCTCGAATAGCTAAATCACAGTACCTAGCCGACTTCATTGCAGAGTACACCGACACCCTGGGTACCCCAATAGAATGGAATCTATATGTAGATGGCTCCTCAAACAAAACAGGGAGTGGTGCAGGCGTAATTATAGAGAGTGACCAGGAGACCCAAATTGAGCTCTCCTTAAAGTTTGAGTTCCCTGCCTCAAATAACCAAGCTAAGGATCCCACTATGAAAAAAAATACCTGGACAAAACCAGAGAACAGCTCGGACAATTCGGGGGATATAAGGTCCAACATATACCTCGGGAACAGAATGCCCGAGTTGATGCACTTTCAAAACTAGCCAACACCAAACCAGGGGGCAATAATAGAAGCCTCATCCAAGAAACACTGCAAAGTCCATCAATCTCGGAGGAAAAAAAGATCCTAACCATAGCAGGTCAGGACCAGGGATGGATAACTCCCATAATCAACTACCTCAAGTCCGAAACACTCCCCACAGATAAAAAAAAGAGGCAAAAAGGCTAGTACGAGAAGCATAGTACTACACCATAGTGGGCAACATTCTATATAGGAGAGGGTTTTCAACACCCTTCCTAAAATGTGTGCCGCCCTCCGATACAAGGGAAGTCCTGGAAGAAGTACACAGTGGTATGTGTGGCAATCACCTGGGGGCACGAGCGCTTTCCAAAAAGGAAGCAACAGAGTTCGTCAAGACATGCCCACCATGTCAAAAGCATGCCAATTTCCATATAGCTCCACCCGAAGAGCTCATTTGTGTTACATCACCCTGGCCATTCGCAAAGTGGGGACTCGACCTCCTCGGACCCTTTTCCCAAGGTTCAGGGCAAGTCAAGTTCCTCATTGTAAGCATAAACTACTTCACAAAGTGGATCGAAGCAGAGCCACTGGCTTCTGCCACAGCCCAAAAAAGTCAGAAATTTCTACATAGAAACATTGTCACAAGGTTTAGGGTTCCTTACTCCATCACCACAGATAATGGCACTCAGTTCATTGACACAGGCTTTAGGAACTTGGTACTTGATCTGAAAATAAAGCACCAAGTCACCTCTGTAGAACACCCACAGGCCAACGAATAGGCTAAAGCTGCTAACAAAGTCATACTAGACGGGTTAAAATAGAGATTACAGGACGCCAAGAGAGCTTGGGCGGACATGCTCCAGCAAGTCCTATGGGCATATCGAACAACGCCACACTCCACCACCGGAGAATCACCATTCCGACTTGCATACGAAATGGAGACAATGATTCCCGTGGAAATAGAAGAAGGATCCCCTAGAGTGATTCTCTACAATGAAGACACCAACTTCCAAGCTCAAAGGGAAGAGCTCGACCTACTTCCAGAAGTTTGGAAAAAAGTTCGGATCAGAGAAGAAGCCTTAAAGCGTCGAATGGCTCTGCAGTATAATCGGAAGGTAGTCGAGCGAGCTTCGCCACCAACGATCTCATCCTAATCTAAAATGATATCGGAGCAGGTCGGTCAGGAGAAGGGAAGCTAGCAGCCAACTGGAAGGGGCCATACCGAGTTACAAAAGTACTGGGGAAAGGTCACTACAGGGTGGCCGATCTCAAAGGGCGGGAGCTACCAAGATCATGGCATGCCTGTAACATAAGAAGGTACTATAGCTAGATCTTCGTAAAGATCTTACCTCAAGGCGCGTTCTTTTTCCTAAAAAAAGGTTTTTTAATGAGGTGCCAGACCAAGATCTAGAAAACTGCCTGACCTAGGAGGGTATGCACTCACATTTATACATTTTTATTTATATTTTTATTCTTCATTATTATTTGAGTGAAAGTCATCAATCCCCTTAAAAGTTTCCTACCAAGACGCATTAATTTACGCTAAAAGGCAAAATTCATCGCCCGATCATAAAGAGGTCGGCAAGGTGAAGCGATAAAGCTCGGATTAATGCAAGAAGTTATAAAAGGTAACCCATATAAAGCAACTTGACGATGTCTGACTAGAAATGGGATTACTAAAAATAACTCAAGAAGGCCTGACAGAGAAGTCGGACCAACATAAAAGGATCACTAAAAAAGGACAAAAAAAGGACCAGAAATGTTTTGCTGAAAGGTACAAGTTGTGAAGAAAGACACTACCTAAAAAGTGAAAGCACAACTCAAAGCGGCACTACAAAGTCTTCCAAACAAACTATAAAGAAAAGGTTCCCCCTCGGAACACTACCTAAAAGGTTGTTGGAATATGACTAAAAAGCCCGAATAACAAAGCAATATAGGTTGACGTTAGCCTAGGTCGACGACCTCAAAGAACAAGCAAAAGCCAGAAAGGTTAAAAAACAACTTAAGGCTCAAAAGTTCTCAGAAGGGTACAACACTGCTCAAAAAAGACACGACCTTAAAAAAAGGCTAAAAAAGTCGTCCAAACAAACTGAAAAGGTTCTACGCAAAGAACACTAAAAAGTTATCAGACAAGTTACTAAAAAGTGGGGACACCAAGCCACAAGGATAACTTCGCCAAAGCAAAGGGTCGTCAACAGAAACTCAAAGCAAGGCGTAATCCAAAAAGGCAAGGGTAGGAAACCCACGCTACCATTCAAAAAGAGGTCGGACTAGGAAATACCAAACCTCTCATAATTACAAGGATAAAAGAGCAATGAAGGAACAAACCTCCAAATCAAATAAAAGGTTGGATTGAGGTATCAGCAAAACACATCCTTCAAAACATTAAAGATTCAAAAGCTGCCGGAAGGACAGCCCACTCTTTTAACGCCCACTTGGTGGCCATTATGGGCGTTTAACGCCCAGCCAGGTGCCATGGCTGGCGTTAAACGCGAGAAACCCCTTTATCACTGGGCGTTTTGCTGAACGCCCAGGATGCTGCAATTCTGGCGTTAAACGCCCAGAATGGTGCCCATTCTGGCGTTTAACGCCCAAAATGGTGCCTTTACTGGCGTTAAACGCCTAGAATGGTATCCATTCTGGCGTTTAACGCCCAGAGTACCCCTTACTGGCGTTTTCTTGCCAGCAAGCTCCTTTTCTCTGCTTTGTGCACTGAATCCTTCTGTAACTCTGTGAATTCCTTCAATTTCAATGATCAACCTTGAAGAATATATATCAACCTTTTATAGAACAAATAACCTGCTAATGACTGGGTTGCCTCCCAGCAAGTGCTTCTTTATTGTCTTTAGCTGGACCTTTACTGTGCTTCATTCAAGCCTCAGTTTTGAGCATTCTTGCTCAAAATTGCTTTCAGGATAATGTTTGATCCTCTGTCCATTAACAATGAACTTTTTATCAGAATCAATATCTTGAAGCTCAACATATCCATATGGTGACACTCCTGTAATCACATATGGACCCTTCCAGCGGGATTTAAGTTTTCGTGGGAATAGTCTGAGCCTAGAGTTGAAGAGCAGAACTTTTTGTCCTGGTTCAAAGACTCTGGATGACAACTTTTTGTCATGCCACTTCTTTGCCTTTTCCTTATAAATTTTTTCATTTTCAAAGGCACTGAGTCTAAACTCCTCTAGCTCATTTACCTGGAGCAATCTTTTTTCACCAGCTAACTTAGCATCCATGTTTAGGAATCTTGTTGCCCAATAGGCTTTATGTTCTAGTTCCACGGGCAGATGACAGGCCTTCCCATACACAAGTTGGTATGGAGAGGTTCCTATAGGAGTCTTGAATGCTGTTCTTTATGCCCACAGAAGATCATCCAAGCTCTTTGCCCAATCCTTTCTACGGGCAATAACAGTCCGTTCCAGGATTCTTTTCAGCTCTTTATTAGAGACTTCAGCTTGCCCATTTGTCTGTGGATGATACGGAGTTGCTACTTTGTGGCTAATTCCATATCGGACCATAGCAGAGTACAGCTGTTTATTGCAGAAATGAGTGCCCCCATCACTGATTAGTACTCTGGGAACACCAAACCTGCTGAAGATGTGTTTCTGGAGGAATTTCAGCACAGTCTTGGTATCATTATTGGGTGTGGCAATTACTTCTACCCATTTAGATACATAGTCTACTGCCACCAGAATATAAGTGTTTGAGTATGATGGTGGGAAGGGACCCATGAAGTCAATTCCCCATACATCAAACAATTCATCTCTAAGATCCCTTGTTGAGGCATGGTGTAACCATGAGGCAGGATACCAGCTCTTTGGCAACTGTCACAGTTACGCACAAACTCTCGGGCATCCCTATAGAGAGTAGGCCAGTAGAATCCACATTGGAGGACCTTAGTGGCTGTTCGCTCACCTCCGAAATGTCCCCCATACTGTGATCCATGGCAATGCCATAGAATCCTTTGTGCTTCCTCTCTAGGTACACATCTGCGGATTATTCCGTCTGCACATCTCTTAAAGAGATATGGCTCATCCCATAGGTAGTACTTGGCATCTGAAATTAATTTTTTTCTTTGCACCCTGCTGTACTCCTGTGGTATGAACCTCACAGCTTTATAATTTGCAATGTCTGCAAACCATGGAGCTTCCTGAATGGCAAAGAGTTGCTCATCTGGAAAGGTCTCAGAGATCTCAATAGAAGGGAGGGACGCCCCTACTACTGGTTCTATTCGGGACAGATGATCAGCTACCTGGTTCTCTGTCCCTTTTCTGTCTCTTATTTCTATATCAAACTCTTGCTGAAGCAACACCTACCTTATGAGCCTGGGTTTTGAATCCTGCTTTGTGAGTAAGTATTTAAGAGCAGCATGGTCAGTGTACACAATCACTTTTGACCCTACTAAATAGGATCTAAACTTGTCAATGGCATAAACCACTGCAAGTAACTCTTTTTCTGTGGTTGTGTAATTCTTCTGTGCGTCATTTAGAACACGGCTAGCATAATAAATGACGTGCAAAAGCTTGTTATGCCTCTATCCCAACACTGCACCAATGGCATGGTCACTGGCATCACACATTAGTTCGAATGGTAATGTCCAGTCTGGTGCAGAGATGACTGGTGCTGTGACCAGTTTGGCTTTCAGGGTCTCAAACGCTTGCAGACACTGTGTGTCAAACACAAATGGTGTATTAGCAGCTAGCAGGTTCTACCTTAGCTTGATCATTATTCCTTATTTGAAATTTTATGCCTAAGGACAATTCCTTCAGTCACCATAAAGTGACATTTCTTCCAGTTTAAGACCAGGTTAGTCTCTTGGCATCTTTTCAGGACAAGTGCTAGATGATCAAGACAGGAGTTGAATGAGTCTCCAAATACTGAGAAGTAATCCATGAAGACTTCCAGGAACTTCTCTACCATATCAGAGAAGATGGAGAGCATGCACCTCTGAAAGGTTGCAGGTGCATTGCATAGACCAAAAGGCATTCTTCTGTAAGCAAACACGCCAGAAGGACAGGTGAATGCTGTTTTCTCTTGATCTTGAGGGTCCACTGCAATTTGATTATAGCCTGAATAGCCATCCAAAAAGCAGTAATAATCATGACCCGCTAGTCTTTCTAGCATTTGGTCTATGAATGGTAAAGGAAAATGATCCTTTCTGGTGGCTATATTGAGCCTTCTGTAGTCAATACACATACGCCACCCTGTAACTGTTCTTGTAGGAACCAGTTCATTCTTTTCATTATGAACCATTGTCATGCCTCCTTTTTTGGGGACAACTTGGACAGGGCTCACCCAGGGGCTATCAGAAATAGGATAAATAATCCCAGCCTCTAGTAACTTAGTTACCTCTTTCTGCACCACCTTCTTCATGGCTGGATTTATCCGCCTCTGTGGTTGAACCACTGGCTTGACATTATCTTTCAATAGGATCTTGTGCATGCATCTTGCTGGGCTAATGCCCTTAAGATCACTGATGG
Source organism: Arachis hypogaea (assembly GCF_003086295.3). Lineage (NCBI taxonomy): Eukaryota > Viridiplantae > Streptophyta > Magnoliopsida > Fabales > Fabaceae > Arachis > Arachis hypogaea. The sequence continues at coordinate 59,452,674 of NC_092044.1, read as the reverse complement.
ACCACCCAAGAGCTGTCTTGTGTGTCTTTAGCACTTGAATTAGTGCTTCCTCTTCCTATGAATTCAAAGCAGAGCTTATGATTATTGGAAAAGTGTCACCTTCTCCTAGAAATGCATACTTCAGGGATGGTGGTAGTGGCTTGAGCTCGGATTTAGGAGGCTTATCCTATTTCTGTGGAATTTTTAGAGGTTCTTTTATTTCCTCTGATTCGAGACCCTCAGTCATATTGATCTCTTCCACCAAAGAGTCAATAATATCAGTGCTCATGCAGTCATTTACTGTGTCTAGATGCTGCATAGCTTTGACAGCATTCAACTTGAACTCATCCTCATTAACTCTCAGGTCACTTCTCCTTTTTGTACATCAATAAGAGTGCATCCAGTTGCTAGGAAAGGTCTTCCTAGGATGAGAGTTGCACTCTTGTGCTCCTCCATTTCCAGCACTACAAAGTCAGTGGGAAAGGCAAATGGCCCAACCTTGACAATCATGTCCTCAATTATGCCTGATGGATATTTAATGGAGCCATCAGCGAGTTGGAGACATATCCGGGTTGGTTTGACTTCTTCAGTCAACCCAAGCTTTCTGATAGTGGATGCAGGTATTAGATTGATACTTGCTCCAAGGTCACATAGGGCCGTCTTGGTACAAGCACCTTCTAATGTGCATGGTATCATAAAGCTTCCTGGATCTTGAAGCTTTTCTGGTAAGCTCTTCAGAATGACTGCACTGCACTCTTCAGTGAGAAACACTTTTTCAGTTTCTCTCCAATCCTTCTTATGACTTAAGATCTCTTTCATGAACTTAGCATAAGAAAGTATTTTCTCAAGTGCCTCTACAAACGAAATCTTTATTTCAAGAGTCCTTAGATAGTCTGCAAAGCGGGCAAATTGTTTATCCTGTTCCGCTTGGCGGAGTTTCTGAGGATAAGGCATCTTGGCTTTATATTCTTCAACCTTAGTTGCTACAGGTTTATTCCCTACAGAGGTGGTTGGAGAAGCCTTTTTAGAGGGGTTACTATCAGCACTCTCAGGTGTCTGATTCCTCATTGGCATTTGAACGTCAGGACTGGGTGAGGAATGGGCGTTTAACGCCAACTTCCCCCCTTTTCTGGCGTTTGAACGCCAGAACTGGGCAAGGAATGGGCGTTTAACACCAACTTTTCCCCCCTTTCTGGCGTTTGAACGTCAGGAGTATTCCTCTCTGGGCTCTTACTGTCCTCAGAGGGATTTTGGGCAGTGGTTTGGTTATCCTTTGTCAGTTGTTCCTTTCTTAGCTTTTTGCTACCTTGAGCAGTGTTATTCAATGTCTTCCCACTCCTCAGTTGAACTGCTTGGCATTCTTCTGTTATCTGTCTAGATAACTGCTGTTTTGTCTGATTCAACTGTGATTCTATATTCTTGTTAGAAATTTTGGTTTCTTGGAGCATCTCTTTAAATTCTGTTAACTGTTTTGTCATCAGGAGTAATTGCTGATTAAGCTCAACAATCTGTTCTTGAGGATTAGGATCAGTAGTTACTGCCATAGCTTCTTCTTTTGTAGAGGACTCACTGCTTAAGTATAGATGTTGATTTCTAGCAATAGTATCTATGAGCTCTTAAGCTTCTTCAATCGTCTTCCTCATATGTATAGATCCACTAGCTGAGTGGTCTAGAGACATCTGAGCTTTTTTTGTAAGCCCATAGTAGAAGATATCTAACTGTACCCACTCTGAAAACATTTCAGAGGGGCATTTTCTTAGCATACCTCTGTACCTCTCCCAGGCATTATAAAGAGATTCATTATCCTCTTGTTTAAAGCCTTGGATGTCCAGCCTTAGCTGTGTCATCCTTTTTAGAGGGTAAAATTGATTCAGGAATTTGTCTGATAACTGTCTCCATGTTTTTATGCTTGCTGTGGGTTGGTTATTCAACCACCTTTTAGCTTGATCTTTTACAGCAAATGGAAACAGTAATAATCTGTAGACATCCTGATCCACCTCTTTATCACGTACTGTGTCAGCAATCTGTAAGAACTATGCCAGAAACTCAGTAGGTTCTTCCTGTGGAAGACCGGAATACTGGCAATTTTGCTGCACCATGATAATGAGTTGAGGATTTAGCTCAAAGTTGCTTGCTTTAATGGGAGGTATACAAATGCTACTCCCATATGCAGTTGTAATGGGGTTAGCATATGACCCTAGAGTCCTTCTGGACTGCTCAATTCCACTTAGGTCCATGATGGAGAAAGGGAAATGATATGGATTCACAAGTAAAGTATAAAATAAATTTTTTTAATTAAAAATGACCGAAAATAATAAAATAAATGGAACAGAAAATAAAATAAAATTTCGAAAACTAAAAGAAAATAGAATCAAAGCAAATTGAAAACTAGATTAAAAATATTTTGGAATTAACAATTAAAAAGATATGGCTGAAAATTGATTTGAAAAAGGATATGAGATACAAAGACAAATTATTTTTAGAAAATCAAACACAAATTTTCGAAAATTTAAAGGAAAACACAAAGAAGACACCAAACTTAGAATTTTTTTAAAGACCAAGAAGGGACTAAGAACATGCAAATTCGAAAATTAAAAGAAAACAAAAACATGCAATTGACACCAAACTTAAAATATGAAACTAAACTCAAATAAAAGACTCTAACCAACAAAAATAAAACAGTCCTAATCTAAGCAACAAGATACACCGTCAGTTGTCCAAACTCGTACAATCCCCGGCAATGGCGCCAAAAACTTGGTGAACGAAATTGCAATCACTCTCTTGCAATTCCGCACAACTAACCAGCAAGTGCACTGGGTCGTCCAAGTAATACCTTACGTGAGTAAGGGTCGATCCCACGGAGATTGTCGGCTTGAAGCAAGCTATGGTTATCTTGTAACTCTTAGTCAGGATATCAATAATTCTCAGGTTTAATTATGAAGAGTAAAAGAACATGAAATAAATACTTGTTTTGCAGTAATAGAGAACAGGTTGAGGTTTTGGAGATGCTCTATCTTCTGAATCTCTGCTTTCCTACTGTCTTCTTCTTCATGCACGCAAGGCTCATTCCATGGCAAGCTGTATGTAGGGTTTCACCGTTGTCAATGGCTACCTCCCATCCCTCAGTGAAAATGTTCAACGCGCTCTGTCACAGCACGGCTAATCATCTGTCGGTTCTCAATCAGGTTGGAATAGAATCCAGTGATTCTTTTGCGTCTGTCACTAACGCCCAGCCCTCAGGAGTTTGAAGCTCGTCACAGTCATTCAATCCTTGAATCCTACTCAGAATACCACAGACAAGGTTTAGACCTTCCGGATTCTCTTGAATGCCGCCATCAATTCTAGCTTATACCACGAAGATTCTGATTAAGGAATCCAAGAGATATTCACTTAATCTAAAGTAGAATGGAGGTGGTTGTCAGGCACACGTTCATAGGTGAGAATGATGATGAGTGTCATGGATCATCATATTCATCAAGTTGAGGAACAAGTGATATCTTAGAATAGAAGCAAGGGTGATTGAATGAAAAACAGTAGTAATTGCATTAATCCATCAAGACACAGCAGAGCTCCTCACCCCCAACCATGAGGTTTAGAGACTCATGCTATAGAAGATACAGTAAGAAACGTGTAGTGTGTCATGAGGTAAAGATACAATGTCAAAATATCCTATTTATAGTGAACTAGTAACCTAGGGTATACAGAAATGAGTAAATGACGTAAAATCCACTTCTGGGGTCCACTTGGTGTGTGCTTGGGCTGAGCATTGAAGCTTTCATGTGTAGAGACTTTTCCTGGAGTTAAACGCCAGCTTTTGTGCCAGTTTGGGCGTTTAACTCCAATTTTTGTGCCAGTTCCGGCGTTAAACGCCGGGAATTCTGAGGCTGATTTGCAACGCCGGTTTGGGCCATCATATCTCGGGCAAAATATGAATTATTATACATTGCTGGAAAGCCCAGGATGTCTACTTTCTAATGCAATTGAGAGCGCGCTAATTGGGCTTCTGTAGCTCCAGAAAATTCACTTCGAGTGCAGGGAGGTCAGAATCCAACAGCTTCTGCAGTCCTTTTTTCAGCCTCAGAATCAGATTTTTGCTCAGGTCCCTCGATTTCAGCCAGAAATTACCTGAAATCACAAAAAAACACACAAACTCATAGTAAAGCCCAGAAAAGTGAATTTTAAATAAAAACTAATAAAAACATACTAAAAATTAACTAAAATGTACTAAAAACATACTAAAAACAGTGCCAAAAAGCGTATAAATTGTCCGCTCATCAGGGGTCCTCTCTGGGCGTTTAGACACTAGTCTCTTCTCCTTAAGGAGGCAGGAGGCTGACATTAGACGCCCGTTTTGGGCCTTTTAATCTTAAGCAAAGTATCGACTATGATACATTTTTGGAAAGCTCTGAAAGTCATCTTTCCATAGCCATTGAAAATGCTCCAATTGGACTTCTAGAGCTCCCAAAAATTTCTTCCAAGTGCAAGGAGGTCAGATCCGGACAACATCTGTAGTGCTTTCTCTGTCTCTGAATCAGAATTTTTCTCCAGCTCCTCAATTTTAGCCAGAAAATACCTAAAATTGTATAAAAATACACAAAATCATAGTAGAATGCAAAATGTGAATTTAACACTAAAAACTATATGAAAATGATGTCAAAAAGTGTATAAAATATCCGCTCATCAAGAGACATCCAATAGCCTTAAAATTTCCACTCCCTTTCTCTCCTCTTTGATCACCTCCACCTCTTGTTCAATCCTCCCCAATTCTTCAACCACTTCTTTAACTTTAATTAGCTCAATCTCTTCCACTTGTGATGAATCCTAGCTAACTTACTAATTACCTTAGTAAAAAGCTAGTGTTAGTGGAAACAATAACAACTAACAACCCAAGAATTATCACTAAATGTCAGACATTATGACTCTAGTATTCCATATACTTATTTACCCAAGCCAAGGGGTGGAAATTTATCCCATAATCAAAATTGGCATTTCATCGAACACATGATAGGCATATTCAGAAAACATGACAAAATTGTAAAAATACTCAAAACTATGAACAACCAAAGAACAAAATCAACAATGGCAATTCAACAAACATAAAATAACCACTAAACATTAAATTCATTAACGAGAAGTCAAACTTGCAAAAGCATATATGTATTGATAAAGTAAACTAAAATATAAGAAAGTGTAGAACAAATAATGAAATAAAAGAGAAAATTAAAAAATACTTACAATGGAAATAGCTAGAATCCAAAATCAAAATTGGAAAAATAAAAACTTGAAATATAAACCTTAATTACATCCTAAGAAATTTTGAGAGAAAACCTAACCTAAAACTACCTTCTAACTAACTAAAACTATGCCTAAGTGTATTGTGTATTGTCTGGTATTGCTAGCCCTCATTATAAGCTTCAACAACTTCAGAAATGGGCCTGGAAGCCCTTAAAATCATGAGCCACATGACTTTTTAATAAAGTCATGCGCAGGGACTTGTGCGTACACAGTGTGTGCTTACGCACACTTGCTGATTGATAAACCCCAATTTTGTGGTTTATCTTGTGCTTAATTTAGGGGATTTTATCAACGTTTCTCACATTTATTCAATGAAATAACATGGTTTTGTGATTCTCCCTAATTTTGTGCTTAAGAGTGAAAACATGCTTTTTAGGCCTTTAAATTACTAATTTTAATTCACCTTAATTCCATTTGATACCTTGATATGTTTGTTGAGTGATTTTAGATTCATAAGTCAAGTATTGGATGGAAGAAGTGAAGAGAAAAGGATGCAAGGTAGAGAATTCATGAAGAAACAAGCATTTGGAGAATTAAGGGCCACGCGCACACGTCATCCACGCGTACGCATGAGAAGGACATTTGCAAAGCCACGTGCACACGTCAGCTATGCATGCGCGTGAGGAGGAATTTGCCAGCGACGCACACGCGTCGTCCACACGCACGCGTGACGTCAGGCACGTGACCTCATTAAAGTGAATTCGCTGGGATGGGCGATTTTTGAACTTTCCATGCCCAAATCCAACTCATTTATGAGGCTATTTCATGTAGAATTAAAGATTGGACAATGGGGGATCCATTAGTTTTAGGTTAGCATCATGTAGGTCAGTTTTCTAGAGAGAGAAGCTTCTCTCTAGAATTAGGTTTCTTAGGTTAATTTTCATCTTAAATTTCTTCTTGTTAATTTCCCTTTTTATGCCTCTTTTCATGTTTATGAACTATTGTTGGATTTGGATTTCATTTAATGCATTTTGATGTTTGATGTTCTTTTATTGTTGATTTGAGTTGTCATTATTATTTTCTTGCAATTAGTAGTTGGTAGATTTATTATTCTTGCACTTTTATGATGCCTTCTTTTTATGCCTTCCAATTGTTTAATAAAATTCTTGGTTGGATGTTAGAGTAGATTTTTGAGCATTCTTGGCTTGGAAAGAGGAATTAGGCAATCTTGGATCATGAATACCCAACTTATGTTGGTAACCTAGAGTTGTTAGTTAATATTGTTTCCATTGACGCTAATCTTTTTCTAATTCAATTAGTAAGTTGATTAAGACTTTTGGATTGAGATTAACTAGTCTTATTTGACTTTCTCTCGTGTGAAGATAACATTGTACCTTCTTCCATTGTTGGAGATGATTAAATAAGATAAGCTCTTGTTAATTATTGTTATGATTAGTGACTAGGATAGAAAGCCTATATTCTCAATCCTTGCCATGGATGTCTCTCTTTATCACTTGCTTTCTTTAGGTGCTTGCTTTATTTTCTTGCCAATTATTTTCTTGCCCTTTTATTAAATCAAACCCCCCTTGTTCCTTCATATCCAATAATTGATCACTTCATTGCAATTTCTTGTGAGACGACGACACGAGGTTTTAATACTTCGGTTAATTCTTATTGGGGTTTGTACTTGTGACAACCAACATTAAAACTTTTATTGAGCATTGCTTGTCGGTTGGGAACTATACTTGCAACGAAGTTATTTCTCTTTTATCGAGAAAAAATTCTTAGCCGATGGTTTCGTTCTTTCACTGATTTCCTCTTGTGTGTACGCACAGGATGTTGTGCGTACGCACACTTGGTTGTGTACTTCTTCTTTATTTTCTTCATATTCTCTCCCAACTGCATGCTTCTCCTCCACTCTTATCAAGCCATTCCAACCTATTATACCTGAGATCACTCATCAAAACTATCAAGGCATTGAATGGAATGAAAGTGGAATAAAATTGATTAAAATAAGCACAAAATAGCACGTTTTCATAATTGGATATAATTTTGAGAGAAAACATAAAAGCATGCTATTTAGGTGAATAAATGTGGGTTTATATGATGAAATCTACTAAAATCAAACCAAAATTTATCGTCAAATATAGATTCATTAGTATGCATAATGTGTGTTGAGAATTTCCACTTACCTGAGTCAATTTCCGCACGTACGCGCAAGGTGTGCGTACGCACAACTCCACTATTTTTCAAAAATGATGTTTTTGAACTATTTTGTCTTTCATGCGAGGTTCTAACCCCTTTAACCTCTGTATGGAGTTGAATAACTAATTGATAAGCCTCAAATACATTGGGGAGGATCATAATAAGTTAAATTAAATTATTCCCGAAATAACACTTGGCTAACTAGATAAAATTGTCGTGGGATGGAGATTTATCCTGTCTGCGGTAAGGAAGGTCGTTAGTCCCACTCACAAGATGATGTGATAAGAAATTGATAAACTAATGGGGTTACTGAATATGGGGACTTATGAAATTGATTGAAAATATGATTATAACTAAGATGATTGTGTATTCTAATGTGATATTAAACCCAATCTCATGAAAACGGTGATACGTAATGCTCACGTAAGATATGGTGCATAAGGCTCGGTGGAGATGGTGATACATAACACCCACTTAAGACCAAGAGTACAGCTCAGCGGGGACCGCGATAGGTAACAGTCACTAGAGACCAGATGAATGATCCCATATTGAACCCATTTGAGTGTGCATACTATATTTGATTTTTCTATCTGAATATTCTTTTAATTATTAATTATTTTACTTGATATACTTGTTTATTAATTGTGTTTGATTTGCATTGACTATTAATTGTGTTTGTTACTACTAAATTGGATACTAAATTACTAAAATGAACAACTATAATATTGAGAGCAATAATGACTTTGTGTTGGAAAGAATTGAGGCTAGAGACAACTGATAAGGGCTGAGACTTAGCATATCAACCCTGTTGGGATTAGTTAAACCCTAGGCTTAAACCCTATAAGTTTGAAGATTAAGATTGTCTAGCAGGTTCATGTCTCTATATATAGTCTTTATTTAGAACCATTACCCTACTGGGAATCTTCGGGTTCTCACCCGTTGTGAAAATTTTTGTTTTTCAGATACAGGACATGATGCACCTCGCGAAGTGTGCAGGATTCCTTTTGGCAAGCAAAGAAGACTTGTGTTTTGAGATGTATTTTGTTACTTAGTATTTATTCTCCACTTTTGAAAACTATTTTGTATATTCCTCTTAGAGGATTTTATTTTGGAGAAACAAGATGTTATTTTGAACACTTTTGGTTTTGTAATATTCTAGCCAGCCTTTTCTTCGCAGGTTGAGACTAGTAATTTTTATGTATGTTATCCTAAATCTTATGTATGTATGTATGTATGTATGTATGTATATATGTATGTATGTATGTATGTATATATATTGCTTCTGTATCAAATGCTTCTTAGCTTTAATACTTCGTGTGTGGTAACGGTATTATTTCGTTTATCTTTTTTTCACAGGCTTCTTGTTATATTATTATCCTTCGAATACTATATATGTATTTTGCTTTTAGGTGTCGTAATGTCTCACCACCTCTGATTTACGACTATAGTGTAAGGCTTTGTATGGTAGGGTGTTACATTATGGTATCAAAGTAGTTCTGACTGACTATGCTTCTGAGGATATTTGGATTGTGTTTATGTGCTATTTAGGATATTTTATTGATAAATATAGCATAATTGTTCATGAGCATGCTTTTGGGACTTTAATGCACTAGACTTGAGATATTGAGACTGGTCACCTTGATATCAATTTTTTGGTGTGAACAGGACCCAGATGGCATCTCGTGGACGTGGACAAGGTCACAATCCGGTTAACTTTATGACCACTTGGAGAACATGGTTGCTACCATGAAGGCTACTATTGAGATGTTGGGATAGCAGGTCGGGAATGGAAATAGTAGAGGAGGCAATAGGCCTAATGGGCAATGGAGGGCCAATGACTTTGGCCACCTTCTTGAAGGTGAATCCACCAACTTTCAGGGGTACGGCCAACCCCACTGAGGCGATAATTAATTTCAAGCCATGGAGAGAGCTTTGTAAGCTTAGCAGGTGCCAGAGGACCAATAGGTGGAGTTTACCGCGTATCGGTTGGAAGGAGAAGCTCAATTCTGGTGGTAAGGAACTCGCCATTTGTTGCAGTAGAGTGATGCTACTATTACATGGGATGCATTCAAGATTGATTTCTACATGAAGTAGTTTCCAAACACAGTTAGGGAGGCAAAGAAGTTGGAACTGATGCAGCTGAAGCAAGGTTCTATGACTATGGCTGAGTACGCTAACAAATTTGATTAGCGTGCCAATTTTCTAAGTTTGCCAAGGTGCTCCAGAGGGTTATCAGGAGTAGAAGTGCATTAAGTACAAGGGTAGACTTCAGAGTGATATCAGTGCCATTCTGCCTAAGGAGATCCAAGTCTTTTCTAAGTTGGTAAACAAGAGCAGAGTAATGGAAGAATACTCAAAGAAGGCTGTTATGGCTAAGAGTGACTGTTGAGGGTTCAAAGTTTCAAGAGAGGAGGCTATGCGCTGCAACATACTCAAGGCCGAAATAATTTCCGAAGGAATGACAACCGCCGGGGTAATAGTAAATGGAAGCAGGCAAGGACTCAATCATATGACTTAAAGTGTCAAAGGTGCAGAAGGTACCATCCAGACAAGTCATGTAGGGCCAAGTTGGGTTTATGCTACAGTTGTGGATCGACAGGGCATATCTCCGAGAATCGTCCACGTTGGGGGACTCAGGATGCTAGTAGAGCTCAACAACAGGATCGAGTATTCGCTGTGACTGCGAATGATGCTGCTAGGTCTGATACTTTGATTAGAGGTAACTATGAAATTGGTAACCAAACCTTAATTGCTTTGAATGACACTCGAGCATCACATTCATTCATCTCATTTGACAAAGTTGAGGAATTAGGGTTAAAATTATCTGAATTAGCCTATGACTTGCATGTGCATAATCCAACCTCCAAGTTGTGATAACTAAGTTAGGTTGTCAACAAATTCCTTTTCTAATAGAAAATAGACAATTTGTTCAGACTTGATATGCTTGCTTTGACTGTACTTGATTTGATTTTGGGTTTGGATTGGTTTTCAAAGTATCATGTGTTATTATACTATTTTGAGCATTTGGTAATGGAAGGGTAGTGGAAGGGCCGATTGTAGCCTAGGGTTACTATTTGAACCGGTAATGGTGAATTTGTAGTGGAAGTAA